>NC_053393.1:460617979-461346446 GCF_905171765.1 Bufo bufo
CTGCAAACAAATGTGGATAGGGAAATGAATTAAAATAAAAATAAAAAAAATAAAAATTAACCAATATCAATTGGACAGAGGTCCCATAGCAGAGAATCGGGCTTCACGTCAGCAGAGAATCAGTCTCTTCATGCCATAGCAGAGAATCTGGCTTCATATCAGCAGAGAATCAGTCTTCATGTCATAGCAGAGAATCAGGCTTCACGTCACCCACCACTGGAACAGGCCACTGTCACATATTTAGGCCCCGGCACCCAGACAGAGGAGAGAGGTCCCGTAACAGAGAATCTGGCTTCATGTCAGCACAGAATCAGTCTTCATGTCATAGCAGAGAATCAGGCTTCACGTCACCCACCACTGGAAGAGGCCACTGTCACATATTTAGGCCCAGGCAGCCAGGCAGAGGAGAGAGGTCCCGTAACAGAGAATCTGGCTTCATGTACGCACAGAATCAGTCTTCATGTTATAGCAGAGAATCAGGCTTCACGTCACCCACCACTGGAACAGGCCACTGTCACATATTTAGGCCCCGGCACCCAGACAGAGGAGAGGTTCATTCAACTTTGGGTTGTCCCGCAATATAATGGTAAAATGAAAATAAAAAAAGGATTAAATGAGGAAGTGCCCTGGAGTACAATAATATATGGTTAAGGGGAGGTAGTTAATGTCTAATCTGCACAAGGGATGGACAGGTCCTGTGGGATCTATGCCTGGTTCATTTTTATGAACGTCAGCTTGTCCACATTGGCTGTAGACAGGCGGCTGCGTTTGTCTGTAATGACGCCCCCTGCCGTGCTGAATACACGTTCAGACAAAACGCTGGCCGCCGGGCAAGCCAGCACCTCCAAGGCATAAAAGGCTAGCTCTGGCCACGTGGACAATTTGGAGACCAAGAAGTTGAATGGGGCCGAACCATCAGTCAGTACGTGGAGGGGTGTGCACAGGTACTGTTCCACCATGTTAGTGAAATGTTGCCTCCTGCTAACACGTTCCGTATCAGGTGGTGGTGCAGTTAGCTGTGGCGTGGTGACAAAACTTTTCCACATCTCTGCCATGCTAACCCTGCCCTCAGAGGAGCTGGCCGTGACACAGCTGCATTGGCGACCTCTTGCTCCTCCTCTGCCTTCGCCTTGGGCTTCCACTGGTTCCCCTGTGACATTTGGGAATGCTCTCAGTAGCGCTTGTACTCGCGCATCTTCCTATCACGCTCCAGTGTAGGAAGTAAGGTGGGCACATTGTCTTTGTACCGGGGATCCAGCAGGGTGGCAACCCAGTAGTCCGCACACGTTAAAATGTGGGCAACTCTGCTGTTGTTGCGCAGGCACTGCAGCATGTAGTCGCTCATGTGTGCCAGGCTGCCCAGAGGTAAGGACAAGCTGTCCTCTGTGGGAGGCGTATCGTCATCGTCCTGTGTTTCCCCCCAGCCACGCACCAGTGATGGGCCCGAGCTGCTTTGGGTGCCACCCCGCTGTGAACATGCTTCATCCTCATCCTCCTCCACCTCCTCCTCATCCTCGTCCTCCTCGTCCTCCAGTAGTGGGCCCTGTCTGGCCACATTTGTACCTGGCCTCTGCTGTTGCAAAAAACCTCCCTCTGAGTCACTTCGAAGAGACTGGCCTGAAAGTGCTAAAAATGACCCCTCTTCCTCCTCTTCCTCCTGGGCCACCTCCTCTTCCATCATCGCCCTAAGTGTTTTCTCAAGGAGACATAGAAGTGGTATTGTAACGCTGACAACGGCGTCATCGCCACTGGCCATGTTGGTGGAGTACTCGAAACAGCGCAACAGGGCACACAGGTCTCGCATGGAGGCCCAGTCATTGGTGGTAAAGTGGTGCTGTTCCGCAGTGCGACTGACCCGTGCGTGCTGCAGCTGAAACTCCACTATGGCCTGCTGCTGCTCGCACAGTCTGTCCAGCATGTGCAAGGTGGAGTTCCACCTGGTGGGCACGTCGCATATGAGGCGATGAGCGGGAAGGCCGAAGTTACGCTGTAGCGCAGACAGGCGAGCAGCGGCAGGGTGTGAACGCCGGAAGCGCGAACAGACGGCCCACACTTTATGCAGCAGCTCTGACATGTCGGGGTAGTTGCGAATGAACTTCTGCACCACCAAATTCAGCACATGCGCCAGGCAAGGGATGTGCATCAAACCGGCTAGTCCCAGAGCTGCAACGAGATTTCGCCCATTATCGCACACCACCAGGCCGGGCTTGAGGCTCACCGGCAGCAACCACTCGTCGGTCTGTTGTTCTATACCCCGCCACAACTACTGTGCGGTGTGGGGCCTGTCCGCCAAAAATATGAGTTTCAGAATGGCCTGCTGACGTTTACCCCGGGCTGTGCTGAAGTTGGTGGTGAAGGTGTGTGGCTGACTGGATGAGCAGGTGGAAGAAGAGGAGGAGGAAGCTGAGTAGGAGGAGGAGGAGACAGGAGGCAAAGAATGTTGCCCTGCGATCCTTGGCGGCGGAAGGACGTGCGCCAAACAGCTCTCCGCCTGGGGCCCAGCCGCCACTACATTTACCCAGTGTGCAGTTAGGGAGATATAGCGTCCCTGGCCGTGCTTACTGGTCCACGTATCTGTGGTTAGGTGGACCTTGCCACAGATGGCGTTCCGCAGTGCACACTTGATTTTATCGGACACTTGGTTGTGCAGGGAAGGCACGGCTCTCTTGGAGAAGTAGTGGCGGCTGGGAACAACATACTGTGGGACAGCAAGCGACATGAGCTGTTTGAAGCTGTCTGTGTCCACCAGCCTAAATGACAGCATTTCATAGGCCAGTAGTTTAGAAATGCTGGCATTTAAGGCCAGGGATCGAGGGTGGCTAGGTGGGAATTTACGCTTTCTCTCAAATGTTTGTGAGATGGAGAGCTGAATGCTGCCGTGTGACATGGTTGAGATGCTTGGTGACGCAGGTGCTGGTGTTGGTGGTACATCCCATGTTTGCTGGGCGGCAGGTGCCAACGTTCCTCCAGAGGCGGAGGAAGAGACCGAGGCGGCAGCAGCAGAAGAGGCCGAGGCGGCAGCAGCAGAAGAGGTAGCAGGGGGAGCCTGAGTGACTTCCTTGTTTTTAAGGTGTTTACTCCACTGCAGTTAATGCTTTGCATGCAGGTGCCTGGTCATGCAGGTTGTGCTAAGGTTCAGAACGTTAATGCCTCGCTTAAGGCTCTGATGGCACAGCGTGCAAACCACTCGGGTCTTGTCGTCAGTACATTGTTTGAAGAAGTGCCATGCCAGAGAACTCCTTGAAGCTGCCTTTGGGGTGCTCGGTCCCAGATGGTGGCGGTCAGTAGTAGGTGGAGTCTCTTGGCGACGGGTGTTCTGATTTTGCCCTCTGCTCCCTCTTTGTCTTTTGCTACGCTGTTGGCTCGGTCTCACCACTGCCTCTTCCTCCGAACTGTGAAAGTCAGTGGCATGACCTTCATTCCATGTGGGGTCTAGGACCTCATCGTCCCCTGCATCGTCTTCCACCCAGTCTTGATCCCTGACCTCCTGTTCAGTCTGCACACTGCAGAAAGACGCAGCAGTTGGCACCTGTGTTTCGTCATCATCAGAGACGTGCTGAGGTGGTATTCCCATGTCCTCATCATCAGGAAACATAAGTGGTTGTGCGTTAGTGCATTCTATCTCTTCTACCCCTGGGGAAGGGCTAGGTGGATGCCCTTGGGAAACCCTGGCAGCAGAGTCTTCAAACAGCATAAGAGACTGCTGCATAACTTGAGGCTCAGACAGTTTCCCTGATATGCATGGGGGTGATGTGACAGACTGATGGGCTTGGTTTTCATGCGCCATCTGTGCGCTTTCTGCAGAAGACTGGGTGGGAGATAATGTGAACGTGCTGGATGCACTGTCGGCCACCCAATTGACTAATGCCTGTACCTGATCAGGTCTTACCATCCTTAGAACAGCATTGGGCCCCACCAAATATCCCTGTAAATTCTGGCGGCTACTGGGACCTGAGGTAGTTGGTACACAAGGACGTGTGGCTGTGGCAGAACGGCCACGTCCTCTCCCAGCACCAGAGGGTCCACTAACACCACCACGGCCATGTCCACGTCCGCGTCCCTTACTAGATGTTTTCCTCATTGTTCCCGTTCACCACAATTTTGAAAATGGCAAATTTGATAATAGTTTTTCAACCCAGAACAAAAACTGTGCTTTTACGGTCACTACAAATAATTTGACCAGCTAAAACAGTACTGATTTGGAGGAATATAAATGTCAGGCCTATTTTTTAGGCGCTTTGTGACAGGTATACCTTTAATCACAGAATTAGACTTGTATCTGCACTGTAGCGTGTGTGTTAAGTTTTTCAGAATGACACTATCAGCACCTTGAATCTAATATACCCTTTTTGGGATAGATTTAAAGTAGGCCTGATATAGCAGAAACTACTAATTTTGAGAATGGCAAATTTGGGAATAGTTTTTCAACCCAGAACAAAAACTGTTCTTTTTACGGTCACTACAAATAATTTGACCAGCTAAAACAGTACTGATTTGGAGGAATATAAATGTCAGGCCTATTTTTTAGGCACTGGGTGACAGGCTCAACTTGCCCCTGATGTAGTATATGGCCAAAAAATAACCACACTATTGATGGTTAAATGCACTTGGGTGACACAGGCTCAGCCTGCACCTGATGTAGTATATGGCCAAAAAATAACCACACTATTGATAGTTAAATGCACTTGATAAAAGCTTGACCCTGATGTAGGATATAGCAAAAAATAACCACACTATTGATGGTTAAATGCACTTGGGTGACACAGGCTCAGCCTGCACCTGATGTAGTATATGGACAAAAAATAACCACACTATTGATGGTTAAATGCACTTTGGTGACACAGGCTCAGCCTGCACCTGATGTAGGATATAGCAAAAAATAACCACACTATTGATGGTTAAATGCACTTGGTGGTAGCTTGTGCTGGCGCACCACAAGCCACAAAATGGCCGCCGATCACCCCAGAAAAAAATTGATATAAAAACGCTCTGGGCAGACTAAAAAAAGTGAGCAATTCAATATCAGCACTTCAATGATCCACAGCTGGAGATCGATCACTGAATTAAGTCTTTTGGAGGAGTTAATCTGCCTAATCTCGCCCTAACGTCGCAGCAGCAACCTCTCCCTATGCTTGCATCAGCAGTGTGACGTGCAGCGCTACGTGACCCAAGCTTATATAGAGGCTGGGTCACATGCTGCACTGGCCAATCACAGCCATGCCAATAGTAGGCAAGGCTGTGATGGCCTCTTGGGGCAAGTAGTATGACGCTTGTTGATTGCTGCTTTGCAGCCTTTCAAAAAGCGCCAAGAAAGCGCCGAACACCGAACCCGAACCCAGACTTTTACTAAAATGTTCGGGTCCGTGTCACGGACACCCCAAAATTCGGTACGAACCCGAACTATACAGTTCGGGTTCGCTCATCCCTAGTTGTAAGGAATGACGCCCTTACAGGCCACAGCATGTTTTAACCCCTGAAGGACACAGCCTTATTACACCTTAGGACCAGGCCATTTTTTGCAAATCTGACCAGTGTCACTTTAAGGGCTGATAACTTTAAAACGCTTTGACTTATCCAGGTCGTTCTTCAAGAGAAGTATATGGTGGCCTCAGCGTGAATGTTGGTACTTGCATCCCTGGATCCGATGAAAGCTGTAATGGCACCGGACGGGGTTAAAAGCAGAGTGTGCTTGGCGTGCACGCTGATCTGCATTCCCTGGTCTTTGTGTGGCTGTTATGGCCTATAAACAGGTAGGAACTAGTGTTAGGGACCACTCAATAGAGGCGACCTTGACGTTGTGAGTGGCTTATTACGCTTTGGCCAAAATGTACACCAATGCCTCATCCAGCATGGAGGCAGGGCAGAATGCTGTATGCCATAGTGATGTGCACCTACATACAGGTTGTGCTGACTCAATCCTCCACATTCGTTCTGCGATTGTTTTTTCGTCACATATTGTACTTCATGTCACTGGTAAAATGAAGTCAAAAAAATTATTTTTTTTGCACCAAAAAATACCTAATTTAACAAAAATTTGGAAAAATTTGCAAATTTCAAAGTTTCAGTTTCTCTACTTCTGTAATACATAGTAATACCCCCAAAAATTGATTTTACAAACTTCGTTAACCCTTTAGGTGTTGCACAAGAGTTATTGGCAAATGGGGATGAAATTTGAGAATTTCATTTTTTTGCCTAATTTTCCATTTTAACCCATTTTTTCCACTAACAAAGCAAGGGTTAACAGCCAAACAAGACTGTATCTTTATTGCCCTGACTCTGCCGTTTACAGAAACACCCCATATGTGGCCGTAAACTACTGTACGGCCACACAGCGGGGCGTAGAGTGAAAGGTGCGCCATATGGTTTTTGGAAGGCAGGTTTTGCTGGACTGGTTTTTTGACACCATGTCCCATTTGAAGCCCCCCTGATGCAACCCTAGAGTAGAAACTCCATAAAAGTGACCCCATCTAAGAAACTACACCCCTCAAGGTATTCAAAACTGATTTTACAAACTTCAAAAACCCTTTAGGTGTTGCACAAGAGTTATTGGCAAATGGGGATGAAATTAGAGAATTTCATTTTTTTGCCAAATTTTCCATTTTAACCCATTTTTTCCACTAACAAAGCAAGGGTTAACAGTCAAACAAGACTGTATCTTTATTGCCCTGACTCTGCCGTTTACAGAAACACCCCATATGTGGCCGTAAACTACTGTACGGCCACACAGCGGGGCGTAGAGTGAAAGGTGCGCCATATCGTTTTTGGAAGGCAGGTTTTGCTGGACTGTTTTTTTGATACCATGTCCCATTTGAAGCCCCCCTGATGCACCCCTAGAGTAGAAACTCCATAAAAGTGACCCCATCTAAGAAATTACACCCCTCAAGGTATTTAAAACTGATTTTACAAAATTTGTTAACCCTTTAGGTGTTGCACAATATTTTATGGAAAAAAAAGATACAATTTCAAAATTTCACTTTTTTGGCAGATTTTCAATTTTAATATTTTTTTTCCGGTTACAAAGCAAGGGTTAACAGCCAAACAAAACTCATTATTTATGGCCCTGATTCTGTAGTTTACAGAAACACCCCATATGTGGTCGTAAACTGCTGTACGGGCACACGGCAGGGCACAGAAGGAAAGGAATGCCATACGGTTTTTGGAAGGCAGATTTTGCTGGACTGTTTTTTTTTACACCATGTCCCATTTGAAGCCCCCCTGATGCACCCTAGAGTAGAAACTCCATAAAAGTGACCCCATCTAAGAAACTACACCCCTCAAGGTATTCAAAACTGATTTTAGAAACTTTGTTAACCCTTTAGGTGTTGCACAAGATTTAAATGAAAATAAAGATCCAATTTCAAAATTTCACTTTTTTGGCAGATTTTCCATTTTAATATTTTTTTTCCAGTTATAAAGCAAGGGTTAACAGCCAAACAAAACTCATTATTTATGGCCCTGATTCTGTAGTTTACAGAAACACCCAATATGTGGTCGTAAACTGCTGTACGGGCACACGGCAGGGCGCAGAAGGAAAGGAATGCCATACGGTTTTTGGAAGGCAGATTTAGCTGGACTGGTCTTTTTGACACCATGTCCCATTTGAAGCCCCCCTGATGCACCCCTAGAGTAGAAACTCCAAAAAAGTGACCCCATTTTAGAAACTACGGGATAGGGTGGCAGTTTTGTTGGTACTAGTTTAGGGTACATATGATTTTTGGTTGCTCTATATTACACTTTTTGTGCGGCAAGGTAACAATAAATAGCTTTTTTGTCACCGTTTTTTTTTTTTGTTATTTACAACATTCATCTGACAGGTTAGATCATGTGGTAATTTTATAGAGCAGGTTGTCACGGACGCGGCGATACCTAATATGTATACAATTTTTTTTATTTATGTAAGTTTTACACAATGAATTAATTTTTAAAACAAAAAAAAGTTTTAGTGTCTCCATAGTCTAAGAGCCATAGTTTTTTCAGTTTTTGGGCGATTATCTTAAGTAGAGTCTCATTTTTTGCAGGATGAGATTACGGTTTTATTGGCACTATTTTGGGGTGCATATGACTTTTTGATCGCTTGCTATTACACTTTTTGTGACGTAAGATGACAAAAAATTGCTTTTTTAAATTTTTTTTTTTTTTTTTTTTTTTTTTTACGGTGGTCACCTGAGGGGTTAGGTCATGTGATAATTTTATAGAGCCGGTCGATACGGACGCGGCGATACCTAATATGTATACTTTTTTTTTATTTATGTAAGTTTTACACAATGATTTCATTTTTGAAACCAAAAAAATCATGTTTCAGTGTTTCCATAGTCTAAGAGCCATAGTTTTTTCAGTTTTGGGGCGATTATCTTGGGTAGGGTATGATTTTTGCGGGATGAGATGATGGTTTGATTGTTACAATTTTGGCGTACATACGACTTTTTTGATCACTTTTATTACCTTTTTTGGGAAGTAAGGTGGGCAAAATTTCAATTTCATCATAGTTTTTATTTTTTTATTTTTATGGCGTTCACCGTTCGGGTAAAGTAACATGACCGTTTTATAGATCAGGTCGTTACGGACGTGGCGATACCAAACATGTGTAGGGAATTTTATTTTTTTCATTTTTAATCAGTGATAAATTTGTTTTTTGATTTTTACTTTATTTTCTTTTTGACCCAGACCCACTTGGTTCTTGAAGATCCAGTGGGTCTGATGTCTGTATAATACACTACAGTACAATATATATTGTACTGTACTGTATTTTACACTTTGTCTGAACAGATCTATGCCTTTTAGCACAGATCTGTTCAGCACCATGGACAGCAGGACGCCTGAGAAGGCATCCTGTTGCCATGGGAACCTTCCCGTCTGCTCAGTACTGGTCAGAACTTCACAGACGGGGAAGGGTAAGGACGGGGCTGTCGGTGGGGCTGTCGGGGGGCTGTCTGGGGGCTCTCTCCCTCTCCCATCGGGGGGCTGCAAAGGCACAGCAGCCCCCCGATGGGAGAGGGAGGGAGCTCCCTGAGCTGTTAACCTTTTCCATACAGCAGTCCGTACGGACCGCGGTATGGAAAGGGTTAAATGGCTGACATCGCAGCACAGATGTCAGCCGTTTATACCAGGGTGCCAGCAATGTGCTGGCACCCTGGTATACCCACTAGACGCCAACGATTATTCAAGGGGAGGCGGGAGGGGGATCGCGATCCCGCCTGCCGCACCGCTCGCCTCCCGCACCGCCCGCAACCCTCCCCCTGCACCTCCCACCGGGCTAAAATCACTCAGGGGTGCAGGGGGGGGGATACAGATATATTTTAGGAATACTAAAGTTTCTGATCCCCGCGGTCAGGGACCGCGGGGATCAGAAACTGCAGAAATCGCAGCAAACCGCAGGTCTGAATTGACCTGCGGTTTGCCGCGATCGCCGACATGGGGGGGTCACGGGACCCCCCCGCGCATTTAGCCTAGGTGCTTGCTCAATGATTTGAGCAGGCACCGGGTCCCGATCACCGCCAGCCGCACGGCAGTGATTGAAAATACAGAGGGCGTACATGTACGCCCTGTGTCCTTAAGTACCAGGGCACAAGGGCGTAACTGTACGCCCTATGTCCTTAAGGGGTTAAAAGAGGTTTGTCGGTGGGGTTTGTCTGTCCACAATCTGCCCAACTTTACATCTGTGACCTGCTTTCCAGATACATTCCCACATGTAATCTTTGATCCTCACATGACCCACTTCTTTGTTCTCCTCTCTTCTGTTGATCCTAGAATCATCTACAAGATCTCTCATGTGCATCCTGCATTTGCATACTGTACTCTGCCACTCACTACCCCACCACATCAGACTCTAACCCAACACCCAACACCCAAACCTTCAAAAGCAACTCTTCAGGAAATCCTACCACCTTCAATAGGCATGCTGCCCAGGGGTGGTCTGACAACTCATGGGGCCCCCAGGCAATAGGAGATTATGGGGCCCCTGTGTCCCGCCAACCCTCAAGCCACACACACACACACACAGCCCCACCAACATCACCTATACTTGGTACAGAATTTCTCTTCACTATGTTCAAAATAAATCTTTACCTCAGTAATACAATGTACAGGAATGTGCAGTGTGTGAGTATATCATAGCCAACCCACTGATTTCCCATAGGGAAGTATTGGGAGGCTATTGCGCATGCGTGGCTTCATAGAGATGCTTTGAATCAATGCATTTCTATGAGAAGTGTTTAGCGTGAATGACAGTAGTGTTGCATGTTGTGCAACATTGGACTAGGAAGCACATCTAGTGGCCATCTGAAGAGTGGCCACTAGAGGTGTTCCTTGGCAGTAATTTAAATACTGCCTTTTTTTCTGAAAAGGGAATGTTTACATTTAAAAGCTGGCAGAGACATGCTATAGACACCAGAACTACTACGTTTAGCTGTTGTGGTTCTGGTGACTATAGTGTCCCTTAATATAGAGGGAAAAAAGAATCATCACAAAAGTATCAAATAAAATGCCTGTATCATTAGTCTAAAAGTTAAAAAAGCACAACTTCTGACACAAATATATATTATTTTGCAGATTACTTTTTTTTTTTACAATGTGCAGATAGTACTGTATCCCTACATCCACCCTTCCCTCCCCCTTCTCCATCCCCCCACCCCCTTCTCCAACCACCCAGCACCCTTAGGCCTCACGACCGTTGTTTTATTCCGTGTCCGTTGTGCCGTTTTTCGTGATTTTCTGCGGACCCATTGACTTTCAATGGGTCCGTTGAAAACTCGGCTAATGCACCGTTTGTCATCTGCGTCCGTGATCCGTGGTTCCAGTCCGTCAAAAAAATATAACCTGTCCTATTATTTTCACGGAAAACGGTTCGCGGACCTATTCAAGTCAATGGGACCGCTAAAAAACACGGAGGCACACAAGATTGTCATCCGCGTCCGTTTTTTTTCTATCATTTGCATGGCAAACCTGTCTTCGATTTTTTTTAACTTTCCTTTATGTCTGGTGATCCTCCAAAAATAAAGGAAGGCACACGGAAACGGATCACGGAACAACGGAACCCCATTTTGCGGAACAGGAACACAACAACGGTCGTGTTCATGAGGCCTTACTCACATAAAACAAGTAATATACATAATATAGCTTACAGAGAATTACTGTAAATACTTACAGTTCTGAAGACTCCAGCAGGCTCAGGATCAGTGCAGTGGGCAGCTGGGCTCAGGGCTGGAAGTGGGCACCGCTCTGCAGTTCAGGAAGGAGACCTATAAGATGCACCTAGGTTTTAGAGGGGGACAATAAGAAAAAATATATTTTTCATTACACCTCAGGTCAGACCACCAATCAGATCCCCAATGTTAATCAGACCTCAGCTGACAGCCCCAATCAGACCCCCAATGTTAATAAGACCCCAATAAGACCTCAAATTAGACCCCCAATCAGACCTCAGCTAAGACCCCAATGAAAATGATCCCAAATCAGCCCTCAGATGAGAGCCCCATGCCTCTCATCACCCCCATATCAGCCCTTATGCCTCTCAGCCCCATTATCAGCCCTTATGCCTCTCATCAGCCCCCATTATCAGCCATTATGCGCCTCTCAGCCCCCATTATGCCTCTGAGGCCCCCTATTATGCCTCTCAGCCCCCATTATGCACCTCTCAGCCCCCATTATGCCTCTGAGGCCCCCTATTATGCCTCTCAGCCCCCATTATGCACCTCTCAGCCCCCATTATGCACCGTATTCACGGTGAGTCTATCACTATGCCAGCCATGCCGCTTGCATAGTGAAGGATAGGATCGGAAAAAAAAACGGAGCCGACGGAGTGGAGGCGGCGACCAGTGGGCCTGACAGGGCCCCCTTGTTCCATGCCAGAGTGTCCGAATGGTCAGTCCTCCCATGATGCTCACATCACACAGCCCAATGAGCAACGTTTACCCTCTCCTGTGTCTTTACCCTTTCCCTTGTAGATTGCAATTTCTCGTGGCAGGGTCCTCTCTCCCTCTGTGCAAGTCTGTTAATACTTCTATGCGGATTGTATTTGTGTTTTTATATTATGTTGTGTGACCCTTTTTAGATGTACAGAGCCATGGACTTAATGGTGCTTTCAGATAAATCATAATAACATTCTCTGCTTCCTTATCTACAAGGAACCAGTGAGTAACAGACTGGGTTTTGTTCTGACTCAATACCTAGGCTGAAATGTGAGGCTTATGAGACAATATGGCTATGGTTGTCTTTATTAATAACTTCATCTAATACCTATCAGATACCGTTCAATTCCACTGCAAGACATGTATGAAGAATCCAGATAGGGTTTATTTCCAGGTTGAATCGTTGTAATTATGCACAAACAGTAGGTGAAAAGATTTTATTTTTTTTGCCCGGCTCAACCAGACATATTGACAGTACAAAATATATATAAAAAATGGCAGCCAGGCACAGGTAGAAAGGTGGAAATCATATCAACAGCAAACAAACTGAAATAACAGCTATAAGACATAATAACTTAAAGGGGTTGTCTCATCTCACCATTACTAAGGCGATATGAGACACATTCCTGACCACCTCCCACGCATAACCATAAGAGCTACTGAAACAGCATAGTTCTAGCCAGGAGGTTGTCAGGACTGTGTCTCATGTCACCTTAGTAACGGTGAGATGAGACAAGCCCTTTAAATTACATACAACCATGAAATATGGAACTTGATATTCCCCATCTGAAATGTTTATATTTTATAATAAGAAACATTAACAATAATGTTCCTGCGTGAAGTCTCGGTAGTAGATTTTGAGACTTGATTGTCACAACCATGGTATGGCCGTGACTCCTGAACCGCATGCAGTTGCCTGTGGTCTGGGGTTGTTGTCAATCACAGGTGAGGGCTGAAGTATGTTGCCTCACCTGTGGTTGCCGCTGGCAACATTAGGTATGTGGCAGTCGAGCAGCTGGAGCTGGTTGCTAGGCTGCTCGCTGTCATTGCATGCGGTTGCACCTGGCAACCTGTCTTTTAGGTGTGCCTTGTGTTTGTTTGTTGTGCACGAGGTTTTTGTATGTGTGCACTTTCTCCTTTAAGTGGCTGTCTTTCCTTCCCTGGTGTGAGAAGGGTTAACTCCCTTCTTTGTGTGAACACTGGGTGTGTCTGTGTGGGTGTGGCTACTTGGGCTATAAAGCCTCAGTGGAGACCTGAAGCTGAGGGGTACTCCAGCCTTGTTTGTAAGCTGGAGGCACCCACCTGGTCCCTTATACCATCTGCCAGTGATGGCCACCCTTGTGGTCATAAATCTTGTTTGATGTTATGAAAATGTGATACACGATGTTATGAAGATGTGTTTGGGTTATGCTTATTTATTGCAGCGTATGGTTTCCTGGGTTCCTGTGTGGTGTGTGCTCTGTCTCTTGTGTTGTTGTGGACAGCAGCACTTATACTTGGGTTCCAGGCTCTGTGTCTGTGGCAGGTAGGTGTGGTACTAGTTGCACTTACCTGCCATTGCCAAATGTCTGTTTCTGTTCCCCTTTCTTTATAGCTTGGCCAGTGAGACTCCGGTTCCTCCGTATCCAGGAGGAACAGGTCGTTTTACCCTGCTCCTAGTCCAGGGCCACCCTGAGGGCTAGTAGGAATTACAGGTTCCAGTGTATGAGCCCTCCCACCATCAGGGTCGGCTCATACGGCTAGGAGACAGGGTCAGAGGTAGGGATGTGATTAGGAGGTGACCTGCTCCCTAATTCTGTCATCCTGGTCAAGCAGCGACCAACATCTTCCGTCATCGCACGGCTGAGGGTTTTCCCCATCCTCAGCCGTGACATTGATACTGTAGATGAAAAAGACGAAAATATGCAAAGATGTAACTGCAAAAAACATAAACAGTTATAACATTAGTCCAGGTCCTGTGGCTGAAGGTCCTAAGGAATGTAATCCACAATAGTAGAGAACAGGGGGAGGCTGTGACTGCCAACACTTCTACCAACCCAGAGTATACTCCGAATGGTGTCATTTTACTGAACACCCACAGTCTTCTTTTGAATGCATAAGTGATCCATACACTCTCTTTTATTGGTAACAGGAGCACTGTGCTGTAAGAATCACTAGATCAGGAGCAGAGTTGTAACTAGAAAAGGCTGGGCCCTATAGCAAACCTTTAATCTAATTTGTTAATAGTAATTGAATGTAATAAAAGGAGACATAAGTGGTAATGTTGTCACAGTAAATGACCACCAGCTAGTTTTTTTGTGCATTTCAGTGTATTTGCTTTAAATGTCTGTTTATTAACAGTGTTGATTTCAAATATTCAAATCGCAAACTTTTATGACGAATATCGGCACTTCAAGAATTTGCGAAGATGTAGAATATAGTGCTATATATTCGTAGTCACAAATATTATAGATTTTTTTTTCATAGTAACCTCAGTTCTTGCTTGTGGGCCAATGAGAAGGCTGCAATATCTTTGTCAGAGCTTAGTAACATCCCTATCAACTAATAAGAAAGTTGCCTATCCCTTACTATATAAGAACCTCCCCTGCAGCCATTTTCTGCAGTTTTTTGCAGTTGTGCGAGAGAGAGAGAGAAGTGTCATTACTGAGCTCTGTGCTTTGCTGAGTCATTTACATTGCTGAGTCAATTACATTAGATAGTTAGTTATCTTATATATATAATACAGATAGTTAGTGTGAGATAGACAGTGTAGGTTAGATCGTGATATATTGTAGCTGACAGGTTCCAGTGCAGGGTGTTAGGTAGTGTGATAGGAATTACTGTTTCTCTGCTGTCCATACATGCATGCTACAGACATAGTGCTGTGATGTCACAACAATACTTGTGCACCAATCAGTAATATCTACTCAGACCTGATAGAATGTGAAGTTGCACGTATTGCGCCAAAACTATGCGCATCATTAGTGCTGATTTTTGTAATCGCAAATATATTGGAGCAGAGTGCTGGAATGTAAAATTACTTATAGTGATCAGGAGTCATGAAAGTTGCAGCCGACCATTTTCTCCAGTCTCAGGAAACTTCTAGCAGCTTGAAAAATTGAGCAAAAGTGAGCCACGCCTATATTGCGCGCGCAATATGCGCATATTACATTGCCGATTTTGACAATCAAGAACATAATGACTGGAGATCACGAATTTGCAAAATTATGGTGAATATTAGGCCAAATGTTCACAAAATATCACAAATTTGAATATTGCCTATGCAGCTCATCACTACTTGTTATGAAATGAATTGCAATTAATATTTTTTTCTATAAACACTTTTCTCACTAATCTTTAGATATCAACAGAAGTTGTTGAAAATATCAGGACAGTAGTGTCATTGACCAAAGAAGATGTTTTTTATGAAAAATATAATGCTATCTTAACAGGATCATACAGGTAAGTCATACAATGTGTGTTGACGTTACTGTGCTGCCATTGAATACTATCATTATGTAGCATAGTCATACAAAATCCTTTCTGATGTACTTGTTTGTTGGTTTGACTTCTGATTATCTGACACGACTACTACACTGGATTCATTGCCTATCATTTTGACACTTGTCATCCTTCTTGGTTATTAGAATCAGCTCTGACCCTGACTATGTTTGGATTTGCTTCAAGCTCTGAGATTTATCTCTCATTAACAACCCCTTGCTTGTCTGGTTCTTCTTATACCTATTTGCATGAACCTGGGAATTTTCAGGAGCTAAATCATATCCTCCTTGTGGGGGGAAAGGATGAATTCATGAGGTCTCTTGCACTCTGTTAACCAGAATTGTCACCATAAAACCTGACTTTGGAAGTGCAGTTGTTAAGCAGGTTATTTTGTATAGTAACACAACAGAAGTACTACTACAGATCAGAAAGGAGATGATCAAATGCAAGATCTTGAACCAAAAACTTGCATTTCCAAGGAGGCCACCACAGTCTCAGCTCATCTTGCTAGACCATATTTTGGGGAATTGTAGGGAATCTGTAATGCTTCATGAAAGCTATAAATTGTACTTTAAATTACTGCTGTGTTCATCTGGAACTGGACAACATCATATGGGGCTGGTCATGTTAATAGCCTACCTCCTAATAAACCTATGCTGATTTGCACCGCTCCTAATTGTAAAAGTACAGGGTGGGCCATTTATATGGATACACCTTAATAAAATGGGAATGGTTGGTGATATTAACTTCCTGTTTGTGGCACATTAGTATATGTGAGGGGGGAAACTTTTCAAGATGGGTGGTGACCATGGCGGCCTGTCTAAGCACCAGTCCAGCTACAGGAAAACACAAACGATTAGGTATTTCCTTTTCATTCTGATAACATACTGCTACCTGTACAACTGTTTTAAAGAGAACATTCTTTGTGGGCTAAGGCATTTATTGACTGCAAAGAACAGCTAATTTCATCTAAGCCTAAAATTGTATAATTGATGAAGATACCTTTGCTTAGACTGTCTAAGGCTATCAATGTCACTACAGTGGACAGTACCCTTCTTCCTCAGGATGTGGTTCATTTTGTTGCCCCAGAAATTTCTAATTTGCTGGGTTATTTACATTTTGAGTCCTTGTCTTTCTTTGCTCTGGAATAATTGTCTGAGACTTGATGTCTTGAGTGCTTTGGTTACTGTAATTCTCTAAACTGATTGGCACTTGGATGACATTTCTAAGTGGAACCTTGAGTGTCATGCTGCTTGTCTCTCCTTGCCTTGAAATCTGTTGCAACTATTGTTGAGGTGACAAATCATTTCTTTTGTATTTTCTAAAACAATGCTAAAAGCTACCTGACAGAAGTTATCATTGACTTATTGATTTTATTGTGGACTCTTGTTTACCTAAGTGCAGAATATGAAATCATTCCGGTCCAGAGAGACAGATATGATAGTAACTGAGCACGAACAACCTGCTCAAATGGGTCTTGTTCCTCTCTGCAAATATAAATTAATAACCATAAGCCAAATAAAGACTCAGAGCACAACAGGTGAACCTACAAATCCCAGCACACCACCGTTAGCATAAGTTAAAAAAGGTCTGTACATTGGTAGTAATGGTCAGCAGTGCCCAATGTCAATGCACCTATTTTACTCCAAAGGAACAATCTTCTCACCAACAATGCAGGCACGGTTCCCTTAATGGTCTCCTTGTAGCGTCCTCATCAATGGTCTCTCCTGTAGACTTATATGGATCACGACATCGATGTATGGATTACCACAAGTAGCTGTAGATGGGTACACTGCAAACCCTAATACTTTCACTGTTTACCGTCTGGAGCTGCGTATCTTGGATCATGATCCTGCAACAGACAAAGGGATATGGAGGCACAAAAAGACATAGGCTTGTGCAGGATCATAAAAATAAAACAGCCTGCTGTGCTTATTCAGAATACTGACAAGATGAACATCTTGTATAAAACATGTAGTAAAATAGTAGGAATCCTCTCAGGATGAAGCTCACAAGTGCCCAACTTGTTTTGCCTCCCAAGACTTCTTCAGGGGTTCCTATTCTGAGCTCCAGGCCACATTTTTAACTACAAACGTGCCAAAATTCCTCTGTAAAAAGTCACTTCACTTACAAACAGCTCCAAATGCAGTAGCAACACAGCAGTATGTTATAAGCACCCAGCAAACCCATGAAATGAAATCCCAATCTCAACGTTAAAAAGGGAAAAAACTGTGTTGAAACTGCAGTGAACACAACCTAAAATTGTGAGATCCAACTATCAATGCAACTTCATTATTTCACCTACTTGGGCAAAGGTTATTCACTTGGTTTAAATACAGGGATAGATTAAAAGTAATCAAGCCTCTATTTATATATCTAATATATTAAATCAATCATACTGGCATATTCACCCTGCATGGCTCTAACCTGACCCTCAATAAAATAGCAGCCCACAGGGGGCATCAAGTGAACTACTTATCCAGAGGATCCCAGCCAAAGACATAGAAAAATAGAGGCTTCAAAACGACACTGCGTGAACATAGTCCAAAGACTCAAGTAAAGCAATTAATGTCAATTTCCATATTCAATCCAAATGGTGTTCATCAGAAAAATATATTCTGTCTCTTTTTGTCTCAAAGTTTTAATGATTTCACCCCCTCTCCAATGCGAGTCTACCTGACAAATACCAATAACCTGCAAGCCTTCTAAATCTTTAATTCTACCCCTCCATAGGATGAAACCGTTTTCTATGTAACGACACCAAAGTAACAAGTCAGCTGGTGGTGTCCCATAGACAAGTGACTCCTCCCACAGCGACATATAAAGGTTTGCACAGCTGTACGCAAATTTTGACCCCATAGTCACACCCACCTGTTGAAAATAAAAATCACTCTCCACCAAAAATGGTTGTGATATAATAAAAAGTTGATAGCATTTACCAAAAAAAATTCTTTGTTCTAGTTCCATGTTTTAATTTCTATGTAGAATTGTCTGTATCGCCTTAACCCCTTGATCACGTGGAATCACAGTATACAATGATGTCATATCAGCTGTATTTATTTAAGCTGTGGAATGACATCAGTGGAATTGCGCAATGAGGAAGGCATAGACAACATACTTTTTGGAGAAAAAAAATACACATAGTTGCCTAGATGCCAGAGACTATAGGTCTGGGAAGTGAATGCTGCTGGTTTTTGTGCACTTTTGCAGTATATAACTGGTATCTTGGAGAATGTTTTATAGATATGTTTGTATTCCGTCTGATTTAACCCCTTAAGGACACGGCCATATTTCACCTTAAGGAGCAGGCCATTATTTGCAAATCTGACCAGTGTCACTTTATGTGTGAATAACTTTAAAACGCTTTTACTTATCCAGGCCATTCTGAGATTGTTTTTTCATCACATATTGTACTTCATGACACTGGAAGAATGGAGTAAAAAAAATAATTTTTATTTATAAAAAAAATTAATAATAATAAACCCAAAATTTTGAGAAATTTGCAAATTTCCAAGTTTCAATTTCTCTACTTCTATAATACATAGTAATACCTCCAAAAATAGTTATTACTTTACATTCCCCATATGTCTTCTTCATGTTAGTATCATTTTGGGAATTACATTTTATTTTTTGGGGGACCTTACAAGGCATAGAAGTTTAGAAGCAAATCTTGAAATTTTTCAGAAATTTTCAAAAACCAACTTTTTAAGGACCAGTTCAGGTCTGAAGTCACTTTGTGAGGCTTACATAATAGAAACCACCCAAAAATGACCCCATTCTAAAAACTACACCCCTCAAGGTATTCAAAACTGATTTTACAAATGTCATTAACCCTTTAGGTGTTCCACAAAAGTTAATGGAAAATGGAGATAAAATTTCAGAATTTATCACCCTTAGGCCCCTTTCACACGGGCGTTGCGGGAAAATGTGCGGGTGCGTTGCGGGAACACCTGCGATTTTTCCGCGCGAGTGCAAAACATTGTAATGCTTTTGCACTCGCGTGAGAAAAATCACGCATGTTTGGTACCCAAACCCGAACTTCTTCACAGAAGTTCGGGCTTGGGTTAGGTGTTCTGTAGATTTTATTATTTTCCCTTATAACATGGTTATAAGGGAAAATAATAGCATTCTGAATACAGAATACATAGTAAAACAGCGCTGGAGGGGTTAAAAAAAATAAAAACATTAACTCACCTTCTCCTCTTGTTCGCGTAGGTCCCGGTCTCTTCTTTACTTCTTTAATGATGAGCTGTGGGCTAAAGGACCTTTGATGACGTCAGTTCACATGCTCCAATCACATGGTACATCACCGTGGTGATGGACCATGTGATTGGAGCATGTGATCTGACGTCACCACAGGTCCTAGCCGATAGTTCATCTTTTGAGAAGTAAAGAAGAGACCGGGAACTACGCGAACAAGAGGAGAAGGTGAGTTAATGTTTTTATTTTTTTTTAACCCTCAATTGATCACCTACTAAGCATTCTGTATTCAGAATGCTATTATTTTCCCTTATAACCATGTTATAAGGGAAAATAATACAGTGAATAGACTGTCATCTAGCAACCATGCGTGAAAATCGCACCGCATCCGCACTTGCTTGCAGATGCTTGTGATTTTCACGCAACCCCATTCACTTCTATGGGGCCTGTGTTGCGTGAAAAACGCTGAATATAGAGCATGCTGCGATTTTCACGCAACGCACAAGTGATGCGTGAAAATCACCGCTCATGTGAACAGCACCATAGAAATAAATGGGTCGGTATTCAGTGCGGGTGCAATGCGTTCACCTAATGCATCGCATCCGCGCGGAATACTCGCCCGTGTGAAAGGGGCCTTAGAGTAGAAACTCCATAAAAGTGACCCCATCTAAGAAACTTCACCCCTCAAGGTATTCAAAACTGATTTTACAAACTTTGTTAACCCTTTAGGTGTTCCACAAGAGTTAATGGAAAATGGAGATAAAATTTCAGAATCTATCACCCTTAGAGAAGAAACTCCATAAAAGTGACCCCATCTAAGAAACTTCACCCCTCAAGGTATTCAAAACTGATTTTACAAACTTTGTTAACCCTTTAGGTGTTCCACAAGAGTTATTGGCAAATGGAGATGAAATTTGAGAAATTCAATTTTTGGTCAAATTTTGCATTTGAATAAATTTTTTCCAGTAACAAAGCAAGGGTTAACAGCCAACAAAACGCTATATTTATTGCCCTGATTCTGTAGTTTGCAGAAACACCCCATATGTGGCTGTAAACTACTGTACGGGCACACCGTAGGGTGTAGAGGGAAAGATGCGCTGTGTGGTTTTTGGAAGGCAGATTTTGCTGGACTGGTTTATTTACACCATGTCCCATTTGAAGCCCCCCCTGATGCACCCCTAGAATAGAAACTCCATAAAAGTGACCCAATCTAAGAAACTACGAGATAAGGTGGCAGTTTTGTTGGTACTTTTATAGGGTACATATGATTTTTGGTTGCTCTATATTACATTTTTATGAGGCAAGGATACCAAAAATAGAAATTCTGAAATTTCATCTCCATTTGCCATAAACTGTTGAACACCTAAAGGGTTAATAAAGTTTGTAAAATCAGTTTTGAATACCTTGAGGGGAGTAGTTTCTTAGATGGGGTCACTTTTATGGATTTTCTACTCTAGGGGTGCATCAGGGGGTCTTCAAATGGGACATGGTGCCAAAAAAAAAAAGGCCATCAAAATCTGCCTTCCAGAAACCATACGGCGTTCCTTTCCTTCTGCGGCCTCCCGTTTGGTCATACAGCAGTTTACGACCACATATGGGGTTTTTCTGTAAACTGCAGAATCAGGGTAATAAATATAAAGTTTTGTTTGGCTGTTAACCCTTGCTTTGTTACTGGAAAAAGGATTAAAATGGAAAATTTGACCATGTTCATCTGAGGGGTTAGGTCATGGGGTATTTTTATAGAACAAATTCTTACAGACGCAGCGATACCTAATATGGCTACTTATTTTTAAATTTATTTATTTGTTACACTATATTATCCTTTTATAAACAAAAAAACATTTTAGTATCTCTATAGTCTGAGTCAGTTTTTTTAGTTTTTAGCCGATTATCTTAGGTAGGGGCTCATTTTTTGCGGGATGAGAGGACGGTTTTATTGGAACTATTTTGGGGGCATATGACTTTTTGATCGCTTGCTATTACAATTTTTGTGATGTAAGGTAAAAAAAAAACAACTTTTTTTTGCTCCGTTTTTTTTTTTTCTTTTTTTGACCGTGTTCATCTGAGGGGTTAGGTCATGGGGTATTTTTATAAAGCAGATTCTTACGGACGTGGCGATACCTAATATTTCTACTTTTTTTTTATTTATTTTAGTTTTACAAAATAATATTTGAAAAAAAAAAAATTGTTTTAGTGTCTCAAGTCTGGGAACCATAGTTTTTTTCCAATTGTCAGTGGCTAAATGGAATTAAAATTGGGAAAGGGGATTATAAATGTAGTACTCCATGGAGGTGTTGTACTCCCTGAAGCAACCATCAATGCAGAGGCCCGGATGATCGGGGCACGTGTCACACTGAGTGGTGGTGTCCTTCCGTATCCCCCTCCTGTGACACACTCTGCACTTTTTTTGGGGCCATCCCTTCTTTCC
The DNA here is from genome assembly GCF_905171765.1 of Bufo bufo. NCBI lineage: Eukaryota > Metazoa > Chordata > Amphibia > Anura > Bufonidae > Bufo > Bufo bufo. The sequence goes on from NC_053393.1 coordinate 460,639,994, forward strand.
AGTTTGGGGGACCACACTCCAGTTCCAGAGGTACTCCGGCCTGCTCTTTCCTGGTCAGAAAAGATCAGGGACTTGAGGACTGCCTCATAGAACTGAAGGAATTTCCCTGTGTTGCCAGCGCTCTGGGACAGCACAAAAGAGTTGTACAAGGCAACCTGTACCAAGTAGACCGCAACTTTTTTGTACCATGCCCGGGTTTTGCGCATGGCATTATATGGCTTGAGGATTGATCAGAGAGATCAACTCCTCCCATTGTCACGAGGGTATCAAGAGCCACGTCTGACTACGTTATACCCGGGGTCAGGAAGTCGCAGCGGGTGGCTGCGCGCTCTATATCTAAAGATCACGTTGTTTCTTAGTGATTGTTTTCTGTGTTTGCCTTGCTATCCTTTTTGTCTCACTCAGGGATCCGTAGCTTCTCCTCCTCAGCTGTTTCTTGTCTGCCACTCCCAACCTCCTTATATTCTCCCCTCACACTTCTCTAGTTGCCAGTTATAGAGCTTCCTGCCTGGACATCTATACTGACCCACTGGAGTTGTGAATCCTGGTTGTCGTTCCAGAGTGCTACCCTCCGGATCCCTGTTGGGCTTATTGTTGTCTCCTGTTGTCGCCCACCTGGGATTATATGTTGAGTCTGTGTTGTCTGTCCTCCCCTTGGTGTTTTCCCTTAGAGCTAGTGGTGTGGACTAGTGTTCCCATCGCCCTGTTCACTATCTAGGGCTCAGCTCAGGGAAAGCCAGGGCTTTAGGCACGTGATCGGCGTACGGGTGAGGAACCCGTCTAGGGACGTCAGGGCAGCCAGGTGCCAGCCGCCAGGTGAGTCAGGGGTCACCACCTTCCCTCTCACTTGGGCAGGGCCTTCCTCGTTCCCTCCCTCTGTGTCACGTATGTGATAGCCACGCCGACCGTGATACCCATATACCGATTGTAGTCGACGAGATAATCAGGCTTGAGGACTGTTGCTGCGGTACCTCGCACAGGGACAGGGGTAATGCCGTTACCGTGAATTGTGGACAGTACAAGGACATCCCCCTTGTCCTTATTTCTGACCAGCAACAGGTTTCCACTGGTAAGGGCACGGGTCTCACCCCTGGGGATAGGTACCTGGAGGGGGTGGGTAGGGAGGCCGCGTTGATTTTTCCGCACAGTCCCACAAGCGGACATGGATTTGGGGGCGAGGGACTGGAACAAGGGGATACTACTATAAAAGTTATCCACGAACAGGTGGTAACCTTTATCTAGCAGTGGGTGCATAAGGTCCCACACAAGTTTCCCGCTAACACCCAGAGTGGGGGGACATTCTGGGTGTTCAATACTGGAATCTCGCCCCTCGTACACACACGAAACTTGTAAATGTACCCTGAGGTACTCTCACAAAGTTTGTACAGATTCATGCCATACCTCGCCTGCTTAGAGGGAACATACTGGCGGAAAATGAGTCTCCTCTTGAAAGCAATGAGAGACTCATCAACCGCAACCTCCCTTCCAGGTACATAGGCCTCAAAAAATTTACTAAAATAGTCATATTCAGTGAAGCCCACTGTGGGAATCTGGATTCCTGCTTGGCCAACAAAATCAGGAATCGCAGGCTCAAAATGCTCTGGGGTACAACATTCAAGTTCACCGGTAGGGGGCTCCGGTGGACTTATTTGGTGGGCCTGAAAACTAGTACGAGCCCTAGAGCTGCTCTTACTAGTGTGGGCCACAGGGTCCCTGGCATGGCGGTCCTCTTGCTCCGCCTGGCGGCTTCTCCGCTCCCTTGGGGGCTCATCGTCATCGCTAGATGATGAGGAGGACGCGGATGACAAAAGGAAAGTGGGGTCATCCTCACTGGGACTCTCGGAGTCTGAGGCAAGCTGGATGTATGCCTCCTCAGCCAAGAACATCCAGCGGGCCATAGGGGAGTGTTTGTGTGAGTGTGTGCATGCGTGCGTGAATCATTATTTAATGTGCGTGTGTGTGGGGGCACGGGTGAAAAATTCAAACTCACTGATCAGCCGTCCGAAGCTGATCGGCGGTGGGGTGTGCGATGAGCTAACAGTGGCCGGACGCTAAGCTACAGTCAGCGTACGCAGAAAAAATAAATAAATAACTGCTTGCACCCCAAAAAAATTGGGGGGCAGGGGGGCAAGCTGCAGCACCCTGGGGGGTCTAAGGTAACTTTCCCTGAATATCCCTGCCTAACCTAACCTGTCCCTAACTTTTCCCTAAATACCTTTTAGTGCCAGATGGCACTGTGGAGAGTCAGAAGGGGGGTGTTGGGCAGATATGGGGGTGCTTGCTCTGGGAATCGATGCAGGCTCCTCTCTCCTCGCTCCCGGACACAGAAAGGAGGAGTGCTAAAATAATTTAAACCGCCCGCCCCTGCAGCCAATCAGAAGCGATCCTGAGAGGTGATGTCACCATCACCTCTCAGGATCGCAGGATGGTGATTGGTGGTGTATTATCCCACCACCGATCACCATCCTGTTCCGGGTTATCGGGTCCCCAGAGACCCCGGAAAAACGCAGCAAACCGCAGGTCTGAATTGAACTGCGGTTTGCTGCGATCGCTGACACGGGGAGGGGGGGGGGGGGTGAACCCCCCCGCGCATTGTCCCAGGGTGCCTGCTCAATGATTTGAGCAGGCACCTTGTTCCGATCACCGCCTGCCGTTACCTGTACGCCCTGTGTCCTTAAGAGGTTAATATCCCCAACTTTTTGCCATCATCCATAATTATCGATTAACTCTTTTAGATATTTTTGTGTGGGGTCTAATCAAAGTTTTTATTTTTTTATACGTGTTTTCTTCTTCTAACATCTGATTCATCTTTACTGTATATTGTTCTGGCTTCATGATAACAACCCCTCCCTCTTTCCTGGCTTCACAACTACACTGTTATCTTTCACAAATTGTTTTAGTGCATTTTTCTCTTTGATACTAAGATTGTGTTTCCTCATTAGTCATTTGTTAATGATGACATTTCTGAAAACCTCTATGGTAGCCCCCTTACAGGAGGAATAAAAATAGAGGGGCTACATATATCTGTATAGGAATATATCACCTACAACATATTTCAACCTTTTTTGAATTATAATGTCTTATTTTGGTATCTCTATAGTTAAAAACATCCATGCTCCTCATATGTTTTACCTAGAAGAGTGCACAATAAATGAAAACACAAATATGGTAAAAACAGAGAGCAAACAACCTGATCAAACTGGTTTTCGAACAACCTCCTTACTAGTTGGGGTATTGACTATTCATGCATGTCCAAAAGCTGTATCAGACCTTGGGCAAGTGTAAGTGATGGGAGGGGTGGTGATTAAAGTTATGCTGGTGTGGGGCTTTTTATGGGTACAGTATCTCCTATGTGATAATTTTTGTCCACAGTGCTCGCTGTTATTGTATTGGATTCCGTCCAACTGTGATTTTTTTTTTTACTAAAAAAGTTTTTTTTTAAATATCTTGTCCTTAAGTTACACCTTGTCTTCTTCAAAATTGTTAAAAATGTTCTTGCCTTTCATTATTTATACAAAAAAAAAATCTTGTACTTTAGCATGGCAGGAAATGTGGGTCACTCCTTGGAACTGCCACGCTACCACAAAATGCCACCACTGACTCATAGAGCAGCTGTTAAGGACAGGGAAAGTTCATCTCTTTCACGCCCCCCTGGGTCAATGTTTTGCAAGGCAGCAATGAGGCCAGGTTCTTGTTGATACCTCTACTTTTGTGTCGGTCCAGTTCCTATATCAGGAGCTTATCCGCCTCCTCCACTCCCTACTCAATGACATCTTCCTGTCCCCAACACAAACATGACAGAGCATTTCTTCAACTCCATCTCTCTACAGTGCTGCCATGCTGTTTTTTTAGCCCTGATTAGAGAAGCCAAACAGCAGTTCTGTTGCTAATCTTCATCACGCGGCAAATTTCTTCGCCAACCATAACTGTGCAGCGTGGTCAGTGACAATGGCAGAAGAATTGTGGCTGTGCTGCATTTGCGTGAAATAACACATTTTCCATGCATGAAACACATGATAAATTTAGTGGTGCAACAATTTTTTAAAAAGGATTGTGGCTTGCAGAAGGTGATCCCATGTCCAGAAGAGTGTCTGCACATTTCAGCCATTTTTATGTGGCTACGAAGGTCCCTGTGGACTTGCAGTGACAGTACTGTCTGCCTTTGCACTGCTTGTTCTAACTCACTGGAATTCCATCTTGCATACTGTATGCTGGAGCATCTGTACGAGCAGCATAAAGTGGTTAATGATTTAAAAAAAACATAGAATGTGTCAGCAGATGAGAACCATTTGGCCCATCTAGTCTGCCCAATATACTGAATACTATGAAAAGCCCCTGGCCCTATCTTATATGAAGGATGGCCTTATGCCTATCCCATGCAGGCTTAAACTCCTTCACTGTATTTGCAGCTACCACTTCTGCAGGAAGGCTATTCCATGCATCCGCTACTCTCTCAGTAAAGTAATACTTCCTGATATTACTTTTAAACCTTTGCTCCTCTAATTTAAAACTGTGTCCTCTTGTAGCAGTTTTTCTTCTTTTAAATATTCTCTCCTCTTTTACCTTGTTGACTCCCTTTATGTATTTAAAAGTTTCTATCTTATCCCCTCTGTCTCATCTTTCTTCCAAGCTATACATGTTAAGGTCCTTTAATCTTTCCTGGTAAGTTTTATCCTGCAATCCATGTACTAGTTTAGTAGCTCTTCTCTGAACTCTCTCCAAGGTATCATACATCCGACCACCACAGCATAGATCATGTGCTGTCTTGAGGTCACGCAGGACAGGAGAATAAGAATATTCCTTCCAGGATGACTTCTCTCATTGAGGAACCAAATTCAAAAGCTCACGATCCCCTTGTCGCTGCACAGGAAAGGGGCAATCCCCACAGCAAAATCCGATTAATTATTCCCAGCAGACGTACTTGCTTTAACATTGTATTTTTATTCCAGAAAAAATGTCCATCAACAGGACATGTTTCAGCTCATGTAGCCTTTCTCAACGGTACAGTATGTCCTGTTGATGGCCATTTTTTCTGGAAGAAAAATAAAAGGTTGAAGCAAGTACGTCTGCTTGGAATAATTAATTGGACTTCTCTCATTGAGACATGTAAGCCAGCTTACTTTCCAAAAGAACAAGATAAACAGAATATCTCTTTATCATTAAAGAGATGGAAAAATAGTCATGATGAGTATTATATGTCAGGCAACACTGCTCTCGCTTTCTAGGAAGAATATAAGCCTTCTGGAAGAAAGCTAGCTTGCATGTCTTGTTGAGCAAAGTGTAATCCAGGGTATGAGATTCTAGTTCTCCTTTGCTTTTGGATAGATAATTGGCTTGCATGTCTCACTTTCAGTAGAATATTACCTTTTTTGTTTTTCATTTTGTGTCATAGGTTTTCCATGCATGATAGAAAGCTATAAAATCTTGAAAGAGTGTATTTATTATTTTATTTCATTTTGTCATGTAGAAAGGGAATCTACTAAAGTGTTTTGTATGTCAGTAATGGCCTGTTACTTTGTCCTCATCGAGGTAGCACAGCATCTGTGGAAGTCCGATCACATAGACTTAAATTTATGAATGGTATATGTGCTCAAGGATTAAAAAATAACATTGGCATACATTTATTAAGACTGGGGTTCACATACAGCCAGTCTTGACACCCTTGCACTAGAATAAGATGTACCTAAGATGTACCTAATTTATTAAAAGGCAAATGCTTTAGTCGCATCTCTGGCACTCACCAATGAACAGTTCAAATGCTGCTTTTATGTAGTTGCTTGTCATAAAATAGATTTTCTAACATATTTGTGTTTTTTTTCAGGAATACATTAAAGAGCGCACCTATTTATGGATTGGCATGCGCTCTAGCAGAATGTTTGCTATTCATTATATGTGCACCGGTGTTTAGCCTCGGAGGATGGCTTGTTGCACACTGCTATATATATATTGAAAATGTTTTCCTGTAAGTATTTGAATTACTTTTTTGGATGTCACTTATTAAACAAATATGTTTTAATAATATTTATGACTAGAGTTGAGCGGACACCTAGATGTTCGGGTTCGACGGGTTCGGCCGAACTTCAAAAAGAAGTTCGAGTTCGGGAGCCGAACTTGACCCAGAACCCCATTGAAGTCAATGGGGACCCGAACTATTGAGCACTAAAATGGCTGTAAAAATGTCATGGAAAGGGCTAGAGGGCGGAAAATGCCAGCAAAATGTGGTTAAGAGCATGGTAAGTGCTCTGCAAACAAATGTGGATAGGGAAATTACTTTAAATAACATAAAATACGTAAAAATAAAAAATAATAGTCTTGATCAAGGAGGACGAGGTCCATATGGAATAGGAGGTTGAGGAGGCGGTGGACGTGGCGGTGTAGGTGGAAGCAGCGGTGGAGAAGGAGGAGATAGCCTTTTTGGTTCTAATTTTTATTTTTAATTTTTTTTAATTAGGGTACACTCCAAAAGAGTGTGAATTATCCAAAATACTAGAATGTACAATTGCGCTGTAGTATAACAATGGCTGCTTAAGGCCGGTATACATGTCAATTCTTCCCAAGGTACGGACAAGTCCTGTGGGATCCATGCCTGGCTGTGGATAGGCGGCTGCGCTTGTCTGTAGGGTTAAGCGAACCCGAACTGTAAAGTTCGGGTTCGTACCGAACTTTAGGATTTTTGGACCCCGAACCCGAACATTTCCGTAAAAGTTCGGGTTTGGTGCTCGGCGCTTTCTTGGCGCTTTTTGAAAGGCTGCACAGCAGCCAATCGACAAGCGTCATACTACTTGCCCCAAGAGGCCATCACAGCCATGCCTACTAATGGCATGGCTGTGATTGGCCAGAGCAGCATGTGACCCAGGCTCTAAATAAGCTTGAGTCACGTAGTGCTGCACGTCACTCTGCTGTTACAAGTGTAGGGAGAGGATGCTGCTGGACTTGTGATTTCAGGGAGAGAATAGGAGAGAATCTAACTCAGCGATCTACCTACAAATAGTTGTGTGGGTGCAGGAAACAATCGTTATACCCTGCCCTGAGGCCATTGACCATTTTATGCAAGCTCAGTGCACCAGCACTGCATCTGAGCTTTTGGGACATTGCAAATCACAATTTTTTTGGGCAAACTACAACATCTGGATTAGTCAGTGTGCAATTTATGCTAGAAATACACCCATCATTTTCTGGGGTTTTAAAAACACACAATATTTAAAAAAAAAAACCTGTATTTTCCAGATCTGCAAGTGTTAAATTCAAGTTTAATATATACAGCTTTCATATTCTGTTACAAAAAAAAATACTTTTTGGGCATTCTACAACATCTGGATTAGTCAGTGTGCAATTTAAGCTAGAAATACACCCATCATTTTCTGGGGTCTGAAAAACACACAATTTTTTTCAAGAAACAGTATTTTCCTGTTCTGCAAGTGTTAAATTCAAGTTTAATATATACATCTTTCATATTTCTGTTACCAAAAAAACACAATTTTGCAATCTACAACATCTGGATTAGTCCGTGTGCAATTTAAGCTAGAAATACACCCATCATTTTCTGGGGTTTGAAAAACCACACTTTTTTGACAAACACTATTTTCAGGCCTTCCAGCATCAGCACGTGTGAAATTACAGGCTTATATACTGCTGTCAAATTCAGTTGTTAAACACTCGTTTGGGCACAAAAAAATTTGGTTGCAGTCTTTGATGCAGATGTCATTGTGAGATACACCCTTAATACATTAGGGTTAGATTCAGAAATTTTAAATACCGGCATTTGGTGCACCAATATTGAATTCAGGCCTACACTGGTTCAGGCCCTGTGAGATACACCCTCTACATACAGGGGTTTGAATCAGGGATTTGATATACAGCCATTTGAAATACATCCATTTAGGGCAAAGAAATATTTACTTCAGGCCTACACTGGTTCAGACCGTGTGAGATACCCCCTCTACATACAGGGGTTTGATTCAGAGATTTGAAATACAGCCTTTTGAAATACAGCCATTTTGTGCAAAGATATATTTTCTTCAGGCTTACACTGGTTCAGACCGTGTAAGATACCCCCTCTACATACAGGGGTTTGAATTAGGCATTAGAAATACAGCCATTTTGTGCAAAGATATATTTACTTCAGGCCTACACTGGTTCAGGCCGTGTGAGATACTCCCTCTACATACAGGGGTTTGATTCAGGGATTTTAAATACAGCCATTTTAAATACAGCCATTTTGTGCAAAGATATATTTACTTTAGGTCTACACTGGTTCAGGCCCTGTGAGATACTCCCTCTACATACAGGGGTTTGATTCAGGGATTAGAAATATAGCCATTTGAAATACAGCCATTTTGTGAAAATAAATATTGAATTCAGGCCTACGCTGGTTCAGGCCGTGTAAGATACTCCCTCTACATACATGGGTTTGAATCAGGCATTATAAATACAGCCATTTTGTGCAAAGATATAGTTACTTCAGGCCTACGCTGGTTCAGGCCCTGTGAGATACTCCCTCTACATACAGGGGTTTGAATCAGTCATTAGAAATACAGCCAATTTAAATACAGCCATTTTGGGCAAAGATATATTTTCTTCAGGCCTACACTGGTTCAGACCGTGTGATATACCCCCCTACATACAGGGATTTGAAATGCAGAAATTTGAAATTCAGCCATTCTTTGCAAAGATATATTTACTTCAGGCCTACACTGGTTCAGGCCCTGTGAGATACACCCTCTACATACAGGGGTTTGATTCAGGGATTTTAAATACAGCCATTTTAAATACAGCCATTTAGGGCAAAGAAATACTTCCTTTAGGCCTACACTGGTTCACACCGTGTGAGATACTCCCTCTACATACAGGGGTTTGAATCAGGCATTTGAAATACAGCCATTTTGTGCAAAGAAATATTTAATTTAGGCCTACACTGGTTCAGACTGTGTGAGATACACCCATTTAGGGCAAGATCCTAAATTCGAAAAATATGAGGAGTGTCAAATAAGGGACGTGGCCCAGGTCGTGGTGCTGCTGGTGGAGCTCCTGTTGCAGGGAGAGGATGTGGTCGATCTGTGCCAGCTACACGCACAAGTGAAACCCCTTTCTCAGGTGCGAGTAGGCGACAAAACCTGCAGCGGTATTTAGTCGGGCCTAATGCTGCTCTACGAATCGTGAGGCCTGAACAAGTACAAGCTATAGTAGATTGGGTTGCTGACAGTGGATCCAGTTCCTTCACATTGTCTCCCACCCAGTCTCCTGCTGAAAGACCACAGTTGGCACCTGCAGCCGATGTCCATCAGTCTTTCACCTCACCCCCTTGGAGGTCTGAGCCCCAAGTCATGCAGCAGTCTTTTCTGCTTTTTGATGACTCTGTTAGCAGGGTTTCCCAGGGCCATCCACCTAGCCCTGCCCCAGAAGTGGAAGAGATTGAGTGCACCGATGCCCAACCACTTATCTTTCAAGATGAGTACATGGGAGGACCATCGCAGTACGTCTCGGATGATGACGAAACACAGGTGCCAACTGCTGGGGCTTTCGAAAGTGTGCAGACCGACAAGGAAGGCAGGGGTAAAGACTGGGTGGAAGATGATGTGGAGGACGATGAGGTCTTCGACCCCATATGTAATCAAGGTCATGCGAGTGACCTATGTAGTTCGGAGGAAGAGGCGGTGGTCGCACAGAGCCACCAGCACAGCAGAAGAGGGAGCAGGGTGCAAAAGCAGAGCGGCCATCCTCTAGACAGTACGCCTCCTACTGCCCATTGCAGCAAGGGACCGAGCACACCAAAGCCAGCTCCAAGGAGTTCCCTGGCGTGGCAGTTCTACAGACAATGTGCTGACGACAAGACACGAGTGGTTTGCACGCTGTGCAATCAGAGCCTGAAGTGAGGCATAAACGTTCTCAACCTGAGCACAACCTGCATGACCAGGCATTTAAGTGCAAAGCATGAGCTGCAGTGGAGTAGACACCTCAAAAACCAAGAAAAGTCTCTGGCTCCTCCTGCTTCCTCTTCTGCTGCAGTCGCGGCCTCTTCATCCACCTCTGGAGTGACAGTGCCACCTGGCACCCCGCAAACAGAGGATCTGCAAGCAAAACCAACACCTGGGTCACCAATCATTTCCACAATGTCCCACGGAAGCGTTCAGCTCTCCATATCCCAAACGCTGGAGAGGAAGAGGAAGTACCCTTCTACCCACCCGCGATCCCTAGCCCTGAATGCCAGCATTTCTAAATTACTGGCCTTTGAAATGCTGTCATTCCGTCTGGTGGAGACTGATACTGATTACTGCTGCTGATTACTGGGTGGCCACGCTGCTGGATCCCCGTTACAAGGACAACGTACCGTCCATAATTTTGTCACTGGAGTGTGATCGTAAGATGCGCGAGTACAAGGCACGCTGGTAGACGCGCTGCTGGTGGCATTCCCACCTAACAGCGGGGGTACAGTGGAAGCACAAGGCGAAGGCAGAGGACGAGGAAGAGGACGAGGCAGCTGGAGCACCGCCAGCACCTCAGTAGAGATGTCGCGAACATCAAATTTTCCGTTCACGAACGGCGAATGCGAATTTACGCAAATGTTCGCGAACGGCCGAACCGCCATAGACTTCAAAAGGCAGGCAAATTTTAAAACCCACAGGGACTCTTTCTGGCCACAATAGTGATGGAAAAGTTATTTCAAGGGGACTAACACCTGGACTGTGGCATGCCGGAGGGGGATCCATGGCAAAACTCCCATGGAAAAAATATATAGTTGACGCAGAGTCGGGTTTTAATCCATAAAGGGCATAAATCACCTAACATTCCTAAATTGTTTGGAATAACGTGCTTTAAAACTTCCAGTGTGTGTATACGATCAGGTATGATGTTGTATCGATCAGGTAGTGTGAGGGTTACGCCTGCTTCACAGTGACAGACCAAACTCCCTGTTTAACGCACCGCAAACAACCGCAAAGAGTTGTCAATAGTTGACACACTCATGACATAAATTTTATTCCTCTATGCGTCAATCTTGGTGTAGTGATGACTGTGCTGGTGCGCACGATCGGGAGATTGCAGGCAATGGCGGTTTTTCAAAGCCTATGGTCTTGCTGAGGTAGTTCAGTGACAGTTAAGTGACCCAGAAAACAATGATTCTGCAGTGTGGGCCCATTGTTGGGTAAGCTTTAATGATCACAAATCATTGTTTTCTGGGTCACTTAACTGTCACTGAACTACCTCAGCAAGACCATAGGCTTTGAAAAACCGCCATTGCCTGCAATCTCCCGATCGTGCGCACCAGCACAGTCATCACTACACCAAGATTGACGCATAGAGGAATAAAATTTATGTCATGAGTGTGTCAACTATTGACAACTCTTTGCGGTTGTTTGCGGTGCGTTAAACAGGGAGTTTGGTCTGTCACTGTTTTTTCTATGAAAAATTATCCAGCCGATTGCTTTTGGTCTGTTCACAATGAAGCATTGACCTTATCTGGGGTGTGCCAACATTGCCAACACACTCATAGAGGTGATTGCATCATTGTGATATGCAAGCCCCTTTACCACAACAAGGTAATGATCACGAAGGGGAGTTGACACATGTATGTGCCACAGTGAAGCACCAGAGGCCACATGTATGTGCCACAGTGCAGCACCAGAGGCCAGAAAAATTAGGCATGTACACATGCCTGAAAAATAAAGTATTGTTGCAGCCGCTGCTGTTTTCCAGGCAGAAAGTGTACTAAAACATTGCGGCTTGAACCCTAGTTGGTGGCGGAGAAGTCACGCAAGTCATCTGGCATGCAGAGATTAAATACAGTAGCGTGGGGACCATTTTTATCCCAAGGCATCTCATCAGGCCTTTTTAGTCAAATGCATCCCCACTGTCAGTCTCTTCGGGATCCATGCCTCATTCATCTTAATAAAGGTGAGGTAATCTAGACTTTTTTGACATAGGCGACTTTTCTTCTCAGTGACAATACTTCCTGCTGCGCTGAAGGTCCTTCCTGACAGGACACTTGAAGCGGGGCAGGCCAGAAGTTCTATCGCAAATTGGGATAGCTCAGGCCACAGGTCAAGCCTGCACACCCAGTAGTCAAGGGGCTCATCGCTCCTCAGAGTGTCGATATCTGCAGTTAAGGCGAGGTAGTCTGCTACCTGTCGGTCGAGTCGTTCTCTGAGGGTGGACCCCGAAGGGCTGTGGCGATGCGTAGGACTTAAAAAGCTCTGCATGTCCTCCATCAACAACACGTCTGTAAAGCGTCCTGTCCTAGCCGGCATAGTCGTGGTAGGAGGAGGATTACTTTCACCTCTTCCCCTGTTAGATTCCCGTTGTGCTGTGACATCACCCTTATACGCTGTGTAAAGCATACTTTTTAACTTGTTTTGGAACTGCTGCATCCTTTCCGACTTCCGGTAATTCGGTAACATTTCAGCCACTTTCTGCTTATACCGGGGGTCGAGTAGCGTGGCCACCCAGTACAGGTCATTCTCCTTCAGCCTTTTTATACGAGGGTCCCTCAACAGGCATGACAGCATGAAAGACCCCATTTGCACAAGGTTGGATGCCGAGCTACTCATGTCCCATTCCTCGTCCTCACTGATCTCATTAAAGGTCTGTTCTTCCCCCCAGCCACGTACAACACCACGGGTCCCAGATAGGTGACAAAGAGCACCCTGGGATGCCTGCTGTGGTTGGTCTTCCTCCTCCTCAAAGCCACATTCCTCCTATGACTCCTCAGACTCCTCTTCCAGCATTGCCGCAGGTCCAGCAAGCGATGATAAGGCTGTTTCTGGTGGTGATGGTGACCACAACTCTTCCTCTTCCTCTTCACGCTCATCTATGGCCTGATCCAGTACTCTTCACAGGGCACGCTCCAGGAAGAAAACAAATGGGATGAGGTCACTGATGGTGCCTTCGGTGCGACTGACTAGGTTTGTCACCTCCTCAAAAGGACGCATGAGCCTACAGGCATTGCGCATGAGTAACATGGTAAAAAAATACCCAGCTCCGCAGAGGCTGTCCTAGCACCCCGGACATACAAATACTCGTTGACTGATTTTTCTTGTTGGAGCAGGCGAACATTAGGAGCGTTGAATTCCAACGTGTCGGGCTGTCGCAAATCAAGCGCCTCACTGGCATGTTGTTTTGCCGCTGAATATCGGAAAAGTGTGGTTGAGAGGGGGCAAGGAGGACAGCAGTGGTTGATGTGGCTGAAGATGCTGGACCAGGAGGAGGATGGTGGCTTTGAGTTTGTGTGCTGCTTGTACTCATGTGTTGATCCCATAGTCGTTTGTGATGTGAGATCATGTGCCTTCGCAAAGCAGTTGTACCTAGGTGGGTGTTGGACTTCCCACGACTCAGTTTCTTTTGGCACAGGTTGCAAATGGCATCGCTGTTATCAGCGGCAGACACACAAAAAAAAGCCACACTGCTGAGCTTTGCAATGAAGGCATTCTGGTGGTGGCAACAGCATGCGTTGATTGGCGTGCTATCTGGCTGACCCCGGGTGCCGATACATGCTGTCTGACTGTGCCACTAGCTCCTTGCGACGACCTCCCCCTGCTTCCAACTCGTCTCCTCCTCCTCTCTGTCTCCCCATCTAAACTTTCCCCCTGTTATTCTTCTCTTCGAGCGGGCACCCACGTGACATCAACGGACACATCGTCATCATCATCCGCTTCACTTGTATCTGACAACTCATCATCATCACACCTTACGTCCATGTGTGTAATGCTGCCTGACTGAGACATATCCCTGTTATCTACATCCTCTGGCAATAATGGTTGCACATCACTCATTTCTTCCAACTGATGTGTAAATACCTCCTCTGACAGATCAAGTGAAGCGGCTGTGGTGCTAGTGTTGGTGGTGATGGCAGGCGGGCGAGTGGTAACTTGAGAGGTGCCCGAAGCTGAGCTGGAGGAGGATGGTGCGTCAAGGTTCCGAGCGGAAGCTGTAGAAGATTGGGTGTCCTGTGTTAGCCAGTCAACTATGTCCTCAGAACTTTTCGAGCTCAGGGTACGTGGCCTCTGAACACTGGGCATTATTCTAGGGCCAAAGGAAATCACAGCACCACGACCACGACGGCCCCTGTGGGGTGGCTTGCCTCTGCCTGTCATTTTTTTTTAGATTAGTGGTACTATGCGTGCACGGTACTGTGCCACCCTATATGAGTAGTGGGCACAGTACAGTCTGTGGGCCTGACACACACTGGCAGGCAACTGCAATTATATTACAGAGAAAAAATTAAATGACTTTTTTATCTGCAAGGTACTGTGCCACCCGATATGAGTGGTGGGCAGTGGGCACAGTACAGTCTGTAGGCCGGTGGCCTCTCACACACGGGCAGGCAACTGCAATATATATATAGAAAAAATAATTAAAAGCAGACTGATGTACCAGCCCTAAAAAGGGCTTTTTGGGGTGCTGTTAGGACGCTGTCCTTACAGCAGATGTGTCTTTGAGGACTGGAGTGGACACAGAACACTGGCCTAGCTAACGCTTTCCCTATTAATTCAGCAGCAGCAGCACTCTCCCTGCTCTAACTAACACTGCAGCTTCAGAATGAATCTAAGAGGGCTGCCGTCCTTGCTTTTTTATCGGAGGTGGGAGGGTCTGGGAGGGAGGGTATGCTGATTGGCTGGAATGTGTCTGCTGACTGTGAGGTACAGGGTCAAAGTTTGCTCAATGATGACGTATAGGGGGCGGACCGAACATCGCATATGTTCGCCGGGAACTGTTCGCCGGTGAATAGTTCAGGACATCTCTACACCTCAGAAGGCAGGGTTAGCATGGCTGAAATGTGGAAAAGCTTTGTCAGCACGCCACAACAACCAGCACCACCAGCTGATATGGAACGTCTTAGCAGGAGGCAGCATTTCACTACCATGGTGGAGCAGTATGTGTGCACATGCCTACACGTTCTGAATGACGTGTCTGCGCCCTTCAACTTCTGGGTCTCCAAATTGGGCACATGGCCTGAGCTTTCCCTTTAAGCCTTGGAGGTGCTGGCCTGCCCTGCAGCCAGTGCATTATCTGAACGTGTGTTTAGCACGGCAGGGGGCGTCATCACAGACAAGCGCAGCCGCCTGTCCACAGCCAATGTGGACAAGCTCACGTTCATTAAAATGAACCAGGCATGGATTCTTCAGGACACAATAGACATGTATACCGGCACTAACCAGCCATTGTTATACTGCAGCGCAATTGCTCATTCTTGTATTTTGGAAATTTCACACTCTTTTAGAGTGTACCCTAATTTTTTTTTTAAATAATTAAAACCAAAACCCTGTGTTGGCTACCTCGTCCTCCATCCACCGCAGCTTCCACCTACACCGCTACGTCCACCGCCTCCTCAAACTCCTACTCCATGTGGAACTCCACCTCCTAAATCAAATATTTTTTTTTATTTGTACGTATTTTATTTTATATCATTTCATTACTTTATCATTTACATTTTCGGGTGAAATTCACCAATTTTTGGGTGTATAGTACCACTGCTATACCTAGTAGGCCGGTTAAAAACAAAAAAATATATATATTGTCATTTACATTTTCGGGTGAAATTCAGCAATTTTTGGGTGTATAGTACCACTGCTATACCTAGTAGGCCGGTTAAAAAAAAATTATTGTCAGTTACATTTTCGGTTGAAATTCAACAATTTTGGGGTGTGAAGTACCACTGCTATACCTAGTAGACCGGTAAAAAAAAAAAAAAAAAATGGCAGTTAGGCCCCTTTCACACGGGCAAGATTTCCGTGCGGGTGCAATGCGTGAGGTGAACGCATTGCACCCGCACTGAATCCGGACCCATTCATTTCTATGGGGCTGTGCACATGAGCGGTCATTTTCACGCATCACTTGTGCGTTGCGTGAAAATAGCAGCATGCTCCTCTTTGTATTTTTTTCACGTAACGCAGGCCCCATATGAAATGAATGGGGTTGCGTGAAAATCGCAAGCATCCGCAAGCAAGTGCGGATGCGGTGCGATTTTCACGCACAGTTGCTAGGTGACGATCGGGTTGGGGACCCGATCATTATTATTTTTCCCTTATAACATGGTTATAAGGGAAAATAATAGCATTCTGAATACAAAATGCATAGTAAAATAGGGCTGGAGGGGTTAAAAAAAAAAGAAAAAATATTTTAACTCCCCTTAATCCACTTGTTCGCGCAGCCGGCATCTCTTCTTTCTTCAGGACCTGGGTAAAGGACCTGTGGTGACGTCACTGCGCTCATCACATGGTCCATCACATGATCCATCACCATGGTGATGGATCATGTGAATGACCATGTGAAGAGCGTAGTGACATCATCAAAGATCCTTTTCCTCACAGATGAAGACACAAGAGATGCCGGCTGCGCGAACAAGTGGATTAAGGTGAGTTAAAATGTTGTTATTTTTTTTTAACCCCTTCAGCCCTATTTTACTATGCATTCTGTATTCAGAATGCTATTTTCCCTTATAACCATGTTATAAGGGAAAATAATACAATCTACACTACAACTAACCCAAACCTGAACTTCTGTGAAGAAGTTCGGGTCTGGGTACCACAGTCTGTTTTTTATCACGCGCGTGCAAAACACATTGCACCCGCGCGATAAAAACCGAACGCAATCGCACGGGTTTGCCGCAATGCATCGGGATGCATCCGGACACGCTCGTGTGAACGAGGCCTTACATTTTCTGGTGAAATTCAGCAATTTTTTGGTGTGATGTACCACTGATATACCGATTAGACCGGTAAAAAAAAAAAATTAACATTTGTCAGTTACATTTTAGGATCAAATTCACCAATTTTTGGGTGTAATATACCCCTCCTCTACCTAGTTGACAGCTTAATAAATTAATTTCAGTAATTTTTCTTTTACATTTTCGGGTGACAATAAACAATTGTTTTCTGTCATAGACCCCTGCTCAAGTAGACAGGTTAATAAATTTCTGTTATTTTTCTGTTACATTCTTAGGTTGACATTATGCAATTTTAGACGTGAATAAACCCCTGCTCTGCATAGGTGACGGGGAATAAAATTTCTGAAATACTTCTTTAATTGATGCGCGCCACCTCCTGTGAGTCGATGCTTAAACTTAAACAAGTTGTACCACATTTGCACTTCAATAATTTGTCCCACATTTCCGCTATACTCTTTTGGCCATCATTTGCGCCTCAATAGCTTTTCCCTATTTTATGTTATTTTAAGACATTTCCCTATCCACATTAGTTTGCAGTGCACTTGCCATGCTCTTAACCACATTTTGACGACATTTGCAGCCCTCTAGCCCTTTCCATGACATTTCTATAGCCATTTTAGTGCTCAAAGGTTCGGGTCCCCACTGACTTCAATGGGGTTCGGGTCCCGAACTCAAAAATTTTTCCGAAGTTCGGACGAACCCATCGAACCCGAACATCTAGGTGTCCGCTCAACTCTAGTTCCTATGAACACTCGTTAGCAATCATCTGGCAGTCTAAGGCTACTTTCACACTAGCGTTTTTGATGGACCCGGCAGGGTCCGTTACTGATAGTACAACCATCTGCATCTGTTATGAATGGATCCGGGTGTATTATCTTTAACATAGCCAAGACGATCCGTCATTAACTCTATTGAAAGTCAATGGGGGACGGATCCGTTTTCTATTGTGGCAGAGAAAACAAATCCGTCCCCATTGACTTGCATTGGGAGTAATGCCGGATCCGTCTTTCTCCGCATCCCAGGGCGGAAAGCAAAATACAACATGTTGCGGTTTGCTCTCCGGTATGGGAATGCAACTAAACGGAACGGAATGCATTTTGGAGCATTCCGTTCTATTCAGTTCAGTTTTGTCCCCACTGATAATGAATGGGGACAAAACTGAAGCATTTTTTTTTCTGGTATTGAGCCCCTATGACGGAACACAATATCGGAAAACTTAAACGTTAGTGTGAAAGTACCCCAATACTGCCTCCAATTGCCTGATGAACAAGCATACGCTCGTTCATCGGACAATTGTTATTTTTAAGCATACGTAAAAATCACAATGGTGTCGCTTGCAGATCACGCTAATAGCGATCTGCTGCCGGCACACCACTGTCCTGCATGGGGACGAGCGATGGCATATCGATCACTTCTCCCCATGCCACGGAGGACATTGCTGCATGTAAAAGCAGCTGTGTCCTCCAATAGCTATCTGGTGATTGCTGGAGGGAACACTTCCCTCCTGAAAATCGTCTGCGGCATTGGGGTGTCTAATACACCCTTAAGTCACAGTGTTTGAGTGCTGTGTATCAGCAGGGTTAATAAGTGAGGTGGAACCAAAGTTCAGGAGACAGTTGGGGAAGGTTTTTAAGCAGGAAACAGGAAAAGGGCTGACAGTGTGTTAGGCAGAGAGTCCTGTGAGCATGTGAGTCCTGGTGTCACGAGGGTATCAAGAGCCACGTCTGACTCCGTTATACCCGGGGTCAGGAAGTCGCAGCGGGTGGCTGCGCGCTCTATATCTAAAGATCACGTTGTTTCTTAGTGATTGTTTTCTGTGTTTGCCTTGCTATCCTTTTTGTCTCACTCAGGGATCCATAGCTTCTCCTCCTCAGCTGTTTCTTGTCTGCCACTCCCAACCTCCTTATATTCTCCCCTCACACTTCTCTAGTTGCCAGTTATAGAGCTTCCTGCCTGGACATCTATACTGACCCACTGGAGTTGTGAATCCTGGTTGTCGTTCCAGAGTGCTACCCTCCGGATCCCTGTTGGGCTTATTGTTGTCTCCTGTTGTCGCCCACCTGGGATTATATGTTGAGTCTGTGTTGTCTGTCCTCCCCTTGGTGTTTTCCCTTAGAGCTAGTGGTGCGGACTAGTGTTCCCATCGCCCTGTTCACTATCTAGGGCTCAGCTCAGGGAAAGCCAGGGCTTTAGGCACGTGATCGGCGTACGGGTGAGGAACCCGTCTAGGGACGTCAGGGCAGCCAGGTGCCAGCCGCCAGGTGAGTCAGGGGTCACCACCTTCCCTCTCACTTGGGCAGGGCCTTCCTCGTTCCCTCCCTCTGTGTCACGTATGTGATAGCCACGCCGACCGTGATACCTGGACATCAATAAGCACAATGTCATCATTGCACCAGTGAAACTGATGACTGAAGTTTTCTCAGTGGGAGAAGTTCAGATACTACAAGAAACTAGTTGGCAGATTAAATAAGCTGATGTAAATAAATGGGTACTAAGGAACCTTTTTGTTCAGTCAAAGTGAGACATTTCTTGGCAGGTTTGTGACTTGTGTAATGTGAAGTGATACCAGCTGACATAGGACTACTGTGCTCACATGCCAATATGGAAAGGCTGGTGGCAGCTGTTATAAGAAGCTTTAGAGGACATTATATCCTACTATGTTTCATTATTTTATACGTTTGCTGTTTTATACTTACCTATTCTTTTATGTAAAGTTGTAAATTATTTAATGATCATTTAACTATTTAAATTATTAATTATATTATTTCTGATGTGTCTTCTTTTAGAACAATTTTCATGGTTTCTTTTACTGCTCGTAAAGTGGCGCATCCAGATTCCTTCACATTAAATTTAGGAGCTGCAAAATTTTCAGCTGAACGCATTTTTAAACTGGTGGATAGAATTCCAGATATTGACATCTACAGTGAAGAAGGACAAACTTTGGTAAATATATATTTCTCCTTTTTTACACACTGTTTAGTACACTTGTTAGAGAGACTGAAGTCGGTGGAAATATGCTCTGTAATGCGCAGTGGCGGATCCAGAGCCTGGTCTCGGGAGGGGCACTTCCAGATTATTTTCTGTCTGCCGCCACAAAACAATGGTGCTTATAGAACAGACTACACACAGTGTAGAGTATACTGTATATTGTGTGGCACAGTGTATGCTATATGTGTATAACAAACATATTTACTTGGCTTGGCCCTTGGGGATCTCGGACGGCACTTCAACACTTTGGCTGGGGGGCTCGGTGGAGCTGATGTTGTGTTTTATCCTAATGAGAAAGATTTCATAATAAGGATTTGGAAAAGGGGCAGAGGGATAACAGAGCAGGGAGAGGCTGGTGCTGCTACTAGGGGGTCATACCATGGGGGAGTAATAAAGCCCACCATAATGCCCCCCCCAGTAGAAATAATTCTCCTTATAATGTGACAGTGCAAAAAATACCCCCTTGTAATGCCCCCAGTTGAGCTAATGTCCCCCATAGTGCCGCCATAATGTGCCAGTATAAAATACCCCAATATAATGCCCCCAGTAAATGCCTCCATAGTGCTCCTCTCCCCCCTTCCTCCTAGTGCCCCCCATAATGTACCAGTATAAATTGCCCCAGTAGATGCCCTCAGTGTCCCCCATAATTTGCAAGTATAAAATACCCCTTCCTAGTGCCCCCCATAGATGACCCCATAGTACTCCTCTCCCCCCTTCCCCATAGTACCTACCATAATGTGTCCTAGTATAAAATTATACTGTACAGAGCCCCCAATATAAAATACCCCTTCTTTGTGGCCTCAGTAGATGCCCCTATAGTGCCCCCAATAATGTGCCAGTAATAAAAGCACTCACCCCCAATCATGTGCCAGTAATAAAAGCACTCACCCCCAATCATGTGCCAGTAATAAAAGCACTCACCCCCAATCATGTGCCAGTAATAAAAGCACTCACCCCCAATCATGTGCCAGTAATAAACGCACTCAGCCCCAATCATGTGCCAGTAATAACAGCCCCCCATTATGTGCCAGTAATAACAGCCCCCCATTATGTGCCAGTAATAACAGCCCCCCCATTATGTGCCAGTAATAACAGCCCCCCCCATTATGTGCCAGTAATAGCCCGCCATTATGTGCCAGTAATAGCCCCCCCACATTATGTGCCAGTAATAACAGCCCCCCCAATTATGTGCCAGTAATAACAGCCCCCCCCCATTATGTGCCAGTAAAAGTGTTGTATATATATAAAAAATATAATAAACACTTATACGTACCTCCTTGTCAGCGATGCGATGCAGGCCTCTTCCGGCCTGTGTCCCGCGCTTTACGGCTCAGCGGCGCGATGGCGTCATCGCGCCGCCTGCGCCGGCCTCTTATAGGCTGTTCCAGCCTATCAGAGGAACAGGGAAGGGACACACCTCTCCCCTGCTCCTCAGCACAGCCATCTGTATAGCTGTCCTGAGGACAGCGATACAGATGACTATGGAGATGAGCGCTTCCACAATGGAAGCGCTCATCTCCCTGTGCCCCGCCGCCCCCACCTCTGAGCAGCTGGGGGGGCAGCAATTGCCCCATTGCCCCCCCTCCTGGATCCGCCACTGGTAATGCGTGATATTAATGCAGTAAAATTTTAATAATGGATGACAAGGGTATTGGATTATCGACTACTAATGGAATTTGAGAGTTTAGACAAGAGATGAGCGAAAATTTTAATCGGCCGGTTCGCCACATTTTTTGAAAAAATTTGGTTCGAGTCGAATTTATTCGTTGCGAATCACGTTAAAAACTGCTATTTCCTGGCTGCAGAGAGCCTTTATAGTGGTGTAGAACACTGTGCCTTGCAGTAACACATATAGGGAGTCTGCTGTGGTAGTGAAACAATACTGTGAGTCAGTATGACACGCAGATGACAGGCCTCGCTCTTAGAATCACTGCACACTTCACTTATTTGGGCAGTTACGGGGCCAAAACTGACCAAATAACTCAAGTGTGAATTCAGCCTTAAAGGTCAATGTTGGCATCAAGAAGATGCACACTCCTTTTACACTGTCATCAGCTGATTCCACATAGATGTCTATGTAAGACCGTGAACCGGGGAGGGACCCCCAGGATACAGCGAAGTCTTAGAATAAGGAAAGCGACACAGAGACCAGCTCCTGATACAAAAACAGTAACTTTACTGAACAGGTGTCACGACTGTGACTGATCCAGACAGGTCTGGGAGGAGAAGGTCGCAGCGACTTGCTACTCGCGATAGCTTGTGAGTTTGCTCCGTGGTTCAGGGTATGTCATCTGGGTTTTGCCTTGTGAACCTTTTTGTCCTGACTGGGAGTTTGTAGGCATCCTTCTCAGGTGAGTCCTGTCTGCCACTCCCAGCTACTATATTAGTTTCAGTTTCTCTTGCAGTCATTGCCAGATATAGTCCTTACTTCCAGTGCTACTCTGACCTTGGAAGGAGATCGATTGATGGTGTTGCTGTGGAGCTCTTGTCCGGCGTGGACTGTCGTGTTTGGGATCGCCTTCTCTGCTCGTGACTGGATAAGTCTATCTGCTGTAGATTGTTTGTTGTTGTCTTCTCCTGTTGTTCTCCTAGATGTGAGTGATGGTGACTAGCGCTCCCATCGGCCTTTCCCCAGTCCAGTGTTAGGGCGACTGAGGGTTTAGGCATCCAGCTCGCCGCACGGGTTCACACCCCGTCTAGGGTATCAGGGCAGACAGGTGCCAGCTTAGGGTGACTCAGGGGTGGCCATTCTATTTCCCATCCGTAGATAAGGGTCCCCCTTCCCCTCCGTCTGGTGCGACACGACTGCTGCTGGGATAGCGGTCGTGACAGTATATCTGGCCTTTTAAAAAAAATAAATAAATAAAAAAAAAAAGTGACATTTCATATTTTTTTTTCTTTTTTGCTTGCTGTTTTGCTTTGTATTTTGTCTGTTCCACTATGGATCCAGTTTCGGTTTTGGCGAAACAATTACAGGGGTTATCCCTTGAAGTGGCAGGATTAAAAGCAACAGTGCTGCAGCAGCAATCCTTGGGTTCCACCGTTGCTACGGGAAACCAAGGTACTCCTGAGCCAAAAGTGGCTTTACCTGATAGGTTCTCAGGAGGGAGAGACCAATTTGTAACCTTCAGAGAAGCTTGCAAGTTGTTCTTCAGGTTACGCCCTAGATCCTCCGGCGGTTAGGAACAACGGGTGGGCATTGTAATTTCTCTCCTGCAAGGAGATCCGCAGGCTTGGGCTTTCTCCCTACCATCAGACTCTCCGGCCTTACGATCAGTGGAGGAGTTTTTTGAAGCCCTGGGTCTCGTATATGATGACCCGGACAGGGTTTCACTGGCTGAGTCTAAGCTGCGTAGACTTCGGCAAGAGAACCGGTCTGCTGAACTATATTGTTCCGAATTCCGTAGGTGGGCTACTGATACGTTATGGAACGACTCGGCCCTTAGGAGTCAGTTCTGCCAGGGGTTGTCTGAAAAATTAAAAGATGCGCTGGCGATATACGAGGTCCCTGGGTCTCTTGAGGCGGCTATGTCTCTGTCCATAAGAATCGACAGACGACTCAGGGAGAGACTATTAAATTTTACGGAGGCCTCTATAGGGCAGGGATCGGTCTGTTATGGTCCAGTCGAACCAATGCAAATAGGGGGCGCCACTAGACGGGTGAATCCTCCTAAATTCCGCCGTAGGTCAGAGGTTTGTTTTCGTTGTGGGGGGAGGGGTCATTTCTTAAAGGTTTGTCCCTCAGAACCCAAGAGATCACAAACAAAGGAGCCGCCGGAAAACTAGAGTCCCCAGACTGTGCGGAGGAGAACAGTCTGGGCGTATTCGTTTCCTCCATACGCATGTCTCAGTTTTTGTTGTCCGCTACCGTTGAGGAGGGCAATAAAACTGAGATCTGTTCCGTCTTTTTGGACAGTGGGGCGGGGGTCAACTTGGTGGATTCACGGTTTGCTCAGGCTCTGGGTTTTACTCCGGAACTGGTATACAGAACTATTCCTGTTTTTGCCATCGACTCCTCCCCTCTTACTCAGAGAGAGTTAACTCAGATCATCCATAATATCCATCTGCAGGTAGGGGACCTCCATAAAGAGCATATCTCTTGTTATGTCCTGGACGGTCTTCCGGCTCCTATCGTATTGGGGCTTCCCTGGCTGGTGACTCACAATCCAGTGGTGGATTGGCAGGCCGGGGAGATTGTGGAGTGGAGTGAACGTTGTAAGGACAACTGTTTGAGTAGTAGGTGCTCTACACTCTCTGTAACATCTTTACCTGCCTTTCTGTCAGATTTTATGGATGTGTTCTCTGAGAAGGGTTGTCAGGGGTTACCACCTCATCGTCCATATGATTGCCCGATTAATCTATTACCTGGGGCAAAACTACCTAAAACCCGGTTATACAATCTTTCCGGCCCGGAGAGGAAGGCTATGAAAGATTATATTTCGGAGAGTTTGGCTAAGGGACACATCAGACCCTCTTCTTCACCTGTGGCTGCAGGGTTCTTTTTCGTTAAAAAGAAAGATGGGGGCCTACGTCCTTGCCTGGATTTCCGGGAATTAATCCGGATAACTATCCGAGATCCCTATCCTCTTCCTCTCATTCCCGACCTCTTTAATCATGTTGCTGGTGCTAAATGGTTCTCCAAAATGGATCTCAGAGGAGCCTATAACCTGGTTCGCATCAAAGAGGGGGATGAGTGGAAGACGGCTTTTAATACTCCGGAAGGGCATTATGAAAATCTGGTCATGCCATTTGGTCTTACTAATGCGCCTGCGGTATTCCAACATTTTGTCAACGATATTTTTAGTCACCTTATCGGGAGATTTGTTGTGATATATCTTGATGACATCCTGGTCTATTCCCCAGATCTGGATACACATAAGATCCATGTGAGACAAGTGCTGCAGATATTAAGGGCCAACAAATTGTTTGCTAAGTTAGAAAAATGTGTGTTCGCCGTAAAAGAACTGCCATTTCTGGGGTATGTGTTGTCAGATTCAGGTTTCCGCATGGATCCAGAGAAAGTCCGGGCGATTATAGACTGGGATCTGCCTGAGAACCTGAAGGCATTGCAACGCTTCCTGGGGTTTGCCAATTTTTATAGAAAGTTTATAAAGAACTATTCCTTGGTGGTCAAACCACTGACGGACATGACCCGAAAGGGATCCGATTTTTCCAAATGGTCACATGCAGCCAAAACTGCCTTTGCGTCTCTGAAGGAGAGGTTCACCTCGGCCCCTATTCTCGTACAGCCAGATGTCTCGC
This sequence comes from Bufo bufo, assembly GCF_905171765.1. NCBI lineage: Eukaryota > Metazoa > Chordata > Amphibia > Anura > Bufonidae > Bufo > Bufo bufo. The sequence continues at coordinate 460,664,901 of NC_053393.1, forward strand.
TTCCTTTTATTGTAGAGGTTGACGCATCAGAGGTGGGGGTGGGAGCGGTACTATCTCAGGGCCCGTCCCCTGGTGAATGGCGTCCGTGTGCTTTCTTTTCGAAGAAATTGTCTACTGCAGAAAGGAACTATGATATTGGCAACAGGGAACTTTTGGCTATTAAGTTGGCCTTTGAGGAGTGGCGTCATTTTTTGGAGGGGGCGGTTCATCCCGTCACGGTGATTACTGATCAGAAAAACTTATTATATCTGGAGTCTGCTAAACGTCTTACCCCTAGACAGGCTCGGTGGTCGTTATTTTTTACTAGGTTTAATTTTGTAATAACCTATCGCCCGGGGGCAAAAAATACTAAGGCGGATGCATTGTCTCGTAGTTTTCCTGGAGGGGGTGATGTTGAGGTACCAGAGCCCATTTTGCAAAAGGGGGTGGTGGTCTCTGCATTACACTCAGGTTTGGAGGGGAGGGTGTTGGAAGCCCAGGGGGACGCCCCGGCCTCCTGCCCCTCGGGTAAACTGTTTGTGCCAGAAAATTTACGACTGGAGATACTAAAAGAACACCATAACTCCACACTGGCAGGACACCCAGGTAGTAGGGCAACCTCTGAGTTAGTGTCTCGTCTGTTCTGGTGGCCTAAATGGCGCCAGGAGGTGTTGAATTTTGTGTCTGCATGTGCTACCTGTGCTCGTTCTAAGGTAGATCATACTCGTCCGGCAGGGCGTCTTTTACCTCTGGCCATCCCCAACAGGCCTTGGACGCACCTGTCAATGGATTTAATTACGGATCTACCAGTATCAGCGGGGAAGACTGTTATTCTGGTAGTTGTTGACAGATTCAGTAAAATGGTGCACTTTATTGCTCTTGCCGCATTGCCTAATGCTAACACACTGGCTCAGGTTTTTATTGACCACATCGTGAAGCTTCACGGGGTCCCTTCCGATATTGTTTCGGATCGTGGTACCCAATTAGTTTCTAAATTTTAGAAAGCTTTTTGTTCTCGTTTAGGGGTTCATCTGTCGTTTGCTTCATCTTTCCATCCACAGTCCAACGGTCAGACTGAACGTACCAATCAAAACCTAGAGACATATTTGAGATGCTTTGTTTCCGAAAATCAGGAGGAATGGTCATCTTATTTACCGTTAGGTGAGTTCGCCATTAATAATCGTCGTCAAGAATCCACTGATAAGTCACCATTTTTTGGTGCGTATGGTTTCCATCCTCAGTTTTGTACGTTTAGTGAGGGGGGGGGCCGTCTGGGATTCCCGAGGAGGAACGATTTGCGTCTTCACTTTCTTCAGTGTGGCAGAGTGTGCAAGAAAGTTTGAAGAGAATTGGTGGTAGATACAAACGTGCGGCTGATAGGAAGCGCTCTTAAGGTCCGGACCTTGGGGTGAATGACTTGGTGTGGTTGTCTACCAGAAATATCAAGTTGAAGGTTCCCTCGTGGAAATTGGGTCCGAGATTTATTGGTCCTTATAGGGTAATTAAGATCATTAACCCGGTGGCTTTTCGTCTGGAGCTACCTCAGACTCTAAGGATCCATAATGTCTTCCACAGATCTCTGCTTAAGAGATATGTAGAACCTCCTGAACCATTGCCACTACCGCCTCCACCGGTGGTTGTTGATGGCAGTCTTGAGTTTCAGGTAGAAAAGATTGTTGATTCACGATATGTTCGCCGCTCTCTTCAGTACCTGGTGCACTGGAAAGGTTATGGTTCCGAAGAGAGAATGTGGGTTCCAGCATCAGAGATAAAAGCGGACAGACTCATTCGGACTTTTCATAGCTCCCATCCGGAGAGGCCTGGTCTTGAGGGTCCAGGGGCCCCTCGTAGAAAGGGGGGTACTGTCACGACTGTGACTGATCCAGACAGGTCTGGGAGGAGAAGGTCGCAGCGACTTGCTACTCGCGATAGCTTGTGAGTTTGCTCCGTGGTTCAGGGTATGTCATCTGGGTTTTGCCTTGTGAACCTTTTTGTCCTGACTGGGAGTTTGTAGGCATCCTTCTCAGGTGAGTCCTGTCTGCCACTCCCAGCTACTATATTAGTTTCAGTTTCTCTTGCAGTCATTGCCAGATATAGTCCTTACTTCCAGTGCTACTCTGACCTTGGAAGGAGATCGATTGATGGTGTTGCTGTGGAGCTCTTGTCCGGCGTGGACTGTCGTGTTTGGGATCGCCTTCTCTGCTCGTGACTGGATAAGTCTATCTGCTGTAGATTGTTTGTTGTTGTCTTCTCCTGTTGTTCTCCTAGACGTGAGTGATGGTGACTAGCGCTCCCATCGGCCTTTCCCCAGTCCAGTGTTAGGGCGACTGAGGGTTTAGGCATCCAGCTCGCCGCACGGGTTCACACCCCGTCTAGGGTATCAGGGCAGACAGGTGCCAGCTTAGGGTGACTCAGGGGTGGCCATTCTATTTCCCATCCGTAGATAAGGGTCCCCCTTCCCCTCCATCTGGTGCGACACGACTGCTGCTGGGATAGCGGTCGTGACAACAGGGGAATAAACAGTAGTATTAACAGTAAGGACAACCGTGGTTACAGAGAGTATATATCACATATATATCAAATACAATAAACACCTCACATTCCTTTCTCTTGCCCCCAAATGACACTGTTCACGGGCCCTGAGTACTCCCAGCCTGGACGCTGGAGTGGCCTTGTAGTGTAGCAACAGTGGAGTGTCCAGAATACCCTATACCCCAGGCTCAGAGTCACGGTACCAGCCCAAAGGAAAAACCGTACCCATAGCGGCGTACACAGCAGAGCCCGCAAGTCGATACTGTGCCGCAGGGTAACGGACCTTACCACTGGCACACACGGGAGAGCCTACAAGTCAATAACCGTGCCGCTAAGTCACTGACCTGGGTATGTCCTGTGTTTACTGGTTGCTCCAAACGGACAGCAAGTCTCTGCCACAACATGTGACCCTGCAGAACCTGTACTCTGACCCTCTGTTCCGATCAGCTTCCTGACGCTGATACTCATTCCTGCGAACAGAATCCGGATCCACACGGTTCTCTCATGCAGCTCACAAAATGGCGGACTAGTTCTTCTCCAAGCTGAGCAACTCCACTTCTCCTGGTAACTCCAACCATTCCACGGCTCTTACAGCCTTCCGGGACCTGGTCCTCTCTCTCCCTCTCTGGGAAGCCTTCTGGATCGCTGACCCTGGCCTCGTCCTTATCCAATGGGGACTTACATCAATTTTCCATGTCCTTCCATCCACCATGAGGCCTCACAGGGTCTGTAACCACGTTCCACGGTCCAACTGACCTTCCGGGAACCGATCCTCTCTCCCTTGACAACATCTGCATTGCTGACAGGCATCAGTCACTTCTGACAGTCACTTTAACCGCTCCAAGTCCCACAGACCTGAGGATGGCACTGGATCCTGTATTCAGCCTTTGCACAAGCATGTCTCCTCACCATTTCCTGCTCTGTTTTGGCACACAGCAGCATGAGTCATCAGCATGAGTCATCATCTGTTTTGCATATCTAGATCTGGCAGTAACTTCGCTGTGTGGGGAAACAGCAGCCTCTTGTGGCAGAAAAACGGAATGACAGTCTCAGAACCAGCATTCAAGAATCAGTGGCTGTTTCTCCATCTTACATCTACAGAACCTGTTCTATTAAAAGCTTATACAAGTAGAGTCCCCCTGACAGAGTGGAGAGGTTGTCAGCAGTAAATTTGTATTGACATTACTGATTATTTTGCCCTTCCTCTGATCCGTCAGAACAATAACCCCCAAAAGCGGATCCTGTCTGTGGAGCATCCGCCTTCACTCAGTCAGCATTTGGTCAGTAATCCATCAGTATGGCTAAAGCCCAAAAAAATAGGAGTGGATCCAAATCAGATGACACGTGAATGGAATATTTGCATGTCTTCTGTGTTTTGTACCCACTCCTGCTTTTGGCTACAAAATCATAAGCCAATTCTGATGCAAAATAGGTACAATGTCATGCAAGCCTTACAGCTGTTACATAGACAGGGTCCGTTGTGCGTCTCATTTTTCCTTCATAATTTACAGTATTTGACCCTTCTTCTGATCTGTCAAAAGGATGTCAGCCACTTCGGCGGTTCCAGGCGGACCTGGACTCCTGGCATCGCCGAGATTTCTCTTGGTTTGGCAGGGTCAATATATTGAAAATGAACTTGCTGCCTAAATTACTCTACCTCCTGCAGACCATCCCTATCCGAATACCGGCACCCTTTTGGATACAGTTGAGACGCTGCTTTACGCGGTTCGTGTGGGCCCCGGGCAAGCCGCGGACGAAGTATGATATTCTAACTCAGCCCAAGGAGTCAGGGGGAGTAGGTCTGCCGGGTTGTAGATTATACTATTACTCAACGGCGTACGCCAGACTTCTGGACTTGCTGAGAGTGGACTCAGCAAAGCAATGGGTGCATATGGCGCGGGGTTCATCCCCCTACCTCGCTCTTGGTTCTCCCTTGGGTTATTGGGTCATCTAGTGTCTCTGCCCCTAGCCCCTCCTTCACGACTACCCACACCCTTGCAACACTTGCCTCCATACACAGCAGCCTTTCTCTTATTGACGTCAAGGGCCCTTTAACCCCAATTACAGATCATCCTAATTTTCCACCTGGCAGCTCCGCCCGTCCTTTCCTGACAGGCACGAGCTTGCTCCCTCTCCGATTCTGTCATGTCCTACATGGGTCCTCGTTGAAACCTCTTAATCAGCTAATAGAGCCCTCTACTACTTGCCCCGGTCACACTTTTCAATATCTCCAGCTCCAACACTTTTACTCGTCCATGCGCAAAACCCACGCTCTGTCTAGATCCCTAACGTCATTCGAACAAATGTGTCTGGCCCCTTCGGCAGTGTTCAGGGATATTTCCACCATCTACAACCTACTCACCCTCCAACACTCTACCCAACTCCCCCCTTTCTGTTCAGCCTGGGAACGTGACTTGGATGTGCAGCTCACCCCTTCTCAGTGGAGGAGAGCCTTCCTCCTGACTCACAAGGCGCTGATTCCCACAAGGGCGCAGGAGACAAATTATAAGGTCCTGTCTAGATGGTACAGAGTCCCTGCTCTCCTACATAAATGGTTCCCGACTGTTTCCAATAACTGTTGGAGATGTTTGTCGGAAGAAGGCACCATGCTTCATGTCTGGTGGCAATGCCCCCTCCTGCGACCTTTTTGGGACTCAGTGCATAAAGTCACGCGGAGCGTGACAGGGATTCCTATTCCCAATACGCCTGAATCCCTCTTATTGTCCATATTTGACCTGACTATCCCAGCCTACAAAGCCTCCCTCCTGAAATATATGCTTCAAGCCGCTAGAACGGTCATCCCTCGTCATTGGAAGTCATCTTCCCCCCCCCCCCTGTACTCAAGGAGTGGTTTGAGGAAATTGCTCTCCACCAAAGAATGGAAGACCTGATCTGTGTTACCCCTCCAGATGTTGCTCGTTTTACTAAAGTATGGAGCCCATGGGAGCTGTTTTGCACTTCTGACGAATTCCGGGAAGCGTGTCTGTAGCAAGTGTTCGTATAGGGTTCCCCCCTTTCCTCCCCTCCTTTCTCCCTTGTCGTTTCTCTCTCTTGTCCGTGTCTTGTTTTTTCGTCCCTTGTAATTGTTGAATTTTTATTTTTTATTTTTTCTCTTTTTGGTACTATTCCTCTTTTGCGGTTATTACTGTTATTGGGATAGGCTCCCAATTGTATTGAAAAACTATTGTTGCCTTATGTATTCTACACTCACCAGTAAGAATCTTGTATTTACCTTGTAACCTTGTCAATACTTTTTCTGGAAAACAATAAACGTTTTAAATAATAAAAAAAGGATGTCAGCCAGGCCAAAAGGCAAAATAGTGGCCCAGTCATGAAGTGGGGAAGGTGGGAACAGCATGAGAAGTCCACAGAGTTGCCCTATGACATAGTAGTGAAGTAGAAGCAGTATGAGGAGACCACAGAGTGGCACAATGACAGTTTGGGCCCCCCGGTCAGACGTGCGAGAGGATAGACGATGGCACAGATAGGCACTGACTACATAGTTTTTCCTCCCTCTCAGCGGGCCCCCATTTTGGACCGGTAGCGAGGGTCCAACAAGGTGGAGAGCCAGAAGTCCTCCCTCTGCCGAATGGTGACAATTAGAGATGGACTTGCGGTTCGCCCGGCGGTAGTTTCGCGGCAAACTTTGCTCGTTCGCGGTTTGGCGAACATATGGCGATGTCCACCGGCGCCATATTCTTTTACATTGTGAAGAACTTTTACCCATGACACATCCAGCAGGTGGTACAGGACAGCCAATTGAGTCGTTTCAGCACATGGACATACTCCCTACCTTATAAATAAACCCGATAAGGCCGCCATTTTATATCCAGTCTTTTGCCAGTGTAGGGAACGGTTGCTGTGTGGAGCAGGGACAGACTGTTGGGGATACCAAACGCTAGTTAATAGGGCCACAAAAGTCCTTTTAAGGACTGGTATAGGTGTGACTTACTGAGGGGTGTAATATACTTATAATAGACTTTCTAACATAAAAAGTATATTATACTGCATTTGTATTGTGCAGCAGTTGTGTGCCGTTCTGCTGCGATACTGCAGCTACACAGAGTGAAAAACGCTATTGGAAAAAATAATTTCTACTGGAGTGATATACCAATTGCCCCCCCAAAAAAAGTGATTGAAGCAGGGGGGTTATATACAAATAATACACTTCTAAATAGTGCATTTAGGTAGTGCAGCATTTGTTTGCAGTTTTGCTGCGTTACCTCAGCTACAGAGAGTGACAAACGCAATTGGAACAAATAATTTCTACTGGTGTCATATACCAGTTGCCCCCCATAAAACTGATTGAAGCAGGGGTGTTATATACCTTCTTCCACAAATACTGCTCTTCTATAGTGACTTTTGTCACAGGGTCATTTTAAAATGACAAGAAGAAGAAGAAGAAGCAGGCCATTCCGCAGGAGTGGTAGGGGTCAGGCAGGTGCACCTGGCCGGAGCCTAAGTTGGAAGTTGCAGAAGGTGCATGCGGTATGTCAAAGGACGCACCAGACTTGGTTGAGTGGCTCACTCAGCCTTTCGCTTCTGCACCCTCCTCATCCTCTCTATCTGCACCCTCTTCACTCTCTGCTGTGTGCACCCCCAAAGACACCACCACCACAATATCCCCTCCACTCGAGTCAGAGGAATTATTTTCCCATCCATTCCAAGACCTTACTGATACGCAGCCATTCTTGGCATTTGATCAGGAAGAGGAGGTATCAACTGTCGCCACCCAGCAGTCTGACGACAGTACCCAGATCAGCCCAAGGAGGGTGGTCCCCGCTGTTGCTGCCTACTCTGAGATCTCTAATGTCAGTGGTGGTGAAGGTGACGATGATGACATGTCTATGGACGTCACGTGGGTGCCGACAATAGAGGAAGAGGAGGGGGGTTCAGAGGGAGACACGGAGCAGCAGATAGGGAGGAGAGGGAGGAGAAGCAGGCAGAACTTACAGTGCACTGGAGGCAAAAAGCAGACTGCTAATGTATCTGGAACGAGCCATCCACCATGCACGGTCACATCTGGCGCTCCCAGGACGCCGGCACATGGTTCCGCAGTGTGTTTTTTTTTTTTTTTAACGTGTCCGCTTCTGACAATACTGTTGACATCTGCAGCCTGTGCTGTAAACGCATAAGTCGCTGTAAGCCCAACACTCACCTAGGGAGGACCGCCTTAAGAAGGCACCTGGCCTCCCATCACCGAGCCCAGTGGGAGCAACACCATCAGAACCCACAAAGCCACACTCCCGGCGCTCCCCGTCCTGCCTCTTCTCCTTCTCCTCTCACCTCCAATTTGTCCTCCACTCCACCTTCCACTGTGCCATCGTCGCGTTCATCTGGCAAAAGGCAGGCTTCCGTGGCAGAAATTTTCGAGCATAAAGAGATGATGATGCCGGATAACCCTCTTGTCCAACAGATGACCGCTGGCTTGTCGGAACTGCTAGCCCACCAACTACTGCCATATAAACTGGTGGACTCGGAGGCCTTTAGAAAATTTGTGGCCATTGGCACACCACAATGGAAGGTCCCCGGAAGGAAATATTTCTCCCAGAAGGGCATCCCGGAGCTACATATATGGCCACGTTCAGCGGCAAGTGAATGTATCTCTGGCACACAGAGTCGGTGCCAAGATATATCTGACCACAGACACGTGGTATAGCAAACACGGGCAAGGAAGGTACATAATTTTTTACTGCCCACTGGGTGAACCTTCTGATGGCCGTCAAGCATGTGTTCTCCTCGACTGACTCCTCCTTTTCCACTGCTACTGCCTTTTCCGCTGTGCCCCCCAAGCTCCCCAGAACCTATTTGACGTGCCACGTGGGACGTTGTCATGCTGTGCTGCGGCTGTTGTGCCTGGAAGTCAAAAGTCACAGGCCGATCAGTGGCTAACCCCGCTCAATTTGACAGTTGGTAAAGTGGTGTGCGACAACGGTGCCAATCTGCTGACCGTGCTGAAATAGGGCAAAATTACACACGTGCCGTGCATGGCACACGTCCTGAACTTAGTCGTGCAGCGATTCGTTGCCAAATACCCCGGGGTCCAGGATGTCTTGCGGCAGGCCAGGAAAATCTCTGACCATTTTAGATGATCTTACATGGCCATGGCTCGCCTTGCTGACGTTCAGTGGCGACACTACCTGCCCGTCAGACGTCTGATTTGTGACTGTCCGACGCGATGGAACTCCACCATGTATATGCTTGATAGGCTGCTCCAGCAGAAACATGCAGTTAACGACTACCTGTACGAACTCTGCGGCAGGACAGGTTCTGGGGAGCTTTTTTTTTTTTCACCGCACCAGTGGCTGCTCATGCACGACGCATGCAGACTTCTGCGGCCATTTGATGAGACCACCAAACTGGTCAGTCGTAGCCAGGGCGCCATCAGTGACATCGTACATTACGCATTCTTTCTGGAGTGTGCATTGCGCCGTGTCATTGATTAAGCCGTCGATGAGCAGGAGCAGGAAGATGAGGAAGTCGCAATGCTGGATGAATTTCCAGGGGGGCTACTCCATCTGAGACAAGTCAACAGGAGTCTGAAGAGGAGTCAGAGGAGGATGGTGCCGGGGCGGAGGAGGAGGAGCAAGAAGAGCATGCTTTATTGCTTTGATCTTTTCTGGCATCCCTGGTGTTGTCCGTGGCTGGGGGGAGGAGACAGAGGAGGACATTATCCTGGACGATGAGCAGGAGCCAGGCCACTCCACCGCTTCCATTTTATTGCAAATGGGGGCCTTCATGCTCCAGTGTTTGAAGAGGGACCCCCATTTAAAAACATAAAGGAAAAGGACCAGTACTGGGTGGCAAAGTACTTAGACCCCGGTAAAAAAAAAAAATGGCAGACATGTTACCAACATCACAGAGGGCTGTCAGAATGCAGCACTTCAAGGCTTTGCTTCGAGAAATACTGCATTCTGCTTTTGGGGGCGCTGGCAGAGGAATTTCCACTCACAGAGAAAAAGTTGTGGGTACCAATCCAACAGCGCATGCAAGAATAGGGCGGTTTGAAGATGTGTTGGTCACTTCGCATATGAGACTATCCGCCCTCCGGATCCATCCTCAGGGAACGCCTAGACCGATAGGTGTCTGATTACATCGGGTTAACAGCCGATGTGGAAGCTCTGAGAAGCGAGGAATCCCTGGACTCCTGGGTGTGCAGGCTTGACCTGTGGCCAGAGCTAGCACAATTTACCATGGAACTCTTGGCTTGCCCCTCGTCCAGTGTCCTGTCCGAAAGGATGTTCAGCGCAGCAGGGAAGGATCGTGACCGATAAGCGCACTCGCCTAGATCACAACAGTGTGGACTACCTCACATTTCTAAAAATGAATGAGGCATGGATCTCGAAGGAATTCAACACATGTGACGAGACGAACACATGTAATTGAATTTCCTCATGACAGCCCACAAATATCCGCCACAACCCAGAACAAATAATGGTTCCTGTCTTAGGTAAATACAGCGCAATAAAAGGCCTTTTCTGTCCGTTGAATGCCTAATGTTTTGGGCCTCAGAGGAATTCAACAGCTGTGACGACCAAGTGTCTCAATTATTATCATTAGGGGTTTTTTCAAGAGGGGGGATTTCGTTAGCCATGTTTTTAATTCAATTTTATATTTTTAGTTCTTTTAAACATGTATTTGACCTGTATTTGTACTGGCCTTCAGTAAAATTGATATTCCTTGACCGTCTAATAGACCTCCAGCCACATAATCACTCAATCTTTTCTGTCCGCTGAATGCATAATTTTTAGGGTCTGTAGTCCACTGGCCTGCTGCAAAATTGATATCCAATGACCGTGTAATCTTCCTCCAGCCACATACTTACTTGTTCTTTTCTGTACGGTGAATGAATAATTGTTGAAGCCTCTGAGGAATTCAACACCAGTGACGACCACGTGTTATCGAATTTCAACTATTATCATTAGTTTTTTTTTTTTAAAGAGGGGGGATTTTGTTAGCCATGTTTTTAATCCAATTTTATATTTTTAGTTCTTTTAAACATATGTATTTGACCTGTATTTGTACTGGCCTGCAGTAAAATTGATATCTATTGACAGTGTAATATACCTCCGGCCACATACTCCCTTGATCTTTTCTGTCCGGTGAATGCCTAATGTTTGGGGCCTGTAGTCCAGTGACCTACAGTAAAATTTTTATCCATTGACCGTATAATGTACCTCGAGTCACATAATCAGAATTACTTTTATGTCAGGTGAATGCCTAATTTTTAAGGCCCGTACTCCCGTGGCCTAAAATAATTTTTTTCTAGGCTCCGACTGTAACGGCCTCTGTGTTGTACGCTATGACACCTTTGCTGTATATGCCGGTTGCCAGGGGCAACGCATGGTTGTCTGCATGTGTGTTCTTTGCTCCCCTTCTCCTGGTTCCTCCACTGTCTGATGCTGTAAGGGTTACCTCCCTGGCTGGGTGTGGTCACTTTGTTACCTGTGGCTCCCTGGGTGGAGTCAGTTGTACTTCAGCCATCGTTGTTGGTGCTGGAGCTCTGCTCCAGTCCAGGGTGTTCTGTCTGCCCAGTCCTTGATGGCCACCTAGTGTCTCCTGCGATGTCTCTCCGTTGTCATCCCTCTGTCCTCCCTTCACTACCTTTGCATATGTTTGGTGATGTTGATGTATGGGTGGTTGTTGTCTTGTCTAATGGTTTTTACATTTCTGGTCCCTTTGTGTTTGTAGTCCAGTATGTTTGCTAGACTTGTTTCTGTGTTGTGAACCTCCGGAAGGGGGCTGGTTTCCCGGAGGGGTGAACCATAAGCCTCAATGCAGCGCTGCCTGGGGCTGCCGTGCACTTTGAGGCATGGGGTCCGGGCAGTATCTGGGTGCTGGATACCTGTGTTTGGGTGTTGTTGGTACGGTGTCCTGTTTGGTGTGTGGGCTCCTGTACTTATGCATGGGTGCCCTTATGGTGGCTGCGGCAGGTAAGTGTGTTTCTGTGTACTTACCTGCCGATTTTGTTACAGTCTCCTACTTTCCCTTGCTACTAGGCCAATGATACTCCTGTTCTTCCGTGTCTTGGAAGAACAGGTCGTCTCTCCCCTGCTCCTATGAAAGAGATTATCAGGTCGACTCATTGTGGTCCGCTCATACGGTGAGGATTAGGGACGCTTTATGAGGTGACCTGATCCCTGATCCAGGTGTCCTGGCCTAGTTGCTTCCCATTTATAACTGACCTTGTACGGTGGGGGGTTTCCCCCACTCCCCACCGTCACACCGACAGGGCACATTTCAGAGAATTTCTCTTTAAGATGCATAAAAATGTCCCCTGATTAAGACACATATTTTTTTGTTGGAATTTTTGTCATTGAACCCCCTTAGTATGTCACTGTCCATGTTGTGGGACAATTTGTGCACTTCTACTAAGTATTTGGTGGCTGCAAATATGACCTGAAGGCTTTTCAGGTTCGCCTGCCATTAAAGTGAATGGGACCCGTCGCGAACTTGCGGTTTGCGAACATTTGATCGCGATCACGTCCGCAAACCACCCTGGCCAATGTTCGTCCATCACTAGTGACAATTTGTCTGTCACTACACAAGCAAATGAGCATGTATCGGGTCATTTGTGCAAGAGACTTGGATGGACTCCCTGCCTCCATCTCCAGTGCATACTGTAACAGTGTGTCTGGGTCCTCTGCCTCGTCTTCCTCATCGCCCTGTAGCTCCTCTGGCTACTCCTGCTCCTTCTCTCCTGTCACCTGTGTAGAAAAACCACCCATTTCACTACACATTGCTTGTGCTCCAATGTCCTCCTCCTGCAGTTGACCCCCCACAGGGCTCATGTAGCCGTGAGATCTAGGCTCCACGTCTCCATTCCCAGGACCCGCCAGATTTACCAGCATCTGTTCCAGGACATGAAGCAGTGGAATTACGTTGTTCATCCCGTAGTCCTGGCAACTAACAAATAACGTAGCCTCCTCAAAGGGTACGAGCAAATGGCAGGTGTCACAAATGAGCCGCCACTGGCTGACATCGAAGTTACACGGGGAGGACTCCTGTCAGCTTGGATCATTAAGAAATCGTTTATGGCCTTTCTCTGTTCGCATAGTCGGTCCAACATATGGAGGGTGGAATTCCAATGGTGGAAATGTCGCATATCAGCCTATGTTGGGGAATGCCGTTCTGCCGCTGCAGCTCAAGGAGGGTGTGCTTTGCGGTGTCTGAGTGGCTGAAGTGCATGCATAGTTCCCTGGCCATTTTTAGGATGTCTTGGATGGGTGGAAGACTTCAGGAACTGCTTGACAACCAGATTGAACATGTGTGCCATGTAGGGCGCATGACTCAGCCCTCCTTGACGCAGCACCGACACAATGTTCTTCCCGTTGAAGGACATGTATTGTCCCTGACCGTAGTTACAGCTCCACACGTTGGCACTGCCGTGCAGACACCGACAGGCTCAAGGACTGGCCCACCTTTTGTTCTTAATAGTGATATATGAACATTGGCCGAGACGGTTCGCGAACAAGAATGCGTGTTCGCGCTCAAATGTTCACGAACCGTGTGTTCACAGCGGGCCCCATAGACTTGAATGGCAGGTGAACCTGAAAAACCTTCAGGTAATATTTGCAGCCACCAAATAATTACTAGAAGTGCACAAATAGTCCCACAACATGGACTATTCATTATTTTTTTCAATGCAAAATATCGGCAATGTAAGTTTTGCGTATACGCATGCGCAAAATAGGCGCGGCCTAGTACAGCGACTGGTTTCCACCAGACCGAAGTTGGATGCGATCAGAAAAGATGGTTTGCAACAATTTTCGCGATGTTGAGGAAGAACTTCTCACTGTAAGTAATTTGACATTAAAGCAGTGTATTTGATTACATTTCCCATGCATGTTAGAACAATTTCTGTATATGCAGATAGAGTGTTTAAAAAAAAAAAGCGCCATTGCGAAAATCCCTAATGATGCCATTTTTTTTTTTTTTACCCAGTACCCACAACTTCACATTTTATAAGGTCTCATGAGATATTAGTGATTGGTGCACTAAGTATTGTTGTGAGAACTTGCCACTCCAGTACAGGCCCCAAAAACTAGCCAATAGGCATTCACCTGACAGCACACAATTTTGTAGGATTCTGTAGCTGGAGGGACATTAGGCGGTCACATGATAAAAATGTAACTGTCAACCAGTACAGGCCACAAAAATTAGGCATTCAACGGACATAAAAGGCCTCTTATGCTGCTGTATTTACCTAAGGCAGGGACCATGATTTGTTCTGGGTGGTGGCGGATATTTGTGTGCTGTCATGAGGAAATTCAATCAAACGTGGTCGACTCGTCACATGTGTTGAATTCCTTCGAGATCCATGCCTCATTTATTTTTAGAAATGTAAGGTAGTCCACACTGTCGTGAGCTAGGCGAGTGCGCTTATCGGTCACGATCCCCCCTGCTGCGCTGAACATCCTTTTGGACAGTACACTAGACGAGGGGCAAGCCAAGAGTTCCATGGCTAATTGTGCCAGCTCTGGCCACAGGTCAAACCTGCACACCCAGTAGTCCAGGGGTTCATCGCTTCTCAGAGCGTTCACATCGGCTGTTAACCCGATGTAGTCGGACACCTTTCGGTCTAGGCATTCCCTGAGGCTGGATACGGAGGACGGCTGTCAATGGGTTGGCTGCAAGGATGATCTCATATCCGAAGTGACCAACACATCTTCAAACTGCCCTCTTCTTGCATGCGCTGTTGGATTGGTACCCGCAACTGTTTCTCTGTGAGTAGAAATTCCTCTGCCAGCGCTCACAAAAGCAGAATGCAGCATTTCTTAAAGCAAAGCCTGGAAGTGCTGCATTCTGACAGCCAGCGCCGGCGCTTCCATTTAGGCAAGGGGGAAATTGCCCCTGGGCCCCAAGTCCTAGGGGCCCCCGCCAGCCCGCATACTAAATATATTTTCGTGGGGGCAGCGGCGGCAGGTCACAGGGAGATGAGCGCATCCTCAGGACAGCGATACAGATGGCTGTGCGGCAGGGGAGGGATAGGTGTGTCCCTCCCCTGTTCCTCTGATAGGCTGCTGGCACTAGGCCAGCAGCCTATCAGAGGCCGGCGCAGGCGGCGGGATGATGTCATCGCGCCGCCGGAAGAGGCCTGCATCGCATCGCTGACATGGAGGTAAGTATACGTTTTTTTTTTTGTTTTTTTTGTGTGTGTTTTTTGTGTACAATACTGGCAGCTACTGATATGAAGGGGGGCTCTGGCTACTGGCACATTATAGGGGGGGGGGGGCTCTGGATACTGGCACATTATAGGGGGGGCTTTGGCTACTGGCACATTTTAGGGGGGGCTCTGGCTACTGGCACATTTTAGGGGGGGCTCTGGCTACTGGCACATTTTAGGGGGCTCTGGCTACTGACACATGATAGGGGGGGCTCTGGCTACTGACACATGATAGGGGGGTCTATGGCTACTGGCACATGATGGGGGGGCTCTGGCTACTGGCACATTATAGGGGGGGCTCTGGATACTAGCACATTATAGGGGGGGCTTTGGCTACTGGCACATTTTAGGGGGGCTCTGGCTACTGGCACATTATAGGGGGCTCTGGCTACTGACACATGATAGGGTGTGGGCTCTGGCTACTGACACATGATAGGGGGGTCTATGGCTACTGGCACATGATAGGGGGGTCTATGGCTACTGGCACATGATGGGGGGGCTCTGGCTACTGGCACATTATAGGAGGGCGGCTCTGGCTACTGCACATGGTATGGGGGGCTCTGGCTACTGGCACATGATATGGGGGGGCTCTGGCTACTGGCACATTATAGGGGGGCTCTGGCTACTGGCACATGATAGGGGGGTCTATGGCTACTGGCACATGATAGGGGGGTCTATGGCTACTGGCACATGATAGGGGGTTCTATGGCTACTGGCACACGATGGGGGGGCTCTGGCTACTGGCACATTATAGGAGGGGGGCTCTGGCTACTGGCACATGGTATGGGGGGGCTCTGGCTACTGGCACATGATATGGGGGGGCTCTGGCTACTGGCGCATGATGGGGGGGGGGGCTCTGGCTACTGGCACATGATGGGGGGGCTCTGGCTACTGGCACATGATGGGGGGGCTCTGAGGCCACAACGAAGGGGTATTTTATATACAGTAGCATTATACTGTACAGTAGCATTTTATACTGTGACACATTATGGTGGGTACTATGGGGAACGGGGAGAGGAGTACTATGGGGTCATCTACAGGGTCACTAAGAAGGAGTATTTTATAATTGCAAATTATGGGGGACACTGAGGGCATCTACTGGGGCACTATATATGGGGCATTTTATACTGGGGGCATTATGGGGGCACTAGGAGGGAGGGGCACTATGGGGGAATTTACTGGGGGCACTATATAGGGGTATTTTATACTGGCACATTATGGGGCACTATTTGGAATATTAGCTCAACTGGTGGCATTAAAAGGGGGTATTTTTTGCACTGTCACATTATATGGAGAATTATTTCTACTGGGGGGGCATTATGGTGGGCTTTATTACTCCCCCATGGTATGACCCCCTAGTAGCAGCACCAGCCTCTCTGCTATCCCCCTGCCCCTTCTCCAAATCCTTATTATGAAATCTTTCTCATTAGGATAAAACACAACATAAGCTCCGCCGAGCCCCCGGCCAAAGTGTTGAAGTGGTGTCCGAGATCCCCAAGGGCCAAGCCAAGTAATTGTAAGTTTTCATGTGAAATATGTTTGTTATACACATATAGCATAATGCCGCACAATATACAGTTTCTTCTGTATGAACGTCCACAAATAAAATCTCCAGAGTTAATACGGGACGGAAAGTCAGCAAGTGTCGGGGGGGGGGGGGGGGCGCCCTTATTGTTTTTCGCCCTTTCGCCCCAGGGCCCCATTTCACCTAGACCGGCCCTGCTGACAGCCCTCTGTGATGCTGGTAACATCCATGTCACACGCCATTTTATTTTTGTACCGGGGGTCTAAGTACATTGCCACCCAGTACTGGTCCTTGCCCTTTATGCTTTTTATATGGGGGTCCCTCTTCAAACACTTGCACTAAACTGGAAGCGGTGGAGTGGCCTGGCTCCTGCTTATCGTCCAGAATAATGTCATCCTCGTTCTCCTCCCCCCAGCCACGGACAACACCAGGGATCCCAGAAAAGTTTAAAGCATGCTCTTCTTGCTCCTTCTCTGCCCTGGCATCATCCTCCTCTAACTCCTCTTCAGACTCGTGTTGTTGACTTGTCTCAGATGGAGTAGCCCGCCTGGAAATTCATCCAGCATTGCGACTTCCTCATCCTCCTGCTCCTCGACAGCTTGATCAATGACACAATGCACGCAATGGCGCAATGCACGCTCCAGAAAGAAGGTATAAGGTACGATATCACTGATAGCGCCCTGGCTGCAACTGACCAGATTGGTGATCTCCTCAAATGGCTGCAGAAGTCTGCATGCGTCGCGCATGAGCAGCCACTGGCACGGTAAAAAAAAAACAAAGCTCCCCAGAACCTGTCCTGCCGCAGAGTTCATACAGGTAGTTGTTAACTGCATGTTTTTGCTGGAGCAGCCTATCAATCATATACAAGGCGGAGTTCCATCGCGTCGGGCAGTCACAAATCAGACGTCTGACGGGCAGGTGGTGTCGCCGCTGAATGTAGCAAGGTGAGCCATGGCCATGTAAGATCTTCTAAAATGGCCAGAGATTTTCCTGGCCTGCTGCAAGACGTCCTGGACCCCGGGGTACTTGGCAACGAATCGCTGCACGACTAAATTCAGGACGTGTGCCATTTTGCCCTGTTTCAGCACGCTCAGCACCGTTGTTGCACACCACTTTACCAACTGTCAAATTGAGCGGGGTTAGCCACTGATCGGCCTGTGACCGCAAAGCTGAAAGGACTGCAGGACAAGAGGCTTGGCAACGTCTCACCTGGCATGTCGAATAGGTTCTGGGGAGCATGGGGGGCGCAGCGGAAGAGACGGTAGCAGCGGAAAAGGAGGAGTCAGCCGAGGAGGAGAGGATGGAGTAGGAGGAGAAGAAGAGGCAGGCCTGTTTTCATTCGGCGCAGGCGCTCTGAGAGAAGTGCGCCTGCGCCTGCACCAATGACATCACCGAAAGAGAAGGGAGTATATATATATATATATTATATTTTTTTTTAACTAATACACGCCAGTAAGGGCTTTAGTACATATAACTTCACAGCTGACCGGCAAATAGGCCATTATTTTTTTCCACTTATACACACCACAAAAGGCTTTAGAACATATAACTGCACCGCTGAACGGCAAATATATATTTTTTCACCACTAATACACGCCATAAAGGGCTGTCATTTTCTCACTTAACCACAAACGCAAATCTTTTTTTTTGGTGCCACTAATACACACAAAAAGGGGCTTTAGAACATATAACTGCACCGCTGAACGGCAAATAATATATATTTTTTGCACTAATACATGCCAAAAAGGGCTTTAGAACCTATAACTGCACCGCTGAAGGGCAAATATATATTTTTTGCCACTAATTGACGCCAAAAAGTGCTTTAGAACATATAACTGCACCACTGAATGGCAAAAATATATTTTTTTGCCACTAATACACGCAAAAAAGGGCTGCAACACACAACGGCAAATACTTTTTTTGTGCCAGTAATACACACAAAAAAGGACTTTAGAACATATAACTGCATCACTGAACGGCAAATAATAATATATCTTTTTTTGTCACTAATACACGCCAGTAAGGGCTTTAGTACATATAACTTCACAGCTGACCGGCAAATAGGCCATTATTTTTTTCCTCTTATAAACACCACAAAAAGGGGCTTTAGAACATATAACTGCACCGCTGAACGGCAAATAATATATATTTTTTTGCCACTAATACATGCCAAAAAGGGCTTTAGAACCTATAACTGCACTGCTGAACAGCAAATATATATTTTTTCACCACTAATACACGCTATAAAGTGCTGTAATTCACTCACTTCACCACATAACAGCAAATACTTTTTTTTGTAGCACTAATACACGCAAAAAAAAGGCTTTAGAACATATAACTGCACCGCTGAACGGCAAATATATATTTTTTTGCCACTAATACATGTCAAAAAGGGCTGTAATTTTCTCACTTTACCACACAATGGCAAATATTTTTGTGTGTGCCACGAATACACGCCAAAACGGGCCTTAGAACATATAACTGCACCGCTGAACGGCAAATAATATGTGATAAGCAAATGTATATTTGCTGTATTTGTATGAGGGGAGGCGGGGTCTAGCGTTTATAAGACTCTGCCTTCCCCCCTCTCCTTACCAGCGTCAGCTCGTTTGCATCTGGTTGTGCACGTCTGCGTCACTTCCTGGCATCGGTACTTTCGTTTTCTCAAGCAGCAGCAAAGTTCGGCGTCTGCATTTTCTACACTAATACTTTGGCAAGATAGCAGTAAGATCGAGGCTGTACGCACAGGGAAGAGAGAAGAGGGATGTTCAGCATGCGATCGTACGAACCTTCTGCTGTTTCATTGTCGGCGTTTCTCTGCTGTATCATGCTCTGCTGACTAAACTGTACTTGCACGCCATCTACTGGTCAAAGTCAGTATTGCTACTACTATACAAAATCATTACAAGCATTCGTTTTCATGGTTTTTGCTTAATTGGAATGTGTATTTGACTTGTCAGTTAAGCTATGATTTAGTTCATAGGGTAGTTTGGGTTATAGCCAGTAGTAGCTAACACTCTGTTTATGTATTTAGTCTTATAGCTGTTTTTTGCATCCACAAGCAAACAACTTCAGGTATGTACTATTGTGGTAGTCTTCCACAACTCACGTGTGATTTAAAAAAATATATATATATTTTTTTTCAACACATAGCTTTACATAGGACTTGAATATGTCTGATAGGTCCACAACTACATTATAGCCTGTCATGACTACAGGCCACACGCTTCCATACGCATGTTACGTCCTAGATACACATAGCTGTCCACATGTCTGTCACGTCCACAGATACGTTAAGTCCTGTCACGACTACAGGCAACGATTCGATACTTCTGTCACGACTACAGACTAATTAAGCCCTGTCACGATTACAGGCAACGATTCGATACGTCTGTCACGACTACAGACAGGTTCAGGTCCTGTCATCACTACAGTTGACGACTTGCATGCCTTAGTTCACTGTCATGAGTCAGCCCGGTACTCGCTGGGTGCTTTACAGTAAGTTCTATGGAATCTACATCTTCCGGTTCTGCCACTGGGCGGTTGTAGGGTGATTTGTGTGCTGGGTACGAGTCACGTGTGCAGATACGATGGTTCTTAGCATGTCTTGGTTTAGGTGAATTCAGGTGGTGGGTTTTTCTGTTCTACATTAACCATATCATGTTTTAAAAAATAGTGGTAGGTTGTGGTGGCTCACTAGCAAGTATTTAAGGTATGGTGCTGCAAGCTCATATAGAGGGAATCACCCCACCCTCTCTTAAAAGGCAAATGTAGTAATAGAATAATGAGCGAGCACTCATACACTTGGCAACCAGATTGACATATGCAGAAAATATTTATTAAATCCCCATAAAATAAAAGTTATAAAATTTATAAGAACAATGTAGCAATAATATACAACATTACAGTCACATATATTGTGGTAGATATGATCGACACTATATTCATATGACTCAATAGTGTCGATAAATTCAATAATATATATCACACCAAAAAACTTCAAGTATTGTCCAGATCTTATATATGCTGTTATTTGGGAAGAGGGGGTATTATCTTCTAGCGCTCTATCCCAATTTGGGAAACTGAATGTCACTGAAAATGTTGTAGGTGTATTCACTGGGAGCGCAATATGTTCATAAAGTGTCCACAGGAATCCTGATAATGTGAAAAGTCTCTTATAGCATATCCGTTTAAGGTCGGTATGAGCTTTGAATTGAAGAAAACTTTAAATCGATATTTGGCTTATTGTCTAGCGTCTGCTGTCTCCCTATTGCTTCAATGGAGCTTTAAATATTTGCCGGCTTATTCAGTCGCTCCATACAGCAAGCTGGTTTAAATTTCGTGGGAGTTCCAAAGATCGCAGGAGTTGCCACTCTGTTCCGCAATTTCCTTTGGTGCAGCTTTCGACAATAAGAATAGTTAATCCTTTACTGTAGAAATTTTATTCTGTATGGCCATACAGTATTATCGGAGGCTTTTCAATGCAGGTACATCACTTGCTTCACCATACGCGTTATGGGTAGATTCACTCTCTCTTCCTCAGTGGTCAAGTGTCTGCCTGCTCTACCTCCATTTTTATCCATTCCTTTAATTGCTTCCCAAATCTCGGACACCTGTTGTTCATGCTACTCCTAGTTGGCCAGGGAATCCTCCCACATAATCAGGGAATAATTCTATACAGCCTTAAATTTTTTTTATTTTTTTCCTTTTTTATTTTTTTCTTCTTGCAGTTTCCATGCGCTTTTTATGCGTTTTTTTGGGGACACATGCGTTTTTTGGCCCAGATGTCCCAATTGGTGTGATATATCATTGTGTGAAATATAAACTTGATATCTGATTGCTAACACTTATAAAATGACTTTTTATAATAAAATATTATTAAACTGATTTTCAAGATTAAAATATCAATATAAAAATGTAAAACAATAAATAATAAATGTGAGGAATCTTGAAAGTTTCATAGGAATCCTAGAGTTTGATACAATTATTCGGATTTGATAGAGAAAGAAGGGTGGGTATCTCGGAGCCAAGGACACATCACAGCAACGATAAACGGCCTAGCATGCGACGTGCCGTCGGCCACGAGACACCCAACCTACATAAATCCAAAAATTTCCAACTCCGAATTAAGGCCTTTCGGTTGTAGAGATCCAAATTCATAAATGCGTCTGGATTCTATCCTAGACATTTGTCTGATAAAATCACCGCCTCTCCAGTGTTTCTCGACCTTCTCCAGTGCCGTTAACACCAGGCTCGATGGATCCTGATTATGCATCTCTTTATAATGTTTAGATAGGGAATGTTTATCATAACCCTTCCTGATGTTGGCAATATGTTCGGCCACTCTTTTTTTTTTGAATGGCCTCTTAGTACGTCCTATATATTGTCTGTTACAGGGGCACTGGAGAAGGTAGATAACTCCACTGGAGTCACATGTAAGACAATCTTCTATCTCCCAATTAAAATTGTTCTGAGTCGAGGGGACATTAGTCGTCAGGCGGGGTTTTTTATTCATTCTACAACCCATACACCTTCCACATTTATAAAAACCCTTCAAACTCAGCCAAGTTCCTGAAAAACTCAACTTATTCTGTTTCCACGGTTTTACGGTAGGGGCCACCTTGATACCTAGATTGGGTGCCCTAGTGAAGGTAATCGTTGGAACAGTCGGGAGTAAGTGTCCCACAATTTTGTCATTCAACACATGGTGCCAATGGGTTTTAATAATTTTCTGAATCTTCCTATAATTCTCATTAAATGGAAGAACAACTCTCATGGCTTCTTTTTTTTGTGTTTTATCTTTCTCATTATCCATCTCATTTTTATCTTTATTGTCCTCCTTATTAAAGAACTCTCTATCTAATTTCCTAATTTGGTTGAGTGACTCCTCCACTAAGTTTTCAGGATATTCCTTCTCAATAAATTGTCTTTTCAGCTCAATGGCTTCCATCTCAAAAGTATGTCCCTCTGTGCAGTTCCGCTTAATCCTACGGAACTGACCAGAGGGAACATTTGTCAGCCATTTCAGCAGGTGACAGCTAGAAAAATCAATATAACTATTTCTAGCTGTGGGTTTACGAAATGTCTCACATATATATTTATTACCAGATTGTGTAATTAATAAATCCAAGAATTCGGTGCTCTCCTGTATGTTTGAGGTAAAGACCAGATTTAAATTATTAATATTAATTGTTTCTAGGAATTTTTCCAATTCTTCTTTACTCTTTTTCCAGATGAAGATCACATCATCTATATAACGGCGCCACAGGGCCAGATTCGTCCCCAGCCTTGGCTTGATGAGGTTGTACTCCCACTCAGCCAAGAACAAATTAGCATAGCTGGGGGTGAATCTGGTCCCCATGGCGGTACCCCACTTCTGCAGGAAGAATTCCCCCTCAAAAAAGTAGTAGTTGTGGCTCAGGATATACTCTATTCCTTTCGTTATAAATTATTTTTTTATTGCTCCATACGAGCCATCTCTTATTAATTGCATTTTTACAGCATCAATTCCTTGCTGATGTTCAATCACAGTATAAAGTGACTGAACATCAAGTGTACCCATAATCCATCCAGACTGGACATCTAAGTTTTCCAGAATCTGTATGATTTGAGTGGTATCTTTAATATAGGAATTGGTTTTTTTGACTATTGGCTGTAACTGTACGTCTATATATTTGGACAGGTTGGATTTGATAGATCCAATCCCTGAGACGATAGGGCGTCCTGGGGGATCATTCGGATTTTTATGCACCTTGGGCAGGCAGTAGAAGCATGGTAGCCTCCTCTGCGTGCCCAAAATGAAATCCAGTTCCTGCTGTGATATTGTACCACTATCCAATCCGTCCATACTGTATCTCCTGAGCACCAACTCAAATCTCTCAAGGGGGTCTCTCCCCAATTTTTGATAGGTCTCCCCATCTGAGAGTTGTCGGAGACATTCCCTATTATAATTAATTGTGTCCATCACCACTACCGCACCTCCCTTATCCGCGGGGCGTATAGTGATGGAGTGTTTTTTTTTTTGTAGTTGTTTCAATGCTTCAAACTCTCCTCTGGTAAGATTGTTTGTGGCTCTTGATCTAGCTTTTAGTTTGCAAATATCTTCCTCTACACATTTCTGAAAGGCTCCTATTTCTTTGCTGATTTCACTCCTTGGAAACATATTTGATTTATTTTTTAGGGTTTTTGTTAGGGTTTTTTGTCTTTTTTACGGTTTTTTCAACTATCACTTTCTCATTCCTCACAATTGGATTTTTGATAAAATATTTTTTGAGGCAGATATTCCTTATTAGTTTTTGTACTCCTATATATGTAGAGAATTTATCCATCTTATTGGTGGGGGCAAACTTCAGACCTTTCTCTAACAAATTATTTTGGGTTTTAGTCAGGGTGGTTGAACTTAAATTAATTATTGCGCTGAGATCCGTTGCTAGTAGGGATGAGCGAACCCGAACTGTATAGTTCGGGTTCGTACCGAATTTTGGGGTGTCCGTGACACGGACCCGAACATTTTCGTAAAAGTCCGGGTTCGGGTTCGGTGTTCGGCGCTTTCTTGGCGCTTTTTGAAAGGCTGCAAAGCAGCCAATCAACAAGCGTCATACTACTTGGCCCAAGAGGCCATCACAGCCATGCCTACTATTGGCATGGCTGTGATTGGCCAGTGCACCATGTGACCCAGCCTCTATTTAAGCTGGAGTCACGTAGCGCCGCACGTCACTCCGCTATGATCAGTATAGGGAGAGGTTGCAGCTGCGACGTTAGGGCGAGATTAGGCAGATTAACTCCTCCAAAAGACTTCATTCTGTGATCGATCTGCAGCTGTGGATCATTGAAGTGCTATTATTGACTTGCTCACTTTTTTGAGGCTGCCCAGAGCGTTTTTAGATCACTTTTTTTCTGGGGTGATCGGCGGCCATTTTGTGACTTGTGGTGCGCCAGCACGAGCTATCACCAAGTGTATTTAACCATCGATAGTGTGGTTATTTTGTGCTATATCCTACATCAGCTGCAGACTGAGCCTGTGTCACCGAAATGCATTTAACCATCAACAGTCTGGTTATTTTTTGGCCATATACTACATCAGCTGCAGGCTGAGCCTGTGTCACCCAAGTGTATTTAACCATCGATAGTGTGGTTATTTTGTGCTATATCCTACATCAGATGCAGGCTGAGCCTGTGTCACCCAAGTGCATTTAACCATCAACAGTCTGATTATTTTTTGGCCATATACTACATCTGGTGCAGGCTGAGCCTGTGTCACTCAAGTACATTTAACCATCAACAGTGTGGTTATTTTTTGGTCATATATTACATCAGGGGCAAGTTGAGCCTGTCACCCAGCGCCTAAAAAATAGACCTGACATTTCTATTCAACCAAATCTGTACTGTTTTAGCTGGTCAAGTTATTTGTAGTGACCGTAAAAGCAGACTTTTTGTTCTGGGTTGAAAAAGCATTCCCAAATTTGCCATTCTCAAAATAACTAGTTTCTGGTATTTGAGGCCTACTTGAAATCTATCCCAAAAAGAAAATCTTACATTAAAGGTATTGATAGTGTCATTCAGAAAAACCTAAGACACACGCTAGCGTGCTGATAGAAGTGTGATTCTGTGATTAAACCTATACCTGTCACACAGCGCCAAAAAAAACAGGTCTCACATCTCTATTCAACCAAATCTGCACTGTTTTAGCTGGTCAAGTTATTTGTAGTGACCGTAAAAGCACACTTTTTTTTCTGGGTTGAAAAAGCATTCCCAAATTTGCCATTCTCAAAATTGTGGTGAACGGGAACAATGAGGAAAACATCTAATAAGGGACGCGGACGTGGACATGGTCGTGGTGGTGTTAGTGGACCCTCTGGTGCTGGGAGAGGACGTGGCCGTTCTGCCACAGCCACACGTCCTAGTGAACCAACTACCTCAGGTCCCAGTAGCCAGCAGAATTTACAGCGATATTTGGTGGGGCCCAATGCCGTTCTAAGGATGGTAAGGCCTGAGCAGGTACAAGCATTAGTCAATTGGGTGGCCGACAGTGGATCCAGCACGTTCACATTATCTCCCACCCAGTCTTCTGCAGAAAGCGCACAGATGGCGCATGAAAACCAAGCCCATCGGTCTGTCACATCACCCCTATGCATATCAGGGAAACTGTCTGAGCCTCAAGTTATGCAGCAGTCTCTTATGCTGTTTGAAGACTCTGCTGCCAGGGTTTCCCAAGGGCATCCACCTAGCCCTTCCCCAGGGGTGGAAGAGATAGAATGCACTAACGCACAACCACTTATTTTTCCTGATGATGAGGACATGGGAATACCACCTCAGCACGTCTCTGATGATGACGAAACACAGGTGCCAACTGCTGCGTCTTTCTGCAGTGTGCAGACTGAACAGGAGGTCAGGGATCAAGACTGGGTGGAAGACGATGCAGGGGACGATGAGGTCCTAGACCCCACATGGAATGAAGGTCGTGCCACTGACTTTCGCAGTTCGGAGGAAGAGGCAGTGGTGAGACCGAGCCAACAGCGTAGCAAAAGATGGAGCAGTGGGCAAAATCAGAACACCCGCCGCCAAGAGACTCCGCCTGCTACTGACCGCCGCCATCTGGGACCGAGCACCCCAAAGGCAGCTTCAAGGAGTTCCCTGGCATGGCACTTCTTCAAACAATGTGCTGACGACAAGACCCGAGTGGTTTGCACGCTGTGCCATCAGAGCCTGAAGCGAGGCATTAACGTTCTGAACCTTAGCACAACCTGCATGACCAGGCACCTGCATGCAAAGCATGAACTGCAGTGGAGTAAACACCTTAAAAACAAGGATGTCACTCAGGCTCCCCCTGCTACCTCTTCTGCTGCTGCCGCCTCGGCCTCTTCTGCTGCTGCCGCCGCCTCGGCCTCTTCTGCTGCTGCTGCCGCCGCCTCCTCGGCCTCTTCCTCCGCCTCTGGAGGAACGTTGGCACCTGCCGCCCAGCAAACATGGGATGTACCACCAACACCACCACCTGCGTCACCAAGCATCTCAACCATGTCACACGGCAGCGTTCAGCTCTCCATCTCACAAACATTTGAGAGAAAGCGTAAATTCCCACCTAGCCACCCTCGATCCCTGGCCCTGAATGCCAGCATTTCTAAACTACTGGCCTATGAAATGCTGTCATTTAGGCTGGTGGACACACACAGCTTCAAACAGCTCATGTCACTTGCTGTCCCACAGTATGTTGTTCCCAGCCGCCACTACTTCTCCAAGAGAGCCGCGCCTTCCCTGCACAAACAAGTGTCCGAAAAAATCAAGTGTGCACTGCGCAACGCCATCTGTGGCAAGGTCCACCTAACCACAGATACGTGGACCAGTAAGCACGGTAAGGACCAGTAAGCACGGCCAGGGACGCTATATCTCCCTAACTGCACACTGGGTAAATGTAGTGGCGGCTGGGCCCCAGGCGGGGAGCTGTTTGGCGCACGCCAAGGATCGCAGGGCAACATTCTTTGCCTCCTGTCTCCTCCTCCTCCTACTCAGCTTCCTCCTCCTCTTCTTCCACCTGCTCATCCAGTCAGCCACACACCTTCACCACCAACTTCCGCACAGCACGGGGTAAACGTCAGCAGGCCATTCTGAAACTCATATGTTTGGGGGACAGGCCCCACACCGCACAGGAGTTGTGGCGGGGTATAGAACAACAGACCGACGAGTGGTTGCTGCCGGTGAGCCTCAAGCCCGGCCTGGTGGTGTGCGATAATGGGCGAATGTCACAACCAGACAGCTGAGAAGCTCTGACAGGAGCCGTCCAGATACTCCTCCTTGAGTTTCTTTGTTTTGATTTCTGTTCCTCACCTCGTTAGTCTATCTCAGCTGTCATGCAGTCGGACTGATCACTTCCCTTTATATTCCTCCCCATAAGGCAGTTGGGTGCGGCTGATACAACTTCCTCGAGTGTGTGTGCATGCTGTTCCCAGTTCCCAGCTCCCAGTTCCCAGTTCCCTGTCCCCTGTCCACAGTCGTCTGCAAGATAAGTTCTGTTTATGTATTTATGATTTTCTGTTGTCTGGATCCAGGTGACCCTGACTCCCTCCGTGTCTGTGTAGGGAGCCGGTGGTCGTGTCCCCTCACTATTGTAGGGCCTTCAGGTCTAAGATAGCCGAGGTACGTGGATATGCGCCCATCCACCTTTGGGGTGGTCGCATAGGCTGAGCAATAAGGGAGAGCGGCAGGTCGATTGCAGGGGTCTCCCTTTTGTTCCTTAGTTGTGGATCCAGTGAGTCATTGTTTGTATTGTATCATCATGTTTCCTGTACACCATCCGTGACATTATCAGCCGCCTAAACCGTCTCAAGCATGGATCCGGTTTCACTTTTGGCTGAACGCTTTCAGGGTCTTGCTTTGGAGGTAGCTGATCTCCGTAAGACTTTTTCTCAGTTTCAAGTGACCGGTTCAGCTTGCGTTCATGGAGTTTGTGCTGAGCCTAAGATTTCGCTCCCGGATACGTTTTCCGGGGGTAGTGAGAATTTTGTACGTTTTAGAGAGGCTTGCAAACTCCATTTTCGCCTTCTTCCCCATTCTTCTGGTGATGAAGAACGAAGGGTGGGCATCATTATATCGCTGCTCAGGGGTAATGCTCAGTCCTGGGCCTTTTCGCTGCCGGAGGGGGCACGGCCCCTCCGTTCAGTGGATGAATTCTTTTTAGCCCTGGGTCAGATATATGATGATCCGGATCGTATTGCTCTGGCTGAGTCTAGACTACGTCTGTTATGCCAGGGTAAACAATCCGCAGAGATATACTGCTCAGAATTTCGGAGATGGGCAGCAGATACGGGTTGGAATGATGCTGCACTCCGAAGTCAATTTTGCTATGGTCTTTCAGAGGGATTGCGAGATGCATTTGCCTTTCATGAAAGACCTACCTCCTTGAATTCTGCTATGTCTCAGGCTGTTCGTATTGACAGGCGTCTTAGAGAGAGAGGAGAGATCTCTCCTTCCTGTCATACTCAGTCCCGGGACAGTGCAGCGGTGTCATTCTGTGCACAGGGGTCCCAGTCGCTGTCAGCCCCTTCTGAGCAGGAGCCCATGCAGCTGGGGTTGATTGCTTCTGACAATAGAAGATTCAGCCCGCAGGGGACGGTTTGCTTTTGTTGTGGAGGTATAAATCATCTGGCAAATGTTTGTCCCTCTAGGAAATTCAGGCAGTTTTCTGGGAGTAATAGAGACAAAAAGGAAGAAATCTTTTAAGAATGTTCCGTCTGTTACTATTGGCAGGGTTGAGGCGGAAATTGAAGGTTTTCCTTTTGCTTGTAGTTCCCGTTTTGTCCTGCCTGCTAGGGTGGCGCTAGAGAGCAAGAGCATTTTTTGTGAGATTTTTGTGGATAGTGGAGCAGCTGTCAACCTCATTGATAATCAATTTGCAATAACTCATGGTTTCCAGGTATGCACTTTGGGAAAAGATATTCCTGTTTTTGCTATTGATTCAGCTCCACTCTCTCAGAAATCATTAAAGGGCATAGTTCACAATATCCGTTTAATTGTGAATGATGCTCATGTTGAGGATGTGTCATGTTTCGTCCTTAGCGGTTTGCCTACTCCTCTAGTGTTGGGGCTACCCTGGCTCACTAAACATAACCCCACCATTGATTGGCAAGCTAGGCAAATAAATGGTTGGAGTAACTTTTGCAGAGAGAATTGCCTCATAACATCTATTTTTGAGGTTTCTACTAAAACTGTACCATCTTTCCTCTCTGAATTTTTGGATGTCTTCTCTGAGAGTGGAGTTCAGGGTTTACCTCCGCACAGGGAGTATGATTGCCCTATTGATCTCATCCCAGGCGCCAAACTGCCTAAATCTCGTTTATACAATCTTTCCCAACCTGAGAGGGTCGCTATGCGTGCTTATATCTCTGAGAGTCTGAGAAAAGGACACATACGACCCTCGAAGTCACCTGTTGCCGCTGGTTTTTTCTTTGTTAAGAAAAAAGATGGTTCTTTAAGACCTTGTCTGGATTTCAGGGAGCTGAACAGTATCACTATTCGTGATCCTTATCCGCTTCCTCTGATCCCGGACTTGTTTAACCAGGTTGTTGGGGCGAAAGTCTTTTCCAAATTAGACCTAAGAGGGGCATACAACCTGGT
Source organism: Bufo bufo (assembly GCF_905171765.1). Lineage (NCBI taxonomy): Eukaryota > Metazoa > Chordata > Amphibia > Anura > Bufonidae > Bufo > Bufo bufo. The sequence goes on from NC_053393.1 coordinate 460,694,210, forward strand.
TAGGGTCAGAGAAGGAGACGAATGGAAGACGGCTTTCAATACCCCTGAGGGCCATTTTGAGAATTTAGTTATGCCTTTTGGTTTGATGAATGCCCCAGCCGTTTTTCAGCATTTCGTCAACAGCATTTTTTATCATTTAATGGGAAAATTTGTATTAGTGTATTTGGATGACATTTTGATTTTTTCTCCTGATTTCAAAACTCATAAGGAACACCTACGTCAGGTCTTGCTCATCCTGCGGGAGAATAAATTATACGCGAAACTGGAAAAATGTGTGTTTGCGGTTCCAGAGATCCAATTTCTGGGGTTTCTTGTCTCCGCTTCTGGTTTTCGCATGGACCCCGAGAAGGTTCGCGCTGTGCTTGAGTGGGAGCTTCCTGAGAATCAGAAGGCGCTGATGCGTTTTTTGGGCTTTGCTAATTATTACAGGAAATTTATTTTGAATTATTCCTCTGTTGTTAAACCACTCACTGATATGACCAGAAAGGGGGTAGATTTTTCTTCCTGGTCGGTAGAGGCGCGTAAGGCCTTTTCTAATATCAAGGAGAGTTTTGCTTCCGCTCCCATCCTAGTGCAACCTGATGTTTCGTTGCCCTTCATAGTTGAGGTTGATGCTTCGGAGGTAGGGGTGGGTGCGGTCTTGTCTCAGGGTTCCTCTCCTGCCAAATGGCAACCGTGTGCCTTTTTCTCATAGAAGCTCTCCTCCGCAGAGAGAAATTATGATGTGGGAGATAGGGAATTGTTGGCCATCAAGTTGGCTTTTGAGGAATGGCGCCATTGGCTAGAGGGAGCCAGACACCCTATTACCGTGTTTACTGACCATAAAAATCTGGCCTACTTGGAGTCGGCCAAGCGTCTGAACCCGAGACAGGCCAGATGGTCTTTGTTCTTTTCAAGGTTTAATTTTGTTGTTACGTTCCGCCCTGGGGTTAAGAATGTGAAGGCAGATGCCCTATCACGTTGTTTCCCGGGAGGTGGGAATTTTGAAGACCCGGGTCCCATTTTGGCTGAAGGTGTGGTGGTCTCTGCTCTTTTTCCTGAATTGGAGGCAGAGGTGCAGGCAGCCCAGTCAGAAGCTCCTGATCTTTGTCCTCCTGGGAGGTTGTTTGTGCCTCTCGCTTTGAGACACAAGATTTTTAAAGAACACCACGATACGGTCCTTGCTGGGCACCCGGGGACAAGAGCCACACTGGATCTCATTGCTCGGAGATTCTGGTGGCCTGCGCTTCGTAAGTCGGTTGAGGGTTTTGTGGCAGCTTGCGAGACTTGCGCTCGTGCCAAGGTCCCTCATTCACGGCCATCAGGTCCTCTCCTTCCCTTGCCCATTCCTTCCCGTCCTTGGACACATCTGTCCATGGACTTCATAACGGACTTGCCTCGTTCCTCGGGGAAGTCTGTGATTCTGGTGGTGGTGGACCGTTTTAGCAAAATGGTGCATTTTATCCCTTTTCCTGGTTTGCCCAATGCTAAGACGCTGGCGCAGGCATTTGTTGACCACATTGTCAAATTGCATGGGATTCCTTCAGACATAGTCTCTGATAGGGGCACGCAGTTTGTTTCCAGATTCTGGAAGGCTTTCTGTTCTCGCTTGGGGGTTCGCTTGTCATTCTCTTCTGCTTTCCATCCGCAGTCGAATGGCCAGACAGAGCGTGTCAATCAGAATCTGGAGACATATCTGCGCTGTTTTGTGGCGGAGAATCAGGAGGATTGGTGTTCTTTTTTGTCCCTTGCTGAGTTTGCTTTAAATAACCGTCGTCAGGAGTCCTCTGATAAGTCACCATTTTTTGGTGCATATGGGTTTCATCCGCAGTTTGAAACTTTCTCTGGAGAGGGCTCTTCTGGTTTGCCTGATGAGGACAGATTCTCCTCGTCTTTGTCATCTATTTGGCAAAAGATTCAGGATAATCTAAAGAGCATGAGTGAGAGATATAAGCGTGTGGCGGATAAGAGACGTGTGCCTGGTCCGGACCTGAATGTTGATGATTTGGTCTGGCTGTCTACCAAGAATATCAAATTGAAGGTTCCCTCCTGGAAGTTGGGTCCTAGGTTTATTGGGCCTTACAAGATCCTGTCTGTCATCAATCCTGTTGCCTACTGTCTTGATCTTCCTCAGACTTGGAAGATCCATAATGTTTTCCATAAGTCCTTATTGAAACCTTATGTTCAACCTATTGTACACTCGCCTTTGCCTCCTCCTCCGATTATTGTTGATGGAAATCTTGAATTTCAGGTCTCTAGGATTGTGGATTCTCGTCTTGTCCGCGGTTCCCTCCAGTACCTCGTTCATTGGGAGGGTTATGGTTCTGAGGAGAGGATGTGGGTCCCAGTGACGGACATTAAGGCCTCTCGTCTCATCAGGGCTTTCCATAGGTCCCATCCTGAGAAGGTGGGCCCTGAGTGTCCGGAGTCCACTCCTAGAGGGAGGGGTACTGTCACAACCAGACAGCTGAGAAGCTCTGACAGGAGCCGTCCAGATCCTCCTCCTTGAGTTTCTTTGTTTTGATTTCTGTTCCTCACCTCGTTAGTCTATCTCAGCTGTCATGCAGTCGGACTGATCACTTCCCTTTATATTCCTCCCCATAAGGCAGTTTGGTGCGGCTGATACAACTTCCTGGAGTGTGTGTGCATGCTGTTCCCAGTTCCCAGTTCCCAGTTCCCAGCTCCCAGCTCCCAGTTCCCAGTTCCCTGTCCCCTGTCCACAGTCGTCTGCAAGATAAGTTCTGTTTATGTATTTATGATTTTCTGTTGTCTGGATCCAGGTGACCCTGACTCCCTCCGTGTCTGTGTAGGGAGCCGGTGGTCGTGTCCCCTCACTATTGTAGGGCCTTCAGGTCTAAGATAGCCGAGGTACGTGGATATGCGCCCATCCACCTTTGGGGTGGTCGCATAGGCTGAGCAATAAGGGAGAGCGGCAGGTCGATTGCAGGGGTCTCCCTTTTGTTCCTTAGTTGTGGATCCAGTGAGTCATTGTTTGTATTGTATCATCTTGTTTCCTGTACACCATCCGTGACAGCGAAATCTCGTTGCAGCTCTTGGCCTACCTGGATTGACGCACATCCCTTGCCTGGCGCATGTGCTGAATTTGGTGGTGCAGAAGTTCATTCGCAACTACCCCGACATGTCAGAGCTGCTGCATAAAGTGCGGGCCGTCTGTTCGCGCTTCCGGCGTTCACACCCTGCCGCTGCTTGCCTGTCTGCGCTACAGCGTAACTTCGGCCTTCCCGCTCACCGCCTCATATGCGACGTACCCACCAGGTGAAACTCCACCTTGCATATGCTGGACAGACTGTGCGAGCAGCAGCAGGCCATAGTGGAGTTTCAGCTGCAGCACGCACGGGTCAGTCGCACTGCGGATCAGACACACTTCACCACCAATGACTGGGCCTCCATGCGAGACCTGTGTGCCCTGTTGCGTTGTTTTGAGTACTCCACCAACATGGCCAGTGGCGATGACGCCGTTATCAGCGTTACAATACCACTTCTATGTCTCCTTGAGAAAACACTTAGGGCGATGATGGAAGAGGAGGTGGCCCAGGAGGAAGAGGGGTCATTTTTAGCACTTTCAGGCCAGTCTCTTCGATGTGACTCAGAGGGAGGTTTTTTGCAACACCAGAGGCCAGGTACAAATGTGGCCAGACAGGGCCCACTACTTGAGGACGAGGAGGACGAGGATGAGGAGGAGGTGGAGGAGGATGAGGATCAAGCATGTTCACAGAAGGGTGGCACCCAAAGCAGCTCGGGCCCATCACTGGTGCGTGGCTGGGGGGAAACTCAGGACGATGACGATACGCCTCCCACAGACGACAGCTTGTCCTTACCTCTGGGCAGCCTGGCACACATGAGCGACTACATGCTGCAGTGCCTGCGCAACGACAGCAAAGTTGCCCACATTTTAACGTGTGCGGACTACTGGGTTGCCACCCTGCTGGATCCCCGGTACAAAGACAATGTGCCCACCTTACTTCCTACACTGGAGCGTGATAGGAAAATGCGCGAGTACAAGCGCACGTTGGTAGACGCGCTACTGAGAGCATTCCCAAATGTCACAGGGGAACCAGTGGAAGCCCAAGGCGAAGGCAGAGGAGGAGCATGTGGTCGCCAACGCAGCTGTGTCACGCCCAGCTCCTCTGAGGGCAGGGTTAGCATGGCAGAGATGTGGAAAAGTTTTGTCAACACGCCACAGCTAAGTGCACCACCACCTGATACGGAACGTGTTAGCAGAAGGCAACATTTCACTAACATGGTGGAACAGTACCTGTGCACACCCCTCCACGTACTGACTGATGGTTCGGCCCCATTCAACTTCTGGGTCTCCAAATTGTCCACGTGGCCAGAGCTAGCCTTTTATGCCTTGGAGGTGCTGGCCTGCCCGGCGGCCAGCGTTTTGTCTGAACGTGTATTCAGCACGGCAGGGGGCGTCATTACAGACAAACGCAGCCGCCTGTCTACAGCCAATGTGGACAAGCTGACGTTCATAAAAATGAACCAGGCATGGATCCCACAGGACCTGTCCATCCCTTGTGCAGATTAGATATTAACTACCTCCCCTTAACAATATATTATTCTACTCCAGGGAACTTCCTCATTCAATACTATTTTTAATTTCATTTTACCATTATATTGCGGGGCAACCCAAAGTTGAATGAACCTCTCCTCTGTCTGGGTGCCGGGGCCTAAATGTGTGACAGTGGCCTGTTCCAGTGGTGGGTGACGTGAAGCCTGATTCTCTGCTATGACATGAAGACAGATTCTGCGCTGACATAAGGCCAGATTCTCTGTTACGGGACCGCTCTCCTCTGTCTGGGTGCCGGGGCCTAAATGTGTGACAGTGGCCTGTTCCAGTGGTGGGTGACGTGAAGCCTGATTCTCTGCTATGACATGAAGACAGATTCTGCGCTGCCTTAAGGCCAGATTCTCTGTTATGGGACCTCTCTCCTCTGCCTGGGTGCCTGGGCCTAAATGTGTGACAGTGGCCTGTTCCAGTGGTGGGTGATGTGAAGCCTGATTCTCTGCTATGACATGAAGACAGATTCTGCGCTGACATAAGGCCAGATTCTCTGTTACGGGACCTCTCTCCTCTGCCTGGGTGCCTGGGCCTAAATGTGTGACAGTGGCCTGTTCCAGTGGTGGGTGACGTGAAGCCTGATTCTCTGCTATGACATGAAGACAGATTCTGCGCTGACATAAGGCCAGATTCTCTGTTACGGGACCGCTCTCCTCTGTCTGGGTGCCGGGGCCTAAATGTGTGACAGTGGCCTGTTCCAGTGGTGGGTGACGTGAAGCCTGATTCTCTGCTTTGACATGAAGACAGATTCTGTGCTGACATAAGGCCAGATTCTCTATTATGGGACCTCTCTCCTCTGCCTGGGTGCCTGGGCCTAAATGTGTGACAGTGGCCTGTTCCAGTGGTGGGTGACGTGAAGCCTGATTCTCTGCTATGACATGAAGACAGATTCTGCGCTGACATAAGGCCAGATTCTCTGTTATGGGACCTCTCTCCTCTGCCTGGGTGCCTGGGCCTAAATGTGTGACAGTGGCCTGTTCCAGTGGTGGGTGACGTGAAGCCTGATTCTCTGCTATGACATGAAGACTGATTCTGCGCTGACATGAAGCCAGATTCTCTGCTATGGCATAAAGAGACTGATTCTCTGCTGACATGAAGCCAGATTCTTTGCTATGGCATGAAGAGACTGATTCTCTGCTGACGTGAAGCCAGATTCTCTGCTATGGGACCTCTGTCCAATTGATATTGGTTAATTTTTATTTTTTTTATTTTTATTTTAATTTATTTCCCTATCCACATTTGTTTGCAGGGGATTTACCTACATGTTGCTGCCTTTTGCAGCCCTCTAGCTCTTTCCTGGGCTGTTTTACAGCCTTTTTAGTGCCCAAAAGTTCGGGTCCCCATTGACTTCAATGGGGTTCGGGTTCGGGACGAAGTTCGGATCGGGTTCGGATCCCGAACCCGAACATTTCCGGGAAGTTCGGCCGAACTTCTCGAACCCGAACATCCAGGTGTTCGCTCAACTCTAGTTGCTAGTGATGTCTTTTGTGATATGTGTCTCTTCCTCTTACTTCATCTTCAAATAAAAGAAAAGGTGTCCCGCGGCGCAAAAACCACCCAATAGTTGGAGTGATATTGGTTATTATTTATTTGAGCAAGTGGTACCACTTGCTCAAATAAATAATAACCAATATCACTCCAACTATTGGGTGGTTTTTGCGCCGCGGGACACCTTTTCTTTTATTTGAACCACTGGCTTTCTGCGGGATTCCAGGCATCCCTGAACAGAAGTATCCATCCCGGGCTGCACACCATCCGCTGTGAGGAGTCCATGACACTTTGATATACGTCCACATTAGAGTTGTGCCTAAACCAGCACAACTCTATCAGGTGAGCCTCCCCAGTGGAGATACCTTTTTATCTAATTTCTCTACGATATTACCCTATGGTGCGCCATTCTTTTTTGTTCTACAGTGGAACGACGCCTGTTTCTGACATTTTACTTCATCTTGTCTTTCTGACCCTCCTCTGTGTCTTGAGTGTTGGTATCTTACTTGTTCTATGTGGTTCATCTTTTGAGGTGCATGGTGATCCTGTCTCTGTGATATGTGATGTTGTCCCTTCCCTGTGTTCTGATATTGATAAGTGCTCTTGGGTCTTAAATTGTAGTGATGTGTCTGTGATTCTAAACTGTGATTGGGAGGTGTCCTTTCTCTGTGCCGTATTCGTGCTCTGTGATGTGCTGTGGTATGATCTAAAAAATGCCGATGCCGATCAGACAGCTCCTCATATCTGTTTGTCACAGAGATTGAGTAGCTGTCTGATAAGCCCTGCCGATCCCTATCCCCTTCCTTTTTCTCCCCTTTTGAAATCGCATTCTGTAATAAGGGAATTTGTTCCCCAAATCTAGGATTCCTATGAAACTTTCAAGATTCCTCACATTTATTATTTATTGTTTTACATTTTTATATTGATATTTTAACCTTGAAAATTTGTTTAATAAAAAAGTCATTTTATAAGTGTTAGCAATCAGATATCAAGTTTATATTTCACACAATGATATATCACACCAATTGGGACATCTGGGCCAAAAAACGCATGTGTCCCCAAAAAAACGCATGGAAACTGAAAGAAGAAAAAAAGAAAAAAGGAAAAAAAAAGGAAAAAATTAAGGCTGTATAGAATTATCCCCTGATTATGTGGGAGGATTCCCTGGCCAACTAGGAGTAGCATGAACAACAGGTGTCCGAGATTTGGGAAGCAATTAAAGGAATGGATAAAAATGGAGGCAGAGCAGGCAGACACTTGACCACTGAGGAAGGGAGAGTGAATCTACCCGTAACGCGTATGGTGAAACAAGTGATGTACCTGCATTGAAAAGCCTCCGATAATACTGTATGGCCATACAGAAGAAAATTTCTACAGTAAAGGATTAACTATTCTTATCGTCGAAAGCTGCACCAAAGGAAATTGCGGAACAGAGTGGCAACTCCTGCGATCTTTGGAACTCCCACGAAATTTAAACCAGCTTGCTGTATGGAGCGACTGAATAAGCCGGCAAATATTTAAAGCTCCATTGAAGCAATAGGGAGACAGCAGACGCTAGACGGTAAGCCAAATATCGATTTAAAGTTTTCTTCAATTCAAAGCTCAGACTTTTCACATTATCAGGATTCCTGTGGACACTTTATGAACATATTGCGCTCCCAGTGAATACACCTACAACATTTTCAGTGACATTCAGTTTCCCAAATTGGAATAGAGCGCTAGAAGATAATACCCCCTCTTCCCAAATAACAGCATATATAAGATCTGGACAATATATAAGTTTTTTGGTGTGATATATATTATTGAATTTATCGACACTATTGAGTCATATGAATATAGTGTCGATCATATCTACCACAATATATGTGACTGTAATGTTGTATATTATTGCTACATTGTTCTTTATAAATTTTTATTACTTGTATTTTATGGGGATTTAATAAATATTTTCTGCACATGTCAATCTGGTTGCCAAGTGTATGAGTGCTCGCTCATTATTCTATTACTACACATGTCATGTTTTAGTTAAGATGTCTCAAGAATCCATTGTGGGCGACACTTCATCTTCCCGTGCAAGCGTGGCATCAGGTTCAGCAAGAGACTCCAGGCAGTCGTTAAGATCGTGGACAGTGCCCAGGTTGATGGCAGAGCTGACCAAGAGAGGCATCCCATTCCCAGCATCCGCAAGGAAGGCTGAACTCTTTCGTTAGCTGTCTTCAGATCCGGCGGGCCAGAGTCAGGAGACTGTTTCCATGGCTACCATCCAGACCTCGCTCACCCAACTGCACGCGGCCATCAACTCTATGGCATCATCTATGTCGGACTTTCAAACTAGATTAGAGTCGGTCGAAGCTGGCAATACAGCTACTCGTTTGATGGCACAGAGTGCGGCGGGGTCTTCTAATTCACGCAATAGTATAACTGGTGGGTCAGGTCTAACACCCTCTATAGCACCTTTTCATTTTATTCCTGCCAACATCAGGCAGGATATAATTGATGGCAAGGATGTTAATTTAGCATCCTTGCTAATAGCAGCACATGAGGCACCGGACAACAAAACCATAGTCTGTGGTGAGGTTTCGGTTGTGCTTAAATCCAGAGTTTGTTTTAGCTTTCAGCTTATGAAGGGATGTTGTTTGTTCAGGTAATTCTCAGCGCAGGGAAGAGTTAGACCTGTATATGTACAAGGTGGTAGATTTGGCTTATAAGTATGGTGGGTCAGCTTTTTACGACTATCACCGTTCTTTCTCAGCAAAAGCTGCAGCGGCGTTGGCTCACTTCCAACATACGGTGGATTGGTCTAATATTGATACAGAGCTATTCTGTAGACACTTTGCCGGTCTCAAAGCCTCAGCCTGCTCCAAATGTAATTCATACTCACATTTGACGGACTGGTGCTCAGTCGGTGATAACCCAGCTCTGTCACAGGCTAGAAGTACTCCTGGGCCGTCAGGCAGCAGGGCTACAGCGGGGGTAGACAAGTTGGGGCGACCCATAAAGTATTTGGGCAAATCCCAAATCTGTAATAACTTTAATTTCGCTGTCTGTCATTTCAACCAATGTAGGCTATTGCATTTATGTGTTATATGTTTCAGAGCCCACCCCCGGGCATCTTGCCCATAGAGAAACCAGGAACCAGCATGACTAGGCGTGGTGAATGTCGGCCTCCTTCAGTCTTTTTTAGGTTCTCATCCAGATACCAACTGGGTGCATTTCATCATTAAGGGTTTGTCAGCAGGTTTCCATACAGGTTTACTGGCTCTTCCTCAGTCCAACTATGAATGTAAGAACCTACTGTCAGCCTCAAAGAATCCCAAAGCCGTTTCTCAGCTTATTCAGGCCGAGCTGAATAAGGGATATCTCATTGGGCCATTTGATCAACCTCTCTTTGATTGTTGGAGGATTAACCCAGTTGGTGTAGTGGTTGGCAAATTTAGCAATAAAAAGAGGCTAATCTATGACCTGTCAGCTTCACATTCTTTACCGGTACCTAGCCTTAACTCATTAAATCCTTCAGAGGAATTTTCAATGAAATATGCATCCATTGATGAAGCTATTCAGGTTATTCTCAGTCTGGGTAGGGGAGCTTTGCTATCTAAGGCCGACATTACTGATGCCTTTAAGTTGCTCCCTGTCCAACCAGAGTTGTGGCAATGGTATGGGATTAAGTGGTCAAGTGAGTACTACTTCGCTAACAAATTGACCTTTGGTTCAAAATCTAGCCCCTGGATTTTTAACCAGTTTGCCATAGCCCTGCATTGAATACTTCAAGACCTGTTCAGGATCAACCACATAATTCACTATCTGGATGACTTTCTGTTAATAGAATCCCGAACCATGCGCCTCAGGACCTACAGGTGCTGCAAGCGATGTTTGCAGATCTCAGGGTCCCCGTTGCCCCACACAAGGTGGAAGGTCCTGATACTACCATCACGTTTCTCGGCATTTGCTTAAACACTATTAATATGGAAGCTAGTCTCCCGCAGGACAAATTGATTAGAGTTAAGGAGACAGTTCACAGGTTAGCACGCGTCACTATTGAAGCTGTTGAAACATGCTCACGATCAAGATAGCCTAGTAGTCATAGATCAGAATGCAATGGTGGATTTAGTCATGTGGGATGAGTTCCTGTCACAGTGGAACGGCATATCATTATTCGTTCCGTCAGTTTCAAGTGAATCTCCAGTAGTTCATACGGATGCCTCATCCTTAGTAGGCTTTGCAGCTATTTTTGGTCATAGGTGGTTGGCAGACCAATGGCCAGCGGAGGTGGTCAGGTTGGAGGGCTTCACCAGGTGTTCCTCATTTTTCGAGATATACCCGCTGGTGGTGGCAGCTCGGGTGTGGGGCCCACTATGGAGGAATCAGTCAGTTCTCTTCCTGAGGCCTTAGTAGAGATACTCACCAAGGGTAGATCAGCCTCCGCTCAGATTATGCCGTTTGTCAGGAGACTCGTATGGTTATCACTTCAATATCATTTCCATATTATATGCGATCACATTAGGGGGCAAGCTAACGTAGCGGGGGATGCTTTATCTAGGGGTAACCTGTCGCTCTTCTTTCAGGTCTCTCCACAGACAGACCACACACCGGCAACTATACCCAAGTTCGACCAATTAGTGATGGACTAGCGGCTCACCTTACCACTGCTAGGTCTCTTATGACTAGATCGCTATCCGATAACACCTTTAGGATGTATAAGAAAGCTTGGGCGTCATTCTGTAATTTTAAGAGAACGCACCCGTCAGGTGGAGCAGGATATATATCTTATCTACTGGCATTTGGTGCTATTAAATCATATCTGTCTGGGATACAACATCATTTGTATTTAAAGCATCCCCATCTACCATAATTATTTTCTGCGCATCCTATCAGAATGTTACTGAGGGGTATACAGAAAGGCTCTGCCGTCACCCGTCCTTCCCGGCAGCCATTTACGGGGAAGATGTTTAGGTCCTTATCTGATATGTTGCAAGGATATCCTTTTGCTGAATATACTAGCTTACTGATAAAAACAACCATGTATCTGGCTTTCTATGGTTTCCTCAGACCAGGCGAATTCACCTGCGCTTCGAGGTGTAAAAATTATCTGAGGAAGAGTCAGCTCTCTTGGGACGGGTCATGTTACATTCTTGGGCTAACCTCCACAAAGATGACACGCCCAGGACAGCGGACTGAAGTTAAATACTTTCCTACTGGCAACAAATGGTGTCCTGTGAGAACCATTCGAGAGTGGTTACAGTTTATTAAGGAAACCCCGGGTGAGGCACTTCTGCTTCGGTTAGGTTCTGCTCCTTTGAGTTGCACAAACTTCCTCAAATTCATCCGTATTTTGTTGAGGAACATTGGTGTCGACCCCAGCTCGATTACTGGGCATTCTATGCACATCGGGGCGGCCTCCGCCGCATCTAAGCACAAAGTCCCGGTACATGTAATTAAGAAGTTAACAGTAGGATGAGGGAACAGGGAAAGGAAGATGCAGCGGCACTACGTACAAACACCTGTGTCTTTATGCGTCCGTGTCGAACCCAGGGGAGGCAGCCGTGATGGAATACACAGCAAAAGATGGTGCTCAGCGTGATATAGCGGTAAGTAAATAGGAGTTGAGAAAGAGACGCGGCACTCACCGAACTTCTTTATGCTGATGGCTGTTTATTACAGGTAGAGCATCATGCGCAAGCAGGGGGGGCGGGATGGCCACAGTGTGCGTCGGCGGCGACGGCCGTTTCGCGCTGGAATAGCGCTTCTTCTGGCCGGATATGACGTGCATATGCACGAATGACCTTATATAGAGGAAGGAAAACCGGGCGTGTCCATGGTGATCCCGGGCCTCCCCTGTGTGCAGGTGCATTTAAAGGTATACAGACAGAGACACAAGTAAATAGTACGAGTATACAAATAGTGTCATATAAACAAAACAAAACAATCATGAGATGCCCATGCTGTGTTTGGGCGACAAATTTCAGGGGTCAGACCGAGGGTATTAGCAATAAAAGGAAATTCAGAAGTATTTGTGTATACATATGGGCGCAGAGCCTAAAGAGGGGATGATGTCATGGGTTATCAAGAATGGTGTGGATGGTACACGCAATTCTACAGGAGTAAAGTGGTAAGACCTGAAACAAGAAAAGGGGCAAAACGGCACGGCCGTACCATCACAGAAAGACCGCCATGTCGTTCTTATCATTGAGACCGAGAGGACCCATGGCATTGGTCCTAATGATCCATCTGGCCTCCCGTTGCAGCAAGAGGCGGTGACGGTCACCTCCACGGAGGATGGGTCCCACAGCCTCAATGCCTGCAAAGGAGAGGCCAGATGGATCACCATTGTGGGCCGCGTGTACATGTTCAATGAGACTAGGAGAACCTTGCCCAGTGCGGATTGAATTAATATGCTCACGCACCCGTTCAAGCATCGGCCTGATTGTCTTATTACCTCGAGGAAGCCTCTAGACAGCTAGACGATGCCACCGTGTACTTAAAGCTTAGTGAGAACCCCGTGCCATCCATCCTTGACAGGGTTCACTCACTTCTTTCTAGATACGTTGATCAGAATTTCCTCCCTAAAAGCATCATGGAGAAGCTTGTTCCTAAGTTCCCGAAGTACCCCACGTGGTACTTCGTGCCAAAGGTACACAAGTCCCTACTTCATCCACCGGGGAGACCCATTATTGCTGGTATTGGGTCCCCGACGGAGTCCATTTCGAAGTATGTGGACTGGCTCCTTAGGCCTCTCCTAGTGGGGACTCCCACGTATCTCAAGGACACCGGGGACTTCCTCCGCGCCATCAATGACCTTGAGTGGCGGGTGGAATTCCACCTTGTGTCCTTGGACGTGGAGAGTCTCTACACCCGCATTCCCCATGATGCAGGCCTCCAAGCGGTGGCGTCAGTCCTTTCCCGGACAGATAAAGGCTCAATGTTTTCCCAGTTTGTACAAGAGTCTCTCCATCTGGTCCTCAGTAATAATGTCTTCCAGTTCAACCGCCAATGGTACCGCCAGATACAGGGTACGGCAATGGGTACACCTGTCTCATGTACCTTTGCCAACCTGTATCTGGCGGTATTTGAGGAGACGTACATTTTCTCCTTGGGTAACCCCTTTCTTGTCTACATCCATAGGTTCCTTAGATACGTGGATGATGTGTTCCTGGTCTGGTCGGGCAGCGAAGAGCAGTGTGGACTTTTTGTGCAGTACCTTAATGACACTAACAATATGAACATGAAGTTCACTTTCAACTTAGGAGGCAGATGTCTGGATTTCCTTGACGTACATGTCTCCGTGGTTGAAGGCCACCTGCACACAACAGGTTTTCGTAAACCCACTGCCACCAATTCGCTGCTCCACCAGGCCAGTTTCCATCCCCCCGCTGTTAAGGATGAGGTACCATACGGACAATTTGTCCGGTTGCGCAGAATTAATAGTACTGACGCAGACTTTTTTAAACAGGCTCACAAACTTTTGGGTAGACTTGTGGAGAGGGGTTACCCAAGGAGAAATGTACTGGATGCATTGCATCGAGCAGCTATCCGCCCTCGATCCAGTCTCCTCAGGGACAACACTGGCGGCGACAAAGACGAGAGATTCGCCTTCGTCTTTAAGTATAGTCCCGTAGCTGACATTATTAGACGGGCAATACACAGCAACTGGGACCTTTTGAAACATGATGCTTCATTGGGCACAGTAGCCTCCAGTAAACCAATTATTTATTTTAGGAAATGCCACACTTTAAGGGACAAATTGGTCCAAAGCGTTCTTCGGCAACCTAAAAGGTCTAACTGGTTGAATAGTAGCATTCCCATAGGTAATTACAAATGTGGTACCTGCTCCTTTTGTCATTTAAATGCCCAGGCCAAAGCTTTGTCCTTAGGGGGCGTAACACACAAAGTTCGACAGTTTATTAACTGTCGCACCCCCTTTGTGGTGTATGTCATTTTTTGTACCTGCAACATGTTTTACATCGGGAAGACAATCAGGCCGATGCTTGAACGGGTGCGTGAGCATATTAATTCAATCCGCACTGGGCGAGGTTCTCCTCGTCTCATTGAACATGTACACGCGGCCACAATGGTGATCCATCTGGCCTCTCCTTTGCAGGCATTGAGGCTGTGGGACCAATCCTCCGTGGAGGTGACCGTCACCGCCTCTTGCTGCAACGGGAGGCCAGATGGATCATTAGGACCAATGCCATGGGTCCTCTCGGTCTCAATGATAAGAACGACATGGCGGTCTTTCTGTGATGGTACGGCCGTGCCGTTTTGCCCCTTTTCTTGTTTCAGGTCTTACCACTTTACTCCTGTAGAATTGCGTGTACCATCCACACCATTCTTGATAACCCATGACATCATCCCCTCTTTAGGCTCTGCGCCCATATGTATACACAAATACTTCTGAATTTCCTTTTATTGCTAATACCCTCGGTCTAACCCCTGAAATTTGTCGCCCAAACACAGCATGGGCATCTCATGATTGTTTTGTCTTGTTTATATGACACTATTTGTATACTCGTACTATTTACTTGTGTCTCTGTCTGTATACCTTTAAATGCACCTGCACACAGGGGAGGCCCGGGATCACCATGGACATGCCCGGTTTTCCTTCCTCTATATAAGGTCATTCGTGCATATGCACGTCATATCCGGCCAGAAGAAGCGCTATTCCAGCGCGAAACGGCTGTCGCCGCACACTGTGGCCATCCCGCCCCCCCTGCTTGCGCATGATGCTCTACCTGTAATAAACAGCCATCAGCATAAAGAAGTTCGTTGAGTGCCGCGTCTCTTTCTCAACTCCTATTTAATTAAGAAGTTAGACAGGTGGAAGTCGGCTTGTTATGCCCGATATATACCAAACCCGCAGTTTGAAATGTCTAGTGCCTTCAGTAATCTAGTTTTGTAATTGTAAATAAACATATAACATTTAAGCTATGTTTGTGATTTTTGGCCCCTCTACTGCTACTGCTACTGCTTTAGAAGTAGGTAGGTAGGTCTCACACACATAGACGACCCGAATACAAGTGATAAGCAAATATATATTTGCTGTATTTGTATGAGGGGAGGCGGGGTATAGCGTTTATAAGACTCTGCCTTCCCCCCTCTCCTTACCAGCGTCAATCCCATTATTACAACAACTCATTGGGGGTGGGCCCCTTTAGCCTACCCTCCGTACAGCAGTCTCGGCACACCTCTACTGCTTTAGAAGTAGGTAGGTAGGTCTCACACACACAGACGACCCGAATACAAATATATTTTTTTCACTGATACATTCCACAAAAGGCTTTAGAACATATAACTGTACCGCTGAACAGCAAATAATAAATATTTGTTTGCCACTAATACACGCCAAAAAGGGCTTTAGAACAGATAACCGCACCGCTGAACGGCAAATAGGCCCTTATTTTTTTCCATTTATACATGCCAAAAAGGACTTTAGAACAAATAATTGTACCGCTGAACGTCAAATAGTATATCTTTTTTTGCCACTAATACACGGCACATAAGGCTTTAGAACATATAAATGCACTGCTGAAGGAAAATATGTATTTTTTTGCCACTAATACACGCAAAAAAGGGCTTGAGAACATTTACTGTAACTGCACGGCTGAACAGCAAATATATATTCTTTTCCACTAATACATGTCAAATAGGGCTATAACTTTCTCACTTCACCACACAACGGCAAATACTTTTTTGTGCCACTAATACATGCCTAAAAGGGCTTTAGAACCTATAACTGCACCGCTGAACGGCAAATATATATTTTTTGCCACTAATACACGCCAAAAAGGGCTGTAATTTTTTCACTTCACCAAACAACGGCAAATATTTTTTTGTGTGCCACTAATACACGGCAAAAAGGGCTTTAGAACATATAATTGCACCGCTGAATGGCAAATATATATTTTTTTGCAACTAATACACGCCAAAAATGGCTTTAGAACATATAACTGCACCGCTGAATTGCAAATAGGCCCTCACTTTTTTATATTATAGACTCCACAAAAGGCTTTAGAACATATAACTGTACCGCTGAACGTCAAATAATTTATAGTTTTTTGCCACTAAAACACGCCACATAAGGCTTTAGAACATATAACTGCACCGCTGAACGGCAAATAATATATATTTTTGTGCCACTAATACAATCCAAAAAGGGCTGTAATTTTTTCACTTCACTACACAATGGCTAATAAGCCCTATATTTTCCCACTAATACAAGCCAAAAAAAGCTTTAGAACATATAACTTCACCGCACAAGGGCAAATAAGACGTAAAAATATTTCCTTGTATTAAACCCTGTTAATTGCTGTATCAAACAGCACTTGCACCCCAATAACAAGAATGATTTGCTGAAGTTACAGAGTTGTATAATGGCAATTTGGATCCCCAGTCAGTGCAGCAAGGTGTAATAGGATTGTTCCTATTACCCAGGCTGTAAAGTTTTCTGCTGAACCCTGTTCTGCTTCACTACTGTGGAATGAATCCTCCCTATCCTTTCCCTGAACTTCTATACAGCAAAATAAAAGTTTTAAAGTCTTTCTACCCCCGTCCCTAGCGCCTGCTGACGTCTTTCCCTGCACTAAGTACACTGGAATATGGCTGAATCCAAGCTGGCTGGGGCTATTTATAGGGCTGTAACATCACAGGGCTGGCTGCTGATTTGCTGCATGCATGGCATTATCTGTGATCCCTCATTCCAGAGTTCCTAGCTCCATGCCCTAACACATGCAACAGCCATTTTAGGATAAAATGTGATTCGTTACCACAAAGCGTCAGGAAATTCGTATTCAGTGCGAATCAAATTTTTCCTGAAATTCGTATCGATTTCCACTTCGTCAACTTCGATTCGCTCATCTCTAGTTTGGACAGTCTAGTTCTTTATAATATTAAAAAAATAGGACTAATTACCTATTTACTTAGCCCCCATACAGAGGCATACAGCTTGTCTGCTTTGGACAATTTCTACTTCTTACAAGGGTCTCCTTGACAATAGGCAGATGACAGGGTATCCACTTGCTGTTATTTGTGCAGCACCTCTAGATAAGTGTTGAATTTCTTTGCAGTGTCATCACAGGTAAAATTATGTATTTTACAGTGGCCTTTCAAATCAATGGGTTATTTGTGTAATGCAGGTCAGTAGAGATGTCCCGAATAGTTCCCGGCGAACATAGCTTGTTCGCCGCGGCGGGCAAACATATGCGATGTTCGGTCCGCCCCCTATTCGTCATCTCTGAGTAAACTTTGACCCTGTACCTCACAGTCAGCAGACACATTCCAGCCAATCAGCAGCAGACCCTCCCTCCCAGACCCTCCCACCTCCTGGACAGCATCCATTTTAGATTCATTCGGAAGCTGCATTCTTAGTGAGAGGAGGGACAGTGCTGCTGCTGCTGATTTAATAGGGAAATCGATAGCTAGGCCAGTGTTCTGTGTCCACTCCAGTCCTCAAAGACTCATCTGATCTCTGCTGTAAGGACAGAACCCCAAAAAGCTATTTTTAGGGCTAGAACATCAGTCTGCTTTTTTTTCCTGTGTAATCTAATTTCAGTTGCCTGCCTGCCAGCGTGTGTGTCAGGCTCACAGCGTATACTGTGCCCACTTGCCCAGTGCCACCACTCATATCTGGTGTCACAATAGCTTGCATTTTTAAAAAAATGACTGTGAAAAAGTCATTTTCCTTCACAAGTGTGCGTTTCAGGGCCTGCAAGGGCACAGTGTCACACCAGTGCAACTCATATCTGGTGTAACAGTAGTGCACATTTAAAAAAATACTACAATTTTGACTGTAATAGATTGAATAGCAGTTAGTTGTCTGCAAGCGTGTGTGTCAGGCCTACAGCGTCTACTCTGCCAACTTCTGCCAGTGCACAGTGCCACTCATATCTGGTGTCACAGTAGCTTGCACGCATAGTACAACTTAACTAATCTAAAAAAAAATGACAGGCAGAGGCAGGCCACCCCGCAGGGGCCGTCGTGGTGCTGTGATTCCCTTTGGCCCTAGAATAATGCCCAGTGTTCAGAGGCCACGTACCCTGAACTCGAAAAGTTCTGAGGACATAGTTGACTGGCTAACACAGGACACCCAATCTTCTACAGCTTCCGCTCGGAACCTTGACGCACCATCCTCCTCCAGCTTAGCTTCGGGCACCTCTCAAGTTACCACTCGCCCGCCTGCTGCCACCACCAACACTAGCACCACAGCCGCTTCACTTGATCTGTCAGAGGAGTTATTTACACATCAGTTGGAAGAAATGAGTGATGCGCAACCATTATTGCCAGAGGATGTAGATAACAGGGATATGTCTGTCAGGCAGCGTTACACACATGGACGTACGTTGTGATGATGATGATGATGATGTTGTACCCGCTGCTGCTTCCTTTGCTGAGTTGTCAGATACAAGTGAAGCGGTTGATGATGACGTGTCCGTGGATGTCACGTGGGTGCCCGCTAGAAGAGAAGAAGAACAGGGGGAAAGTTCAGATGGGGAGATAGAGAGGAGGAGGAGACGAGTTGGAAGCAGGGGGAGGTCGTCGCAAGGAGCTAGTGGCACAGTCAGACAGCATGCATCGGCACCCGGGGTCAGCCACCACCAGAATGCCGTCATTGCAGAGCTCAGCAGTGTGGCATTTTTTTTGTGTGTCTGCCTCTGACAACAGCGATGCCATTTGCAACCTGTGCCAAAAGAAACTGAGTCGTGGGAAGTCCAACACCCACCTAGGTACAACTGCTTTGCGAAGGCACATGATCTCACATCACAAACGCCTATGGGATCAACACATGAGTACAAGCAGCACACAAACTCAAAGCCGCCATCCTCCTCCTGGTCCAGCATCTTCAGCCACGTCAATCACTGCTGTCCTCCTTGCTCCCTTTCAACCATCCGCCACTCCGTCTCTCACCTTGAGCAGTTCCTGCTCATCTGCCCACAGTCAGGTGTCTGTCAAGGACATGTTTGAGCGTAAGAAGCCAATGTCACAAAGTCACCCTCTTGCCCGGCGTCTGACAGCTGGCTTGTCTGAACTCTTAGCCCGCCAGCTCTTACCATACAAGCTGGTGGAGTCTGAGGCGTTCCAAAAATTTGTAGCTAATGGGACACCGCAGTGGAAGGTACCCGGACAAAATTTCTTTGCACAGTGATTCAAATTTGAAGTAGGAGTACCGACCAAGCATCTTTTTCCATCTCCCCGTTCCTAAAATCGATGCCATATACACGTACCCTCATAGGGGACGTAACAGGGATTAAACTGATAAGAATAGAACAACATAACACACCACAACTATTTGGTGGCACATTAGATTGCACGCGCAGTGCCCCAAATTTGAAGTAGGAGGACCGACCAAGCCTCTTTTTCCATCTCCCCGTTCCTAAAATCGATGCCATATACACGTCCCCTGATAGGGGATGTAACAGGGATTAAACTGATAAGAATAAAACAACATAACATACCTTATAATAACGCAGAGAGAGGCAACGCAGAGAGAGGAGTCTGAAGAAGAGGAGTCAGAGGAGGAAGGTGGCTTTGAGGAGGTGGAAGACCAACCACAGCAGGCGTCCCAGGGGGCTTGTTGTCACCTTTTGGGGACCCTTGGTGTTGTACGTGGCTGGGTGGAGGAAGAGACCTTCAATGACATCAGTGAGGACAAGGAACGGGACATGGCTAGCTTGGTATCCAACCTTGTGCAAATGGGGAGTTTGCGGTTGTGCAAATGGACTGTTTGCGGTGCATTTAACTGGGAGTTTGGTCTGTCACTGTGAAGCGGGCGTAACCCTTACACTACCTGATCGATACAACATCATACCTGATGTTTTAAAGCACGTTATTCCAAACAATTTAGGAATGTTAGGTGATTTATGCCCTTTAAGGATTAAAACCAGACTCTGCGTCAACTATGTAATTTTCCATGGGAGTTTTGCCATGGATCCCCCTCCGGCATGCCACAGTCCAGGTGTTAGTGCCCTTGAAACAACTTTTCCATCACTATTGTGGCCACAAAGAGTCCTTGTGGGTTTTAAAATTCGCCTGCCTATTGAAATCTATGGCGGTTCGCCCGTTTCGCCCGAACATTTGCAAAAATTTGCGTTCGCCGTTCGCGAACGGAAAATTTTATGTTTGCGATATCTCTACAGGTCAGGTCCGCTAGAGCAGTGTTCCTCAACTCCAATCCTCAGGGCCAACCTATTAGTCATGTTTTCAGGATTTCCTCAGCATTGAGCAGGTGATATAATTAGTGCCAATGCATCAACACTTACCACAGGTATTCATTCATGGGATAATCTCAAATCATGACCCGCAGGTAGATTCTGAGGACTGGAGTTGAGTAACACTGCTCTAGAGAGATACATGATCATTGTAGCCACTTTTCGTTTAAAAAGATTAGGATTCTGCATATATGACCTCCTCTATTAACCACCAATATGCCTTTTTACAGCAATCACTAAGGGGACTTAGGCTAAGCACTGCACATGAGAGACTTGCTCCTACTCTAACAGCCTGGACTGGCAGAAGCGCCAATCCTGGCTGTTTAACCCCTTACATGCGGTGGGCAATGGCCCGCCACATGTAAGCTGTTACAGAGGGAATAGACTCCCTCTGTCTCCCATTGGCACCCTGTAAATGAGATCATGGGGTGCCAATGCTTATTTGCAGGTTGGGACATAGTATAGGCCAAGCCTGCCTTGAGTGTTTTAGAAGCAATCAAAAGATCACCTGTTATAGTCCCCTTGTGGGGCTATTAAATAGCTAAAAAAAGAAAAGAAAAAACAGCAAAAATAAAATCTCCCCTACATGTTTGGTATCGCTACGTCCATAACGATCCACACTATGCAAAATTATCATATAAATTATCCTGTATGGTGAACACTGTAAAGAAAAAAAAATGCTAGAATTGCTGCTTTTTGCTTAGTCGCCATAAAAATAAATGTAATAAAAAGCAATAAAAAAGTGTTATGTACCCCAAAATGATAGCAATGACAACAAGTCATCCTGCAAAAATCAATCCCTCAGACAGCTCCGTAGAAAGAAAAATAAAGAGTTAGGCCTCTTTCACACGAGCGTGACGGATTGGCTCCGGATGCTTTCACGCAGCCTTGGCCCCATAGAAGTGTGGATGCAATGCGTTTTTCACTGATGGTTGCTAAGAGATGGGTTTTTTTATCACGCGCATGAAAAACGCATCAAAACGCATTGCACTCGTGCAGAAAAAACTGAACAACTGAACGCAATTGCAGACAAAACTGACTGAACTTGCTTGCAAAATTGTGCGAGTTTCACTGAACGCGCTCATGTACTCAGACCCATTGAAGTGAATGGGCCAGGATTAAGTGCGGGTGCTATGGGTTCACATTGCACCCGTGCAGAAAACTCGCTTGTGTGAAAGGGTCCTTATGGGTCCTGGGATGCGGAGATGCAAAAAGATTCTCTTCTTTTTCAAAAAAAAGGAGTTTATTGCACAAAAGTAGCAAAACGAAAGAAAAAAAGATTTCACACGGGATCTTCAAGCAAAATGGCCACGACGGCCTCTTCGTGCTCAAATGGATGAGGCGAGTATGATTGTTTTTTTTTTAACCGCCATTTCAGGGAAAATTGATTCGTTACCACAAAGCACGAGGAAATTCGGCTTCATGGCAAATCGAATTTTCCCTGAAATTCAGATCGAAGTCCACTGCGGATACTTCGATTTGCTTAACACTAATCACTGTAATTGTACTGACCCAGAGAATAAAGTTATTGTGTTATTTTTGCAGAAATATGAACGCCAGTGGCGACTCTAGGATCAATATATAGGGGGGGCACAGAAGATACACAGTCAAAAATGGGAGGGCACTAATAATTTTCACCAGCTAATCATACTACTGAAAAATACTAAATAAGTATATATAAATAAGATAACAAAATACTCTGTACAAGCTGTAACACATAAGAAAGGATGTTACACGTCTAGATCCATCTGCTCAATTACATCTATATTCACTTCATGGAAAACTATGGAAACAATATAGTATAGGTTTCCACACAAATTGCAGATCCTGAGGCAAACAGCACGGTGAATGTATGTTGCCCCATAACAACCAGATGCGTGTCCAGCCAAACCGAGGGACAGACAGAAATGTCCCAGTCCCCATGGCTAGTTAATCACATTACATATAATCTAGTAGACTGTCTGAAGTACTGGTAGGGTCTTCTCTAAGGCTAAGTTCACACGAACGTGTGTGATCTGTGGCCGTATTGCGGCCCGCAAATCGCGGGCCGCAATACACGGCCACAGTTTCGTGTGAATTCCGCATCACGGATGCGGACCCATTCACTTCAATGGGTCCGCAAATCCGGAATCGCGGAACGGCCGCACGGGACGGGACCCCTCGGAAGCACTACGGAGTGCCTCCGTGGGGTTACGTCCCGTACTTCCGTTCCGCTAAAAGATAGAGCAAGTCCTATCTTTTTGCGGAACGGCCGGATCGCGGACCCATTAAAGTGAATGGGTCCGCGGTCCGATGCGGCTGACCTACGGCTGGCGATCGAGCATTGCGGCCTGCTATTTGCGGGCCGCAGCACAGGCACGGGTCACACACGTTCGTGTGAACTCGGCCTAAAGATGGTTCTGCGCCCTTGCGAGTCCCTGGTAATTGTCTTTGACGTTTGACCGCACAGGGCAGTAAATGATTTGTTGTCATTAGGGCCCTCAGATCTGTTACACACACTGGTGCTATGGCTGACTGATACCCATACCCTGCGAGAAACAGGAGACAGCCTACCCCCTAGTCCTCTGCTGCTCCCTATTTGCAGTGCTCTCGCCTGTTACTATCGCACATACTGCACACTTACTTATGTCACATGTTACCCCTGTATAATGCACCCTGATACCCCTTAGTTATATTACATAACTAAGGGATATCGGGGTACATTATACAAGGGTAATATAACGGAGGGGTATCAGGGTACATTATACAAGGGTAATATAACTAAGGAGGGCTATCGTGGGACATTATACAGGGGTAATGTAAGCTATATTACCACCGTATAATGCCTGATAGGCCTCCTGAGTTATATTACCCCTGTATAATAATGTACCCTGATACCCCTTAGCAGGGCTTTTTTTCTCAGAGAAAAGGTGGTGGAACTCACCCCTCCCCCTCCCCTGGCCACGCCCCTATCCACCCCTAGGACCGCCCCCTAAAACCGCCCCTTTAGAGAACAGGGATGCAAGTAAAATTGCCAGTGACTGTCGTGACAGCCAGGCTGCCAGTGCCCACGTCCGCCGCCGCCCTAGTCCACACATGGGCAGTGCAGCCTGGACTGGCCTCTTCCTTCCCTGTTCCTGTTCCCCTAATTGGCCAATTCAATCTTTTTTAATTTAAAAATTAAATGAATGAAAAATTACCTTTTTCCTTTTGTTTCCTTTTCCTGCCTGGTGCCGCTCTGACTCCTGCTCGTGCCGACACCCACGACACTAAACTGCCGCCCGCGCCTCCAGCAGCCGCCCTGCCTGCTGGGCGGGCCTGTCAGTGGAGCTGGAGGCGGGGGGTCCCGGGTCTGGGGCCGCAGACAGCAATGAAGTCGGCCTGGGGGCGGGGTTTGGGGCCACAGAATCGGCGTCTTCTCTCTCACTCTCTCCGCCACTGTCAGTGGTGGGCGGGAGCTGGGCGGGCCTGAGCCAGTGGAGAGCCGGAGGTGCCGGAGGCTGCAGGGACTGAGCAATCATGTAAACTGTAAATAAGCATCCTAAGCAGCGGGCCGGCTGGGCCCAGTAACTAAAGGGGGGCGGGGTGAGTCGGCAGAAAATAGGTGGCGGAACGCCGTTACGGGGCGTTCCACCAGAAAAAAAGGCCTGCCCCTTAGTTATATGACCCCGCCGGGATCATATAACTAAGGGGTATCCGGGTACATAATTATACAAGGGTAATATAACCCAGGAGGCCTATCAGGCATTATACGGTGGTAATATAAGTTATATTACCCCCTGTATAATGTACCCTGATTACCCTCAGTTAAATAACTGAGGGGTATCAGGGGACATTATGGGTAATATTATAACTAAGGGGTATCAGGGTACATTATACAAGGGTAATATAACTGAGGAGGACTCAGTGCTATCAGGGGACATTATACAGGGGTCCTTAGTTATATTACCCCTGTATAATGTACCCTGATACCCCTAAGTTATAGGGGTATCAGGGTTGAGGAGGGGCTGGGCACAGGCTGGCCATGAGGCGAGGTAGTTGGGGTACATACTTTTTATTCTTACTTTGTTTTCTTTGCTTGCCTAGGGGCCGGCCAGGGCCAGGCAGAGTTCTTGGGAAGTTGCCACACACAGTCCTCCTCTCCTGTCCGAAGCTGGGGCCTGGGCTGGGCACAGACAGGCTCACTGACACTAGCAGACGCAGTAGCAGAGCTGCAAAACAGAAGCAAGCGTTCGCGCGGGTAGGCAGGCACGCAGCTTTACGTGGTGACGTCAAATCTGCGGCTGTCGCACTCCCAGCCTGCGCCCGCCCTGCACGCTCTGCCTCCGCTGGGTCCAAACGCCGCCCCCACCCCCATCTGTCATGTCTGTGTATGTTGTCTGTGTTGTGAATCACTCAGTAGTGAGGGCACCCGGGGGGGGGGGGGGGAAGGAATGACCTGGGGGGGCAATTGCTGAAAAAATTTCTAACATAAAAACTTTGCGGCTTTATTGCTGTTTTTTCCCATTTCCCTCCCAGATAGAGTTAATAAAAATTTATCAGCAATTTATGTATACCTCAAAATGACTCTATTAAAAATCACAACTTGTCCTGCAAAAAAAAAAAAAGCCTTCATACAGGTACATAGACGGAAAATATAAGTTGTAGCTTTTGGCGACAATAAAAAACAAACAAAAAAAAACGCTTGGTTAGTAAGGCCATAAACAGGCTGGTCACTAAGGGGTTAAAGGGGGTTTTCAGGTTCAATATATTGATGGCCTATGCTCAGTACAGGCAATCGATATCAGGTCAGTGTGGGTGGGTCCAACTCAGCATGCAGCCTGTTCAATGTTTACATGGGTCCATCTACCTGCACACCAACTACTTAGTAAAGGTAGTTTAGGATAAGGCTACATTCACACGAACGTTGTGTTTTGCGGATCCGCAAAACACGGATACCGACACATGTGCATTCCACAGTTTGCGGACCGCACATGCCACGGCTATTCATTGCGGACAAGAATAGGACATGTTCCATTTTTTTTAGCGGGGCCGTGGCATGTAACAACGGATGCGGACTGCACACAGTGTGCTGTCCACATCTTTTGCGACCCCCTAGAAATGAATGGGTCCGCACCCCTTTAGCAAAATTGCTGAACGGTCTTGTGAATGTAGCCTAATGTAGCTTCATCCCATTCAAATGAACAGCATGAAGCTGCAATACCCACTACTAAGTAGACGGATTACAGGTAGACTGATCCATGTCAACAATGAAAACACTGCACTGAGGACCCATCAAGCAACTGATTGAGCTGATCTGCAGGAATTCAGCCACAGACATTGTATAGACATAGTCCCAGCCATAGGCTTGTCCCAAAACGCCACTAGTAAAATATAAAGGTAACATAAAAAAAAAATCAAACTGGCAGATTTTCAGTTTTTTGTTGATTCACCTCTAAAAGTTTTTATATGCACCCCAATATGGTATCAATTAAAAGAACAAATTGCCCCACAACAAAAATGACCCTTCTGTAGACTTGCAACGTAAAGAAAACAAACAAGAAAAACTATAGAAATACAAAATCGCTGCAATTGTAATGACCTGGAAAATGAAGGGAACAGGTCATGAGAAACCCCAAAAATCTGTGGCGGAATTGTTTTTTTTTTTCCAATTTCACCCAATTTGGAATTTTTTCCTGTTTCCCACTACATTGGGATAATACATGGTACTATATGAAAGTAAAATTTGTCCCGCAAAAAACAAGCCCTCATATGGCTATATGAGTGCATTCACATGACTGTATGTATTTTGCAGTCCGCACAACATGTACCTGCAAAAATGCTAATGAGGTCCGTGTTGCTTCCATTTTTTTTTTTGTCCCAATGTAACAAATACTATGCTTGTCCGCAAAATGGACAAGAATAGGACATGTTCTATCCTTTTTGCTGAACAGTGGACATATGGATGTGTACAGTGCTCGATGTGTGGTCCGTATTTTTTGCAGACCCATTGATAATGGGTCCACATTCAATCCTTCAAAAATTCGAATCAGATGATGACCAAAAATACAGTCGTGTGAATGGGGCCTATGTGAAAGGAAAAATTAAAAAGTTATAGCTGCAGGAAGGATGGCAGTAATAAACCGAAGTGCAAAAACATAACAAGACGCTGTCCTGAAAGGGGTTAAAACACATCAACTTCAAGAACTAACTGCCCTCTTGCCTTATGTATCCCACCCCTCAATAGGTGCCATTGTCACAAGGTAAGCAATGATATTCAAAAGACCTGTCCGTGGCTTTAATATAGCTCTGTGTGTCCATCGCTGTTGGAGCTGTTTCATGATAGAGTGCATGAAATCTGTGTGGGCATATATGGTAATTAATTATACAGTTCACTCTGTAACCTTTTATAGCACAGTTTACCCCAAAAACTGAGGTAAACTGATTAATAAATGTGGGCCTAGGTATTTAGTAAACATAATGAACCTCTTTTTTTTCATGAATATTTTTCATTTTTTGCCTCCCAATTTTTAAGTGCTATAACTTTAATTTTCTCTTCACAAAGACTTATCAGGACGAGTTGTAGTTAGTTACTTTGACATATCATGTATGGAAAAGCGGGGAAAAAAATCTTTGCAAGGTGAAAAAAAAAGTGATTCATCCATTGTTTTTTTCGAGTTTTGTTTTTATGTCATCGACATAAAAAAAAAAGATACACTACCTTTACCTTTCTTTGGGTCAGTCGAATACTGCAATAGCAATTTTTTTTACTTTTTCTGATGCTTTACTACTTTTAAAAATGTTTTATGTCACCATTTTTTGACACCCATAATTTTTCTATATTCTGATTTACAAACCATTGTGAAAGCGTGTTTTTTTGTGAGGTAATTTTAATGGTACCATTTTGGGGTGCCAAAGACTTTTTAATCACTTTGTTCAAGTTATTTGGGGTAGGGGTGATGCGTAACCATACAAATCTGCAATTTTAGCATAAATTTTTTTTTCTGTCATGGTGTTCACCGTACAGAATTTTATTTTTTGCATTTTAATAGTTCAGACATTTCCGTATAGAGTGTTGTGCTTGCAAGCACAGCTACAGCTCCTGGGTTGCAGGGTGGTAACAACCCCTGGAAACGAGCCAGTGTATAATGTGATGAAAAAATTAATCCAGCCAGCAAAGGAGGCGATATGGAAAAATCACAATACATTAGTAAGTGCCTTGTATTAGCTTTCTCTACATGATAAATGCCATTTGCTGAAATTAAACAACCCCTTTAAAGGTCAGTAATCTGTTATTAGGGATGAGCGAACCCGAACTGTATAGTTCAGGTTCGTACCGAATTTTGGGGTGTCCGTGACACGGACCCGAACCCGAACATTTTCGTAAAAGTCCGGGTTCGGCGCTTTCTTGGCGCTTTTTGAAAGGCTGCAAAGCAGCCAATCAACAAGCGTCATACTACTTGCCCCAAGAGGCCATCACAGTCATGCCTACTATTGGCATGGCTGTGATTGGCCAGTGCAGCATGTGACCCAGCCTCTATTTAAGCTGGAGTCACGTAGCGCCGCACGTCACTCTGCTATGATCAGTATAGGGAGAGGTTGCAGCTGCGACGTTAGGGCGAGATTAGGCAGATTAACTCCTCCAAAAGACTTCATTCTGTGATCGATCTGCAGCTGTGGATCATTGAAGTGCTATTATTGACTTGCTCACTTTTTTGAGGCTGCCCAGAGCGTTTTTAGATCACTTTTTTTCTGGGGTGATCGGCGGCCATTTTGTGACTTGTGGTGCGCCAGCACGAGCTATCACCAAGTGTATTTAACCATCGATAGTGTGGTTATTTTGTGCTATATCCTACATCAGCTGCAGGCTGAGCCTGTGTCACCGAAGTGCATTTAACCATCAACAGTCTGGTTATTTTTTGGCCATATACTACATCAGCTGCAGGCTGAGCCTGTGTCACCGAAGTGCATTTAACCATCGACAGTCTGATTATTTTTTGGCCATATACTACATCTGGTGCAGGCTGAGCCTGTGTCACCCAAGTGCATTTAACCATCAACAGTGTGGTTATTTTTAGGCCATATATTACATCAGGGGCAAGTTGAGCCTGTCAACCAGCGCCTAAAAAATAGACCTGACATTTCTATTCAACCAAATCTGTACTGTTTTAGCTGGTCAAGTTATTTGTGGTGACCATAAAAGCAGACTTTTTTTTCTGGCTTGAAAAACCATTCCCAAATTTGCCATTCTCAAAATAACTAGTTTCTGGTATTTGAGGCCTACTTGAAATCTATCCCAAAAAGGATATCTTACATTGAAGGTATTGATAGTGTCATTCAGAAAAACCTAAGACACACGCTACCGTGCAGATAGAAGTCTGATTCTGAGATTAAACCTTAACCTGTCACACAGTGCAAAAAAAAACAGGTCTCACATTTCTATTCAAGCAAATCTGTACTGTTTTAGCTGCTCAAGTTATTTGTAGTGACCGTAAAAGCACACTTTTTTTTCTGGGTTGAAAAACTATTCCCAAATTTGCCATTCTCAAAATTGTGGTGAACGGGAACAATGAGGAAAACATCTAATAAGGGACGCGGACGTGGACATGGACATGGACATGGTCGTGGTGGTGTTAGTGGACCCTCTGGTGCTGAGAGAGGACGTGGCCGTTCTGCCACAGCCACACGTCCTAGTGTACTAACTACCTCAGGTCCCAGTAGCCGCCAGAATTTACAGGGATATTTGGTGGGGCCCAATGCCGTTCTAAGGATGGTAAGGCCTGAGCAGGTACAGGCATTAGTCAATTGGGTGGCCGACAGTGGATCCAGCACGTTCACATTATCTCCCACCCAGTCTTCTGCAGAAAGCGCACAGATGGCGCATGAAAACCAAGCCCATCAGTCTGTCACATCACCCCCATGCATATCAGGGAAACTGTCTGAGCCTCAAGTTATGCAGCAGTCTCTTATGCTGTTTGAAGACTCTGCTGCCAGGGTTTCCCAAGGGCATCCACCTAGCTCTTCACCAGGGGTGGAAGAGATAGAATGCACTAACGCACAACCACTTATGTTTCCTGATGATAAGGACATTGGAATACCACCTCAGCACGTCTCTGATGATGACGAAACACAGGTGCCAACTGCTGCGTCTTTCTGCAGTGTGGAGACTGAACAGGAGGTCAGGGGTCAAGACTGGGTGGAAGACGATGCAGGGGACGATGAGGTCCTAGACCCCACATGGAATGAAGGTCGTGCCACTGACTTTCACATTTCGGAGGAAGAGGCAGTGGTGAGACCGAGCCAACAGCGTAGCAAGAGGGAGCAGTGGGCAAAATCAGAACCCCCGCCGCCAAGAGACTCCGCCTGCCACTGACCGCCGCCATCTGGGACCGAGCATTCCAAAGGCAGCTTCAAGGAGTTCCCTGGCATGGCACTTCTTCAAACAATGTGCTGACGACAAGACCCGAGTGGTTTGCATGCTGTGCCATCAGAGCCTGAAGCGAGGCATTAACGTTCTGAACCTTAGCACAACCTGCATGACCAGGCACCTGCATGCAAAGCATGAACTGCAGTGGAGTAAACTGCTGCCCAGCAAACATGGGATGTACCACCAACACCACCACCTGTGTCACCAAGCATCTCAACCATGTCACACGGCAGCGTTCAGCTCTCCATCTCACAAACATTTGAGAGAAAGCGTAAATTCCCACCTAGCCACCCTCGATCCCTGGCCCTCAATGCCAGCATTTCTAAACTACTGGCCTATGAAATGCTGTCATTTAGGCTGGTGGACACACACAGCTTCAAACAGCTCATGTCACTTGCTGTCCCACAGTATGTTGTTCCCAGCCACCACTTCTTCTCCAAGAGAGCCGTGCCTTCCCTGCACAAACAAGTGTCCGATAAAATCAAGTGTGCACTGCGCAACGCCATCTGTGGCAAGGTCCACCTAACCACAGATACGTGGACCAGTAAGCACGGCCAGGGACGCTATATCTCCCGAACTGCACACTGGGTAAATGTAGTGGCAGCTGGGCCCCAGGCGGAGAGCTGTTTGGCGCACGTCCTTCCGCCGCCAAGGATCGCAGGGCAACATTCTTTGCCTCCTGTCTCCTCCTCCTCCTACTCAGCTTCCTCCTCCTCTTCTTCCACCTGCTCATCCAGTCAGCCACACACCTTCACCACCAACTTCAGCACAGCCCGGGGTAAACGTCAGCAGGCCATTCTGAAACTCATATGTTTGGGGGACAGGCCCCACACCGCACAGGAGTTGTGGCGGGGTATAGAACAACAGACCGACGAGTGGTTGCTGCCGGTGAGCCTCAAGCCCGGCCTGGTGGTGTGCGATAATGGGCAAAATCTCGTTGCAGCTCTGGGACGGTTTGACGCACATCCCTTGCCTGGCGCATGTGCTGAATTTAGTGGTGCAGAAGTTCATTCGCAACTACCCCGACATGTCAGAGCTGCTGCATAAATTGCGGGCCGTCTGTTCGCGCTTCCGGCGTTCACACCCTGCCGCTGCTCGCCTGTCTGCGCTACAGCGTAACTTCGGCCTTCCCGCTCACCGCCTCATATGCGACGTACCCACCAGGTGGAACTCCACCTTGCATATGCTGGACAGACTGTGCGAGCAGCAGCAGGCCATAGTGGAGTTTCGGCTGCAGCACGCACGGGTCAGTCGCACTGCGGATCAGACAAACTTCACCACCAATGACTGGGCCTCCATGCGAGACCTGTGTGCCCTGTTGCGCTGTTTCGAGTACTCCACCAACATGGCCAGTGGCGATGACGCCGTTATCAGCGTTACAATACCACTTCTATGTCTCCTTGAGAAAACACTTAGGGCGATGATGGAAGAGGAGGTGGCCCAGGAGGAAGAGGAGGAAAAGGCGTCATTTTTAGCACTTTCAGGCCAGTCTCTTCAAAGTGACTCAGAGGGAGGTTTTTTGCAACACCAGAGGCCAGGTACAAATGTGGCCAGACAGGGCCCACTACTGGAGGACGAGGAGGACGAGGATGAGGAGGAGGATGAGGATGAAGCATGTTCACAGCGGGGTGGCACCCAAAGCAGCTCGGGCCCATCACTGGTGCGTGGCTGGGGGGAAACACAGGACGATGATGATACGCCTCCCACAGAGGACAGCTTGTCCTTACCTCTGGGCAGCCTGGCACACATGAGCGACTACATGCTGCAGTGCCTGCTTAACGACAGCAGAGTTGCCCACATTTTAACGTGTGCGGAATACTGGGTTGCCACCCTGCTGGATCCCCGGTACAAAGACAATGTGCCCACCTTACTTCCTACACTGGAGCGTGATAGGAAGATGCGCGAGTACAAGCGCACGTTGGTAGACGCGCTACTGAGAGCATTCCCAAATGTCACAGGGGAACCAGTGGAAGCCCAAGGCGAAGGCAGAGGAGGAGCAAGAGGTCGCCAACGCAGCTGTGTCACGCCCAGCTCCTCTGAGGGCAGGGTTAGCATGGCAGAGATGTGGAAAAGTTTTGTCACCACGCCACAGCTAACTGCACCACCACCTGATACGGAACGTGTTAGCAGGAGGCAACATTTCACTAAGATGGTGGAACAGTACCTGTGCACACCCCTCCACGTACTGACTGATGGTTCGGCCCCATTCAACTTCTGGGTCTCCAAATTGTCCACGTGGCCAGAGCTAGCCTTTTATGCCTTGGAGGTGCTGGCCTGCCCGGCGGCCAGCGTTTTGTCTGAACGTGTATTCAGCACGGCAGGGGGCGTCATTACAGACAAACGCAGCCGCCTGTCTACAGCCAATGTGGACAAGCTGACGTTCATAAAAATGAACCAGGCATGGATCCCACAGGACCTGTCCATCCCTTGTGCAGATTAGATATTAACTACCTCCCCTTAACAATATATTATTCTACTCCAGGGCACTTCCTCATTCAATACTATTTTTATTTTCATTTTACCATTATATTGCGGGGCAACCCAAAGTTGAATGAACCTCTCCTCTGTCTGGGTGCCGGGGCCTAAATGTGTGACAGTGGCCTGTTCCAGTGGTGGGTGACGTGAAGCCTGATTCTCTGCTATAATTTATATAAAAAAACCACGGCACTCTATGCTATGACATGAAGACTTATTCTGTGCTGACATGAAGCCAGATTCTCTGTTACGCGACCTCTCTCCTCTGCCTGGGCCTAAATATGTGACAGTGGCCTGTTCCAGTGGTGGGTGACGTGAAGCCTGATTCTCTGCTATAATTTATATAAAAAAACCACGGCACTCTATGCTATGACATGAAGACTTATTCTGTGCTGACATGAAGCCAGATTCTCTGTTACGCGACCTCTCTCCTCTGCCTGGGCCTAAATATGTGACAGTGGCCTGTTCCAGTGGTGGGTGACGTGAAGCCTGATTCTCTGCTATGACATGAAGACAGATTCTGCGCTGACATAAGGCCAGATTCTCTGTTACGGGACCTCTCTTCTCTGCCTGGGTGCCTGGGCCTAAATGTGTGACAGTGGCCTGTTCCAGTGGTGGGTGACGTGAAGCCTGATTCCCTGCTATGACATGAATACAGATTCTGCGCTGACATAAGGCCAGATTCTCTGTTACGGGACCTCTCTCCTCTGCCTGGGTGCCTGGGCCTAAATGTGTGACAGTGGCCTGTTCCAGTGGTGGGTGACATGAAGCCTGATTCTCTGCTATGACATGAAGACAAATTCTGCGCTGACATAAGGCCAGATTCTCTGTTACGGGACCGCTCTCCTCTGTCTGGGTGCCGGGGCCTAAATGTGTGACAGTGGCCTGTTCCAGTGGTGGGTGACGTGAAGCCTGATTCTCTGCTATGACATGAATACAGATTCTGCGCTGACATAAGGCCAGATTCTCTGTTACGGGACCTCTCTCCTCTGCCTGGGTGCCTGGGCCTAAATGTGTGACAGTGGCCTGTTCCAGTGGTGGGTGACGTGAAGCCTGATTCTCTGCTATGACATGAAGACAAATTCTGCGCTGACATAAGGCCAGATTCTCTGTTACGGGACCGCTCTCCTCTGTCTGGGTGCAGGGGCCTAAATGTGTGACAGTGGCCTGTTCCAGTGGTGGGTGACGTGAAGCCTGATTCTCTGCTATGACATGAATACAGATTCTGCGCTGACATAAGGCCAGATTCTCTGTTACGGGACCTCTCTCCTCTGCCTGGGTGCCTGGGCCTAAATGTGTGACAGTGGCCTGTTCCAGTGGTGGGTGACGTGAAGCCTGATTCTCTGCTATGACATGAAGACAGATTCTGTGCTGACATGAAGCCAGATTCTCTGCTATGGCATGAAGAGACTGATTCTCTGCTGATGTGAAGCCAGATTCTCTGCTATGGGACCTCTGTCCAATTGATATTGGTTCATTTTTATTTTTTTATTTTTAATTTTAATTCATTTCCCTATCCACATTTGTTTGCAGGGGATTTACCTACATGTTGCTGCCTTTTGCAGCCCTCTAGCTCTTTCCTGGCCTGTTTTACAGCCTTTTTAGTGCCCAAAAGTTCGGGTCACCATTGACTTCAATGGGGTTCGGGACGAAGTTCGGATCGGGTTCGGATCCCGAACCCGAACATTTCCGGGAAGTTCGGCCGAACTTCTCGAACCCGAACATCCAGGTGTTCGCTCAACTCTATCTGTTATCCCTGATCACAGACATTGCATAAGGGTGTCAGCTGGGTAATGCAGCCATCATCTGCCAACTATGGCACCAGCTCGGTCTTCATTCACATTTCTGTGTCCTTTTGACGTCCGTAAAAAAATCTGTACGTGTTTCATCCATGAAGATGTCCGTGAATGATCCCTGTTTGGTTTGGTTTTTCCCCTCTGTTTGTTATCTATATTTCACGGGCACTGCTCAGTAGTGTTGAGCGCGAATATTCGAATAGCGAATATTATTTGCGAATATCGCAACTTCGAAAATTCGCGAATATTTCGACTATAGTGCTATGTATTCGTTATAGCGAATATTCATCATTTTTTCCCATCTGAACAGTGAACACATGATTCCTCCTTCCTGCTTCTTGCTTGTGGGCCAATGAGTCATTGAGATCGTGAAAACTCAGATCCGATGGTATATTCTAACCCCCAGGCGTTCCCATGGTGATGGGGATGCTTGTCGGGGAGGAGTATGCCGAAGTGAAACAACTGTACAGGTAGAAAAAAAATGACGAATATATAGCACTATATCGAATATAGTGCTATATATTCATTTTTAGAATATTCGCGAATATTCGTGAATGTAATGAATATTCTACAAAAAGTTTGCGAATAAAAAATATTTTACGAATATGGCCCTTGCCGCTCATCACTACTGCTCAGCTGAAAATGACTTTAAAAAGCAGCTCCTATGAGTGGTCCTTGAAAAATGGACCTAACACAGACCAAACACGGATGTCATGTTGTGTCTGTGATATTCACTGACCCATAGACTTAAATTGCTCTACGGACCAAAGTAGAGCAAGTCTCTGTGATTTTTTTCACTGACCTACATATGGTCAGTAAAAAAAATGCTGCAGTGTCAGCAAACATATTAAAATAAAAGGGTGCATGTGCTGTCCGCAGAAAATGGGACAGCACACGACAGTGAAAAACTGTAAAAAACTGTAAATATATGGCAGCTGTCAGGAAGGGATTAAATAAAATTCACTAAAAACTTTCTTTAGTGTCGGCTGCAAGCAAATAATATTTTATGTTACACAAAGAAAGATATTTAAAGCTGTTCCCGTAAACTGTTTTCACTGTTTTCACTTATTATTATAAGGTTGTTATAACACAGCCTGTAAGCACTGCATCTCTGTAACCTCTCTATATATATTTATTTTAATAGAAACAAATGGAGGGAAATCTGGAGTTTAAAAACATCCAATTTGTTTATCCAGCAAGACCCAATGTTCAGATTCTTCAGGGACTGAACTTGAAAGTTTCTAAAGGCCAGACTCTCGCACTCGTTGGAAGCAGCGGCTGTGGAAAAAGCACAGTGGTTCAGCTTTTGGAGCGTTTTTATGACCCTGAAGAAGGACAAGTGGTAATGTTTTTGCTATTCTATATGTAACATGTAATAGAACAATACTCTGGTCATAGATCTATGTATAATAGATGACAAGCAACCTGCAGTATACTTTATGTATGATTTATAGATGATGTGTTCCAGGTTTGGACTGCAGAGGGCCATTGTGCAAGAACTGGAGTGTATATATAGCCCAGCTCAGGCCTAGTTAGTGTGTCTTTACAGGGAGTGCAGAATTATTAGGCAAGTTGTATTTTTGAGGATTAATTTTATTATTGAACAACAACCATGTTCTCAATGAACCCAAAAAACTCATTAATATCAAAGCTGAATATTTTTGGAAGTAGTTTTTAGTTTGTTTTTAGTTTTAGCTATTTTAGGGGGATATCTGTGTGTGCAGGTGACTATTACTGTGCATAATTATTAGGCAACTTAACAAAAAACAAATATATACCCATTTCAATTATTTATTTTTACCAGTGAAACCAATATAACATCTCAACATTCACAAATATACATTTCTGACATTCAAAAACAAAACAAAAACAAATCAGTGACCAATATAGCCACCTTTCTTTGCAAGGAGACTCAAAAGCCTGCCATCCATGGATTCTGTCAGTGTTTTGATCTGTTCACCATCAACATTGCGTGCAGCAGCAACCACAGCCTCCCAGACACTGTTCAGAGAGGTGTACTGTTTTCCCTCCTTGTAAATCTCATGTTTGATGATGGACCACAGGTTCTCAATGGGGTTCAGATCAGGAGAACAAGCAGGCCATGTCATTAGATTTTCTTCTTTTATACCCTTTCTTGCCAGCCACACTGTGGAGTACTTGGACGCGTGTGATGGAGCATTGTCCTGCATAAAAATCATGTTTTTCTTGAAGGATGCAGACTTCTTCCTGTACCACTGCTTGAAGAAGGTGTCTTCCAGAAACTGGCAGTAGGACTGGGAGTTGAGCTTGACTCCATCCTCAACCCGAAAAGGCCCCACAAGCTCATCTTTGATGATACCAGCCCAAACCAGTACTCCACCTCCACCTTGCTGGCGTCTGAGTCGGACTGGAGCTCTCTGCCCTTTACCAATCCAGCCACGGGCCCATCCATCTGGCCCATCAAGACTCACTCTCATTTCATCAGTCCATAAAACCTTAGAAAAATCAGTCTTGAGATATTTCTTGGCCCAGTCTTGACGTTTCAGCTTGTGTGTCTTGTTCAGTGGTGGTCGTCTTTCAGCCTTTCTTACCTTGGCCATGTCTCTGAGTATTGCACACCTTGTGCTTTTGGGCACTCCAGTGATGTTGCTCTGAAATATGGCCAAACTGGTGGCAAGTGGCATCTTGGCAGCTGCACGCTTGACTTTTCTCAGTTCATGGGCAGTTATTTTGCTCCTTGATTTTTCTACACGCTTCTTGCGACCCTGTTGACTATTTTGAATGAAACGCTTGATTGTTCGATGATCACGCTTCAGAAGCTTTGCAATTTTAAGAGTGCTGCATTCCTCTGCAAGATATCTCACTATTTTTGACTTTTCTGAGCCTGTCAAGTCCTTCTTTTGACCCATTTTGCCAAAGGAAAGGAAGTTGCCTAATAATTATGCACACCTAATATAGGGTGTTGATGTCATTAGACCACACCCCTTCTCATTACAGAGATGCACATCACCTAATATGCTTAATTGGTAGTAGGCTTTCGAGCCTATACAGCTTGGAGTAAGACAACATGCATAAAGAGGATGATGTGGTCAAAATACTCATTTGCCTAATAATTCTGCACTCCCTGTAGAGCAATGGAATGTGTTATAGAGCCGGAGAAGCTGAGCAGATTGATGTATATTTTGGTGGGAAAAGATTCAGTAGCACTTGTAATTTATACATTTATATCTTTACTTTAGCTAATTTAAAAGGGTTTTCAAAGATCTTTTTACAAATGACTAGTCTTGAGCGAATCATAGATCCAAAGTTGATTTGTTCAAATACCTGGATTTTAAGGCTGTTTCCGTACCGCATTAAAATGTATTGGCTCTGTGGAGTCAAAGTTTGTTTTGCCCAAAGTCGCGCAAGACTTTGGTGAATTCTTTCTGTAATCATATCTGCATATTGAAAACCTGTTTGAAATAGCGATCCGAACTGGGCTTTGGTACTGCAGTTCGGATTGCTCTTTTTAATTGTTTTAAAATACGCAGCTATGAATACAGTAGGAATTCACCTATGTCTTGCACGACTTTGGGCGAGAAGAACTTTGGCTCCACGGAGCCAACACATTTTAATGCTGTACGGAAACAGCATTAAAATCGAAGTATTTGAAACAATCGACTTTGGATTTATGATCTGAAGGTTGATTCGCTCAAGCCTAGTAATCACCTATTCTCCGGATAGGTCATCAGTATCTGATTGGTAGGGGTCTGACACCCAGGACCCCCACAAATCAGCTTTTTGAGAAGGCTCCGGTGCTCACAGTAGTACTGCAGCCTTCTCCCTGCTCACCAAACACAGCACCTTCCATGTGATAGTGGCTGTGCTTAGTTTCGCAGCTCAGTGTCACTTCAATGGGGCGGATCTGCGCCTAGGCCATGTGACCGATGAACATGACGCCACATGGCATAGGGAAAGCTGTGAAAAGGCCGCTATTGCGAGCACTGGTGCCTTCTCAAACAGCTGATTGGTGGGGTTACCGGGTGTTGGCTACCCACCGATCAAATATTGATCTAGGGGAAAGGTCATCACTAAAAAAAAAGTTTGGAAAACACCAGCCCTGTAAACAACCCTTAGTACACAGGGGAAGTGTTATCAATGATTGTCGCTGTCACTTTCCCTATGTAATGAGAGTTGTTAAAATAGACCAAAGATATAGGTGGTCATTTACCATTTAAGTTTGCCATTTTTATGTCAGTTTTAAGTCTGGCTTTGCTTTGTGTGCCTGCACCAAATTTATGAACTGGAGCACCCACAGCAGTGAGCAGGTGTAATTATACCTTAGTATGGATGAGCGAACCCATGGAAGTTCGGGTTCGCTGGGTTCGGCCGAACTTTAGGTCAAAGTTCGGGTTCGGGACCCGAACTTGACCCGAAATTCACCCTGAACCCGGACCCCATTAAAGTCAATGGGGACCCGAACTTCACTTTATTATTTTCCGTTATTACGGAAAATAATAGCATTCTTAAGACAGAATGCTAAATAAAATGGCCATTGAGGGGTCAAAAATAGAGATGAGCGAACTTCTGTTTTAAGTTCGGCGTCTAAAGTTCGGCTTCCGGTTAGCGGAGGATCCCGATATGGATTCCGAATTCCGTTGTGGTCCATGGTAGCGGAATCAATAATGGCCATTATTGATTCCGCTACCACGGACCACAACGGAATTCGGAATCCATATCGGGATCCTCCGCTAACCGGAAGCCGAACTTTAGACGCCGAACTTAAAACAGAAGTTCGCTCATCTCTAGTCAAAAATAATAACAAAAAAATAACTTACCTCATCCACTTGATTGCGCAGCCGGTATCGTCTTCTTTCTGCAGGACCTACAAAAGGACCTGTGATGATGTCACCGCGCTCACCATGTGGTGATTATTATTATTATTTTTAGCCTCTCAATGGCCATTTTATTTAGCATTCTGTCTTAAGAATGCTATTTTCCATTCTAACGGAAAATAATAAAATCACCCAAACACCGAACTTCAGTGAAAAAGTCCGGGTTCAGGACCGTGTACCCTAACTCGCAAAGTTCGGTACGAACCCGGACTTTTTCACTGAAGTTCGGTGTTTGGGTGATTTTATTATTTTCCGTTAGAATGGAAAATAGCATTCTTTGCAGTTTGGGTTCGCTCAACCCTACACCTAAGCCGTCCCATTTATTTCAATGGGACGGCTCCTTCCTATACACTTCTATAGAAACAAGCCGTCCCATTGAAATCAGTGGGACGGCTTAGGTGTAATTACACCTGTTCACCACTGCAGATGCGACGGCTAGTAGGTAAAGAATGAAGAGGAGGCAGCACTGGCAGAGCACACACCTTCTCTTCAAACAGCTGGTTGGACCCCCGCCAATCTGATATTGATGACTTATCCTGAGGATAGGTCATCAATAAAAATAACTTGTGCATTTTCCACTGTCCCCTGTGGATTGTGCTGCAGATTTACCTCCGAGCCGTTATACAAGTCATCTCATTATCATCATCACTGGTAGGATTAAAATTACAGGTAACACCTACGGTATATAAAGATATTCACACAAGTCAAAATAGGCAATGGTCATAGCTCACCTTTTCCTACTGCCGCATAGTGAACCCGCACATGTCACAGATTATGCCCAGTACACTCTCCCATGGAAGACAATGAAGATCTTCAGACTAAAGGATTCCGTGGTCCATGTGGCTGCTGTAAATTATATCTGTGAATGCTGTTAACAGCAGGTCATGTAATATAAGTATTTTAAATAAATCTGTAATCACAAAACAAAAACAAATTAGAAAGAAGAATATGTTTCAGCACCTGGTTTTATTTTTTTTTAAATATAGGTGATGCATTCCCTTTAAGTAAAATGTGTATAAGGCCCTGGCATACCGCCCATAGAGGCAGACCACACACTTGCTATGGGGCCTGTCAGTCTGACTGGAATACCTGCCTCCCTTCCTCCTTGCCTCTGCTGCTGCCCACCAACTGCATCATCTCTAATTTTATTGGTTCCTCCATGGTGCCTGGGATATACAGCTGGTCAATAAGCAGGAAGATGGTTCGCTCTCTGCACTGCTTATTGGCCTGCTGAATTTTAAACGCTGCCTCCTGATCTCGCTCTGGGCTCTGCTGTTTCACCTGCCTGCGTGTCTGTCACCATTGCAGAGAATAAGCAGCAGAGCCCTGTGAAGAGAGAAATAGAGGAGCCACGTCACATCCAGCAGAGCTCTGCTGCTCTGACCTCCTCCTGACTCTTGACCTCCTGACCACTGTGATCTGTAGCCTGGAAACTGGACTGGAGACAGCACAGAAAGAAGCCATCAGAAGCACAGGTCCTACTCCCAGAGTCCTTCCTCAGCCAGCACAGATGGGGTAGACAGCCATTATTTCTGTAAGTGACTGTTAGTGTAGTCACACACACTGTCCTGTCAGTGTCTATTTACACAGTCACTAAATGTGCTGACTGCTGCCTCTGCTGACTGAGCATGTAATGTGTGATACAGTATATTAATACACACATATAGGGCATATACAGTATACATAATAACCCCCCCCCCCCTCCATATACACCCTTGTATGGTCAAGTTGAGAGGTTCAGTAATATCCTATTTATAATAGGACACTGAGAGGCAGGGACTGCTCCCTAGATGGGTAGCACAGGTTAAGCTGGCAGGACTGGAGCAAGTGCCAATTCTGCCATTTTAACTCTATAGATGCAGCATGCCGATGTAACAAAAGTTATGCACATAGTTATGCCTAAATTAGGCGTATTTCAGGTGCAGATGGCGGTGCAACAGTTAGTAGCGCCGCTATCTGCGACTTTTCTCTGCTCACGTCAGGTCTAAAATTGTAGGTGTGGTGTGGGTGGGGAAAGGGACAGGCATAGAAAATGGTGTAAATGTAAGACAGCTCGGAACCTGGTGCTGGATGCGCCAAAGTTATGGAGAGGCCGGTTCCTGTACATAACTTCTTTGGAGCCACCACCAGCTGTGGGCCTTTATAAATGTTAAATTATGATACATTTTCAGCGGAGCATTGCCTGTGGAATATGGATGACAAGCGGAGGGCAAAAATGAAACCACATGCACTAAACACAGATGCTTCAGACATTTTCACAGATGAAACATGGATGGTTGTTTCAAACGGACATGAAAATGTGAATGAGGCCTTACTGTGGGAGGAGAGGGGGCCCAATTCTGAATTTGCCCTGGGGCCCCATGATTTCTATGTACGCTCCTGGTACAAGGCATTTGTAATGGTAACTGTACCTATTATATTTGATATATTTTAGCTTGCTGATGGGATCGACATCACGTCTTTACATCTGAAGTGGCTGAGGTCGCAGATAGGCATTGTGTCACAGGAACCAATCCTTTTTGACTGCAGCATCAAAGAGAACATTCAATATGGAGACAACAGTAGACTTGTTCCACAGGAAGAAGTCATAGAGGCAGCGAAAGCAGCCAATATCCACACATTCATTATGAACTTGCCACAAGTAATTTATTAAGATCATATTACTTATATTTAAAGTGTTGACCGTTTGCTTCCCAACTGAACGTTTTCTGCCTTTTTGATATTGAAGGGATATAACACTCGTGTTGGAGATAAGGGAGCTCAGCTTTCAGGTGGACAAAAACAAAGGATCGCCATTGCACGCGCTCTTGTACGGAAGCCAAAAGTGTTACTCCTGGATGAAGCCACTTCTGCTCTAGATACCGAAAGTGAAAAGGTAATAAAAATTAAAATAAAACAATACAAAGGGAAAATATTGCCATCAATCGAGTAGAGATCTATGGCTTGCGCCCTATTTTAATGTAAGGATATGTTTACACATTACAAATTTATTGTGGCCCTGTGCGACCTTAATTTTATAGAGGCAAACAGAGATTTTTCTCCTATATTCCTACAGAGGTGCCATATGCAGGCAAATAGAAACATAGAAACATAGAATGTGTCGGCAGATAAGAACCATTTGGCCCATCTAGTCTGCCCAATAAACTGAATGCTATGGATAGCCCCCGGCCCTATCTTATATGAAGGATGGCCTTATGCCTATCCCATGCATGCTTAAACTCCTCCACTGTATTTGCAGCTACCACTTCTGCAGGAAGGCTATTCCATGCATCCACTACTCTCTCAGTAAAGTAATACTTCCTGATATTACTTTTAAACCTTTGCCCCTCTAATTTAAAACTATGTCCTCTTGTAGCAGTTTTTCTTCTTTTAAATATTCTCTCCTCTTTTACCTTGTTGATTTCCTTTATGTATTTAAAAGTTTCTATCATATCCCCTCTGTCTCGTCTTTCTTCCAAGCTATACATGTTAAGGTCCTTTAATCTTTCCTGGTAAGTTTTATCCTGCAATCCATGTACCAGTTTAGTAGCTCTTCTCTGAACTCTCTCCAAAGTATCAATATCCTTCTGGAGATATGGTCTCCAGTACTGCGCACAATACTCCAAATGAGGTCTCACTAGTGCTCTGTAGAGCGGCATGAGCACCTCCCTCTTTCTACTGGTAATGCCTCTCCCTATACACCCAAGCATTCTGCTAGCATTTCCTGCTGCTCTATGACATTGTCTGCCTACCTTTAAGTCTTCTGAAATAATGATCCCTAAATCCCTTTCCTCAGATACTGAGGTTAGGACTGTATCACTGATTTTATATTCTGCTCTTGGGTTTTTACGCCCCAGGTGCATTATCTTGCACTTATCAACATTAAATTTTAGTTGCCAGATTGTGCTTGCAGGATCTGTAGGGACTTCACTTGTTTTTTTGTATGACTTCTAAGTTACCTTTTCTGTGTTGTTTTCTTATATTTACGTGTACTGTACATTATAACTTTTTTTCTTTGGAGCTATACTTAAAGGGGTTATCCCATGAATAATGTAAAAAATGAAAATCACACATCATATAGTACATGGCAATCTCTTTCTAACAAATCCAGACCAGTCCTGTATCTCACATGGATCCAGAGATCTCCATATTCATTGATCTGCTAGATTTATATCAAGCTGGTAGCTCAAGGGGAGTGTCCTTTCTCCTGCAGATCGGGGGCGTGTCCATGCTCTCCCGATCACAGCTCAGGAGGCAGTTGAAAGATGAAACTGAGCATGTGCGGCCATCTCAGTGAGCCAAAGACATAAGAAATTAAGTGCCGCTATAGAGATACATTTTATTGAATAACTCAGTAGCTATACAAAACTTTTAATTACATGGAAAAACTGTACAATACTTTTCGTGGGACAACCCCTTTAGTATTAAATGTTAAAAACTGTCAGTTTCTCTCCATTTCAGAAAGGGGAAATGTAAAGACTATGTACACTTTTAAAACCACATTTTTATTGCCTTAATACACCAAAAATGAAAATAAGTGGCATTAAATATGGCCTTAACCCGTAGAGGACCCTGCTATAAATGTACATGTTCATATGTACCCGCATTGCTAAGAAAAGTGAAGATTTAATATATGCAAATGAGCCTCTAGGAGCTATGGGGGGGGGGGGGTTGCTGATACACATAAAGTGTCACGGTCCCTCCCATGACAGAGGTGAGAAGATCTGAGAGACTGGCGGCACGTGAGGTTATCTGATAGTCTCTCTGTTCTCACCTTGCAGTGTTGTTTAGTAATGACCACACCTCTTGTCAGGTGCAGCTTGTGGTCATTACTGAGGCTCTATTTAGTCCTGACTCACACTGCTTACAATGCGGTTGATATTTTCTGCTTGGTGTTGGTTGAGCTGGTGTGTTGTTCCTTTGGATCTCCTGCTCCTCCATTCTTCTTTAAAGATAAGTTCATTTAGTTTTGCATTTTGTTGTTTGCTTGTGTGTGTTGTTTTCTAGACCTCAGGGAGACGCTGGTTCCTTCATCTGGGAGGGAACCAGTAGTCTAATTCCGTGTCACCGTTCCTAGGGATTCCAGAGTCTCCAGGGCTAAGGTTCCGGTGTATGAGTATTTCCACCTCCGGGGTCTACTCATACTGGCAGGAGTCAGGGGGAGATCTAGGGATTCCTAGGAGGTCACCTTCCCTCTTCCTTAGCTGTGAGGCCTAGACTCTAGTCTATTCCCTTCTGTGTACAGT
The DNA here is from genome assembly GCF_905171765.1 of Bufo bufo. Taxonomy (NCBI): domain Eukaryota; kingdom Metazoa; phylum Chordata; class Amphibia; order Anura; family Bufonidae; genus Bufo; species Bufo bufo. Next base: position 460,738,194 of record NC_053393.1, read on the forward strand.
ACAGACCAAAAGTTTGGACACACCTTCTCATTCAAAGAGTTTTCTTTATTTTCATGACTATGAAGGCATCAAAACCATGAATTAACACATGTGGAATTATATACATAACAAACAAGTGTGAAACAACTGAAAATATGTCATATTCTAGGTTCTTCAAAGTAGCCACCTTTTGCTTTGATTACTGCTTTGCACACTCTTGGCATTCTCTTGATGAGCTTCAAGAGGTAGTCCCTGAAATGGTCTTCCAACAGTCTTGAAGGAGTTCCCAGAGATGCTTAGCACTTGTTGGCTCTTTTGCCTTCATTCTGCGGTCCAGCTCACCCCAAACCATCTCGATTGGGTTCAGGTCCGGTGACTGTGGAGGCCAGGTCATCTGGCGCAGCACCCCATCACTCTCCTTCATGGTCAAATAGCTCTTACTTTCAAAGTTTTCCCAATTTTTCAGCTGACTGACTGACCTTCATTTCTTAAAGTAATGATGGCAACGCGTTTTCTTTACTTAGCTGCTTTTTTCTTGCCATAATACAAATTCTAACCGTTATAAGGCAAGAAATCCCACTTGTAAAACCTGACAGGGCACACCTGTGAAGTGAAAACCATTTCAGGGGACTACCTCTTGAAGCTCATCAAGAGAATGCCAAGAGTGTGCAAAGCAGTAATCAAAGCAAAAGGTGGCTACTTTGAAGAACCTAGAATATGACATATTTTCAGTTGTTTCACACTTGTTTGTTATGTATATAATTCCACATGTGTTAATTCATAGTTTTGATGCCTTCAGTGTTAATCTACAGTTTTCATAGTCATGAAAATAAAGAAAACTCTTTGAATGAGAAGGTGTGTCCAAACTTTTGGTCTGTACTGTATATTCTGGTGTTATTCCCTCCTCATTACATGTGACATAAAAGTTCTGCTTCCTCTGCAACCCTGTCAATCAAAATGAAGAGGGTGTGGCAGTTGCAGAGAGAGCAGAGCCTCAGTTGCTCCTAGAGGCTCAGTTACATATATTAAAACATTTTTTTTCATAGCAATGCAGGCAAATATGAACATGGCAGCCTACACAGATGTCTTCAGCTGCCAAGCGCACATGCAACAGGTCAGCCAGTTTAATAGGTACAAATCTGCTGACAGATGCCCTTTAAGGGCAGCCCTAAAACAATTTGTTTTCTTATGTAAACTACACACTACTTGATTTATTGCAATTGTGATCCAACTTTCATATTTTACAGATTGTGCAGCAAGCTCTGGATAGTGCCAGGCAAGGACGGACATGCATAGTGATTGCTCATCGATTAAGCACCATTCAGAACGCTGACATTATCGCAGTGATTAAGAACGGGAAAGTGGTGGAATACGGCACTCATAACCAGCTATTGGCTAACCAAGCTGATTACTATGCTCTTGTGAACGCACATGACTCCGACAATTAGGCCTTATACACATGGCAAAGCCTTACAGTAATAGCTTAATGGTCTATATTACAGACCTTCTAGGTACTCAATGTGCCTCTGTGAGGTGGTGCATTCTCCCGTTAAGCAAACATTCCATGGAAGAATATAGCTATATAAATCATTGTGGAAAAAACACTACGGGAAGGATTTATCATCTCCCTTGTGCCTGCGTCTCATAATAAGTTTGGTGCATCCTCCAGCAGTGCAGGGGATATCAAAATGAGAGAAAAACAATGGTCTTGATAAATCTCCCCCGTGTGTATTAAATAGAGGCACACAAATAGCCACAGATATACAGGATAGGCCCACAGATTTCTATATTATAGTTCTATACTACTCTGGCCTGTAATACTTTTTCATAGATCTAGGTAAAGGATTATGTATGATGAGGAGCATTCACCATACCCCCCAATATTGTAAAATAACATATAAAAGTTCATAAAATGTGGCATCAGTTTTATTCCCATGGTAATAAATAAAGTCTAATATTTCATCATAACATCATTTTTTTACCAAAATAAATCTTCAAAAAATGTAAATGTGAACACACCTGAACAGTCAAGATGAATCCTGACAACAATGACATCACTAGTTCTGAGTATATTGTGAACAGCATGATGCAGGTGGTCCTAATTAGAGAAGAGCGAAGTATTCCAAAATTCGATTTGGCTGCTTCGCTGAACTTTAGAAAAAAAATTGCTCTGTGACTAATTACTTTGTAAGTAGTGGGTACAAGGACAGGGAACTGCGATTGCGCCACTCCCTGTCATTGTAACCCCTCGGATGCCACGTTCATACATGATCTCGTGTAAAATAAGAAAAAAATAAAAAAATTCAATCATACTTACCTCATCCATTTGCTAGCGACGGACCGGCCGCCACCATCTTAACGTAAGATCTGGCTTCAAATTTTGCATGGCCCGTGGTGACATCATACGTCACCACACCCAGGACTTTGTGCAAGATCTTCAAGCAAGTTGACGGTGGCGAGCAAATAGATGAGCTAGGTATAATTTTTATGACTTTTTTTTTTTTTTTTTTTTTTTTTTTACAAAATCGATTTGCTACCACTAATCATGAGGAAATTCTGCTTCTCGGCAAAATGAATTTTCCCTGAAATTCGGAAGTGGACTGATTCGCTAAAACATTAGTCCTGATGATACCACTGGTCAAATTCTGCAGAGGTGAGTTGTGGCCAGGAGAACTCATCATGGAGGTCTAGGCTGAATAGAGAAGAACACGGAAAGTGAACGACTGCAACCAGAGAACATATTACTGCACCTCTAGTATGCAAAACTGGTATCTGACTACTGTATGGTTACTGTATAGTAGTAGTTTTATTATTAGTAATACTGACTGGCCTTTGGATAGTGTTTTTAATTCAGTAACTGTATGGTGCTATTAAATAATTGTAATATGTGGTAAAAGTGTGGAGGTATTATTTAGTCTTTGTATAGTGGTATTATTTAAAAACATGCATGACTGTATTATTTAGAAGTATACTATTCTATATACAGTAATGTTTATGATGAGACAAATTATTTTGGGCTGGGACACATTTGTAGATGAGTGTCTGCCAACTCTAGTATTGACTATTTGGTTAATAGATTATGGACTCAAGCAGCTGAACAAAGCTTATTTTACTCCAAGAATGCTCAAAAATGTAGTGGTTACAAGAAGTACTGCTACAAGGCTTCAAAGTGAGGCAGTCACAAATGAAACTGCTTGATCGATTCAAGCTTAACAGATACCATGTCTCTCAGTTTTCCTGAGGGCACAGTGGTTGCACAATTTGACTAGAACTGGATGGTGGCTCTTTAAATTCTATGGAGATAAGTGTGATTCCTGGGATCTACTGCAGTCAGCTGCTTCCAGTCCCCTACAGTGTCCTGAACCCTCCACACCTTTCCATGACTGTTGTGTGGCCTTTGAATTGATTTATCTCTGCATCAACTCAGAAGCCACCATCCTTCTCTCATACTTTCGGACTCTTCAGGATGTCTGGCAGGAGGAACCAAAATCCTCTGTTCACAACTATGGATTCACATCCACCACACACTACTACTCTTTTGGTGGGAGAGATCCCCTTTTACAGCCCCACTAACAGCTCTGCCTCCTAGAAGCAGTTTATAGCGGCTAGTGGTCCTCCCTCCCCTATCTTACCAACTCCAACCTATTGACAGGTAATTAACTACAATCATAAAAAAATAAACAATGAACAGAAAATGTATAAACCCTTCCCAACCCATTATGTTCATCTTAAAAGGGAAAGTAACCTATAAAATGTTCCTTTTAACACATCAGTAAAGTCACAGAGCACCTTCACCAGTATAAAACGTAACCTTTAATGGTATTTGTTAAAAATACCCCAATTTGTGCCTAAAATCTCTATTTACTTAGGCTGGGTATATATGGACTATTACTGGGGAAAGGAAAAATATCTGACCCTCCAGCTTGCCCTATAATCTATTAACCCTGCCTACAAAAAAACGGAATAGCCGCCCCGATAGGGACAATCCTGTGTCAGTAACCTCCTAATCACCCTGTATAGCCCTGAAAAGGGATAGATACCACCACCTACAGAGACTCACTATACAACTGTCAGGTGTCAAATGTCAGTGGTCTAAATATATGTATTAAAAACAAAAAAGATGAATAAAGATATTTTATCAATAAATAATAGTTTCACACAAACTCCATGGATATAGTATTATATATACCAACTTACTGGGCAGTTGGTGTCCTCTAGCGGACTTCGGTACTGGACCTACGAGGTCCATAGCTATTCGCTTAAACGGTACCTCGATGATCGGGAGAGGTACCAAGGGACTGCGGAAAAGTTGCTGGGGGCTAGTTGCCTAGCAGATCGGGCAAGACTTACAGAATTCGTCCACCTCCTTAAATACATTGGCCCAGTAAAACCATTGTAGTACCCGATCTTGTGTTTTCTGCATTCCCACATGTTGGTGTGCTAACTAACACAAGTTTGCGATATGCCTGGGGCACCACCAACTGTTCAATGGGTTCACACCACGGCTGCTTTACTCGATACAACATATCCTGCTGAACCACAAAATGGGGGAACACTGACTCTGCCCCAGCTTGCTGTGGTTCACCATCTACTATTAATTCATTTTCCCAGGCTTGAAATAGAGTGGGGTCCCGGTATTGTGCAGTACCAAAATTATCCCCGGAGACTTTGAGGTCTGCCAGCTCAGGCCCCAGCGGCAAGTCCTCCACATCTCCCACCAATACACTCAGTGGGGTTGTCTCCCCCTCTTACACCGAAGTGGTGGTCACCCTTACCGCTGGCCCTTTGGCCTCGGGTTCTCAGGGTTCTGGCCTCCCCCTGGAGCAAGGCCACTCTGCTGGGGTTACCCCTGTCTCATAGGTCTCAGTCACTTTCATAGCAGACCACAGTGCCGGGAAACCAGGGAAATCTCTCCCTATTATAAGTAGTGTTCACGAATATTCAAATTGCAAATTTTTATCTCGAATATTGGCACTTCAAGAATTCGCAAATATTTAGAATATAGTGCTATATATTCGTAATTTCGAATATTTAAGATTTTTTTTTTTTTAACAGTACACATGATCCCTCTCTGCTTCTAGCTTCGTAATGCAAATCAATGAGATTGGGAAAACTCAAATCTGATGGTATATTCTAACCCCCAGGCGTAATATTCAAAAACAAGAATATATAGCAATATAGCGAATATTCGAAAAAAAACTGGCCACCGATGCTTTTAATACTGGGGAGAGAGGGGGGGTCTGGCCCCTGCTGCCTGGCAGCACCCGATCAGGGGGCTGAGATCCGCACAATTAACCCCTCAGATGCGGCACCTGAGGGGTTAATTGTGCGGATCACAGCCCCCTGTAAGAGATCGGGTGCTGCCAGGCAGCAGGGGGCAGTTATGTACACAGTTCTTACTATATTCTAACTTGAAGCGTCCTCATCACTATGGGAACGCCTCTGTGTTAGAATATACTGTCGCATCTGAGTTTTCACGATCTAACTCAAATCCGATGGTATATTCTAACATAGAGGCGTTCCCATGGTGATGGGGACGCTTCAAGTTAAAATATACCATCGGATTGGCGAAAACTCTGATCTGATGGTATATTAATAGGGACTCCTGACTTTACATTGAAAGTCAATGGGGGATGGATCTGTTTACAATTGCACCAATATTGTGTCAATGTAAACGGATCCGTCCCCATTGACTTACATTGTAAGTCAGGATGGATCCGTTCGGCTCCGCACCGCCAGGAGGACACCAAAACGCTGCAAGCAGCGTTTTGTTGTCCGCCTCCAGAGCGGAATGGAGGCGGAACGGAGCCAAACTGATGCATTCCGAATGGATCCGCATCCATTCAGAATGCATTGGGGCTAAACTGATCCGTTTGGGACCGCTTGTGAGAGCCTTGAAACGGATCTCACAGGCGGACCCTGAAACGCCAGTGTGAAAGTAGCCTTAGTGAAGTGCGCATGCGCGGCGCACAAACCAATCAGCACACACTCCACACACACACAGCAGGGATCACCCAAAGCACCGCGCCGCCAGCCAAGAAAAACACGGCGCATCACATGCAGCCCGAACAGCCCACAGCAGAGCGGCCGTCCAATCAAAGTCTCCGCCCGGACCGCCCACAATTGTGCCAGCCAATAAACACACGGCGCACCACACTCTGTACGGACCGCCCACAGCATGGAGCCATCCCATCACACTTTCCCCACAACTGCGCCGCTGGCCAATAACAGCCTCTTATGGTGTGTGGTGTCAGTTGGAACAGAGTGCATAAGAAGCGCTGCCATTACATGCACAGTGACAGAAATTGCTCTCAGATACACACTAAAGCTGCTGCCAGCAGTATTAGCCAGCACCACCAATCAGTGCCAGCAATAATTGCCAGCCATCAATCATTGCCACCAGTCACAGTAACAGCAGTCAGTGCCAGCCCTATCAGCCACCAGTCACAGTGCCAGTGGTCTCAGCACCACCAGTTAGTGCCAGCTCTATCAGCCACCAGTCACAGTGCCCGCCGTCTCAGCACCACCAGTCAGTGCAAGCTGTATCAGCCGCCAGTCACAGTGCCAGTGGTCTCAGCACCACCAGTCAGTGCCAGCCGTATCACCCACCAGTCACAGTGACAGCAGTCTCAGCATCAACAGTCAGTGCCAAGCGTATTAGCCACCAGTCACAGTGACAGTGGTTTCTGCACCACCAGTTAGTGCCAGCTCTATCAGCCACCAGTCACAGTGCCCGCCGTATTAGCACCACCAATCAGTGCCAGCTGTTTCAGCCACAGTGCCAGTGGTCTCAGCACCACCAGTCAGTGCCAGCCGTATTAGCCACCAGTCACAGTGCCAGCAGTCTCAGCACCACGTGGTACTGCCAGTCGTCTCAGCCACCAGTCAGCGCCAGCTGTTTCAGCCATCAGCTGCAGTCTCAGCACCACCAGTGTCAGCAGTTTGTGCCAGCCATCTCAGGCACCAGTCACAGTGCCCACAGTCTCAGCAACACCAGTCAGTCCTAGCAGTCAGTGCCAGCTGTATCTCAGGCACCAGTCACAGTGCCAGTGGTCTCAGCACCACCAGTCAGTGCCAGCCGTATCAGCCACCAGTCACAGTGACAGCAGTCTCAGCACCATGTGGCACTGCCAGTCGTCTCAGCCACCAGTAAGTGCCAGCTGTTTCAGCCATCAGCTGCAGTCTCAGCACCACCAGTCCGTGCCAGCCATCTCAGGCACTAGTCACAGTGCCCACAGTCTCAGCACCACCAGTCAGTGCCAGCAGTCAGTGCCAGCAATCAGTGCCAGCAGTATCAGCCACCAGTCACAGTGCCAGTGCTCTCAGCACCACCAGTCAGTGCCAACCGTATCAGCCACCAGTCACAGTGCCAGTGGTCTCAGCACCACCAGTCAGTGACAGCTGTATCAGTCACCAGTCACAGTGCAAGTGGTCTCAGCACTACCAGTCAGTGGCAGTCATATCAGCCACCAGTCACAGTGCCTGCAGACTCAGCCAAAAGTCAGTGCCAGTGACGCATATTACAGCTACATATAAGTCAGTATTACAGTAAGAGAAAATATTCTAAAATTATAAAAGTACAAGCCTATAGTACTTGGACTTTTCACTAATAACATGCCACCCAAAAAAAAGGACACATCAAGCAGGACAAAAGACACAGACAATGAAACCCTACATAACCAAATTCTCCTGGAGAAACAGTCAAGTCAGCAAGTAAAAATCAAAAAAAGAAAGGCTGAAAAACAAAGAAAAAAACTAGCAAATAGATCAATTCAAGAAAAAGAAAATGTCGCAAAAACGCTAAAAGAGAAAGATTCAGAAGAGCAAAAAGATCTATAGAAGAACAGGAAAATCAGTGTAAAAAACAATCTCTAAGAGAAAGACAAAGACGAGCAAATAGATCTATTGAAGAAAAAGAAAATGAGCGTCAGAAAAATGTGAAAGCACACAGAGCTAGGAGAGCAACACTACGTCAGCAACAAGCAATAAAAAGAGGCAGGATAACAGATCTACAAAAAGACACAACACATTTATCAACAGCCACACAGGAGAGGATAAATGATATAAGAGAAAGACAAAAACGTAAGAGACATGCTGAAAGAGAAAAAGCTAGGAGAGCAAGACTTACATCAGAAGAACGACAATTACAATGTTTGCGGCAAGCACAATTACAGAGACTGGCCCGAAGTAAACGAGTGGAAAATAACTAATCCCGGGCAACAATAGAAAGAATGGCAATGATAAATGATATAGTTAATATTAATGAGGGTAACATTATACCCCACACATGTGGAGATTTAAATCAGATATGCAATTTTTGTCAAGCAAAACATTTTGAAGGAGAAAGACCATCTGATCAAAAATTTACACAGTGTTGCTCAAAAGGAAAAGTAAATCTTCAACCAATTCAAACAAATCCGTTTATACAGCAGCTCATGATGGGTCAGCATCATTACAGCCAAAATTTCATGCAACATATAAGGTCAATAAATATTGCTCTAGCATTTCCATCTATGGGAGCTAACATTAGTCCACCTTCTGGCTATGGGCCATACTGTTTTCGAATCCATGGTTCAATTTGTCACAGAGCAGGAACACTGCATCCTCAACAGGGTGAAAACAGACAGTTGCAGAACAAAGAATACACATTTCTGCCAACTCAGGAATAAATACAGAGCTTATGCAAACATTAAGTAAATTTATGGCACTATTCAATCCTTTTGCCGAGGCCTGAAAAATGTTGTACCAAGTTGAAAAAGAATATGAAGAGAATGCCGCCAAAAATGACCATGTTATTAAGGAAGTGTCCATGACAATAGTACAAGATCACAAAAATGACCATTTTTCAAAATGATGGAGAACCACCACTTGAAAGAGATCTTCTTATACACTGCAAACCAAGTGAAGATTATACAAATAAATAAAAAAACACAAAGAATTAGTGTCCTTGATCCTAATTTGGAACCCATGGTTTATCCATTGTTATTCCCCTATGGGGATCAAAGCTGGGGAATTGACATTCCATTGCAAAACAGACCACAAGCTTTATTAAATTTACCAAACCAGTCACACAATCCTAGAGTTAGAGTCACTCAAATGCAATACTACGGTTACCGTCTTTCCATTAGAGAGGATTTTAATCATTTTTTAAATGCAGGCCGCCTTACACAGCAATATATAGTTGATGCATATGTAAAAACAGAAGCCAACAGACTCAATTATATATGTCAAAATCAGCCTAAATTGTGTGCAGAAAAATACTCTGGATTAATGGATCATTTGTTTAATGAAGCCAATGAAGCAGGCCTGAGTCCTGGAAAAATGTATATTTTGCCTTCTTCATTTGCAGGGAGCCCCAGAAACATGCAACAAAATTATCAAGATGCTATGGCAATTGTCAGAAAATATGGAAAACCAGATCTTTTTATTACAATGACATGCAATCCCAAATGGGAAGAGATTGTACATAACCTACAACATGGACAAACTGTTGATGGACAACCACATTTAGTTGCAAGAGTATTTCACCTAAAACTCAAAGCTCTAATTGATTACATCAGTAAAAAACATATTTTTGGAGTCCCAAAAGCAATGGTCTATGTCAGGCATGGCCAACCTGTGGCTCTCCAGCTGTTGTAAAACTACAACTCCCACCATGCCCTGCTGTAGGCTGATAGCTATAGGCAGTCTGGGCATGCTGGGAGTTGTATTTTTGCAACAGCTGGAGAGCCTCAGGTTGGCCATCCCTGGTCTATGTGATAGAATTTCAAAAGAGAGGTTTACCACATGCTCACATACTTCTCATTCTTAAAGAAAGCTGTAAACCAAAAAATGAAGAACTGATAGATAAAATAGTTTCTGCTGAAATCCCTAACATAGAAATCACTCCTCGCTTACATGCAATTGTAACAAAGCATATGATTCATGGACCATGCGGGGCACTCAATCCCAATTCTCCATGTATAACAAATGACAAATGCTGTAAGGATTTTCCGAAGGAATTCCAACAAAAAACTATTGCTAATAGCAATCGCTATTCAAAGTACAAGAGAAGAACTACTGGCCAAACTATAATTCTTAACGGAAAGAATATTGATAATTCTTGGGTTGTACCATATAATCCTTACTTAGCGTTGAAGTACAATTGCCACATTAATGTGGAAGTTTGTGAATCAGTGAAAAGTGTCAAATACCTTTTTAAATATGTGTACAAAGGTCATGATTGTGCAAATGTTGTCATTCAAGAACAAGGTACTTTGAATCATGATGAAATAAACACCTTTATAAATTCTAGGTATGTCAGTGCTCCAGAAGCAGCATGGCGTTTGTATGGGTTTGAAATGCATTATCAATCCCATACCATCCATAGATTAGCAGTGTTAGCAGTGCATCTGCTTGAAGAACAATCAGTTTTTTTCAACCCAAATGACATTACCACAGCGGTACAGATAGCTTTAAACCGTGATACTCAATTGACAGCTTGGTTCAAATTGAATCAACAAAAAGAGGAAGCAAAGAATATATTATATTCGGACATTCATTTGCATTATGTGTTTGACTCTCAAAATTGTTGTTTGAAATAGAGATGTCGCGAACATAAATTTTTCCGTTCGCGAATGGCAATCGCGAATTTCCGCAAATGTTCGCGAACGGGCGAACCGCCATAGACTTCAATAGACAGGCGAATTTTAAAACCCACAGGGACTCTTTCTGGCCACAATAGTGATGGAAAAGTTGTTTCAAGGGGACTAACACCTGGACTGTGGCATGCCGGAGGGGGATCCATGGCAAAACTCCCATGGAAAATTACGTAGTTGACGCAGAGTGTGGTAAGTTAAATTCGCAATGCGATTAATATAACCTGTATTAATCGCATTGCGATTACAACTTAGATCTGAGTTCCTAATGGTTGTATTGCTAGAATATAACGAAGATTGAGAATATAGTGCTATATTCGTCAATTCTAGCAATACAACCATTAGGAACTCAGATCTAAGTTGTAATCGCAATGCGATTAATATAACCTGTATTAATCGCATTGCGATTACAACTTAGATCTGAGTTCCTAATGGTTGTATTGCTAGAATTGACGAATATTGCACTATATTCTCAATCTTCGCTATATTCTAGCAATACAACTATTAGGAACTCAGATCTAAGTTGTAATCGCAATGCGATTAATATAACCTGTATTAATCGCATTGCGATTACAACTTAGATCCAGTGGCGTTGCGAGGGGGGTGCGGTGGGTACGAGCCGCACATGTGTGACACCACTCTCTGATGGGGTGTAACCCGCGGCCCGCCGGCGCAGGAGTTCTCATTCACAAGTTCAACTTCTAAACTTCGCAAGCAAGCAAGCACGTCGCGCCGTCACGTGGTAAAGGGGGGCGGCGGTGTGACTCACTGCAGCCTGGTGAGTGGTGGGGCGCCGACAGTATATTCTAACACAGAGGCGTTCCCATAGTGATGGGGATGCTTCTAGTTAGAATATCCTACGAACTGTGTACATGACTGCCCCCTGCTGCCTGGCAGCACCCGATCTCTTACAAGGGCACAATTAACCCCTCAGGTGCATAGCCCCCGGTAAGAGATCAGGGGCTGCCAGGCAGCAGGGGGCAGACCCCCCTCCCTCCCCAGTTTTACTTTCATTGGTGGCCAGTGCGGCCCTCCCCGGCCCCCCCTCCCTCTATTGTATTAATATCATTGGTGGCCAGTGCGGCCCCCCCCAGCCCCCCCTCCCTCCCTTTATTGTATTATCATTGGTGGCCAGTGTGCGCCCCCCCGGCCCCCCCTCCATCTATTGTATTAATATAATTGGTGGCCAGTGTGGCCCCCCCAGCCCCCCTCCCTCCCTTTATTGTATTATCATTGGTAGCCAGTGTGCTGCCCCCCTTCCCTCCCTTTATTGTATCATCATTGGTGGCCAGTGTGCGCCCCCCCGTCCCCCCTCCCTCTATTGTATTAATATCATTGGTGGCCAGTGCAGCCCCCCCGGCCCCCCCCTCCCTCCCTCCCTTTATTGTATTATCATTGGTAGCCAGTGTGCGGCCCCCCCGGCCCCCCCTCTATTGTTTTAATATCATTGGTGGCCAGTGTGCGGCCTCCCCTCTCCCCCCCCCCCCGATCATTGGTGGCAGCAGAGAGTTCCGATCAGAGTCCCAGTTTAATCGCTGGAGCTCCGATCAGTAACCATGGCAACCAGGACGCTACTGCAGTGTGACCGGCTGAGAGCTCCTCCTACTGGTAAGTGACAGGTCTGTGCGGCGCATTGCTTAATGATCTGTCACTTACCAGTAGGAGGAGCTCTCAGCCGGTCACAGACAGCGCAGCAGGTAAGTATGATGCTTCTAATATTGCTAAGTAACCATGGCAACCAGGACTGCAGTAGCGTCCTGGTTGCCATGGTTACCGATCTGAGCCCCAGCAATTAAACTGGGACTCCGATAGGAACTCTCCGCTGCCACCAATGGGGGGGGGGCGCACACTGGCCACCAATGATATTCAAACTGGGGAGGGAGGGGGGTCTGCCAGCCCCTGATCTCTTACAGGGGGCTATGATACGCACAATTAACCCCTTCAGGTGCGGCACCTGAGGGGTTGATTGTGCTGATCACAGTCCCCTGTAAGATATCGGGTGCTGCCAGGCAGCAGGGGGCAGTCATGTCCACAGTTCGTAGTATATTCTAACTTGAAGCGTCCCCATCACTATGGGAACGCCTCTGTGTTCGAATATACTGTCGCATCTGAGTTTTCACAATCTAACTCAAATCCGATGGTATATTCTAACATAGAGGTGTTCCCATGGTGATGGGGACGCTTTAAGTTAAAATATACCATCGGATTGGAGAAAACTCCGATCCTATGGTATATTAACTCCTGACTTTACATTGAAAGTCAATGGGGGACGGATCCATATTGTGTCAACGTCAAACGGATCTGTCCCCATTGACTTGCATTGTAAGTCAGGACGGATCCGTTTGGCTCCGCACGGCCAGGCGGACACCAAAACGACTTTTTTTTCATGTCCGTGGATCCTCCAGAAATCAAGGAAAACCCACGGATGAAAAAACGGTCACGGATCACGGACCAACGGAACTCCGTTTTGCGGACCGTGAAAAAATACTGTCTTGTGCATGAGGCCTTAATAGCATTGCGATTACAACTTAGATCTGAGTTCCTAATGGTTGTATTGGTAGAATTGACGTATATAACGAATATAGCACTATATTCTCAATCTTCGTTATATTCTAGCAATACAACAACCATTAGGAACCCAGCTCTAAGTTGAATTCGCAATGCGATTAATATAACCTGTATTAATCGCATTGCGATTACAACTTAATCAAATTTGTGACACTGCAGCTTCCGAATGAATCTAAAATGGATGCTGTCCAGGAGGTGGGAGGGTCTGGGAGGGAGGGTATGATGCTGATTGGCTGGAATGTGTCTGCTGACTGTGAGGTACAGGGTCAAAGTTTACACAATGATGATGAATAGGGGGCGGACCGAACATCGCATATGTTCGCCCACCGTGGCGAACGCGAACAAGCGATGTTTGCCGGGAACTATTCGCCGGCAAATAGTTTGGGACATCTCTAGTTGGAAATTGCATCAACGTGGTGCAGAAAAAATTATTGGACGAATGTATTCTGTCAACTTAATATCAGATGCAGAGCGTTACTGTCTGCGTCTACTATTGCTGCATGTGGCTGGTGCAGTATCCTTTGAAGATCTGAGGACAGTACATGGTAATGTCTATCCCACTTTCCAAGAGGCTGCAAAAGCAAAAGGACTTATTAATGATGACGATGTGTGGGAGAACACTCTGGAAGATGCTGTCCACTTTACATTGCCTAAACAACTTAGGGAATTATTTGCATATGTCTGCGTTTTTGCATCATTACAAAATATGAATGCACTTTTTCTAAATTATGAGCAATATCTCATTGAAGATTTAGTTCACAAACATAAACAACACGATGATTGTACAGTCATCCTGATGTTTTTTTTGGAGAGAAGTGGCTTCTTTGCTGCCCTTCTTGACACCAGGCAATCTTCCAAAAGTCTTCGCCTCACTGTGCGTGCAGATGCACTCACACCTGCCTGTTGCCATTCCTGAGCAAGCTCTGCACTGGTGGCACTCCGATCCCGCAGCTTAATCCTCTTTAGGAGACGATCCTAGCGCTTGCTGGACTTTCTTGGACGCCCTGAAGCCTTCTTAACAAGAATTGAACCTCTTTCCTTGAAGTTCTTGATGATCCTATAAATTGTTGATTGAGGTGCAATCTTAGTAGCCACAATATCCTTGCCTGTGAAGCCATTTTTATGCAACGCAATGATGGCTGCACGCGTTTCTTTGCAGGTCACCATGGTTAACAATGGAAGAACAATGATTTCAAGCATCACCCTCCTTTTAACATGTCAAGTCTGCCATTTTAACCCAGTCAGCCTGACATAATGATCTCCAGCCTTGTGCTCATCAACATGACTGTACAATTTGTCGTAAGATCGCACTTAAAGAAATAGCCAACATTCTGGTACTACATGGCAAAAACTGTGAAGATTTTGGATTGCCTTCCACAATGCCAAATACTGATCAACTTTGGAATATGTATGATAAGGAATTACAAAAATACAGAGCTGAAGAAATTGAGAAAACATTAAACAAAGTAGTTCCTCATGGTGACTGGACAAAAATTGTTGAAGCATGTATAAAGTATAATAAACTGTGGCAAAACTTCCAAATACTTAACCTTACAAACAATATCCGTTCAGTTGATACTGAATTCAGCAATTAGTTGATCCAAGTTGGCAATGGTGACACACCACACATTGACGGTTTGCCTGAAGACATAATTGAAATCCCTTCAAAAATTTTATGTACAGAAAATATTGTCAACAACTTTTTGGGAGAAAAAATTTTAGTTGCTGATGTCTCAAAGACAACAAAAAAATGTATTCTTTGCCCAAAGAACTCTGATGTTGATAGCATAAATGAAGAGGTGCTAAACATTTTGGAAGGAGATACTGTGACATTCCTTAGCTCAAACTCAATTGATGACTCAACTGAGGAAGATATGCAGAACTATCCTATTGAGTTTCTTAATGAGTTAACTCCAACAGGAATGCCGGGGCATAAACTGAACATTAAAAAGGGAGCAATAATTATGCTCCTCAGAAATATAAACACTATAAGAGGATTGTGCAATGGAACCCGCCTCTTTGTTAAAGACTTGAAAAGAAACCTCATTATTGCTCAATTAATAACAGGTTCAGCAGAAGGGGACATGGTCTTTATTCCATGTATTGATTTAGCTCCATCCTCTACTAATTTGCCATTTACCTTAAGAAGAAGAAGACAATTTCCAGTTGCATTAGCCTTTGCCATGACAATTAATAAAGCTCAGGGGCAAACCTTAGAAAAAGTTGGCATTTACTTGCCAGAACTAGTATTCTGCCACGGTCAGTTATATGTTGCATTATCTAGAGTTAGAACTTTTTCAGATGTGGTTGTAAAGGTTGTAGATGGTCCTGAACAAGGCAAACTGTTGCCAAATTCAGATAGAATATTTACAAGAAATGTTGTGTATAAAGAAATTTTATCGAAAAATTTCAAGAGGATAAAAACTACCTTTTTCCTGAATATCTGATTCAGGTATTGTATATTGCAGATTGTTACAAACTATACTTACTGTATTGTGATATATACGTTTCAATTAAATTTTTATTATTCATTTACTTTTGACTTCTTTCCAAAATATTTTTGACAAAAGAAAATAAAACAAGAAATACAATGTGGTTAAATTATCTTACTATTTAATATAGACTGTTTCTACTAATGTTTATACACTACTGTTCTAGCGCCCGTTATTATAACGGGCTTAATGTCTAGTAGCACTATATTAGCTAAATTGTTCTACATTCGTTTTTTTTTCGAATATTCGCAATATTGCTACATATTCTTGTTTTTGAATATTACGAATATTCGAAAAACTAATATATGGCAATATATCGAATATATTTGTTTTTTTAGAATATTCGTCTTTTTTTCCATCTGAAGTCATGATTCCTCCCTGCTTAAGTAACTTAAGCAGGGAGGAATCATGACTTCAGATGGAAAAAAAGATGAATATTCTAAAAAACAAATATATTCGATATAGTTTATATATTCGTTTTCTAGAATATTCGTCTTTTAAAAAAAAAAATCTGTACAGTTGTTCCACTTTGGCATACTCCTCCCCGACAAGCGTCCCCGTCACCATGGGAACTCCTGGGGGTTAAAATATACCATCGGATCTGAGTTTTCACAATCTCATTAATTCTCATTATGAAAATTCTCATCACGAAAATTCGCAACCAACACTACTCCTAACGAATTCGCAAATATTCTACTAATATTCTACGAAATATTCGCAAAATATCGCTAATTCGAATATGACCCCTGCCGCTCATCACTAATTATAAGTTCACAGTGTAAGTTTGTGGCAACCGCTACTTTGTGAGTCCACCTGCCGGCCCCCGTGGTTTGAGACACCAGGGCGGTGGGATAGTCTTTTAAGTCCCCATGAATGCACATAACCCCAACTTTCCAGCCAGTATACTCAGCGGACTGTACCAGGGGAGCCCTTACTAAGGACACCAGACTCCTTGAATCCAGCAGGGCCTCCGCTGGACTGTCTCCCACTTCCACCCGGCACAAGTGATTTAGAGTTTCTGGGGTGCCTGCTGCACATGCAGTATGCCAGACCAAACAGGGGAATTACACGTGAAGTCACGGGATGAGCAATAGGTGGGCCGAGGTAAATACAGTTCTGGTTACTCACGATTACGTCATCCCTGGGCAGGCTCGCTTAAGTGAAGAGGAGAACGGCACAAGAATTCTCTGGGGCACACTCTGGTGTAAGGGACACAGGCCAGATGGTGGTTCGAGGTGCCCTTGATGGTCTGTATTAATGTGCCTTTGGCAAGGTCCCTTGTAGTCATGACGCCAGTACCTTTTGTGGTGGTACAACCATTTACTGTAGTGTTAATTGAGGAACTGAAGACTGAGACAAGGATGGTGTAATTCAACTAATAACTTTTACTGAACGTTGCTCCTGGTAACAGTAACATCCAAGTATAGTACAGTCTCTTTAAGATGAACAGAGGTAACGCTGCTACAGGTCCACTGCTGACAGATGTAGTGACTCTCTAGCTCTTAAATAATACAGATTTATGTGCTTACTGGTAAAGGTCTTTTATGCTGGTCCTTGCTATCCTAGTGCAGACTAGTGAGGCTGCCCGAGGCTGGTGAATCCTTCAATTTTACATAAAGGTCCTAAGGCGCTTGTAAAGATGTCCGTAACCGTTTGGGGTCTCCTTTTTAGTATTCTCTGAATTAATATCCTGCTGCGTGAATGGAGCACTTCAACTCAGGGATCAAGACTCCAGACGGAACTGAACATAACTGGTCTGGAACTAACTGGCTAGGCCTGAGCTGAGCTATATATATAGGAGGTGTTATCTCCCCCTAGTGGTAGGCTCAGTGTAATGCAATCTAAATACACCTGTAAGCAGGGATTATACATAAAGATGCATTGCAGCATAAAAACAGGCTACATAAGGAATGCAAAGCAATACACAACAACTTTGCAGTACCCACGAGGGTAGTGGGACACTACATACTCTTTGTTTACCCGTGTCGCCCTCTACACGAAGATGAAGGTCTCCTGAAAAATACAAAAAGAGAACAATCCTGCAGGCATGAAGAACAGTACCGTAACCCGTAACAATACTTTTTCTTGAGATCTGAAAAGCAATTGGTTAGGCACAATTGTAAATATCAGGCAAACATCAAGAATGGTGGTAAACAAGTGAAAAGGTGCGTTGTTTCTTTCCTCTGGAGATTGATGAACAGGGGCGCTGTCTGGCACAGTGGAACAATTATAAACCAGGATAGTCCATAATGGGGAAATAATGTACAGGGATGAAGGTCAGGAGGCTCACAGGGCATGAGTCTGTTCCCTGAGCATAGGGGAAGTAAACGCTCTCAATAACGAGCAGGTGGTTGTCCCTTGGTAATCCGACTGGATCTGCGAAGTGGTAGTCCTTCTTCTGGCCTTGTCGCAAGGGGACTTGGTACTTCTGGAGTTTCTTGCACTGCTGAAACTTCTTCTTGAGGTGGTTCCTCTGGCTGACGTGACACTGGACTGACTGGAGCAGGCACAGCAATGTTTAACCATGGTGTAAGGAACCATTTTAGAGGATCTGTTTCCGTCATTAGTTTTTCAACAGTCTGCATAGGCTCTACAGACTTAACTGGTAGTTCAGGCACTTGCTAATTCTAGCAATCATATAGGAAAGTTTACTATAGAGACAGCTAAGTTTAATTCGCTATGCGATTATATTACTTTGCTTTTTTTTATAAATAGAATAATTATAATAATTATCAGGTATTATAATTATTCTATTTATTTTTTTAAAAAAACAGTCATATAATCGCATAGCGAATTAAACTTAGCTGTCTCTATAGTAAACTTTCCTATATGATTGCTAGAATTAGCGAAGTTGATGAATAGGTAGCTAAAACGAAGATGCAGAATACTTTGTTATCTTTGTTTTGTGGAATATGACGAATACATTAGTTATTTTCGTTTTGTGGAATATGACGAATACATTCGTCATATTCGCTAATTCTACCAAGCCAACCATAGTAAACCAGGTCCAAGTTGAAATCGCAATTCGATTAATTCAAGTTATAATAATCTAATTTCGATTTTAACTTAGCACTGCTATATTCCATATTAGGCTAGAATTAAATATAGCAGTGCTAAGTTAAAATTGAAATTCGATTATTATAACTTGAAATAATCGAATTGCGATTTCAACGTAATTCTCAAATCCGACAGTACATTCTAGTATATGGAGACGTTCCCATGGTGATGGGGACGCTCCATGAGCACGGAAGGCGGCAGAAGCAGCAACGGGCACTGACTGGAGCAGCCAGGAAGCCAGGAATCCAAAGGACAGGTAAGAACAACTTTAGGGAAGTGGGAAAGAAAAAAATATAACAAAAAAAAAAAAAAGAATATTCAAAATATCGAATTTTTATCACTACAGGTCCTTTTAAAAAAATTAGCATATTGTGATAAAGTTCATTATTTTCTGTAATGTACTGATAAACATTAGACTTTCATATATTTTAGATTAATTACACACAACTGAAGTAGTTCAAGCCTTTTCTTGTTTTAATATTGATGATTTTGGCATACAGCTCATGAAAACCCAAAATTCCTATCTCAAAAAATTAGCATATTTTATCCGACCAATAAAAGAAAAGTGTTTTTAATACAAAAAAAAGTCAACCTTCAAATAATTAAGTTCAGTTATGCACTCAATACTTGGTCGGGAATCCTTTTGCAGAAATGACTGCTTCAATGCGGCGTGGCATGGAGGCAATCAGCCTGTGGCACTGCTGAGGTGTTATGGAGGCCCAGGATGCTTCGATAGCGGCCTTAAGCTCATCCAGAGTGTTGGGTCTTGCGTCTCTCAACTTTCTCTTCCCAATATCCCACAGATTCTCTATGGGGTTCAGGTCAGGAGAGTTGGCAGGCCAATTGAGCACAGTAATACCATGGTCAGTAAACCATTTACCAGTGGTTTTGGCACTGTGAGCAGGTGCCAGGTCGTGCTGAAAAATGAAATCTTCATCTCCATAAAGCTTTTCAACAGATGGAAGCATAAAGTGCTCCAAAATCTCCTGATAGCTAGCTGCATTGACCCTGCCCTTGATAAAACACAGTGGACCAACACCAGCAGCTGACATGGCACCCCAGACCATCACTGACTGTGGGTACTTGACACTGGACTTCAGGCATTTTGCCATTTCCCTCTCCCCAGTCTTCCTCCAGACTCTGGAACCTTGATTTCCGAATGACGAGCAACAGTCCACTGCTGTTTCTCTGTAGCCCAGGTCAGGCTCTTCTGCCGCTGTTTCTGGTTCAAAAGTGGCTTGACCTGGGGAATGCGGCACTTGTAGCCCATTTCCTGCACACGCCTGTACACGGTGGCTTTGGATGTTTCTACTCCAGACTCAGTCCACTGCTGCCGCAGGTCCCCCAAGGTCTGGAATCGGTCCTTCTCCACAATCTTCCTCAGGGTCCGGTCACCTCTTCTCGTTGTGCAGCGTTTTCTGCCACACTTTTTCCTTCCCACAGACTTCCCACTGAGGTGCCTTGATACAGCATTCTGGGAACAGCCTATTCTTTCTGTGTCTTACCCTCTTGCTTGAGGGTGTCAATGATGGCCTTCTTGACAGCAGTCAGGTCGGCAGTCGTACCCATGATTGCGGTTTTGAGTAATGAACCAGGCTGGGAGTTTTTAAAAGCCTCAGGAATCTTTTGCAGGTGTTTAGAGTTAATTAGTTGATTCAGATGATTAGGTTAATAGCTCATTTAGAGAACCTTTTCATGATATGCTAATTTTTTGAGATAGGAATTTTGGGTTTTGATGAGCTGTATGCCAAAATCATCAATATTAAAACAAGAAAAGGCTTGAACTACTTCAGTTGTGTGTAATGAATCTAAAATATATGAAAGTCTAATGTTTATCAGTACATTACAGAAAATAATGAACTTTATCACAATATGCTAATTTTTTGAAAAGGACCTGTATATTCGAAATATTCGCGAATTAGCGAAGTGCCGATATTCGCGTCAAAAATTCGATATTCGAATATTCGCGCTCAACACTAGCAATTACCCACTCCCGACTCGGGGAAGTAGTGACGACAAAAAACAATACTGGACTCTTAAGATGCCCTGTTATTCGAATGATTATTAAAAAATTATAGGGAATGTCACTGTGATATTTTGCATTTGGAAACGTTAGCTAGGAGAGGCCCTGCTGCTGTTTGTTGACTCTAGATAACTTCTGCCTGATCGCACGTCCCTGTGACGTCAACAATCCATTTGGATATCTTCTCTATCAACTTTCGATGTTCTTTTCTGAGCCTACCATGTTGATCACGGTTATCGGCGAATCAGGGTTCCACGCCGGAGAGGGAGCGTGAGAAAGAGAGACCACATCCAAGGGAGGTTAATTGTTTTAAATTAAATATGATAGAGTGGAAATATGGGACAAAGTATTAAAGCGCAAATGTGGGACAACTTTTTAAAGTTTAAGCATTGAATGAAAGGAGGTGGCACGCACCAATTAATTAAGAAATTCTTAAATTTTATTCCCTGTCAACTATGCAGAGCAGGGGTTTCTATCCGGCAAAATTTGAAAAATGTCACCTGACAATGTAACAGACGATGTTTTAAAAATTATGTTCCAGTCACCTATGCAGAGGTGCCCCAGTGACATCCACCATCCATTTGGATATCTTCTCTATCAACTTTCGATGTTCTTTTCTGAGCCTACCATGTTGATCACGGTTATCAGCGAATCAGGGTTCCAGGCCGGAGAGGGAGCGTGAGAAAAAGAGACCACATCCAAGGGAGATAAATGTATTAATTTTTTTTGTGATCAAGTGGAAATATGGGAAAATTTATTGAGGCGCAAATGTTGGACAAATTACTGAAGCGCAAATGTGGGAAAAGTTATTGAAGTGCAAATGTGGGACAACTTGTTAAAGTTTAAGCATTGAATAAAAGGAGGTGGCGCGCATCAATTAAAGAAGAATTTCTGAAATTTTATCCCATGTCACCTATGCAGAGCAGAGGTTTCTATCCGGCAAAATTATAAAAACGACACCTGACAATGTAACAGTAGAGATGTCGCGAACATAAAATTTTCCGTTCACAAACGGCGAACATGAATTTCCGCAAATGTTCGCGAACGGGCGAACCGCCATAGACTTCAATAGGCAGGCGAATTTGAAAACCCACAGGGAATCTTTCTGGCCACAATAGTGATGGAAAAGTTGTTTCAAGGGGACTAACACCTGGACTGTGGCATGCCGGAGGGGGATCCATGGCAAAACTCCCATGGAAAATTACGAAGTTGACGCAGAGTCAGGTTTTAATCCATAAAGGGCATAAATCACCTAAAATTCCTAAATTGTTTGGAATAACGTGCTTTAAAACATCAGGTATGATGTTGTATCGATCAGGTAGTGTAAGGGTTACGCCCGCTTCACAGTGACAGACCAAACTCCCCGTTTAACACACCACAAACAGTCCATTTGCACAACCGCAAACTCCCCATTTGCACAAGGTTGGATACCAAGCTAGCCATGTCCCGTTCCTTGTCCTCACTGACGTCATTGAAGGTCTCTTCCTCCACCCAGCCACGTACACCACCAAGGGTCCCCAAAAGGTGACAACAAACCCCCTGGGACACCTGCTGTGGTTGGTTTTCCACCTCCAAAAAGCCACCTTCCTCCTCTGACTCCTCTTCTTCAGACTCCTCTCTCTCTGCGTTGCCGCAGGTCCAGCAATCAACGACGACAAGGCTGCTTCTGGTGGTGAAAAAGACCACAACTCTTCCTCTTCATGCTCATCTACGGCCTGATCCAGCACTCTTCGCCGGGCACGCTCCAGATAAAATCCATATTGGATGAGGTCGTTGATGTTGCCTTGGGTTTGACTGACCAGGTTTGTCAACTCCGCAAAAGGATGCATGAGCCTACAGCCATTCTGCATGAGCGTTCAGTAACGTGGCCAAAAAATACCCAGCTCCGCAGAGTCTGTCCTCTTTTTTTTTTTATTAAAAAAATCTGTTCTTACCAGTTTAATCTCTGTTTTGTCCCCTATTAGGGGCCAGTGTGGTGTATGGAATAGATTTTAGGAATCGGGAGATGGAAAAAGATGCTTGGTCGGTCCTCTTACTTCCAATTTGGGGCACTGCGCATGCGCCGTGCAATGTACTATGCAATCCCAATATGAGTGGTATGTTAAGTAGTACTATTCCTATCAGTTTAATCCCTGTTACGTCCCCTATCAGGGGCCGGTGTATGGAATAGATTTTAGGAACCGGGAGATGGAAAAAGATGGTTGGTCGGTCCTCTTACTTCCAATTTGGGGCACTGCGCGTGCGCCATGCAATTTACTGTGCTACCAGATATGAGTGGTATGTTAAGTAGTACTATTCCTATCAGTTTAATCCCTTTTATGTCCCCTATTAGGGGCCGGTGTATGGAATAGATTTTAGGAACCGGGAAATGGAAAAAGATGCTTGGTCGGTCCTCTTACTTCCAATTTGGGGCACAGCGCATGCGCCGTGCAATTTACTGTGCTACCAGATATCAGTGGTATGTTAAGTAGTACTATTCCTATCAGTTTAATCCCTGTTACGTCCCCTGTCAGGGGACGTGTATGGAAAATTTATGTTTTCCAGGCAGAAAGTGCACTAAAACATTTTGGCTTGAACCCTAGTTGGTGGCGGAGAAGTCACGCAAGTCATCCGGAAAGCAGAGATAAAATACAGCAGCGTGTGGACCATTTTTAGCCCAAGGCAGCTTATCTCAACACCAGGCCTTTTTTAGACAAATTTATTTCCCACTGTCAGTCCCTTTGGGATCCATGCCTCATTCATCTTAATAAAAGCTCTGCATGTCCTCCATCAACAACACGTCTGTAAAGCGTCCTGTCCTTGCCGGCGTGGTCGTGGTAGGAGGAGGATTACTTTCACCTTTTCCCCTGTTAGATTCACGTTGTGCTGTGACATCACCCTTATACGCTGTGTAAAGCATAATTTTTAACTTGTTTTGGAACTGCTGCAATCTTTCCGACTTCCGGTAATTCGGTAACATTTCACGCACTTTCTGCTTATACCGGGGGTCTAGTAGCGTGGCCACTTAGTACAGGTCGTTCTCCTTCAGCCTTTTTATACGAGGGTCCCTCAACAGGCACGACAGCATGAAAGACCCCATTTGCACAAGGTTGGATGCTGAGCTACTCATGTCCCGTTCCTCGTCCTCACTGATCTCACTGAAGGTCTGTTCTTCCCCCCAGCCACGTACAACACCACGGGTACTTGAACTTTTCCAAATTCAATGCCGCCAACAAATTGCTTCCGTTGTCACACACCACTTTGCCGATCTCCAGTTGGTGCGGAGTCAGCCACTGATCCACCTGTGCGTTCAGGGCGGACAGGAGTGCTGGTCCGGTGTGACTCTCTGCTTTCAGGCAAGTCAACCCAAAGACGGCGTGACACTGTCGTATCCGGGATGTGGAATAGCCCCTGGGGAGCTGGTGGGGTGCAGTTGATGTGGAGCAAGACGCAGCAGCAGAAGAGGACTCAGCCGAGGAGGTTAGCGAAGAGGATGGAGTAGGAGGAGCAGAGGAGATGGCAGCAAGCCTGCCTGCAAGTCGTGGCGGTGTCACCAACTACTCTGCAGAGCCACGCATTCCATACTTGGCAGCCGTCAGCAGGTTTACCCAAAGTGCAGTGTACGTGATATACCTGCCCTGACCGTGCTTTGCAGACCAGGCATCAGTGGTCAGATGGACCCTTGCCCCAACACTGTGTGCCAGACATGCCATGACTTCCTTTTCCACAATAGAGTACAGGTTGGGGATTGCCTTTTGTGAAAAGAAATTTCGGCCGGGTACCTTCCACTGCGGTGTCCCAATAGCTACAAATTTTTTGAAGGCCTCAGACTCCACCAGCTTGTATGGTAAAAGCTGGCGGGCTAAGAGTTCCGACAAGCCAGCTGTCAAACACCGGGCAAGGGGGTGACTCTGTGACATTGGCTTCTTACGCTCAAACATTTCCTTGACAGACACCTGACTGTGTGCAGATGAGCAGGAACTGCTGAAGGCGAGAGGTGGAGTGGCGGATGGTTGAGAGGGGGCAAGGAGGACAGCAGTGGTTGACGTGGCTGAAGATGCTGGACCAGGAGGAGGATGGCGGCTTTGAGTTTGTGTGCTGCTTGGGGTGGCCTGCCTCTGCCTGTCATTTTTTTCCGATTAGTTGTACTATGCGTGCAAGCTACTGTGACACCAGGTATGAGCGGCACTGGTGGCACTGTGCACTGGCAGTAGTTGGCACAGTACACGCTGTAGGTCTGACACACACGGTTGCAGGCAATTAACTGCAATTATATTACAGTCCAAAAAGTTTTTTTTTTTTAATGTAATCTACTGTGACACCAGATATGAGTGGCACTGGTGGCACTGTGTACTGGCAGTAGTTGGCACAGTACACGCTGTAGGCCTGACACACACGCTTCCAGGCAACTAACTGCAATTATATTACAGTCAAAAAAGATATATTTTTTTTAATGTAATCTACTGTGACACCAGATATGAGTGGCACTGTGCACTGGCAGTAGTTGGCACAGTACACGCTGTAGGCCTGACACACACGCTTGCAGGCAACTAACTGCAATTATATTACAGTCAAAAAAGTTTATTTAAAAAAAAAAATTAATCTACTGTAATACCAGATATGAGTGCTGGCGCTGTGCACTGGCAGTAGTTGGCACAGTACACGCTGTAGGCCTGACACACATGCTTGCAGGCAACTAACTGCAATTAGATTACAGTGAAAAAAGTTAGCTACTGTGACACCAGATATGAGTGGTGGCACTGGGAAAGTGGGCACAGTATACGCTGTGGGCCGCGTGACACACACGCTGGTAGGCAACTGCAATTAGATTACAGAGGGGAAAAAAAGCAGACTGATGTACTGGCCCTAAAAAGGGCTTTTTGGGGTGCTGTCAGGACGCTGTCCTTACAGCAGATCAGATGAGTCTTTGAGGACTGGAGTGGACACAGAACACTGGCCTAGCTATCGATTCCCCTCTTAAATTAGCAGCAGCTGCACTGTTCCTCCTCTCACTAAGACTGCAGCTTCCGAATGAATCTAAGTTGGATGCTGTCCTTGCTTTTTGCTAGGAGGTGGGAGGGTCTGGGAGGGAGGGTATGCTGCTGATTGGGTGGAATGTGTCTGCTGACTGTGAGGCACAGGGTCAAAGTTTTCTCAATGATGACAAATAGGGGGCGGACCGAACATTGCATCGGGAACTGTTCGCCGGCGAATAGTTCGGGACATCTCTATGTAACAGACGATGTTTTAAAATGTATGTTCCTGTCACCTATGCAGAGGTGCCCCCGTGACGTCCACCATCCATTTGAATATCTTCTCTATCAACTTTCGATGTTCTTTGCTGAGCCTACCATGTTGATCACGATTATCGGTATACCTGTCTACTAGGTATAGCAGTGGTACATCACACCCAAAAATTGGTGAATCTTACCCAAAAATGTAACAGACAAAGTAGTAAAATGGCATAAAATAAAATGAAATACGTACAAAAAAAAACCACATTGATTTATGAGGCGGAGTTCCATATGGAGTAGGAGTTTGAGGAGATGGTGGACGTAGTGGTGTAGGTGGAAGTGGCGGTGTAGGAGGACGAGGTAGACAACACTGGTTTTTGGTTTTAATATATATATATATATATATATTTTTTTAAATTAGGGTACACTCCAAAAGAGTGTGAAATATCCAAAATACAAGAATGAGCAAATGCGCTGTAGTATAACAATGGCTGGTTAAGGCTGGTATACATGTCTATTCTGCACAAGGTACGGACAAGTCCTGTGGGATCCATGCCTGGTTCATTTTAATGAACGTGAGCTTGTCCACATTGGCTGTGGACAGGCGGCTGCGCTTGTCTGTGATGACGCCCCCTACCGTGCTAAACACACGTTCAGATAATACACTGGCTGCAGGGCAGGCCAGCACCTCCAAGGCGTAAATGGCAAGCTCAGGCCTTGTGCCCACTTTGGAGACCCAGAAGTTAAAAGGGCAGACCCATCATTCAGTACGTGTAGGCATGTGCACACATACTGCTCCACCATATTGGTGAAATGCTGCCTCCTGCTAAGACGTTACATATCAGCTGGTGCTGCTGGTTGTTATGGCGTGCTGACAAAGCTTTTCCACATTTCGGCCATGCTAACCCTGCCTTCTGAGGTGCTAGAGGTGCCCCAGCTGCGTTGGCGACCTCTTCGTCTTCCTTCGCCTTGTGCCTCCACTGTGCCTCCGCTGTCAGGTGGGAATGCCACCAGCAGCACGTCTACCAGCGTGCGCTTGTACAAAAAGCTGTCCTCTGTGGGAGGTGTATCGTCTGTGTCCTCTGTCCAGCCACCCACCAATGATGGCCATGAGCTGGTCTGGGTGCCACCCTGCTGTGAACATGGTTCCTCCTCATCCTCCACCTCGTCATCCTCCAGAACTGTGCCCTGGCTGGGCAATTGTGTACCTTTGGTTTGTGGGTGCAGGAACCCACCCTCGGAGCCACTTGGGAATGACTGGCCGGAAACCCTACAAAATTATCCCTTTTCCACATAATCTTCCATCATCGCCAGCAGCGTTTTTTCAAGGAGGCATAGAAGTGGGATAGTAATGCTGAGAACGGCGTTATCGGCACTGGCCATGTTGGTGGAGTACTCGAAACAGTGCAACAAGGAAAACAGGTCTTGCATGGAAGGCCAGTCATTAGTGGTGAATTGGGTTCACCGCTGCAGCGTAACTTCGGCCTTCCCGCTCACCGCCTCATATGCGACGTGCCCACAAGGGGGAACTCCACCTTGCACATGCTGGCCAGACTGCCAGCATGTGCGAGTAGCAGCAGGCAATAGTGGAGTTTCAGCTGCAGCACATACGGGTGAGTCGCTCTGTGGAACAGCACCACTTCACCACCAATGACTGGGCCTCCATGCAAGACCTGTGTTCCTTGTTGAGCTGTTTCGAGTACTCCACCAACATTGCAAGTGCTGATAACGCCATTCTCAGCGTAACTATCCCACTTCTATGCCTCCTTGAAAAAACGCTGCTGGTGATGATGGAAGAGAATGTGGCACAGGAGGAGGAGAAAGAGGGATCATTTCGTAGGGTTTCCGGCCAGTCATTCACAAGTGGCTCCGAGGGTGGGTTCCTGCACCCACAAACCCAAGATACACAAAGGTCCAGCCAGGGCAAAGTTCTGGAGGATGAGGAGGTGGAGAATGAGGAGGAGAAGATGGAGGAGGAGGAACCATGTTCACAGCAGGGTGGCACCCAGACCAGCTCAAGGCCATTACTGATGCGTGGTTGGGGGTATACAGAGGACACAGACGATACACCTCCCACAGAGGACAGCTTTTCGTTGCCTCTGGGCAGCCTGGCACACATGAGCAATTACATGCTGCAGTGTCTCCGCAAAGACCGCCGAGTTGCCCACATTCTAACTTGTGCTGATTACTGGGTGGCCATGCTGCTGGATCCCCGTTACAAGGACAACGTACCGTCCTTAATTCCGTCACTGGAGCGTGATCGTAAGATGCGCGAGTACAAGCGCACGCTGGTAGACGCGCTGCTGAAAGTGGGGGCACAGTGGAAGCACAAGGCGAAGACAGAGGAAGAGTTCGCCCACGCAGCTGGGGCACCGCCAGCACCTCAGAAGGCAGGGTTAGCATGGCCGAAATGTGGAAAAGCTTTGTCAGCACGCAACAACAACCAGCACCACCAGCTGATATGGAAGGTCTTAGCAGGAGGCAGCATTTCACCAACATGGTGGATCAGTATCTGTGCACACGCCTACACGTACTGAATGACAGGTCTGCCCCTTTTAACTTCTGGGTCTCCAAAGTGGGCACATGGTCTGAGCTTGCCCTTTACGCCTTGGAGGTGCTGGCCTGCCCTGCAGCCAGTGTATTATCTGAACGTGTGTTTAGCACGGCAGGGGGCGTCATCACAGACAAGCGCAGCCGCCTGTCCACAGCCAACGTGGACAAGCTCACGTTCATTAAAATGAACCCGGCATGGATCCCACAGGACTTGTCCCTACCTTGTGCAGACTAGACATGTATACCTGCCATTGTTATACTGCAGCGCATTTGCTCATTCTTGTATTTTGGATATTTCACACTCTTTTGTAGTGTACCCTAATAAAAAAAATTAAATTAAAACCAAAACCAGTGTTGGCTATCTCGTCCTCCTCCAACACCGCTTCCACCTACACCGCTACGTCCACCGCCTCCTCAAACTCCTACTCCATATGGAACTCCACCTCATAAATCAAATTTTTTTTTTTTTGTATGTATTTTATTTTATATAATTTCACTATTTTGTCAGTTACATCTTCTGGTGAACTTAACCAATTTTTGGGAGTGATGTACCACTGCTATACCTAGTAGACAGGTAAAAAAAAATAATTGTCTGTTACATTTTTGGGTGAAATTCACAATTTTTTTGGGTGAAATATACCCCTCCTCTACCTAGTTGACAGCTTAATAAATTTCAATAATTTTTCATTTACATTTTCAGGTGACAAAAAACAGATTCATCCTTAATACATTTGGGTTACATTCAGAGATTTTAAATACCGCCATTTGATGCACAAATGTTGAATTCAGGCATACACTGTTTCAGGCCCTATGAGATACACCCTCTACATACAGGGGTTTGAATCAGGGATTTGAAATACAGCCATTTGAAATACAGCCATTTTGTGCAAGGATATATTTACTTCAGGCCTACACTGGTTCAGACCGTGTGAGATACTCCCTCTACATACAGGGTTTTGAATCAGGAATTTGAAATACAGCCATTTGAAATACAGCCATTTTGTGCAAACATATATTTACTTCAGGCCTACACTCGTTCAGTCCGTGTTAAATACCCCCTATACATACAGGGGTTTGATTCAGCGATTTGAAATACAGCCATTTGAAATACAGCCATTTTGTGCAAAGATATATTTACTTCAGGCCTACAGTGGTTAAGACCGTGTGAGATACCTCCTCTACATACAGGGGTTTGAATCAGGGATTTGAAATACAGCCATTTGAAATACAGCCATTTTGTGCAAAGATATATTTACTTCAGGCCTACACTGGTTCAGACCGTGTGAGATACCCCTTCTACATACAGGGGTTAGAATCAGGGATTTGAAATACACCCATTTTGTGCAAAGATTTATTTTCTTCAGGCATAGACTGGTTCAGGCCCTGTGAGATACTCCCTCTACATACAATGGTTTGATTCAGGTATTTGAAATATAGCCATTTGAAATACAGCCATTTTGTGCAAAGATATACAGTATTTACTTCAGGCCTACACTGGTTCAGGCCCTGTGAGATACTCCCTCTACAAACAGGGGTTTGAATCAGGGATTTGAAATACAGCCATTTGAAATACAGCCATTTCGTGCAAAGAAATATTTACTTCAGGCCTACACTGGTTCAGACCGTGTGAGATACCCCCTCTACATACAGGGGTTTAAATTAGGCATTTGAAATACAGCCATTTGAAATACAGCCATTTTGTGCAAAGAAATATTTTCTTCTGGCCTACACTGGTTCAGGCCGTGTGAGATACTCCCTCTACATACTGGGGTTTGATTCAGGGATTTGAAATACAGCCATTTTGTGCAAAGACATATTTACTTCAGGCCTACACTGGTTTAAACCGTGTAAGATACCCACTATACATACAGGGGTTTGAATCAGGGATTTTAAATACAGCCATTTGAAATACAGCCATTTAGGGCAAAGAAATATTTACTTCAGGTCTACACTGGTTCAGGCCCTGTGAGAGACTCCCTCTATATACAGAGGTTTGATTCAGGGATTTTAAATACAGCCATTTGAAATACAGCCATTTTGGGCAAAGAAATATTTACTTCAGGCCTATATTGGTTCAGACCGTGTGAGATACCCCCTCTACATACAGGGGTTTGAATCAGGAATTTGAAATACAGCCATTTTGTGCAAAGATATATTTACTTCAGGCCTACACTGGTTCAGGCCCTGTGAGATACTCCCTCTACAAACAGGGGTTTGAATCAGGGATTTGAAATACAGCCATTTGAAATACAGCCATTTTCTGCAAAGAAATATTTTCTTCAGGCCTACACTGGTTCAGACCGTTTGAGATATCCCCCTACATACAGGGGTTTGAATCAGGCATTAGAAATACAGCCATTTGAAATACAACCATATTGTGCAAAGATATATTTATTTCAGGCCTACACTGGTTCAGGCCCTGTGAGATACTCCCTCTACACACAGGGGTTTAAATCAGGAATTTGAAATACAGCCATTTGAAATACAGCCATTTAGGGCAAAGAAACATTTACTTCAGGCCTACACTGGTTCAGGCCCTGTGAGATACTCCCTCTACATACAGGGGTTTGAATCAGGGATTTGAAATACAGCCATTTGAAATACAGCCATGTTGTGCAAAGAAAAATTAACTTCAGGCCTACACTGGTTCAGACCGTGGGAGATACCCCATCTACTTACAGTGGTTTGAATCAGGCATTTGAAATACAGCCATTTTGGGCAAAGAAATATTTAATTTAGGCCTACACTGGGTCAGACCGTGTGAGATACTCCCTTTAAATACTGTTGTTCTATTCTACTATTAATTAAACACCCATTTAGGGCAAGATCCTAAATTTGAAAAATATGAGGAGAGAGTCAAATAAGGGACGTGGCCCAGGTCATGGTTCTGCTGGTGGAGCTTCTGTTGCAGGGAGAGGACATGGTGGATCTGTGCCAGCTACACACACAAGTGAAACCCCTTCCTCAGGTGCGAGTAGGCGACAAAACCTGCAGCGGTATTTGGTCGTGCCTAATGCTGCTCTACGAATGCTGAGGCCTGAACAAGTACAGGCGATAGTAGATTGTGTTGCTGATAGTGGATCCAGTTCCTTCACATTGTCTCCCACCCAGTCTCCTGCCAAAAGGCCACAGTTGGCACCTGCAGCCCATGTCCATCAGTCTTTTACCTCACCCCCTTGCAAATCAGCCAAGCAGTCTGAGCCCCAAGTCATGCAGCCGTCCTTTCTGTTTTTTGATGACTTTGTTAGCAGGGTTTCCCAGGGCCATCCACCTAGCCCTGCCCCAGAAGTAAAAGAGATTGAGTGCACCTATGCCCAACCACTTATCTTTCAAGATGAGTACATAGGAGGACCATCGCAGCACGTCTCGGATGATGACGAAACACAGGTGCCAACTGCTGGTGCTTTCGAAAGTGTGCAGACAGACAAGGAAGGCAGGGGTGAAGACTGGGAGGAAGATGATGTGGAGGACGATGAGGTCCTCGACCCCACATTGAATCAAGGTCATGCGAGTGACCAATGTAATTCGGAGGAAGAGGCGGTGGTCACACAGAGCCACCAGCACATCAGAAGAGGGAGCAGGGTGCAAAAGCGGAGTGGCCGTCCTCTAGACAGTACGCCTGCTACTGCCCACCGCAGCAAGGGACCGAGCACATTAAAGCCAGCTCCAAGGAGTTCCCTGATGTGGCAGTTCTTCAGACAATGTGCTGACGACAAGACACGAGTGGTTTGCACACTGTGCAATCAGAGCCTGAAGCGAGGCATAAACGTTCTCAACCTGAGCACAACCTGCATGACCAGGCATTTAAGTGCAAAGCACGAGCTGCAGTTGAGTAGACGCCTCAAAAACCAAGAAAGGTCTCTGGCTCCTCCTGCTCCCTCTTCTGCTGCAGTCGCGACCTCTTCATCCACCTCTGGACTTACAGTGCCACCTGGCACCTTGCAAAAAAAAGATCTGCCAGCAACACCAACACCTGGGTCACCAAGTATCTCCACAATGTCCCACGGAAGCGTTCAGCTCTCCATATCCCAAATGCTGGAGAGGAAGAGGAAGTACCCCCCCCCCCCCCCCCCCCCACGATCCCTAGCCCTGAATGCCAGCATTTCTAAATTACTGGCCTTTGAAATGCTGTCATTCCGTCTGGTGGAGACGGATAGTTTTAAAGGCCTTATGGCGGTGGCTGTCCCACAGTACGTCGTGCCCAGCCGAAACTACTTTTCAAGGCGAACCATCCCTTCCCTTCACAACCAAGTAGTGGACAAAATCAGGTGTGCACTGCGCAACGCCATCTGTGGCAAGGTGCACCTGACTACGGATACGTGGACCAGTAAGCACGGTCAGGGCCGTTATATATCCATAACAGCACACTGGGTAAAAGCAATGGCGGCTGGGCCTGAGGCTGATAGCAGTTTGGCGCATGTCCTTCCACCACCGAGGATTGCAGGGCGCTTCAGTTTGCCTCCTGTTGCTTCCTCCTCCTACTCTGCTTCCTTATCCTCTCCCAGCTCCTCATCCGGTCAGCGTAACACCTTCACCACCAACTTCAGCACAGCCAGGGGTAAACGACAGCAGGCAGTTTTAAAACTTATCTGTTTGGGGGACAAACCCCACACCGCGCAGGAGCTGTGGACGGGCCTTGAACAACAGACCGATGAGTGGTTTGTGCCAGTCAGCCTCGAGCACGGCCTGGTGGTGTGCGATAATGGGCGAAATCTCGTAGCAGCTCAGAGACTAGCCGGTTTGATGCACATCCCTTGCCTGGCGCATGTGCTGAAATTGGTGGTGCAGAGATTCCATAAAAATTACCCCGATAGCTCAGAGCTGCTGCTTAAAGTGCGGGTCGTCTGTGCGTGCTTTCGGCGTTCTCACCCTGCTGCTGCTCGCCTGTCAGCGCTGCAGCGTAACTTCGGCCTTCCCGCTCACCACTTCATATGCGACGTGCCCACAAGGTGGAACTCCACCTTGCACATGCTGGCCAGACTGTGCGAGCAGCAGCAGGCGATAGTGTAGTTTCAGCTGCAGCATGCACGGGTGAGTCGCTCGGTGGAAAAGCACCACTTCACCACCAATGACTGGGCCTCCATGCAAGACCTGTGTTCATTGTTGCGCTGTTTCGAGTACTCCACCAACATGGCCAGTGCCGATAACGCCGTTCTCAGCTTTACTTTCCCACTTCTATGCCTCCTTGAAAAAACGCTCCTGGCGATGATGGAAGAGGATGTGGCACAGGAGGAGGAGGAGGAAGAGGGATCATTTCGTAGGGTTTCCGTCCAGTCATTCACAAGTGGCTCCGAGGGTGGGTTCTTGCACCCACAAACCCAAGGTACACAATAGTCCAGCCAGGGCACAGTTCTGGAGGATGAGGAGGTGGAGAAGGAGGAGGAGGAGATGGAGGAGGAGGAACCATGTTCACAGCAGGGTGGCACCCAGACCAGCTTATGGCCATCACTGGTGCATGGATTGGGGGATACAGAGGACACAGACGATACACCTCCCACAGAGGACAGCTTTTCGTTGCTTCTGGGCAGCCTTGCACACATGAGCAATTACATGCTGCAGTGTCTCCGCAACGACCGCCGAGTTGCCCACATTCTAACTTGTGCTGATTACTGGATGGCCACGCTGCTGGATCCCCGTTACAAGGACAACGTACCGTCCTTAATTCCGTCACTGTAGCGTGATCTAAGATGCGCGAGTACAAGCGGACGCTGGTAGACGTGCTGCTGGTGGCATTCCCACCTGACAGAGGGGGCACAGTGGAAGCACAAGGCAAAGGCAGAGGAAGAGGTCGCCAACGCAGCTGGGGCACCGCCAGCACCTCAGAAGGCAGGGTTAGCATGGCCAAAATGTGGAAAAGCTTTGTCAGCACGCCACAACAACCATCACCACCAGCTGATATAGAACGTCTTAGCAGGAGGCAGCATTTCAGCAACATGGGGGAGCAATATGTGTGCACACGCCTACACGTTCCGAATGACGGGTCTACCCCCTTCAACTTCTGGGTCTCTAAATTTGGCACATGGCCTGAGCTTGCCCTTTACGCCTTGGAGGTGCTGGCCTGCCTTGCAGCCAGTGTATTATCTGAACGTGTGTTTAGCACGGCAGGGGGCGTCATCACAGACAAGCGCAGCCGCCTGTCCACAGCCAATGTGGACAAGCTCACGTTCATTAAAATGAACCGGGCATGGATCCCTCAGGACTTGTCCGTACCTTGTGCAGAATAGACATGTATACCGGCACTAAGCAGCCATTGTTATACTGCAGCGCAATTGCTCATGTTTGTATTTTGGATATTTCACACTCTTTTGGAGTGTACCTTAATTTTACAAAATTTAATTAAAACCAAAAACCTGTGTTGTCTATCTCGTCCTCCTCCACTGCCGCTTTCACCTACCTCGCTACGTCCACCGCCTCCTCAAACTCCTACTCCATATTGAACTCCACCTCATAAATCCAATTTTTTTTTTGTACGTGTTTTATTTTATATAATTTCACTACTTTGTCATTTACATTTTCGGGTGAAATTCACCAATTTTTGGGTGTATAGTACCACTACTATACCTAATAGACCGGTAAAAAAATAAATAAAAATTGTCAGTTACATTTTATGGTAAAATTAACAAATTTTTGGTTGTATAATACCACTGCTATACCTAGTAGACAGGTTAAACAAAAAAAATAAATAAATTGTCATTAACTTTTTCGGGTGAAATTAACAAATTTTTGGCTGGGTATAGTACCACTGCTATACCTATTAGGCTAGTTTAAAAAAAATATATATATTGTCATTTACATTTTAGGGTGAAATTCACCAATTTTGGTGTGTATAGTACCATTGCTATACCTAGTGAACCGGTAAAAAAAAATGTAAAAAATTGTTAGTTACATTTTCTGGCGAAATAAACAAATTTTTGGGCGTATAGTACCACTCTTATACCTAGTAGACAGGTTAAAAAAAATAAAAATTGTCAGTTAGATATTCTGGTGAAATTCACCAATTTTTGGGTGTGATGTACCACTCCTATACCTTGTAGACCGAAAAAAAAATAAAAAAATTGTCAGTTAAATTTTTTGGTGAAATTCACCAATTTTTGGGTGTAATATACCCCTCCTCTACCTAGTTGACAGCTTAATAAATTTCAATAATTAAGTGAATAAACACCTGCTATGCATAGGTGACAGGGAATAAAATGTAATAAATTGTTCAGTAATTAATGCGCACTACATTCTTTCATTCAATGCTTAAACTTTGAAAAGTTGTCACACTTTTATGCGTTAATAATTTCTCCCATATTTCAAATCTAATTTTAAAATTGAAAAAATGAATCCTCCCTTGGATGTGGTCTCTCTTTCTCACGCTCCCTCTCTGGCCTGGAACCCTGATTCCCCGCCACCCATGATCACCATGGTAGGCGCATAAAAGAACATCGAAAGTTGATAGAGCAGATATTAAATTGGATGGTGAACATCACAGGGACGTGCGACATGGTGGGGCAGTAATCGTGCACACGCCTACACGAACTGACTGACAGGGGTAAGCCCCTGCAACTTCTTGGTCTCCAAATTGGGCACATGGCCTGAGCTTGCCCTTTACCCCTTGGAGGTGCTCGCCTGCCCTGCAGCCGGTGTATTGTCTGGACGTGTGTTTAGCACGACTGGAGGGTTTTATTTCCCAATGTTTTGGGGTGTACCCTAATTTAAAAGAATAAAAAGAAATTTTAAACCAAAAAGCAGTGAAGGGTACCTCCTCCACCGCCACTTCCACCTCCACCGCCACCGTATTTTGTTATTTTAAGTCATTTCCCTATCCACATTTGTGTGCAGAGCACATGCTCTTAACCACATTTTGACGCCATTTGCAGCCCTCTAGCCCTTTCCATGACATTTTTACAGCCATTTTAGTGCTCAAAAGTTCGGGTCCCCATTGACTTCAATGGGGTTCGGGTTCGGGGTCAAGTTCGGGTCCCGAACTCGAACTTTTTTTCGGAGTTCGGCCGAACCTGTCGAACCCGAACATCCAGGTGTCCGCTCAACTCTAATCATTCCAATAACAGGGCATTGTCATGGTTTGAATCTCTTTGTGACAATGGCCACACCATCTGCCTCCAAGCCAAGCTCTTGAACTAATCCCTGCTTACCTCATTTGCATAGCCAATCAGAGGGGGTTTTACAATTTACCAATTGAAAGAGGTGTTCCAATTGTCAGTATAAATATATGTGATGCATTCAATAAAGAATTTAGTCAGTTTGAACTCCAATACAGCCTGACTGGTGTTAGTTCTGTGAGAATTAAAACGACATGAGCGGTCGTTTGAGGCCGGATCATCAACGGCGGAACGAGCAGATATTGTGGTCACTTCAGGGAGTGCCGTGAGAGCAGAATAGAGCGAGCAGGGGCTTGTTACATTGGTGGCAGCGGTGGGATTGGCTCTCCAGTTACTGGGACACTCCAAATCACAACTAGGAATGACCAGCTATGCAGCCTGCAGGAGAGACACGCTGAAAGATTTACTTGAGAGCCGAGGAGGGATCGCTGGGACAAAGAACAAAGCCACCTTGATCAGTGAGTTAGCTGAGATGGATCAGAGGGATGGTGATGCTGACCTCGGTCCGTGGAAGACTTGTTTCAGCAACGAGTTAGAGAGCGGCATTATATGGTGCCAACCCATCCGAGACCGCCATACAGAATGCCATCAGAGACATCCAGCGGCAGGATGAGCGGCAAGAGAGAGAACTAGAGCGACAAGAGAGATAATTGGAGCGACAACATGAGTGGAGAATGGCGGAAATACGGCTATCAGAGACAGCACCTAAAGATACAGCACCCTGTCCGTAAGTTGCCCTTTCGCTCATTCAAATTATTTAAAGGAATGAGAGGAGGAAATAGAAGAGTTCCTCCAGGACTTTGAGAGACTGTGCCAGATACATAAAGTGCCGTCCCAAGATCGGGTCGCCTTACTAGCGCGTAACCTAACTGGCAAAGCTGTGGATGCGTATTGGGCCATGGAGGATGAGGACGCCATGGATTATGACCGGGTAAAAGAATCCCTGCTAGCCCAATTTGCCATTACCCCTGAAGCCAGCCGGATTAAGTTTCGAGAATCCCGGAAACAAGGCAACCTAACCTACGTGGAGTGGGCACATCGTCTGCAGCGGAATCTCAAGAGCTGTTTCCAGGGAAGCCATGCTCATACCATAGAGGACATCACCCAGCTAGTTTTCTTAGAGCAGTTCTTTGACCACACCCCTCCGATAGTACGGGATTGGGTGCGAGATAAGCGGCCACAGACGGTACAGCAAGCAGCGACTTTGGCCGATGAATATCTGGACTCTTGGAGATCCATTGTAGGCCAGCGCTATCCACTACCGCGGCCCAGTTTACCGACCTCGAGCCCAACTCCAGTATCTCAGTGGGCTGCCTCTAGACCCTTAGCCCGATCAAAACCTTCTACCGGGCCTAAGTGCTATACATGTAATCAGACGGGTCATCTGCAGCGTTATTGCCCTAACCGATCCCAGAGGTACCAAGAGACTGCCCAGTTATTCAGGTCGGTGACTTATCGCCTCCAGAACGAGGCCAACCCTCTAGATGTTCAGGAAGAGTTTTGTGAGCTGTTCGAGGCTGATCCCGTCCAGGCCGCAGCTGGAGATAATTGGCAGCACCATCGTCAGGCGGTATGGGTTAATGGGCAGCTGGCCCAGGGACTTCGTGATTCCGGGGCTACGATTACCCTTATTCAGCCTCACATGGTTCCTCAGTCGGCCTGAACCGGCCAGACTGTGGCAGTCAGGGTAGCAGGGGGCAAGGTGCTGCGTTTATCCACCACCAGAGTTCACCTGGATTGGGGCTCAGGGAAGCGACAAGTGCAAGAAGGGATACTCCGTGAGTTACCCGCGGAAGTACTTTTGGGGAACGACTTGGGGTATTTGACTTCTTCATTTGCACTAGAGAACGCCATGGCCGTGACCAAACAACAACAAAGCCACCTACAAGGCAACTCCACTCCTATGGGGACCCAGGTAAGACCAAATCCTCCCACGTTACCCCGACTTGACAACCCCATGTCCTGGGATTCTCCTTCCGACGTTAGGCAAGAAACCCGGAGAGACCCTACTTTAGCGTGGTATCGGGA
Source organism: Bufo bufo (assembly GCF_905171765.1). Classification (NCBI taxonomy): domain Eukaryota; kingdom Metazoa; phylum Chordata; class Amphibia; order Anura; family Bufonidae; genus Bufo; species Bufo bufo. The sequence continues at coordinate 460,776,849 of NC_053393.1, forward strand.
CAGGGCGGGCAAGGATCCAGGGGGGTTAGGGGAAGACAGAATAGAGTGGGAGGGAGGGCTTCTTTTTTCGTTACACTGAAGGGGTCGGCAACGGGAAGCGTGAGGGCCCCCACAAACAGCTAGTCGTACCCCAGAAGTACAGACAGGAGCTATTGAGGCTGGCTCACGGTATCCCCTTGGCCGGACATTTGGGGATAGCTAAGACCCGGAGTCGGTTGTCTCGTGCTTTCTTCTGACCTAGGTTACATGCAGAGGTACGAGAATACTGCCGGACCTGTGAGACTTGCCAGAGGGTAGGAAAGGCGGGGGATCATCCAAAAGCCTCTCTGCACCCCATGCCGATAATTAGGGAACCCTTTAGCCGGATAGCAGTAGACATTATTGGCCCATTGGCCCGCCCCAATGCCACTGGGAAGAAGTATATTCTTACAGTGGTGGATTATGCCACCCGCTACCTGGAAGTTATTCACCTATCCAATATCCAGGCTGACACGGTAGCTGATGCCTTACTGCGGGTGTTTACTAGGGTAGGATTTCCCCAGGAGATATTGTCTGATCAAGGAAATCAGTTCACAGCTGAGCTGACCCAGCAGCTCTGGCACCTCTGTGGTATAAAAATCCTCCAGAGCGCACCCTACCACCCCCAAACGAACGGGCTGTGCGAGAGATTTAACAGGACCCTAAAACAGCTACTTCGGGCCTTCGTGGAGAGTAGGAAGGATTGGAAAAAATATCTTCCCCACCTACTGTTCGCCTACAGGGAGGTACCTCAAGAGTCCACAGGGTTTTCACCATTTGAGCTGTTGTATGGGCGAAGGGTTAGGGGACCCTTAGACTTAGTGAGGGCCCAGTGGGAAGGGGGAGAGGATCCGGAAGGCCTCCCCATCCTTAGTTACGTCTTGGAACTCAGGGATCGACTGTGGGAACTTACCAAGCTAGTCCATGAGAATATGCAATCAGCCCAGAGTCAGCAGAAGGTTTGGTATGATCTGTACGGAATCGCACTTTTTGTGTCGGACAGAAGGTCCTAGTACTAAAACCCTTGAAGCAAAATAAATTACAGGCCTCGTGGCAGGCCCCTATCAGGTGGTAAAACATCTGTGCGACACCACCTACGTGGTCGCCAGCTGTGCAGACATAACAATTAAGAGGACATTCCACATCAATATGATGAAGGCCTATTATGAGAGGGCTGAGGCAGTAGCCGCCATATGCGCTCCTGCCACCGGGGACTCTGAATACCTGCCGATGCTGGAGCTTCCTGCAATCAGTAACCGTTCTGGGGGGGTGGAAGATGTTCAGTTAGGAGATCGGTTAGGACCCCAGGAACAAGAACAGGTCAGGGAATTACTCCAGGACCGGAAAGAGATGTTCTCAACACTCCCTGGATACACTCACTTGGCAGTGCACAAGGTGGAGACCCTCGGGCAGAAGCCCCTGAGACAATCAGCCTATAGAATTCCCAGAGCTGTGCAAGAAGGGATGAGAGCAGAGATTAGGGAGATGCTTGAGTTAGGGGTGATCGAACCATCAGCAAGCACCTGGGCTTCCCCTGTAGTATTAGTCCCAAAACGGGATGGCACGACCCGATTTTGTGTGGACTATAGGCGACTGAATGACTGTACTGTGACAGACGCCTACCCCATGCCCCGAGTGGACAAATTGTTGGACAAAATAGCTCAGGGACATTATCTGACGACTGTTGACCTGTTTAAGGGCTACTGGCAGATTCCCCTGGAGGCGGATGCCATTTCAAAGTCGGCCTTAATCACCCCGTTTGGCCTTTACCAGTTCCGGGTAATGCCATTCGGGATGAAAAATGCTCCGGCTACCTTCCAACGAATGATAGATCAACTCCTCGGTGGTCTGCAGGATTTTGCATGCGCATATCTTGATGACATCGCAATCTATAGCCAGACATGGGAGGAGCATCTCAGACACCTGGGCATAGTGCTAGACAGAATCAGAGTTGCAGGCCTGACCCTGAAGCCAGACAAGTGTAATATTGGGATGTCTGAGGTACAATATTTGGGACATACAGTGGGATGTGGGAAGCAGAGGCCGGAGCCTGCAAAAATCGAGGCCATCCTAAACTGGCCGGTTCCCAGAACCAAGGCCCAGGTACTTGCATTTTTAGGGACAGCCGGGTACTACAGAAAGTTTGTACCCCACTATAGTGACATAGCCAAACCACTGACGGACCTGACCAAAAAGAATCTTCCTAGACAGGTCCTGTGGTCCCCGGAGTGCGAAACAGCATTTCAACAGTTGAAAACCACCCTAACACAAGCTCCCATACTGGCGGCACCCGATCCTAACAAACGCTTTGTCGTACATACAGACTCCTCCATGTTCGGACTGGGAGCCGTACTAAGTCAAGTTGGCGACGACGGGAAGGAGCACCCGGTGGCGTATCTCAGCCTCAAGTTGTTACCCCGTGAAGTTGGATATGCTGCCGTGGAAAAAGAATGTTTGGCTTTAGTCTGGGCTTTAAAGAAATTGCAGCCCTACGTGTATGGACTCTCTTTTAACCGTCATGGCGGACCACAATCCCTTGATATGGCTAAACCGGGTGGCGGGAGAGAATGGCCGATTACTAAGGTGGATCCTGGCTTTGCAACCCTACAATTTCACCATACAATATCGGCCAGGGCCTCAAAACGGGAATGCGGATGGATTATCCCGGCAAACGGACCTGGAATCTTAAGACTACTTCTCCAACATCCTCGAGTTGACCAGGTGAGGGTCCCACTATGGCTGTTGGACTGTTTCCTGGGAGGGGGGTAATGTCATGGTTTGAATCTCTCTGTGACAATGGCCACACCCATCTGCCTCCCAGCCAAGCTCTTGAACTAATCCCTGCTTACCTCATTTGCATAGCCAATCAGAGGGGGTTTCACAATTTACCAATTGAAAGAGGTGTTCCAACTGTCAATATAAATATATGTGATGCATTCAATAAAGAATTTAGTCAGTTTGAACTCCAATACAGCCTGACTGGTGTTAGTTCTGTGAGAATTAAAACGACACGAGCGATCGTTTGAGGCCGGATCATCAACGGCGGAACGAGCAGATATTGTGGTCACATCAGGGAGTGCCGTGAGAGCAGAAAAGAGCAAGCAGGGGCTTGTTACAGGCATCTTAAGAGTCCTGTATTATTATTTTATCGTCACTACCTCCCCGAGTCGGGAGTGGGTAATTGCCGCGCGTCACCTCCTTAACTTGGAAGCTTATGCTTCAATACTTTGTCCCACATTTCCGCTCGATTACATTTAATTTCATCCATTCACCTCCCTTGCATGTGGTATCCTTTTCTCAGGCTCCCTCTCTGGCCTGGAACCCTGATTCCCCGCCACCATTGATCACCATGGTAGGCGCATAAAAGAACATCGAAAGTTGATAGAGCAGATATCAAATTGGATCGTGAACATCACGGGGCCGTGCGATATGGTGGGGCAGTAAGTGTGCACACGCCTACATGAACTGACTGACAGGATTCAGCCCCTGCAACTTCTGGGTCTCCAAATTGGGCACATGGCCTGAGCTTGCCCTTTACGCCTTGGAGGTACTGGCCTGCCCTGCAGCCAGTGTATTGTCTGAACGTGTGTTTAGCACGGCAGGGGGCGTTATCACAGGTTATATTTCCCAATGTTTTGGGGTGTACCCTAATTAAAAAAATATATATAAATTTAAAACCAAAAAGCAGTGTAGGCTACCTCCTCCACTGCCGCTTCCACATACACCGCCACATGTACCGCCTCCCTTGTTTGCAGAGCAATTGCTCATTTTGATGCCATTTGCAGCCCTCTAGCCCTTTCCATGACATTTTTACAGCCATTTTAGTGCTCAAAAGTTCGGGTCCCCATTGACTTCAATGGGGTTCGGGTTCGGGGTCAAGTTCGGGTCCCGAACTCGAACTTTTTTGTGAAGTTCGGCCGAACCCGAACATTCAGGTGTCCACTCAACTCTAGTGGTGAAGTTGTGCTGTTCCTCAGAGCAACTCACCCGCGCGTGCTGCAGCTGAAACTCCACTATTGCCTGCTGCTGCTCGCACAGTCTGGCCAGCATGTGCAAGGTGGAGTTCCACCTTGTGGGCACTTAGCATATGAGGCGGTGAGCGGGAAGGCCAAAGTTACGCTTGGCTGTATTGAGATGCGCCAGTGGGTTGTTATTGGTGAAAGCTATTTAGGGAGTTGCTGCCAAGTAGTCCTTACATTTTTCGGTGACAGCCCACACAAGTGTGAGGAACTCTAATTTGAAAGAGCTGTAGTTCCGGTCATTTTTTTTCAGCTCCTTTCAGGGATCTGCTAGCATAAGCAATTACTCTCTCTTTACCTTCTTGCACTTGAGACAGGACAGCTACCATGCCTTTCTGGCTGGCATCAGTGTAGAGATGGAAGGGCTGTTGGTAATCTGGATATCCCAAAACAGGTGGTTCAGTCAGCTTCATTTTTAAGAGCTGGAAGGCAACTTCCCTGTCTTCATTCCACTCCACGGGTATCTGTGTCTTCTGATACTTCTTTGGGTGTCCTCTTAGGAGTTCTTGAATTGGCTCAGCAATCTGGGCAAAGTGAGGGATGAAGAGTCTGTAGCACCCTGCAAAACTAAGAAAACTTCTCACCTCTTTCACTGTGGTAGGAGTAGGCCAATTCTGGACTGCAGCTAACTTTTCCGGGTCTGGTTTAACACCTTCTGCACTGACAACATGTCCCAGGTACTTGACTTCTGGCTTCAGCAGGTAGCACTTAGATGATTTGATCTTAAGTCCATGTTTAATGAGGACTTGGAAGACTTCTGCAAGGTGTTTCAAGTGGTCTTCGTAGGATTTGGAATAAATAATAACATTGTCTAGATAGAGTAGGACAGTATCGAAGTTTCTATGGCCTAAACAGCGTTCCATTAGTCGTTGGAATGTTCCTGGTGCATTGCAAAGTCCAAAGGGCATGTAATTAAACTCGAATAGGCCCATGGGGGTTGTAAAAGCTGTTTTCTCTCGGTCTTCAGGAGCCATGGGTACTTGTCAGTATCCACTTGTCAGATCAAGAGTAGAGAAATAGGCTGATGATCCCAGTGCTGTCAGGGATTCTTCAATTCTGGGTAAGGGATAGGCATCCTTGTGGGTGATTTGATAAATTTTTCTGTAATCCACACAGAACCTGATATTGCCATCCTTTTTCCGGACAAGAACTAGGGGTGCAGCCCATGGACTATGGCTGTCTTGTATAATATTGGAATCCTTCATCTCTCGGATCATTTGTTTCACAGATTGGTACATCATTGGTGGTATAGGCCGGTACCTTTCTTTTATTGGATGGTGAGAGCCGGTAGGGATATTGTGTTTGATCCCACGGACTTCTCCATAATCCGTAGAGTGCTTACTGAAGGCTTGGTGATGTTCCTTCACAATGTTCAAAACGCCTTCAACTTGGTTTTTCATAGTAGAGCTGTCTACCACGTTAAGTTCTTCCCACAATGAGGCAGGAGGAGCAAGTTCTGGAGTACTGGAGCTCTGCGTAGATTGTTCTATTTTAATTGCGGGCACGCTGATAACATCCTGGAAAGAGATTTGCAATAACTGAGCAAAAGGATAATGTTTCGTGAAGGTAACATGGTGATCATTCAGGTTTATGAGACAGACAGGCACTTTACCTTGGCAAACAGTCACTAAGCTTCTTGCAGCTCTGACTAGGGGATGATCGTCTAGCGCGAAGGGCTCTACCATGGCTTGGTAGTCTTAATCTTGAATTCCAAGGGTGGCATGGCACCATAAGAGTGTCGGTATTTGATTTAAGGATCACAGGTTGGTTACCCCGGATTACGGACACATCAGATTTCTCCCTTCTCATTAGTGAATCTCTGTTGTGCGCTTAGCACACAGATGGTCTGTTGTATGACCCTTTTGGAGGCAGGTGAAGCAGTAGGCATTGATTGGCGTAATGCCTCAAGCATCTCAGTGTAACAATTTCTAAGGACATTTATTCCTAAGATTACTGAAGAGCCACCTTTGTCTCCATCTTGTACAACAATAATACCTTGTCGAGGTACGGTGGTTTCTCCTACTTGCAGAGTTGGCTCCCAATAACCATGTATTGGCACGGGTCTCCCGTTGCTGGCTGTAAAATCCAATCAGGATTCTGGTAGTTGCGTAAGTTGGCTCTGGTCCCAGTATTTATCAAATGCAGGCCATAGGAAGGTAGTGACCTGAGATCCGGTGTCCAGTAAGGCGACAAAGGGAATTCTGTTAATTCGGATTGCTACTTCCGGATGGGATCCTACATATCTGGGCATCCAGTTGGGATCTTGTGGACCTACTAGTTTATCTCTCAAGGGGTGGTACTTAGCTTCGAGGGTCTCTCTTTTAACCGCCAGCACATTGTTTCTGTATGTCCTGACTTATGACAGTAGGTGCAAACAGGTCGCCTGCGGACGTTGGAGTGGTCATTTGGGCACCCGCCAGGACTTCTGGGATATATATCTTTGTAGTCAGGAGGAGAAAGTTATTTTCGTATAGGTGTTTTTTTAAAACCAGAATGTTATTGCAGAATTTCAAGCTTGTATCTCACACTGAAAAACAAGGGTAAGCAGGCACACTCTAATCTGGGTACAAACAAGTATTTTATTTGTAGTAAAATAAGATGGGTCGAGATATAAAATTAGTAAATATAGAGATGGTGGAGATAAAAATATATAAAAAGATAGTCTTTTAGTAGAAAAATATATAAAAATGTAGTCTTTTGGTAGAAAAATATGAGTAGAAAAATATGAGTAGTGGGTGATCACCACTGGGTAATGAATACCCTGTAAAATATCTGGAAAAAATATATGAAGAAAAATCTGGAAAAAAGAAGGAGATCTTAAAGTCTTTCATATACTGTTATGCATATGATGGTGGCCACTGTTTTAGAGGTAAAATTGAATAAAAGATATCTTATAAGATAGCGTAGTCCTTTATGAAGGTGAAGAAACGCTGAGCAGAGGATGATGGCTCTGTATAAATAGTTTATGTAGATGTCAGTTGCCGCACAGTCCAGGATAAATATTGCACTGGTTCAATATATTTCTAATAAAGCAGCAGGCATGTATATGTAGTTGTACTTCAATACTTTAGACAATATGTACTTTGAATTTCATATGCCGAGCTGTGGAGGGAAAAAGGAGCTCTGAGCCTGAGTGCGGCGTCCCGCACTGTCTCTGGCTGCAGAGGTCACTTACCCTTCCTAGCGCTGTTTGTGTGTAATCCTCCGGCAGTGATCGGCGGTTCCTGGAAGGCTGTGTTGGTTCAGTCCTGTTCAGAGTCGATAGCGTCCCTCGTGTTGCCTAGGATGCGGGGGGGGCGTGGTTCGCGCGTCTGGTGGATGACGTCAGCGGTCCCGTGATCGCGGACTTTTCAGAGTTTGTACTCCGTATTCCTCCTGCTCTGCTTCAAGTGAATGATCCAATAATCCTCAGCTGCTTAAACGCGTTTCGGGACGCTGGTCCCTTCATCAGTAAGTGGAGGATTATGGTGGGTGCTGTAGTATTTATAGGTATCACGGTCGGCGTGGCTATCACATACGTGACACAGAGGGAGGGAACGAGGAAGGCCCTGCCCAAGTGAGAGGGAAGATGGTGACCCCTGACTCACCTGGCGGCTGGCACCTGGCTGCCCTGACGTCCCTAGACGGGTTCCTCACCCGTACGCCGATCACGTGCCTAAAGCCCTGGCTTTCCCTGAGCTGAGCCCTAGGTAGTGAACAGGGCGATGGGAACACTAGTCCGCACCACTAACTCTAAGGGAAAACACCAAGGGGAGGACAGACAACACAGACTCAACATATATTCCCAGGTGGACGACAACAGGAGACAACAATAAGCCCAACAGGGATCCGGAGGGTAGCACTCAGGAACGACAAGCAGGATTCACCACTCCAGTGGGTCAGTATAGATGTCCAGGCAGGAAGCTCTATAACTGGCAACTAGAGAAGTGTGAGGGGAGAATATAAGGAGGTAGGGAGTGGCAGACAAGAAACAGCTGAGGAGGAGAAGCTACGGATCCCTGAGAGAGACAAAAAGGATAGCAAGGCAAACACAGAAAACAATCACTAAAAAACAACGTGATCTTTAGATATAGAGCGCGCAGCCACCCGCTGCGACCTCCTGACCCCGGGTATAACGGAGTCAGACGTGGCTCTTGATACCCTCGTGACAATAGGGCAGCAATGATCAGGCTAATTATCATTACTAATAAAGTTAATGCGTTCAATTAGTTGCTTTATAGCAATCTTATTTGGCACAATTGGTTTGAAAGAGGTGAAAATGGTGAAGTGAAAAAATATAGTAAGAATGAAATGAAAATTAGACTGGAAGAGTCAAAAAATATATATAGATGTTCTGTATAAGAATAATAATGGCACAAAAACATAGGTAGAGATGCTTAATTGGGACCAATCCCTCCTTATGATGAGGTGATTGTATTTGTAAATCAGTTGATTCCATCGGTATTCCGATTTTGTCTTTATTTTACCTGTTTCGTAGGTCAAACACCTTTCTTTTGGTGGTGTCAGGGACTAATAGCTTATTTGGTTGGATATGTCTCAGATGGGTTTCTATAGTGTGGGTGTTTAATAGTATTTGTGGTACTTGTTTTAATTCCTGATGTAAACTGGGTATATGGTGTATCCTAATAGTGAGCGTGCAATGGTCCTGATGTTTCCTGGTTGTAGGTACATGGTAGGATGAGCCCCTTATGTTGCTGGTCCGTAGTGTGAAAGACCCAGCAAATCTTTTGGGTTCATCATTCCGTATGTACCAATTGGAGGAACAGCATGGGCCATAGTAAAGCACTGGAATTTAATATTGTAGATTTATGCAATGTGGAAAGATAATTTATTTATATAGATGTTCACTAGTTCTGGTAGAGAAGTAGTGGTTGTTGATACAAGCTATAATTGATAATTCACCAATGACACCGTATGTATTCATTGTGGTGTCATTGGTAAATCCTGGCGCCCCTACATCATCTATAAAAAGAACTGATAAACCCACTACATGAAACAAAGAGAGAAGTTACAAGGAGAAACTGACCTCTATTAGGACTCCAAGTTTACCACATTCAAATCACCATCATATTAACAAAGCTCCATATGCGCCAAATTTACAAAGTCCTATATGCGTCAAACTTTGGACGTTCCTATCACATTGACCCCATACTGGACCTATAGGTTAATATATGTCATAAATCAAATCAGACATCTTTCTCCCTCTCGCCGTACCCTGTGTTGCATCCTCTCCCTCCCCCCTACCCCCCTGCAAACATCCAGGGAGGGTAAATCCGGGTGGTCACTGGGTCTTTCATATTACGGACCAGTGATACAATGGATTCCTTCCACTGTGTGTCGGTGGTCGGGGGGGCGCCAGGATTTACCAATGACACCACAATGAATACATACGGTGTCATTGGTGAATTATCAATTATAGCTTGTATCAACAACCACTACTTCTCTACCAGAACTAGTGAACATCTATATAAATAAATTATCTTTCCACATTGCATAAATCTACAATATTAAATTCCAGTGCTTTACTATGGCCCATGCTGTTCCTCCAATTGGTACATACGGAATGATGAACCCAAAAGATTTGCTGGGTCTTTCACACTACGGACCAGCAACATAAGGGGCTCATCCTACCATGTACCTACAACCAGGAAACATCAGGACCATTGCACGCTCACTATTAGGATACACCATATACCCAGTTTACATCAGGAATTAAAACAAGTACCACAAATACTATTAAACACCCACACTATAGAAACCCATCTGAGACATATCCAACCAAATAAGCTATTAGTCCCTGACACCACCAAAAGAAAGGTGTTTGACCTACGAAACAGGTAAAATAAAGACAAAATCGGAATACCGATGGAATCAACTGATTTACAAATACAATCACCTCATCATAAGGAGGGATTGGTCCCAATTAAGCATCTCTACCTATGTTTTTGTGCCATTCCTATTCTTATACAGAACATCTATATATATTTTTTGACTCTTCCAGTCTAATTTTCATTTCATTCTTACTATATTTTTTCACTTCACCATTTTCACCTCTTTCAAACCAATTGTGCCAAATAAGATTGCTACAAAGCAACTAATTGAACGCATTAACTTTATTAGTAATGATAATTAGTCTGATCATTGCTGCCCTATAAATACTACAGCACCCACCATAATCCTCCACTTACTGATGAAGGGACCAGCGTCCCGAAACGCGTTTAAGCAGCTGAGGATTATTGGATCATTCACTTGAAACAGAGCAGGAGGAATACGGAGTACAAACTCTGAAAAGTCTGCGATCACGGGACCGCTGACGTCATCCACCAGACGCGCGAACCACGCCCCCCCGCGTCCTAGGCAACACGAGGGACGCTATCGACTCTGAACAGGACTGAACCAACACAGCCTTCCAGGAACCGCCGATCACTGCCGGAGGATTACACACAAACAGCGCTAGGAAGGGTAAGTGACCTCTGCAGCCAGAGTACGTGCGGGACGCCGCACTCAGGCTCAGAGCTCCTTTTTCCCTCCACAGCTCGGCATATGAAATTCAAAGTACATATTGTCTAAAGTATTGAAGTACAACTACATATACATGCCTCCTGCTTTATTAGAAATATATTGAACCAGTGCAATATTTATCCTGGACTGTGCGGCAACTGACATCTACATAAACTATTTATACAGAGACATCATCCTCTGCTCAGCGTTTCTTCACCTTCATAAAGGACTACGCTATCTTATAAGATATCTTTTATTCAATTTTACCTCTAAAACAGTGGCCACCATCATATGCATAACAGTATATGAAAGACTTTAAGATCTCCTTCTTTTTTCCAGATTTTTCTTCATATATTTTTTCCAGATATTTTACAGGGTATTCATTACCCAGTGGTGATCACCCACTACTCATATTTTTCTACTCATATTTTTCTACCAAAAGACTACATTTTTATATATTTTTCTACTAAAAGACTATCTTTTTATATATTTTTATCTCCACCATCTCTATATTTACTAATTTTATATCTCGACCCATCTTATTTTACTACAAATAAAATACTTGTTTGTACCCAGATTAGAGTGTGCCTGCTTACCCTTGTTTTTCTGTGATTGTATGCTCCTGACTGGGTGAGTCAGACTAAGCAGTTCTGCACCTCTATCATAGAGGTAGAGCCGTCTATCCCCTTGATTTACCTTGTATCTCACACTGACAGATGCAGCCAAGGCTGCAAATTTAGTATTTGGCCCAAAATGGCAGTTTTTTAAAACTCTGAATATTATTGCAGTATTTCTAGCTTGTATCTCACACTAACAGATGCAGCCAAGGCTTAAATTTTGTATTTTGCCCAAAATCAGTGTTTTTTAAAAAACAGAATAGAACACCAGTATCTAACGCGTGTATTTCACACTGACAGATGTAGCCAAAACAGCATATTTAGTATTTGGCCCAAAATGGGTGTTTTTTGGATACTGAAGCTGTCCTGAGAGCGGCTAGGGAGAAAGGAGATCCCTCTTTGGACGGTCATAAAGTGCAATTATTTCAAGATCTGGCGGCGAGCACACTAGCCAAGCGCAGGAACTTGCGCCCATTAACCGCGCTCCTGAGAGAGAAGAAATTACCAGTAAGATGGCTGTTCCCTTTTGGCCTCAGCACCGCCATAGGAGGGAAGCAATACACAGTAAGACTCCCGGAGGCCATTCTGCCTATATGGCAGGCATTGGGATCAGAAGCTCTGGACATTCAGTCATGGCTTCCTTGTAACCCGACATTAGACCTTCCAAAACTGCCGCAGGCAGAGGAATGGCGCCTGGCGCAAAAGAAGAAATCTCCGAAGAAAAGAATTCCTTAATCCATCTGGATCTATCTGAATTGAGACCCCAGAATTCGCCATAAAGGGGATCTCAGTGAACGCTATGTTCCAGCCTTATAGGATCCAGGTTTTATGTTACCCGTCTAACTGACCCTCCATTGTCCCTACTGTTTGTTTTTTCAGCTCACTTCCCTTAATCTATGTCTGTTCACCTTTAATCTTTGCTGCTTTTTCCCTCATAACTCTATTCCCCCTTCCTTTCCCTTCTCTTCTTGTCTCATCTTGTGCTCCATTAACAGGCCGTCATAGGTAATGCAATGTCTGCTGTTTGGTCGCTCATGGCTGATAGCCCTACCTCCATTTGCTCCTATGGCGCTGACACTGCGCAATAATTTAGTGAGCTTGTTACATATACCGTGTCCCTACATTGTAGAATGTTTATATATGCCCACTGTCTTTTTCTCTCCATTGGGCTTAGTGTGTGAGACCTGGCTCAAGGGTGTTTACACACTAATTTCCCCTCCAGTCGGGGTTTATAATCCCTCAGGTAGTTATTACATACTTAGTAACTGCCTCCATTTTCATTTTCATCAGATGTTTTGTTCATGTATTTTTTGTCCCATTTGTTGCCCTGTGTCGCCCTCCTATGGTCATTTAGATCTTCTGCTCAGGCTCACTCTTGTTTATAATGACTGACTTAAAGGTATTGTCTTTTAATGTAAATGGTATGAACACCCCACAGAAAAGGAGTCACGTTTATCATTTGCTCCGGAAAGAGGGAGCAGACTTAGCTTTCCTGCAAGAGACCCATTTTAGGCACTTACATATCCCAAAAACAGTTAATAAGCATTTTGCGGTATGGCATCATGCCTCCTATTCCTCAGCTGCTAGAGGTGTTTCTATAGCCCTAGGACCGAAGGTCCCATTTACTTTAGAGGCCAAATTAGCTGAGCCTGATGGTCGCTTTCTATTTTTAAAAGGTAAAGTAGTAAACACTAAGTACACTCTAGTGAATTTGTACGCTCCAAATAGTGGACAAATCACTTGGCTGCTACACACCCTGGAGACTCTAAAAATGTTTAGAGAGGGATACCTCATCATAGGAGGGGACCTTAACCTCACGCTTGATCCTCTGATCGACTCGACCTCCATAGGTCGCCCTACCTCAAGAAGACAGTTGAGGAGACTACTTATTGCTCTCAGAGACTTGGGGGTCTCGGATGTCTGGCGCCTCCTCCATCCTGAGGAAAAAGACTACACCTTCCACTCACAGGCGCAGAATTCATACCAGCGCCTGGATTATATTTTTGTTGCAAACCATCTGCTGTCCTCGATTTCTGAGGCAAAGATAGGGAACATAGTCATCTCTGACCATGCGCCTGTGAGTGTGGGGGTGAGGATTCACGCCCTACCTCCGAGATCCTGGGTCTGGAGGTTGAATGAGACGCTCCTGGAAGAGGAATCCCATAGGAAGGCAGTTGAGCTATGTCTCAAAAATTATTTTCAAGAAAATACTGGGAACCTCGCTAATGGGACATCACTCTGGGAAGCCCATAAAGTTGTAGTCAGAGGGGAGCTCATCAGCTTGGGCTCCAGTGCCAAAAAGCGTAGGCAGAAACAATTTGATTCCCTTCTCCAGCAAATCTCCACACTTGAAACCCTTCACAAAAAAAATAGGACGGAAGAGGTCCTGTTGTCACTCAAGTGCTTGAGACATAAGCTCACTGACCTTTTGAACATTAGAGCAGCAGGGGCCTTGAGGACATTGCGCTTTAAGCAATACCTTCACGGTAATAGGGGTTCCAAGTTGGTATCCAGCCTTATTAAGGGCCAAAGGAATAGGTCTTTTATCCAGGCTATCAGGTCAGCCTCGGGCCCCCGACTTATCAACACCCCAGCGATTGCCCAGGAGTTTTGCTCCTTTTATTCGAATCTGTATAACCTCCCCGTACCCCTTACTTCTCAGCAAATTGAGGCACGTACATCGGATTTCCTCAAATCCATCAATATTCCGAGACTCTCAACAGATGATATACATCGGCTGCTACAACCATTCACAATAGAAGAGGTAGAAAAGGTCCTAATGTCTATCCCTACAGGTAAGAGCCCCGGGCCTGATGGGTTCCCAATCTCTTATTATAAAAAGTATAAAGATATTTTAATCCCGCACTTTGTTGATGCATGTAATCTCCTCCTCACAGGTAATTCCCTGACCCCACAGGTCCAGGAAGCACACATAACGATCATCCATAAAGAAGGAAAGGATAAGGAGGTATGCGGTAGTTATAGGCCGATCTCATTATTGAATACTGATTTGAAGTGGTGGGCCAAGTTGCTTAATAGCAGGATGTCTAAATTGCTTCCTGGGCTTGTGGGCGAAGAACAGGTGGGATTCGTGGCGGGTAGGGAAGGTAGACATAATGTCAGCAGAGTGAAACATGCGATCACTCACTCCATCAAATTTAGGTCCCCTCTTGTACTATTAGGCACGGATGCGGAGAAGGCGTTCGATAGGGTCAGCTGGGCATATATGAGTAAGGTACTAAATGCCTTTGGTTTTCCTGAAAACTTCATTAAAGCAATTTACACCTTATACTCTGCACCATCTGCGAGAGTACTGGTTAACGGCACCCTATCGAACGCCTTCCAAATTAGAAATGGCACGCGTCAGGGATGCCCTTTGTCCCCTACTTTATTTGTACTCACCCTAGAGACGCTTCTTCTTAAGTTCCGACAATCCCCCTTGATCAAAGGTGTGAAAATAGGCAATTACACCCACAAGATGGCCGCCTTTGCGGACGACTTACTGCTTCTGATGACTAATCCTGAAGAGGCTCTACCGGAGGTTATGCAGATTTTCGAATCCTTTGGGTTATATAAAATTTTAAGATTAATCTTGATAAGTCGGAGGCCCTTGGAGTTTCCCTTTCGACTGCTTTACGTAATAAAGTCAAAGCCCTCACGCCATTCAAATGGCCTTCATAAGCAATAAAATATTTAGGGGTGATGATACTGATGGATCCCAAGCTGTTGTTTAGGCTTAACTTTCCTCCACTGCTCTCCAAAGTCACCTCTGTTCTCTCTAAGAGCAGTTCTCCTTTCCTTACCTGGCTAGGCAGGAAAAATGTTCTCACCACCTATATTCTGCCGTTGATTATGTACACCTTAAGAGCCCTTCCCATTTCAATCCCAGCTAGCTTCATTAATAAATTGCAATCCACCATGAGCAGATATTTATGGTATAAGGGCCGTCCTAGAATGTCCTTTCGCCTTCTTTCCCGTAGGAGGAAAAATGGGGGTATCTCATTACCTGATCTACCGACTTATATACAGGCTATCAGTTTGGAGAGATGGCTTAAATTGACCAGGCAAGAGACGAACTGTATGCATATAGACTTAGAATTGGCTCTGTTGGGTAAAGAATCTTTTCACAGATTGTGGACACCTGAGAGGACAGGGGAGAGACCCAAAGTGGAGAGTGAGCTAACCAGAGGAATGCTCCATGTATGTCATAAGGCTACGGCTTTAACCTCTACTCAGGGTAAGATATCTCCACTTGCTCCTATTTCAGTTATTCCCACACTCCTGTTCCCACAAATTAAGTCTCCTTCAGATATTTGGCTAGCACTTTCACATCATAGAATAGGAGACATGAAAAAGTTTCAAACCTCATCCGACTTCTACACTGCCCTCTCAGGTGACCCAGCCCCTGGCAAAGATTTCATCCAGAGAAATGACTTTGAGAGTATCTGTAGACAGTTTTTGACCTCTAAGTTCATCCCAATTCCAGATCCGTCGTGGTTGGAGAATTATGTATTACTACCAAGTTTACCCCATAAATGTACCACTCTCATTTATAGACAGATTCTATGCGCAAGAGACTCTAATGTGCCGCCATGGGTAGCCGAGTGGGGAAAAGAGCTCCAACTTAAGTTTGATGAAGCTGATATTAAGTGGATTCAAAAATCTTCGCATGGCTTCTCCAAATGTATAAAAATTCAGGAAAATTCTGTTAAGACAGCGCTGCGGTGGTATAGAACGCCCAAGTACCTTTTTAAAATCAGGATACTTTCCACGGATCTTTGCTGGCTGTGTACTGCCGCCACTGGCTCCCTATCACACATCTGGTGGTCCTGCCCGGCCATCAGACCCTTCTGGGAAGGTATTGAGTCTGCTATTAATGTAATTTGTACAATGACCCTGAAGCTCTCAGCCCAGCTGATCTTACTCTGGTTACCTACTCCAGACTTTCGTCCGGGGAAAAACAACTTGGCCACACATCTGCTCATGGCCGCAAAGCTTTTGATCCCAGTAAAGTGGAGATCAATTGATCCACCATCACTAGGGATGTGGCGCGATAGGGTCCACCAGATGTGCCAGATGGAAGAATTGATAGGTTGGACGTATCACAGCAGAGACAGATTTTTGCAGCTCTGGCAACCTTGGTTAAAATATAGATCAGATCTTCTCAACTCTCAGCAATGGGACTCTGAGTAAGATTTGTGGTAGATGGCCATTTTTTCTCCCCTCCTACCCGTTCTCTGTCCAGCCCATTATAGAGACCTACTCTGGTGACACACAGTCAATATATGTTTGTACCATACCTCAGACAATACGAACAGTCCTACCTCCACTAATGACCTGAGCGAGTTACACAATATACTTAGGGTTGACACAATGTTGGGGCTTTGTTTTTTCCCCTTCCTTTATTGATATGTAACTGTTGTTATGTATATTTGTACTGTAAGATCGATCGCTTTAAGGGCCTTTTAGCCCTAGACAAGTGGTGGTCACATCCTAGCTTGCATTGTTAGGCAATGCCTTTGATGCTTTATACCTAAATTTGATTATGATGTGATACACGCTATATTACGCTTTATACTATGTGATTATCTTTGTTTATTTGATCAATAAAAAGAGATTTCAAACAAAATGGGTGTTTTTTTTATAACAGAATAGAACATTAGTATCTAACGTGTGTATTTCACACTGACAGATGCAGCCAAGCCCGCAAATTTAGTATTTGGCCCAAAATGGGTGTTTTTTTTTAAACCCAGAATATTATTGCAGTATTTCTAGCTTGTATGTCACACTAACAAATGCAGCATAGGCCCCAGATGTAGGGTATTGGCAAAAATGAGTGTTTTTTTTAAACCCAGAAAATTTGTGAAGCATTGCAAGCTTGTAATTCACACTGACAAATGCTGCAAAGGCCCCAGATGTAGGGTATTGCCAAAAATGGGTGTTTTTTCTGTTCTGTTTCGGGTCTGGGGTCCAAAAATCCTAAAGTTTGGTACGAACCCGAACTTTACATTTCGGGTTCGCTCAACCCTACTGATAATGGTTACATTCAAGTATAAGACAGTCTCTAGTACATTTAGATATGAAATAAAGTCTCTTTAAGAGGGACAGAGGTGAAGCTGCAAGAGGTCCACTGCTCACAGGTGTGATGTCTGTCTCTCAGGCTATTAATGATATAGGTTTTATGCTTACTGGTAGAGGACTTCTACGCTGGTCCCGGTTATCCCAGTGCAGGTTAGTGAGGCTGCCGGAGGCTGGTGAATCCTTCACTTTTAACTCCAAAGGTCCTAAGGCACGTATAGCGATGGCCGTAACCCTTTGGGTCTCTGTTCCTTTAGTGCTTTCTGGATTAATATCCTTTTCTGAAGCTAAACTTCTAGCTGATGTCCACTAACTCTTAGCAGAGTTCTGAGCAGAATGTGGACCACTTCAGCTCAGGGCTGAAGACTGAAGACTACACTGCGTGCAGAATTATTAGGCAAATGAGTATTTTGACCACATCATCCTCTTTATGCATGTTGTCTTACTCCAAGCTGTATAGGCTCGAAAGCCTACTACCAATTAAGCATATTAGGTGATGTGCATCTCTGTAATGAGAAGGGGTGTGGTCTAATGACATCAACACCCTATATTAGGTGTGCATAATTATTAGGCAACTTCCTTTCCTTTGGCAAAATGGGTCAAAAGAAGGACTTGATAGGCTCAGAAAAGTCAAAAATAGTGAGATATCTTGCAGAGGGATGCAGCACTCTTAAAATTGCAAAGCTTCTGAAGCGTGATCATCGAACAATCAAGCGTTTCATTCAAAATAGTCAACAGGGTCGGAAGAAGCGTGTGGAAAAACCAAGGTGCAAAATAACTGCCCATGAACTGAGAAAAGTCAAGCGTGCAGCTGCCAAGATGCCACTTGCCACCAGTTTGGTCATATTTCAGAGCTGCAACATCACTGGAGTGCCCAAAAGCACAAGGTGTGCAATACTCAGAGACATGGCCAAGGTAAGAAAGGCTGAAAGACGACCACCACTGAACAAGACACACAAGCTGAAACGTCAAGACTGGGCCAAGAAATATCTTAAGACTGATTTTTCTAAGGTTTTATGGACTGATGAAATGAGAGTGAGTCTTGATGGGCCAGATGGATGGGCCCGTGGCTGGATTGGTAAAGAGCAGAGAGCTCCAGTCCGACTCAGACGCCAGCAAGGTGGAGGTGGAGTACTGGTTTGGGCTGGTATCATCAAAGATGAGCTTGTGGGGCCT
This sequence comes from Bufo bufo, assembly GCF_905171765.1. Taxonomy (NCBI): domain Eukaryota; kingdom Metazoa; phylum Chordata; class Amphibia; order Anura; family Bufonidae; genus Bufo; species Bufo bufo. The sequence continues at coordinate 460,795,258 of NC_053393.1, forward strand.
TTTCGGGTTGAGGATGGAGTCAAGCTCAACTCCCAGTCCTACTGCCAGTTTCTGGAAGACACCTTCTTCAAGCAGTGGTACAGGAAGAAGTCTGCATCCTTTAAGAAAAACATGATTTTCATGCAGGACAATGCTCCATCACACGCGTCCAAGTACTCCACAGCGTGGCTGGCAAGAAAGGGTATAAAAGAAGAAAATCTAATGACATGGCCTCCTTGTTCACCTGATCTGAACCCCATTGAGAACCTGTGGTCCATCATCAAATGTGAGATTTACAAGGAGGGAAAACAGTACACCTCTCTGAACAGTGTCTGGGAGGCTGTGGTTGCTGCTGCACGCAATGTTGATGGTGAACAGATCAAAACACTGACAGAATCCATGGATGGCAGGCTTTTGAGTCTCCTTGCAAAGAAAGGTGGCTATATTGGTCACTGATTTGTTTTTGTTTTGTTTTTGAATGTCAGAAATGTATATTTGTGAATGTTGAGATGTTATATTGGTTTCACTGGTAAAAATAAATAATTGAAATGGGTATATATTTGTTTTTTGTTAAGTTGCCTAATAATTATGCACAGTAATAGTCACCTGCACACACAGATATCCCCCTAAAATAGCTAAAACTAAAAACAAACTAAAAACTACTTCCAAAAATATTCAGCTTTGATATTAATGAGTTTTTTGGGTTCATTGAGAACATGGTTGTTGTTCAATAATAAAATTAATCCTCAAAAATACAACTTGCCTAATAATTCTGCACTCCCTGTAAAGACACACTAACTAGGCCTGAGCTGGGCTATATATGGGATGTATTGTCTCCCCCTAGTGGTAGGCTCAATGCAATGGAATCTAACACACCTGTAGGCAGGGATTATGCATAAAGATGCACTGCAGCATTAAACAGGTTATATAAAGTGTACAAAGCATAACACTACAACTTTTCAGTACCCACGTGGTTAGTGGGACACTGCACAAGTGCCATGCTCCACATGCGCCATTGTTGATTCAGCCCTGAATACATGCTACCAGTCACCTCAATTATGCCCTTACAGAGATCCCATGAAGTCCCCTACTAGGAGCAGCTAAAGCTTGTGCTCCCATAACAAGGGAGCAGTGCCGGCCTGAGCCACCTCAGGCATTGAAAAAAATATAAGGGCTCATGCACACAAATGTATTTTCTTTCCGTGTCTATTCCATTTTTTTTGCGGACCGTATGCGGAACCATTCATTTCAATGGGTCCACAAAAAAATTGGATTCCCTTTCTGTATGTCCACATGTCTGTTCCGCAAAAAAATGGAACATGTCCTATAATTGTCCGCATTAAGGACAAGGATTTGACTGTTCTATTAGTGGCCAGCTGTTTCATTCCGAAAATACTGAATGCACATGGATGTCATCCGTATTTTTTGTGGATTTGTTTTTTGCGGAAATACATAGGGTTGTGTGCATGAGCCCTAAGAATGATGACTGCAGGATGCTAACTGTAGCTTGAATAAAGTTACAGTGTAAAATGACCTCAGTCTCTCAGGCTCCATGACACATCATTTCTAACTACCAGTTTCACATTATCACCTCTGTGTTAGGGGCTTAGCTGTGAGCGTCATCCACTGACATGTATGTATGGATACTTAATTGCTATACAGCTGACTTATTTACTAGCCTTGGAATCTAAACCCGTTCACGTGATGTATTTTGGCTCTGTTTTTCATGTGGAATCTGTGCAAAAAAGCCTCTAAAAAAACTCCCATTCATTTTAATGGGAGGTACAAGTTGCAGACGGGTCCGTTATGCTTGCCCAAAGACTTCTATTGTGACGGATCAAAACGGAATGCGTCTTAAAGGCTTCTGTTTTGCATTCCGTCCTGGAATTCCGTTATATTCCGTTATAAACTGATCCTATAATGGAATGCCATAACGCAAGTGCGAACCCTAACATGAAATAAAATGTAGTAGAAAGCCTGAACCTTAGGGTACCTACACACAATGTAGAATACCTGCACACAATTTGGATTACGTGCAGCTTTTCTGCACAGATTTGCATGCGGTGCATAATATAGTACCAGAAAAGTGAATTTGACAAATCTCATGTATACTTCGCTTTTTAAAGTCTGCAGCATGTCATTTGTTTGTGTGATTCTGCACCTTCTGTAGAGAGGTTTTCACCATAGACTTCAATGGGGTTGTTTACATAAACAGAATATCTGCGCAAAAATCATAAAAAAAAAAAAACGCATTAAAAACACACAAAAAAAAAGATAAATAGAGCAAATTAAGAGTGCACTCCACATACTGTAGCGGTGTCCGTTTTGCAGAAGGGCTTCCATGTGCTTCTGGGTCCATGTGGCCATACTGCAAAAGATAGGACATGTACTATCTTTGGCCACAATATGCTTATCTAAGACACACAGAATTCCATGTGTCCACAACGCAATGCGAAATGCACACGGTTCGTGTCTGTGTTTTGCGGATCCACTGTTTGTGGTCCGCAGAATGGGCACGGCCGTGTAAATGCATCTGTATGTGCATTTTATTGTGCGGATTTCATGCAGATTTTCTGCATACAAATCTGCACCATGTTCTGGTACACTTATGCCTCATTCACACAGTCATGTTCAGTCATTGATTTTCATCACTGATTTTGAGTCAAAACCAGATGTGGCTCTAAACACAAAACCGGTGCAGATCTTTCCATTATACCTTATGTCTGTATAGCTCAAATCCTGGTTTTCACAATCACTGATGGAAATCACTGACCAAAACACTGATGTGTGAATACCAGCGCCACAGTGTATAACGCAGGCGCGCCGGACTGCAGACACTGCTGGCAGTTTGGGAGTTAATTCCCACTGTCGTCCTGCTGTAGGAACATAGCTGGTAAGTGCTCGCTCCCCCCCTCCCTTGGGGGGGCAGGGTAATAGGTGAAGTCACCACCCCTTAGAGTTAATAAAAAGGAGGGTCATCCCTGTGTCCTGCCTCTCAGTTTCCGGCACCTCTGGAAGGAAGCTTCCTAACAAGGTATGGCCGACGACAGAGCCCTCCTGGCAGCCCTAGCTGCTAGAGTCCAGGAGAACCCAGCTTTCCTAACATCCCTCATTGCTGGCTTGCAGGAGAGCCCCCTCCTGCTATGCCTGCAGGGGACTCTTTAGTTTCTGGCCGCCCTAAACGGCGTACTAGAGCCCCAGCCAGACTCAGCTCTCCCTCCCTCCCTCCTCCACGTGTGAGAGGTTCAAAGCGGGGGGGGCGCAGCCTCCAGCGTGTGTGCAGGAGTGTTATCAGCTCGGCCGGCAGCACGTTCTGGTCTCCCGCCCCCTGCTTCTTTCATTAACCCCCGAGCTTCCTCTGTCCCCTTGCCCGAGCTAGTGCCTAGTAACAGGGCTAGTGTGCACACATCTGCTGTGATCTCTGCCCCCACTCTGGCACTGAGTGCCCAGGCATCCCAGGTCCCTGCAGCGCAGCATACAGCTGCGCTCACCTGTGTTAATGAGCGGGGTAGCGATGTTTCCAGAGAGCTGGCCGGAGTGCAGTCAGTGCTTCCGGCAGCGTGGTCTGTGGCCCCGCCCCCCTCCAGTACTCAGCAGTTTCCCGCTCCCTGGCAGGCAAGCTCCTCTCTCCGCAGCTCCCTGCTGCAGACTGTCACCCCTGGGATTATGGGCAATAGAAATTCTAATGTGTCATCTGCAGATGAGCCCAGGGATGCCCCCTCTACCGAGGTACAGGCTCCTGGGAGTGCCAACAGTTGCACTAATGCCCCTGCCAGCCCACCCCTCCAACCCCCCAATCCCTCAGGCCACCCTGCCTGACTTTATTGTAGCCAATCCCACCACTTCCTCATCGCTTATGGCACATTTAGGTCCCCCTACTGGGGTCCCTGCCGCTATTGCGCATATGGGGGAACGTCCCAATTCCAGACGGCGCTCATCTTCAAACTCACCTGATGTATCCGTCCGCCGTTACCGGCGCAGGTCGGCAGCTTGTCATCAACGTTGTTCCCGTCATCGGTCACGGTCTGCGCGGCGGTCCCACAGAAGTGCCCGCTCCAGATCGTCTCGCTGGCGGTCACCTTCATCAACGGAGGTCAGCTCCTGCAGCGATACCGCTGGCAGGTCTCATTCACAACGCAGAAGGGGTGCCCATTCATCTGCTGCACGGGCTTCTCGCGGGGCCAGCCGGGCCAGCGCGGTGCAGGATCCGAATCCTCCAATCGCCCCAGTGGAACCTCCAGGTCCTTCTACTACCGGTGAGTTGAATTTTACGGGGGCTTGGGGGGCCTCTTTGGGTCCCCAGTTGGTCCCGGTACTTAAATCTTTATTGTCGCACTTGGACGGGAGTAATGCTGCTGCAGGTAAGCCCCCTCCTGCTGCCCCGCCTAGGGCAGGTGATCATAAAGAATCGCTGTTTTGCGGCCTGTCTCCTTTGGGGGCGCACTTGGACATGGACACTAAGGAGAAAATTTGGTCTAACCAATACATAGACATCTGGTCATTAGTTACTGTAGACCAGCATACGATAGATAAAGAGCGGCTCCCCAATTCAGACAGGTTTACCGATCGCCGGCCCAAAGTGGCGCGCACCATGGGTAACTGGCTACAGGCCTTCTCGGTCTTAGGTCATGTTATGGCACAGAGGCACCCAGAGCTCTGCGGTGAATTATTTCTGTATTTGGAATCTGTTTATAGCGCCTATAAGTCCCACGGCGGTTCTGCCTGGTGGCGCTACGACGAGGAGTTCCGTAGGCGTTTGGCACTGCAGCCGGATATCGGTTGGGGTGTCAAATCCACAGACCTCTGGTTGCGACTGATGCTGTCACAAAAATCTGTGCCCTTTCAGTCAGCGGCCCCCGGCCTCACTTCCAGTGGTCAGGGGCCGGTGTCAATCCGCAGGCCAGGATCCTGCTGGCTGTATAACGAAGGCCACTGCAGGTTCTTCGCCCTATGTAAATTCAAACATGAGTGTTCCATCTGTGGGGGATCCCATTCGGCCATTCGATGCCCTAGACAGCAGCCGGCCAGATCCAATGCTTCCTCTACCGCAAAAGAGCCCAGTGAGTGTAGCAGAGATGTCCCCATGGTTAGAGCTCTACCCCAATAAAAGGGCTTCCGTCCCCTCCTTTTGATAATATCCGGGTTTCTCCATTGGGCCTGGTACCGAAGCGGGAGCCAGGTAGTTTTAGACTTATCCATCACTTGTCCTTCCCCAAAGGCGAGTCTGTTAATGACGGTATTTCTAAGGAGGACGCTACAGTCTCTTATGTTTCCTTTGACAGGGCTGTCTCTTTACTGAGAGCGGCAGGCCGGGGTGCCTTATTGTTAAAGTCAGACATTGAGTCCGCCTTCCGCCTTCTCCCGGTGCACCCGGATTGTTACCATCTGCTAGTCTGCATGGTTGATAATTGCTACTATTATGACACCCGGTTGCCCATGGGATGCGCAATGTCTTGTTACTTCTTTGAATTGTTCAGTTCGTTCTTGGAATGGGTCGTCAGGTTTGAGACGGGGTCTAGTTCCATAATTCATTATTTAGATGACTTCTTGTTCATAGCCCTCAGGTGATTCCCCCAAGTGTAAGTTCCTGTTAGACACTGTCTGTTTCCTAATGTCCAGATTCGGGGTCCCCCTGTCTCCTGATAAAACGGTAGGCCCGTCCACCAACATTGTGTTCTTAGGCATTGAAATTGATTTACTAGCTATGGTTTTCCGGCTCCCTTGTGATAAGCTTGCCAAGCTGTTAGCACTTATTGAAGGTTTTTGCTCTGTTAAATCTGTCACGCTCAAGCAGTTGCAGTCCCTACTGGGTCTCCTTGTTTTTGCGTGCCGTGTCATGCCGATGGGCAGAGTTTTTTCCAGGCGTTTGTCCTTGGCGACTCGGGGCATCACTAACCCGCGGCACCATGTACGCTTAACGCGCAAACTTAAACAGGACCTTCAGGTGTGGCGCAGTTTTCTGTTTTCTTATAACGGCCATACGTGCTGGCAGCTCTCGGAAATTTCCAGCCACGACCTGTCTCTGTTTACTGACGCGGCGGGTTCTGCCGGTTTTGGCCATCCTAGGTACCCAATGGTGCGCATCCCCTTGGCCTCAAGAGTGGCGCGCAGCGGGCCTTTGTTCCAATATTACTTTGTTGGAATTTTTTCCCATTATTGTGGCCATTGAATTATGGGGTCCCTCGCTACAAAATAGGCGGGTATGTTTTTGGACGGATAATATGTCTGTTGTTCATTGCATTAACCGGTTGTCTTCCTCATCCCCCCCTGTTTTGGCGATGTTGCGCCACCTGGTGTTGAGATGTTTGCAGGATAATATTTATTTTCGTGCCTCTCATGTTCCAGGTACCCTTAACAGTTCTGCTGATGCGCTTTCTCGCTTCCATTGGCAGGAGTTCCGGACCCTAGTGCCAGCAGCTTCACCGGACGGATCCATGGGCCCGGCCCATCTCTGGGACATCCCGCTGAACGATTGATGCCTCTCATTAGAGCCTCAGTGGCTCCTAGGACCTGGACGGGTTATGGTAAGGCCTGGGCTGGCTGGGTAGCGCTAGCAGGGACTCATCCGGTCCATTCCTCAGTGTCGGATCGGCTGCGCATAACCATCGACTTTATTTTGCAGGCAAGGGAAGCAGGCGTTTCGGCGGCGGTTATCCAACGCCGCTTAGCCGGGGTTAGCTTTTATTTTAGGTTATTGGGTTGCCTGGCGTTTTTCGGGGCTTTTCGGATAAGCGAGCTCCTCCCCCCGACCAAGTTCCGGCCAGGTGGTGTTTTGCAAGATGATGTCCTTATTACAGATTCCTTGGTGCGCATTCGCCTCCGCCGGTCAAAAACAGACATTTTTGGCCGGGGTTCTAGTGTGTCGTTATATCGCATCCCCGGCCCGGCTTGCCCAGTCTCGGCAACCTAGATCAGAGAGCTGAAACAAGACCCGGCGGTCGGAGCTTGGGTTTCCGGAATGTGGAAGTCATTTGGCGTGGCATCCGTGGCCTTCGCTGGTCGCAGGTTTTGCCGGAATCGGTTCACCTCAGCACATTGGCACGCCCCCCTGTGATCCTTGCGATCCATGCTGGGGGTAATGACCTCTGCTTGCTTATAGTAGCGGAGCTCATTACCCTCATTAGAGCAGATTTAGAAAGAATTCCAACTTTCTTTCCTGAAGTCATTATTGTGTGGTCAGAGATGATTGTCTAGAGCTATAGCTCAGTGGTAAGACACTTGCTTTGCATGCAATGTTCATGGGTTCAAAACTCCTTCCAGGCTATTAATACAATTTATCCCACAAAAAAAAAAAAAAAAAACAACCAGCGTTTGATGCGGCCCGATGGTGTGCACCTTAATGATATCGGTTTAGATATTTTCCTCCCTGCCTACAGGATGGTGTTGAGCAAGCCTTGTTTTTGTTGGGTGGGGGTCGGAGCGCCGTGTAGAGTTACACGGGCTCCTCCGTGGAGGTCGGAGGATGACAAAAGTTACAGCGGAGGGGAAGGCGGACTTGCGCACCAATGTTTGGTGTGGCATAGCGCTTCTCGCACTCCGGGGACCGGCTTTGGGCCGGGCAGTTATTGTTGGGTTATTCTTAAAGGATTGAGCTAAAATAAGAATAAAGCTGTGACCGACCTTTCACCCACAAAAACTTGGCTGTTTGTGTCGTTTTTCCAGGCAGAGAGACAGGAGTTTGTGTGAGGTGTGTCAGTTGTCTGCAGTCTACCAGCGCCACAGTGTATAACGCAGGCGCGCCGGACTGCAGACACTGCTGGCAGTTTGGGAGTTAATTCCCACTGTCGTCCTGCTGTAGGAACATAGCTGGTAAGTGCTCGCTCCCCCCCTCCCTTGGGGGGGCAGGGTAATAGGTGAAGTCACCACCCCTTAGAGTTAATAAAAAGGAGGGTCATCCCTGTGTCCTGCCTCTCAGTTTCCGGCACCTCTGGAAGGAAGCTTCCCACCCTCCCTCCCTTTGGTTATTGTTACGATGTTTTTGTATTGTCTTTTCAGTTCTGATTCAAGTCACAGCTGGAGGTCGGAGGATGACAAAAGTTACAGCGGAGGGGAAGGCGGACTTGCGCACCAATGTTTGGTGTGGCATAGCGCTTCTCGCACTCCGAGGACCGGCTTTGGGCCGGGCAGTTATTGTTGGGTTATTCTTAAAGGATTGAGCTAAAATAAGAATAAAGCTGTGACCGACCTTTCACCCACAAAAACTTGGCTGTTTGTGTCGTTTTTCCAGGCAGAGAGACAGGAGTTTGTGTGAGGTGTGTCAGTTGTCTGCAGTCTGAGGCTTTAGGCTACCTGGAAAAAGTGCAGATTTGTATGCACAATTTGCACCATAGTCTATGGGGAAACTGCTCTACAGAAAGTGCGGAGTCCTGCAAACAATTGATAGGGGATAACTATCTGATCAGTGGGGTATGACTACTTTGACCCCCGGCTATCCCAAAAAAGAAGGTCCCATTCCCTGTCTGAATAAAGCCTCTTCGACACGTACAGGGGCAGAAGAGCTGCCATTACCATGAACTGTGGTCAGTACATGCAGTTGCCTTGTCTTTGTACTTAACAAAGAACGTGTTCTTATTGCAAAGAGCCCTGTTGTCATCCTTTGATTGCCCGAGTGGGGTTCTAGGGAGGCCTCTGATTTTTGCGTGCAGTGCCACAAGGTACAATAGGGACTTAAACAGGGTTATGCTGGTGTAATAGTTATCCACATAGAGGTGGTAGCCCTGGTACAGTAGTGAGTGCACTAAGTCCCACACTATTTTCCCACCAACTTCTAGTATGGAGGAAATGTACCCAGAGGTACTCTTGCACAGTTTATACATTTTAATGCCATACAGTACTTTTGCTGGGTAGGTATTGACTATTTAGGGAATTGTATTCTCCCTTTCAAATGTATTAGGAATTCATGTACATGTACACCTGTGTTTTTTTTTTTTTGCGATTTACACCAAACTTGGTGCTAAAGTGGTCGAGAACTGTCCTAATTCTAGAAGGTCAAATCTTGGGCCATTTTGTGGCGGGCATTGTGCATCCAAAAAAATAATTGCTTTAAATTGTGCCCTGCTCATGGCTATACAGTAAATTGGAGTGTGGTAAAAAACATCTCCATATGGGATCTCTCTGGGTGTATGCCTCAGCTGTTTTCCTGGGTTGCTTTCTTGAGGGTTCCTCGTCAGTAGATGATGATGAAGAAGAGGACAAGAAGAATGCAGGATCTTCTTTTTCCTTGCTGGCTGTATCTGTACCTGAGGCAATGGAAATTTGCCTCCCCACGGATGATTGTAACATTTTGCAATGCAAATATATTAAACACATAAAGTGTGTATTACTTTTATTTATTCAGAGAAGTGTGTATATAGAGCTTCTACATGTCAATGTGTTGTAATTAATTTGACATTCAATTTAGGGGAAAGAAAAAAAGAAAAAAGATTAAGCTAAAATGTAGTTACAAATAAAAAAAAGTAGTATTTCCTACAGCAAAAAAAACCAAAAAACTCAAAAACACAGTAGATGTGTCAGTTTTGAAGTATCTTTACCTGTTTATTAGATAAGCAAGGTCAACGTTTCCTAAAGTGCTTTACATAACATGTTCAATGAGCCCACCATTGTGTCAGGTGTGTTTAATCCAGTCTTTGTGAACACGCTGAAGGACTACAGGTGATACTTCTTCACAGCACTGTAGCTTTCAGCTAGTGTTGAGCGAAGCAAGGCATTCAAAGCAGAATTCGGTCTGAAGTTTAGCAAAACTTTGATTCACAACGGATCCGAATTTTTTCACGCTTCATGGTAACAAATCAGGTTTTCCTAAAATGGCGGCTCCACGTGTTACAAAGTTAAACTAAGTGTAGAGGAGACAAGCCCGGGAACACAAGATTACCCATCATGCTATACAGCCAGCCAATCCGCAGATAGTCATCTGCTGTGATGTCACAGCCCTATAAAACCCTCATCCCGTAACGGTCTCCGCCATTGTTTTAGGGACAGTGTTGCTGAAAATTATTAATAGAACATTGGAGAGGGAGAGTGCAGGGAGACTGCAGGGAGAGTGCAGAGAGACTTATTCTGCGTCAGTTTTATTTATTCATTCCTACATTTACTTATTCCTACATCAGCCATAATGTAATGCAATACCAATAAGATGGAAGCCTTTATTATTCCACTGCCATCATGCCAACCAATACCATCCAGTCTGCACCCCTTAGGGTCTTAATGATGAACATCCTCATCTTTTGCTGACTTTGCTTCTTCCAAATCATCCTTCAAAGTCTTCATGTCCTAGAAAAGTCAGAAAGATGCAGAGAGAGGAGGAGCTGGATGTTTCTGATGACATATTCTCATTGATGTTAGATGATGTGGAAAAAGAGGAAAAGCAGATGGCAGAATAAGGGCTCCCACAGGAGGGCAGGAGAGCGCTGGGGATGGAGAAGTGTGTGTGCCAGAGCTAATTAATATTCAGTATTTACTGTCAAATAACCTACAGGAGACTGGCAGCCAGAACAGCAGTAATATGCATATAACCAGCCAAACCCCATACCAACAACAGCCCCTGTTTAAAGGTGCAGCAGCCATTAACAATGAAGAAGGACTAGACAGTGTGGCCTTAAATAAAAAGCAGCTCTGGGCTAATAGGCAATACGGTTCTTCACTGCAGCATGGCTGCAACTCGCCCTCAGCAAAGCTGCTCCGTGTGGACGTACCCTAAGGCCCCTTCCACACAAACACGAGTTTGCATGACGCGAACCCATAGCACCCGCACTGAATCCTGACCCATTTATTTCAATGGGTCTGTGCACATGAGCTTTTTTTTTCACGCATCAGTTCTGTATTGCGTGAAAAACTCAGCATGTGCTATATTCTGCGTTTTTCACGCAGCTCTGGCCCCATAGAAGTGTACGGGGCTTCAGTGAAAAACGCATTGTATCTGGAAGCAAGTCAGGATGCAATGCGTTTTTCACTGATGGTTGCTAAGAGATGTTTGTAAACCTTCTGTTTTTTATCAAGCACGTGAAAAACGCGACAAAGCGCATTGCACCCACGCAGAAAAAACTGAATGCAATCCCAGATAAAACTGACTGAATGTAAAGGGGGAATAATAATCACCAATATTTATTCAAATATCGATAATTAATATTCATAAATGGGAGGAGCCGTCTATTGATAACTCCGCCCATTTATGCCTTTATATAACAACAATACCTTCGCTATGCTTTACACTAATCACTAAGCTAGCTGCATGCGCCTTACTATCACTATACTACGGCGGCGACTACTAAAAACACCATACACTGCATTATGAACAATAAGGAATATTTATTACACAATACAATTATATCAGTCTAGCAATACGTTATATCTATATATATTCATAGATCAATGGATATGAATATATATACATATAGACGTACACACCGCAGTACAGAAACAGTACTACAATAAACACAATACAAGCCTAACTACACTACACAATCCCAAATTCCACCCCACATACTATCTATACATTACAATAATACATTCGCATACTCACAAATATCAGTAACCCACCCGCCTGACAATATACTATCCTTACGGGGTAAAAGGGGTTAAACACAATGGTGGCTCAGCAGGGGTTTATAACTGCAGGCCAAGGAACACAGGGTTCTGGGAAAGGCCGGGCAAGGGGTAACCCAAGAAAGGGTTAACCCCTGGTATGGTAAGGGTTAACAGGGCAGCAGTAGCAGGGAGGGGTTAATGGTCAGGGCTCTGCAGGGACAGGGCAATGCAGAGGTTAATGCTCTGCAGGGACTTGCAGGGCAGAGCAGGGCATTGAAGGGGTTAACAGTCAGGGCTCTGCAGGGACTTGCAGGGCAGACTGCAGGGGTGTCAGGGCAGAGCAGGGCATTGAAGGGGTTAATGCAGAATGCTCTGCAGGGACAGGACAGGGCAGACTGCAGGGGTGTCAGGGCAGAGGTTAAGGGCAACAGCAATGCTGCTGGGATTACAGGGTCCACTGGGGGACTGCTGGGAAGGGGTTAATGGCAGGGGGCAGTGAGATCCCAGGGTGAAAGGATTAGGGGTTCAGGGCAGCAAGGGTTAAGGAGGAGGCAGAACAGGGAAAGCAATACTTAGACTGTATAACTTCTGCTCTCCTCCTCTGGGCTGCTCTGGGCTCAACTGCTCTGGGCTCTCCAACTCTTCTCAGCTCTTGTTCCGGGTGCAGGGCTCAGGGCTGCCTGCTCTCTCTCTCTCCTCTCTGTGGGGGTGGCCGGTCATTTCTTCAGAGCGCAGCACATCGCTGCCTGCGCTCTCCTGTATGGAGGGGTCCCGTTCTGAGCACCGGATCCGCTCATCTTCAGGGGGGGGGGGGGGGTGCCGATCTCTCAGCGCTGGATGCGCTCACCTTCAGGGGGGGGGTGCCGAACTGCCCGAGCGCAGTGCTGCTGGGGTATTTAAACCCTGCAGTGCTCGCGCCAGTTTTACCGCCCTGCCTGTTAGGCATACCATCTCCAGCGCTGCCGGAGATGGTGACAAAGGGCAGAGAATCTTTTTGATCCTCTGTCCTTTGTAGAGGCCGACGCTGGACATAATTGTCCAACTGTCGGTCTCCTCCACCCACCCAGCAGGCGCATATGAGCGGGATTCCGGCCATATATGCCCATAGATGCTTGGGGCACATCTATAAGCATATATGAACGGACATTATTCACATAGGGGCAGGAATAAGCCCTCCTATATAACTGTATAGGGGCACATATATATAAGGAGGCACAAGCCCCTACATAAGGGGGCACAAGCACCTACATTATAAGGGGCCACAAGCCCCTACATTATAAGGGGGCACATTATTATATGAGGGGGCACAAGCCCCTACATTATAAGGGGGCACAAGCCCCTACATTATAAGGGGGCACAAGCCCCTACATTATAAGGGGGCACAAGCCCCTACATTATAAGGGGGCCCGGCTCCCAGGGGGTACATATTTCCCACAGGGGCCACCATGAGCCCCTGGGGATCACCATGGGCAGACGTGCGCAGATGCTGGGCACATTTGCGCACATCGTCCCATGATGCTGTGGTTAAGGCAGGGATGGGCAAACTGCGGCCCTCCAGCTGTTGTAAAACTACAAATCCCATCATGCCCTGCTGTAGGCTGATAGCTGTAGGCAGACTGGGCATACTGGGAGTTGTAGTTTTACAACAGCTGGAGGGCCGCAGGTTGCCCAGCCCTGGGTTAAGGTATGCACATATATACCATACATGCCCGCACGTGCAGGCATGCATGCATATATATGCATACGTCTCAACCGTTCCTCAACACTGAACTTGCTTGCAAAATGATGCATCCTGAGCCAATCCGTATCGCTCATGTGAAAGAGGCCTAAGGCAGAGTGGCCTGGGAATACCTGATTTATAGCTATTTGTGACAAGTTAATTCAGAATGAATCAAAACTTTTATAGTACTTTGGCAAAGCTGCCAAATAAAATTTTCCCAAATTTTGCTGATCTCTAGTTTCAGCATTGAAAGATGAGCCATGTTGCTCACTACCTGGGCCAAAAATTTAGCACAGAAGCAGTACAGTGATGTGCGTCACTGATCAGTGATCAGCGGCCACAGGATGCACATAGAAAAGTTGGAGGAAGCCTTGGAAAAAACGTGCATCCGCCAAAAGTGCATAGGGGGAGGGGGATGCATGGGAGAGAGGTATAGGGATATGGAATGGGATCAGGGAACCTGGAACTGCTGCAAGTGATGATCATGCCAATTTGATGTTGATTACACTGTAGCAGATCCCAGGGACAGCACAGTATAGCACAGCACAGTTTCTGTCATTTGTCATATGACTAGTTGCTTCAATGTCTAGGTTTTGATGCTTTTAAATTAATAATAAAGGCAACTTCAGTACTTGGAGTGTTACTTATTTCACTGACAGTACTGTACTTTTAACTCTTTGTTGATCAGTTTGCCTTTTGATTCATTCTAATTTTACAAACTCTGCAGTCAGCTTTCAGCCTTCTATGTTGGGTTTTGCTATGGAGCCTTTCCCAAATCTGACCGCAGATTTTACACTTTGCATTGCAAAGTCTAAAATCTAAGGCCAGATCTTAAGGAAAATTCTGCAACATATACAGCATTTGCTCTACATTTTCTGACATGGACATTGTAAATCTAAAACAGTGGCAATGTGTTTGTGTGTGTATGTATGCGGGGGGGTAATTTAATTTTTTACCTCAGGCAGCAGAAAAGCTAGGTGGACCTGTTCCAGATATAAATGTAAATCTGTTGTGTCACTTTGTGCGGTAATAACTTTGGAATGCTTTGAAAAAACATAATAACAGGACTTGAAGTTGGTCTCCCTTTAAAAGAGCAATACGTATTTGGAATTAATACAAGGAGAAGAAAAGGGGAAAAAGAAAAGGGGAGAAGCTGAAGAAAACGAGCCCTAAACAGAATAGGCGGTCAATGGACCTTTCACTGTCTAAAACCGGTCAGAGATCTGCAGAGTCCGTAAAAATTGATCAGTTATTGAAATCGCCAAATGTAAATACAAGAACAGGACAAAAAGGGAAGCAGGATGCAACATAAAAAAAAAACACTGCTGGGCTTACACCGGAAGAAGGAAGTGGATATTCCTATGGTAGACCCCTCTACATTAGAGGAGATTCTAGTCACGGTCAAAAATAATGGAAGGGTGATACAAGATATTGCATGCCAGCTGGGTGTAGTCCAGTCGGACTTGTCTTTAATAAGAGATGACATAACTAAGATACGAGATAGAGTTTTGGTTATAAAAAAATCTGTGGGCTCCCTGGAGTATGAATCAAAAGCATTAAAATCTGAAAATTGCCATTTTGAAAACAGACTATAATAACCTACAAAAAAAAGTTGTGGATTTGGGAGACAGGTCCAGACGATCTAATGTGAGAATCCTGGGGCTATCTGAGGGTGCAGAGGAAAAAAACCTTGCTGGAATGATTCAGTCTTTGATCCTTAAGAACTTTAGAAAATAACATTTCTCACCTCTGTTTTTAGTAGAAAGGACCCATCGGATTCCCAGGGGCAAAACAAATCCTGGAATGCACCCACTGGTTCTCCTGGCAAAGATTCTTGTTTCCCGGGATAGAGACATGATCTTAAAGATGGCCAGGGAGTTCCCCCTATTGTTCATAATGGTAGCAAACTGTCCTTTTTTCCGGACTTCTCGAAAGAGATTCAAGAAAAGAGATGCAGTTTTTTTGCTGTAAAAAAGCGCCTACAGGCTAAAGACATTAACTATTTGTTTCTGTATCCAGCTAATTTCCGGATAATTTTTAATGGAGTGACTCATTTTTTTGATACTCCAGCCATTGTCGCAGACTGGTTGGACTGGAATAATGTTTAAGCAGTGGCGTATTTTCTCCTGTTTATCCTTGTGATGGGGGTAGGTTAAGGATAGGGGGAGGAATGGTCTAGTTGGAGAGATCTGCTTCTTGATAATGGTGGACCATGGGGGGTTGGGGGGTAGGGTTGGTTCTTTTTGGGTGAGTTGTGATGCGTCTCTTTAGATAGATAAGTGGGGGGTTGGGGTTCAGGGGGTCCTTTATTTTATTTTTTTTCTAACAATTTATTAGCTGATTATATGTCTGTAAGAATTCTCACCTGGAATGTACGGGGACTTGGGGATAAGCTAAAAAGACAGGCTGTGTTTGACTTAGTTCAGAAACATCTACCAGTGGTTGTCTGTTTATTAGTAACATAGTAACAATTTATAAGGCCAAAAAAAGACATTTGTCCATCCAGTTCAGCCTGTTATCCTGCAAGAAACTTATTTTACTGAAGAGGCTGTAATGTGGATTAATAGAGGATGGGCCTCGCAGGCATTTCATTCAATCTTCACCAGCCACGCCAGTTTATATATAAAAAGATCAATTTTGTCTGCGAGGCGTCCTGTAATGATAAGCAGGGGAAATTTGTTTTTCTTTATGGGAAACTTGTTGGAATATCATGCATTCTAGCTTTTATCTATATTCCACCCCCTTTCTCCTTTCATGTACTTAATTGTTTATGGAAAAACGGCCAGATTGCCTTACCCTAGTAAATGGGGATTTTAATTGTGTGATCCATCCCAAGACAGACCGAACTTCTACAGGCGGAGACTCTAATCACTTTGCATCTAACCAGGGGTCCCCCTTGGCGTGATTTGTAGATGCCTGGAGTTTTCTAGGATGGGGGAGAAGAGTCTATTCCTGTTGACTAAATCTGGGAACTGCATGTCCAGGATCGATCTGGCTTTAATAAATGAAAAATATTTGAGCTATATTAAACAAATTAAATATGAAGCCAGGTCGCTCTCGGACCATGTGCCAGTATTCCTTGAGCTTTGTATGCTTGATGAAAGGCACGGGGTAGTAACTTCCTTTAGACTGAACCCCTATTGGTTATTAGTAATAGACAACCATGATTGCTTGAAACAAGAGATGGTGTATTTTTGGGATGTTAATTATAAATCAGCTATCATTTAACTGGTTTGGGATGCATTTAAGGCCTTTGTTAGGGGGCTATTTGTAAGTAGGGGGTATGGGATGAAAGAGAGGGCTTTAAAAGCTGCTGCTCTATGTGGGATGAATCAGTTCTCTAGGAATAAAACGGAGGAGAAAGGGTGCTCAGCAGAGACTTTTCTTCAAGGGACAAAAACAATTCTGTGAATCTGGTCGTCCAGGAAAACTCCTAGCTAAGGTGATATCTAATTAGGATTAAAAAAAAGAAATACTTAGTATTCATCTAACCGAGGGTATAGTTACTGATAACCAAGATAAAATAAGGGGAGCCTTTTTAAAACATTTTGCAGAAATATATAAAACTAGTAATAATACTTTGGATAAAATGATGGATTCCTGGATGGACTCCTATTTTCCCTGTTCTTACTGACACACAGAGAGAATCCCTTGAAGTATAATTCTCACTTCAGGAGTTAGAGGCCGCGATAACTTGTACGGGAAATTCTTCCCCTGGATCGTAAGTATGATGACGTTATTTTTCCAAGTTTTTTTAAGGTAATTGCTGAGTCACTGAAGGACGTTATTTTACCTGAGTCAATGACAGAAGCTGTAATTGTATTAATATTGAAAAAGGGGAAAGATTGCTTAGATATGGGGTCATATAGACTGATATCTGTCACGGCTGTATGTGAGCAACAATAGTATACACAGTAAAAGAGCTACTGACCGGACCCAAATTAGGGAGGATAAAGAGTGACCCCTGTCCGACCCTCAAAGCTCTCCCTATGCTGCTAAAGCACATGCCCGGATCCAAATGGCGGAACGAGGCATGCCCACGTGCCTAAGACTGATGACCACTGTAACCCCTACAATAGTGGAAGGGGCACGGCCACCGGTGCCCTACTCAGTATATGGAGGGAACCGTGGCAACCTCAGATCCAGTCAGAAAATAATCAGGTACACAACAATGTCTGTACACTTAGCTGAAGGTGTTGCAGCCGCAGAGAAGACGGATCCAAGGAGAGCTGGTAATATCCGGAGTGCTTGCTGCAGCAGAACACAGGTCCAGTGAACTGATAGCTACAAGTGAAGATACTAAAGCAAGAGCTACAACTGAAATTAGAACTATAATCCACGCCCTACAATAGGAGGAGGGGTGATATAAAGAGAGGGAAATCAAACGCATGAGGAACAGCTGGGAGGAAGGAAACCAAAAGTAAACAGAGCAGTGAGAACTCCTCCCAGCTCTAGTAGTGACATCATCACAGGGGTGGAGAAACAGAGCTGTGAGAACGTTCCAAAGCTCTGGTAGTGACAGTACCCCCCCCCCCCCTCTACGGGTGGACTCCGGACACCCAGGACCCACCTTCTCAGGATGAGCCCTATGAAATGCCCTGATGAGGCGAGTGGCTTTAATGTCCGACACCGGAACCCACATCCTCTCCTCAGGACCATAACCCTTCCAATGAACGAGGTACTGAAGAGAACCGCAGACAATGCGAGAGTCCACAATTCTGGAAACCTCAAACTCCAGATTGCCATCAACGAAAATCGGAGGAGGAGGCAAAGAGGAGGGTACCGTGGGCTGGACATATGGTTTTAAGAGAGATCTGTGAAATACATTATGTATCTTCCAAACCCGTGGAAGATCAAGACGGAAGGCAACAGGATTGATGACTGACAAGATTTTATAAGGCCCAATAAACTTGGGACCCAATTTCCAGGAGGGAACCTTCAGTTTAATGTTTCTTGTAGACAACCACACCAGATCACCCACATTCAGGTCCGGACCAGGCACACGTCTCTTATCAGCCACACGCCTATACCTCTCACTCATCTTTTTAAGATTACTCTGAATCTTTTGCCAAATGGTAGACAAAGACGAGGAAAATCTCTCCTCCTCAGGTAAACCAGAAAGAGCCCCTCCCGAGAATGTCCCAAACTGCGGATGGAACCCATATGCACCAAAGAATGGTGACTTATCAGAAGATTCCTGACGACGGTTGTTCAGAGCAAACTCAGCAAGAGGGAGAAATGAACACCAATCCTCCTGGTTCTCTGCCACAAAACAGCGCAAATATGTCTCCAGATTCTGATTGAGGCGCTCAGTCTGACCATTCGACTGCGGGTGAAAAGCAGAAGAGAAGGACAGCCGAACCCCCAGGCGAGAACAGAAAGCCTTCCAGAACCTGGACACAAACTGCGTGCCTCTATCGGAAACAATATCAGAGGGAATGCCATGCAATTTAACAATATGGTCGACAAAAGCTTGCGCCAACGTTTTAGCATTGGGTAAACCAGGGAAAGGTACGAAATGAGCCATCTTGCTAAAACGGTCCACCACCACCAGGATCACCGACTTCCCCGAGGAACGAGGAAGATCCGTGATAAAGTCCATGGACAGGTGTGTCCAAGGACGGGAAGGTATGGGTAACGGGAGAAGGGAACCTGAAGGCCGTGAACGAGGGACCTTAGCGCGAGCGCACGTCTCACAAGCAGCCACAAAACCCTCCACCGACTTACGAAGAGCCGGCCACCAAAATCTCCGAGCAATGAGATCTACCGTGGCTCTACTCCCGGGGTGACCAGCAAGAACCGTATCATGATGCTCCTTAAAGAGTTTGTTACGTAGCTCAGGAGGCACGAACAACTTCCCAGAAGGACAACGGGCAGGTGCCTCAGTCTGGGCAGCCTGGACCTCGGCCTCCAAATCGGAAAATAGAGCAGAAACAACTACCCCCTCCGCCAAAATGGGAGCCGGGTCCTCGGAGTTTCCTCCTCCCGGAAAACAGCGAGAGAGAGCATCAGCCTTCACATTTTTTATCCCAGGTCGAAATGTAACAACAAAATTGAATCTGGAGAAGAACAGAGACCATCTGGCCTGTCTCGGATTCATACGCCTGGCCGACTCCAAGTATGCCAGATTCCTATGGTCGGTAAAAACGGTGATAGGGTGCCTGGCCCCCTCCAACCAATGGCGCCATTCCTCGAAAGCCAACTTGATGGCCAACAACTCCCTATCTCCCACATCATAGTTTCTCTCTGCCGGGGAGAGTTTTTTAGAGAAAAAGGCACAGGGTCGCCATTTGGCAGGAGAAGGGCACTGGGACAAAACCGCACCCACACCCACCTCGGAAGCATCCACCTCAACAATAAAAGGTAAGGAAACATCGGGATGCACCAAGACGGGAGCAGACGCAAAACTCTCTTTAATCTTAGAAAAGGCTGCGAGCGCCTCCTCCGACCAAGAGGAAAAATCCCCCCCCCTTTTTTGTCATGTCAGTGAGGGGTTTGACAACAGAGGAATAATTCAAAATGAACTTTCTGTAATAGTTCGCAAAACCCAGAAAGCGCATCAATGCCTTCTGATTCTCAGGAAGCTCCCACTCAAGTACAGCACGGACCTTCTCCGGATCCATGCGAAAACCAGAAGCAGAGAGGAGAAAACCCAGAAATTGAATCTCCGATACCATAAAAAGACATTTCTCCAGCTTGGCGTACAATTTATTTTCCTGCAGAATCTGCAGAACCTGAAAAAGATGATCCTGATGGGTCTGAACATCAGGGGAAAAAATCAAAATATCATCAAGATACACCAATACAAATTTCCCCATTAAATGGTAGAAAATACTATTAACAAAATGCTGAAAGACGGCCGGAGCATTCATCAGGCCGAAAGGCATAACGAGATTCTCGAAATGCCCGTTAGGGGTATTAAAGGCCGTTTTCCATTCATCCCCCTCTCTGACCCTGACCAGGTTGTACGCGCCTCTCAAATCCAATTTGGAAAACACCTTGGCCCCAACAATTTGGTTGAAGAGGTCCGGGATCAGAGGAAGGGGATAGGGATCGCGAATCGTGATACGGTTCAGCTCCCTAAAATCTAGGCAAGGTCTCAGAGAGCCATCTTTTTGTTTAACAAAAAAAAAACCCGCGGCCACAGGTGACTTTGAGGGACGAATATGCCCCTTCTCGAGACTCTCGGAGATATAAGTTCGCATTGCGATTCTTTCTGGTTGTGAGAGATTGTAGAGGCATGCTTTTGGCAGCTTGGCGCCGGGAATGAGGTTAATGGGACAGTCAAACTCCCGGTGAGGAGGTAGCTCCTGAACACCGCTCTCGGAAAACACGTCCGAGAAATCAGAGAGAAAGGATGGCACAGTTTTAGTAGCCACCTCTGCAAAAGTCGCTGTGAGACAATTCTCTCTACAAAAGTCACTCCACTCATTTATTTGCCTTCCTTGCCAATCAATAGTGGGGTTATGTCTAGTGAGCCAGGGTAACCCCAAAACTAGAGGAGAAGGCAATCCGTTAAGGACAAAACAAGATATATCCTCCACATGAGTGTCACCTACAGCTAGCCGGATATTGTGAACAATGCCCTTCAGAGATCTCTGTGAGAGTTGAGCAGAGTCAATAGCAAAAACAGGTATATCCTTTTCTAATGTGCAAACCTGAAAACCATGCATGGCTACAAATTGAGTGTCAATAAGATTGACGGCCGCTCCACTATCGACAAAAATCTCACAAGAAATGACTTTGCTCTCTAGCGCCACCCTGGCAGACAGGAGAAAACGGGAACTGCAGGTCAGAGGAAAAGCATCAATTCCTACATCAACTTTGCCCAAAGTAGCAGATGAAGCAGAATTTGATGATTTATCTTTTGAGGTTTTTCTCTTATTATCGCTCTTAGTACAGTTCAAGAATCTCCTAGACGGACAAACATTTGCCAAATGACCTATGCCCCCACAACAAAAACACACCATACTCTGAGGACTAAATCCTCTTTTATCAGGGGCAAGTCGACCTAGCTGCATGGGCTCCTCCTCAGAGGGGAGCGAGACAGGATGAGGCCCCTGCACACTGAATGAGTCCGCACCACTGCCCCTAGACTGACAATGGCTGGACAGAGAGGTCTCGTTTCTTTCTCTTAGACGCCTGTCAAGGCGTACCGCCAATGACATGGCAGACTCTAAGGACGTTGGTCTCTCATGGAAAGCAAATGCATCTTTCAATCTCTCTGAGAGACCATGACAGAACTGACTCCGGAGTGCAGCATCATTCCAACCCGAATCAGCTGCCCATCTCCGAAATTCAGAACAATAAAGCTCCGCAGACAGTTTGTTCTGGCATAAAACACGTAAGTTAGATTCGGCCAGAGCAACACGATCCGGGTCATCATAAATCTGCCCCAGGGCCACAAAAAATCTTTCCACGGATCAAAGGGAGGGATCCCCTGATGGCAGCGAAAAAGCCCAAGTCTGAGCATTACCCCTGAGCAGGGAGATGACAATCCTCACCCTCTGCTCCTGATTACCAGAGGAGTGGGGACACAAGCAAAAATGGAGTTTGCATGCCTCTCTGAAGCGAACAAAATTCTCACTGCCCCCGGAGAACGTTTCTGGAAGTGAGACCTTTGGCTCGCAACAGACTCCATGAGCCGGAGCAGAGCCCAATGCTTGAAGCTGAGTCATAGATTGACGGAGATCCGCTACTTCCAAAGAAAGACCCTACATGCGGTCAACCAGGCCAGAAAGCGGATCCATGTCAAAAAAGGACGGTTTTGGTGGATTATAATGTCACGGCTGTATGTGAGCAACAATAGTATACACAGTAAAAGAGCTACTGACCGGACCCAGACTAGGGAGGATAAAGGGTGACCCCTGTCCGACCCTCAAAGCTCTCCCTATGCTGCTAAAGCACATGCCCGGATCCAAATGGCGGAACGAGGCATGCTCACGTGCCTAAGACTGATGACCACTGTAACCCCTACAATAGTGGAAGGGGCACGGCCACCGGTCCCCTACTCAGTATATGGAGGGAACCGTGGCCACCTCAGATCCAGTCAGAAAAGAATCAGGTACACAACAATGTCTGTACACTTAGCTGAAGGTGTTGCAGCCGCAGAGAAGACGGATCCAAGGAGAGCTGGTAATATCCGGAGTGCTTGCTGCAGCAGAACACAGGTCCAGTGAACTGATAGCTACAAGTGAAGATACTAAAGCAAGAGCTACAACTGAAATGAGAACTATAATCCACGCCCTACAATAGGAGGAGGGGTGATATAAAGAGAGGGAAATCAAACGCATGAGGAACAGCTGGGAGGAAGGAAACCAAAAGTAAACAGAGCAGTGAGAACTCCTCCCAGCTCTAGTAGTGACATCATCACAGGGGTGGAGAAACAGAGCTGTGAGAACGTCCCAAAGCTCTGGTAGTGACAATATCGCTCCTGAATACAGATGTTAAGCTCTTATCAAGGATGTTGGCCACGAGGCTCTCTAGAGTTATTTCCTCGATTATACACCCTGATCAGAATGGGTTTATACCTAATAAAGGTACTCATCACAACCTTCATAGACTTTTTGCGAATATACAGTCTTACGAGGGCATTCTCGCTCCATCCTGTCTTTGGAATCCTTTAAGGCAGGGATGAGCAACCTGAGGCTCTCCAGCTGTTGAAAAACTAGAACTCCAGCATTCCCAGACTGCCTACAGCATTCAGCCTACAGCAGGGCATGATGGGAATTGTAGTTTTACAACAGCTGGAGAGTCGCAGGTTGGCCATTCCTGCTCTAAGGCGTTCAATAGCGTGGAGTGGAAATTCCTATGGAAGGTGTTTGGAAGGATGGTATTTGGTACGAGGTTCATAAGTATGGTCAGGCTTTTGTATAATTCCACTATTGCGAAGTTGAATCTTAATGGCAGCCTTACCTCAAGCTTTATGTTGACTAGAGGTACTCATCAAGGTTGCCCACTCTCTCCGTTATTGTTTGATATTTATATTGAGCCCTTGGCACTTAGTATTAGGTAAGATAGAAGGATTAAGGGTTTTAGAGTACTGGATTAGAGGATCAGATTTCCCTATATGCGGATGATGTCCTATTCTTTATAAATCGTACAAATACAATCCTCCCAAGAATCATTCGTATAATTAACTCTTTTGGGGAAGTCTCAGGCTTAGATATTAACTGGTCAAAGACTACCCTTATGTTATTGGATAATTTTTAGTATTTGAGCGAGAAGCCCTTGACGACGTTAAAGGTGGTTGATTCATTTGAGTATCTTGGTATGATGATATCCCCTAGGATTGAAGACTTCATCCAACTTAACTTCATTCCATTGATAACTAAATTGAGATTTAAAAAATCACTATATGGCTTTGACTACTTCTAACTAGAGCTGACAGAATTTCCTTGGTTAAGATGGTGATTCTACCCCAACTTCTATATACCCTCAGAAATTCCCCAATCTGGATTGAGGACAAGTTTTGGAAAGCTATTTTCTAGGCCAGAATGGCAAGATCTTCTAATTCTATAAATTATTAAAGGGAGTCTTTCACCTAAAGTAACCATTATAGAACACTAACATCAGGATCTTCATTACATTCCCCATATTAGAATGCTACCTTCCATATTGCTATCCATCGCCGATTTTCTTAGAAAAACACTTTTATTCATTATATTTATTAGCTTCTGAAGGTGCCCAGGGGAGGTGTTCATGCAGCCATTGCCCAGGCCCCTCGTTGCTTTTCATACAAAACTCCTACCCTTTCACCCCTCTGGCCCGCCCTAGGTTCTTCTGATTACGTCGTCCTCTTAGTGACAAATCCAGTACCAGCACCGTTCAACAGATTTGCCGCACCTGCGCACTTCATTCCCCATTATGGGCAGAGGAACAAGGCCGGCTAGATCGGGATGTACGGGCTGGCACATGCGCATTAAATGCTCTTGTGCCTCTGCACATAATGTTGAATGGCTCTGGATTTCTAGGTTTTCTATTTGTCTTAAAAGCAGAGAAATTCAAATTTTGAAAAGTGAAATATTTTCAAAAATTTCTGCAATTTTTTTTATTTTTTAAACAAATGAAGGTAAAATATATTGACTGAAACCACATAACATCAGGTATGATCTGTCAAGAATAAAAACCTCAGAATGGCTTAGATAAGTAAAAGCATTCAAAAGTTATTTTTAATAAATTTTTATTTAGGAAACAACAAAGTTAAGACAAATGCATAGTTAATCAATAGCATTATATTTCTTGTCCCTCATTTTTTCTCCATTCCCAACCCACTTAACCCACAGCCGCGGGCTGTCTTCTGTACAGGTTTCCCTATCTTTCCACGGTTTGAGTAAAGTACCTCGTAGGGCCCCTGCCACCTAGCCAGGAACTTACTGTCCACGGTCGGCACCAGAACCAAAACCTGATCACCCGAGTTAAAGATCCAGACTCGGGCCTGCCGATTATAGACACGTCTCTGGCCTCGCTGAGCTGCCTCTATATGCTCCCTAACAAGAGGCTCTGTCTGATCTTGCATCTGGGTAACGTACTCAATGATACTTGTATGTGGAGTGGGTTGTTGTTCCCATACCTCTTTGGCCACGTCCAAGAGACCGCAAGGGTGTCTGCCATATAGCAGTTTGAAGGGCGAGAACCCAGTAGAGGCCTGGGGTACCTCTCACACTGCGAACATGAGATAGGGCAGAAGGAGGTCCCAGTCCTTTATATCTTTAGACACTACCTTTTTCAACATATTTTTTAATGTTTGGTTAAACCGTTCTACCAGACCGTCCGTTTGTGGATGGTAAACGGACGTCTGTAGTTGTTTTATTTGCAGCAACTTACAGAGTTCCCTCATCACCTTGGACATAAAAGGGGTCCCTTGGTCGGTCAGAACCTCTTTAGGTAGTCCCACTCGGGAAAATATCTCCATTAACTCCTTAGCTATGAGTTTGGCCGAGGTATGTCGCAGTAGCACCGCCTCCGGGTACCGAGTGGCATAGTCTAGAATGACTAAGATGTGTAGATGCCCTCTGGCGGACTTCGGTACTGGGCCTATGAGGTCCATAGCTATTCTGTCAAACGGTACTTCGATAATCGGGAGAGGTACTAGGGGACTACGGAAATGTGGCTGGAGGCTAGTTAAGTTTGGTCAAGACACAAAACTCTTTCACTTCTTTGAATATGCTGGGGCAGTAAAACTGCTGTAGAATACGATCTTGAATTTTCTGCAGCCCCAGGTGACCCCCGAGAACATGTTGGTGGGCTAGATCTAACACAAGCTTGCGATAAGCCTTGGGGACCACCAACTGTTCAATAGGCTCACCCTGTAGTTGGTTTACCCGATACAACATATCTTGATGAACCACAAAATGGGGAAACACTGACTCTTCCCCAGGTTGTTGTGGTTCACCATCTACTATAAGCACATTTTCCCAGGAGCGGAATAGGGTTGGGTTCCGACAAATTATCCCTGCAGACATTGAGGTCTGCCAATTCAGGACCCAGCGGCAAGTCCTCCACGTCTCCCACCTTCACACTTAGCAAGGGTTGTCTCCTGCTGTCTGCAAAGCCATCACAAGTTGTAGCAGCAACTGGTTAGTCTCCTGTTGCTGCTTATTAGCCTCGCATTGCTGCAGGTTTGTCTCTCGCTGCTGCAGATTAGACTCCATGAGGGCCTTCACAACAGCCTCCATTTTGTCATGGGTCACTGGTTGCAATACAGCTGGTTTAATGTCTGACATACAACTGTGCCTGAAAAATGCAGAAACCAAAAATATCAGCGTTCATGGCAGCCTCACTGCTCTTGCCCACATCCTCCACCAATTGTGGGGTTTCGCTCTGCTAGATAGGGTAAGCGGGCGCAGTACAGAGGCAAAATACAAGATCTTAACTCAAAACGTCAGTGTTTATATACACTTGAGGCAATTGCACAAAACAGTACGTAAGTTTGCAGTCTTGGTGTTAATTCACACACAATCGAAAGCTCATATAACACAAGCAGGGCCGGTGCCACCCATAAGCAAGGTACGCCACCGCGTAGAGCGCACTCTTGCTGGAGGCGCTGCCTCCTAGCTAATTTATTAACTTCACTTGCCTCTGTGTAATCTCGCACAGGCGCACTGGCAGAGGCATCGTCGAGCCAAGTGCGCATGCGCCGTCTTTCAGCGCACCTCGTTCGACGATGCCTCTGCCAGTGCGAGATTAAGGCGCTTCTCTGCAATTACACAAAGGCAAGTGAAGTAATTAAATTAGCTAGGAGGCGGCGCTGGGCGGGGAGGGGATCTGTGGATGACATTTATGGGGATCTGTGGTGGATGACACTTTTGGGGGATCTGTGGTGGATGACACTTATGGGGGATCTGTGGATGACACTTATGGGGGATCTGTGGATGACACTTATGGGGGATCTGTGGATGACACTTATGGGGGATCTGTGGATGACACTAATGGGGGATCTGTGGATGACACTTATGGGGGATCTGTGGATGACATTTATGGGGATCTGTGGTGGATGACACTTATGGGGGATCTGTGGATGACACTTATGGGGGATCTGTGGATGACACTTATGGGGGATCTGTGGATGACACTTATGGGGGATCTATGGATGACACTTATGGGGGATCTGTGGATGACACTTATGGGGGATCTGTGGATGACACTTATGGGGGATCTGTGGATGACACTTAAGGGGGATCTGTGGATGACACTTATGGGGGATCTGTGGATGACACTTATGGGGGATCTGTGGATGACACTTATGGGGGATCTGTGGATGACACTTATGGGGGATCTGTGGATGACACTTATGGGGGATCTGTGGATGACACTTATGGGGATCTGTGGATGACACTTATGGGGGATCTGTGGATGACACTTATGGGGGATCTGTGGATGACACTTATGGGGGATCTGTGGATGACACTTATGGGGGATCTGTGGATGACACTTATGGGGGATCTGTGGATGACACTTATGGGGGCTCTGTGGATGACACTTATGGGGGCTCTGTGGATGACACTTATGGGGATCTGTGGAGGACACTTATGGGGATCTGTGGATGACACTTATGGGGATCTGTGGAGGATACTTATGGGGATCTGTGGATGACACTTATGGGGATCTGTGAATGACACTTATGGGGGCTCTGTGGATGACACTTATGGGGCTCTGTGGATGACACTTATGGGGGCTCTGTGGATGACACTTATGGGGCTCTGTGGATGACACTTATGGGGCTCTGTGGATGACACTTATGGGGGATCTGTGGATGACACTTATGGGGATCTGTGGAGGACACTTATGGGGATCTGTGGATGACACTTATGGGGATCTGTGAATGACACTTATGGGGGATCTGTGGATGACACTTATGGGGATCTGTGGATGACACTTATGGGGATCTGTGGATGACACTTATGGGGGATCTGTGGATGACACTTATGGGGGATCTGTGGATGACACTTATGGGGGATCTGTGGATGACACTTATGGGGGCTCTGTGGATGACACTTATGGGGGCTCTGTGGATGACACTTATGGGGGCTCTGTGGATGACACTTATGGGGATCTGTGTAGGACACTTATGGGGATCTGTGGATGACACTTATGGGGATCTGTGAATGACACTTATGGGGATCTGTGAATGACACTTATGGGGATCTGTGAATGACACTTATGGGGATCTGTGGATGACACTGATGGGGATCTGTGGATGATATGGTATGTAGTTGGAGGGAAAAAACGTAGCCTTACCACAATGAAGGGTACAGTCTGTATAAATAGGTTGCCGACAAAAAGGGGCGTGTCAAAGGGAGTGGTCAATAGGCAGAGTCAAGGGGGGCGGAAAAATTAGCTTTTGCCTAGGGTGGCAAAAATCCTTGCACCAGTCCTGAACACAAGTCACCTTTCTGGCAGTTCTGCCTCCAGTAGTCCACAGCAGACTTTAAGGGGCCTGCTTCCCCAGCATACAGCTCTCAGCCCTCCAGCACGGCACAAAGCCTCATATTCCAAAAACAGAGACATCTCTGCTGAGCCCAGCTGCCTATTTAAGGACAGCCAGGTGCTGCCAAAACCTGGACCGGCACTTAAACTCCGGTCCGGTATTTGACCTCACCTGGCTGGAAACCAGCCCAGCCACACATTCTGGGAGGAAAATACCTGCCTTGCCAGACACAACCCCTCACTGTGTCACATTAGTTATTAATTAACATTCACCATTTGTCTACTTTATGTTGTCATCATTTTGTAAATGTCATTTTATATTTTTAGGATGTTAGAAGGCTTAGAATTTTTAAAACAATTTTCAAATTTTGAAGAAAATTTCTAACAGACTTAATTAAGGACCAAGTCAGTTAAAAAGTCACTTTAAGGTGCTTACATAATAGAAACCACCAATAATGGCACCATTTTAGAAACTAAACCCCTTAATTTATTCAAAACCACTTTTAGAAACTTTATCAACCCTTTAGGTGTTGCAAATGAATTAAAGAGAAATGGATGTGAAATTTAAAGATTTCATTTTTTTTGCAGAATTTTTATTTTGATCAATTTTTCCTGTAACATGGCAAGGGTTAACAGAAAATTAAATCTCAATATTTATTACTCTGGTTCTGCAGTTTACAGAAACAACCTATATGTGGTTGTAAACCACTGTATGGGCACAGAAGGAAAAGAGCACCATATAGTTTTTGGAGGGCAGCCTGAAGTACCCATACACTGAAAACCCTTCAAAAATTAACCCCCATTTTGGAAACTACATCCCTCAACAAATTTTTTAAGAGGAACAGGGAGTGCTTTGATCCAACATGCACGTCATAGATTTTAGAAACAATTTGCTGTGAAAATAAAAAAAATTACAATTTTTCCAATAAAATTTTCATTTTCATAAGAAGTAACATGAGAAAACGCTCCACTTCTTGTTACCCATTATGTCCTGAATACGGCCACACCCCCAATGTGGTCATAAACTACTGATTGTGTACATTGCAGGGTTCAGAAAAAAAAGAGCACCACATGGATTTGAGGCCTAGTTTGGTAATTTATACAACTCTGACAACTGCAGAGGCTTTGAAGATAAAATAAAGAAAGCCCCAAAAAACTACCCTAGAATGTATCATATGTGTTTTTCAAAAATATATTCACAGCTGATGGAGCAAATTGAACTGCAATTTTCACACAGATATGCCATTTCAGTGCCCAATATGTTGTGCCCATTGTGCGCCAGTAAGCCCTCTTATTATTATGCTGTGCTTCTTGGTTTTAGAATCACCATACACTCTAATATAATGGCTCTAATATTTTGGTGGTGACTTATGCATCTTGTCCTGACAACTATAGGGGCTCTGGAGTGATATAAGAAATGGAACCTCGAGAAGTTACCCCATTTTGGAAACTACACCCCATAAGGTATTTATTAAGGGGTGGAGTGAGCATTTTGAGCCCACAGGTGTTTTGAAAAAAATACCTCACAGCAGATGGTGTAAAGTGAAAATTGTAATATGCCATTTTTAGTGGCCAATATCTTGTACCCTTAATGTGAAAAGTAAGCCTTCTTGATATTATGCTATATTTACTGGTTTTAGAAACACCCTACATGTGGCCCTATTCTTTTTCCTGAAAGTATGAGAGGGCTCGGGAGTAAAAAAAATCACCATGCACATTTTGAAGCCCAGTGTGGTGATTTACACTGCTTGTGCTGACAATTGTAGGGGCTTTGTGATGAAATAATAAATAGAACCCTGAGAAGTGACCCCATTTTGGAAACTCTGCCCCTCGAGTGGTGGAGGCATCATTTTGTTGCTATAGTAATTTGCAGAAATGAATGCGCAGCAGACCGTGCAAAGTGAAAATTGCTAGTTTTCCACAGCTATGACATTTCACTGACCAATATGTTGTTCCTAGCTGGTGCCATGTGAGTCACACAACGGCCCTTAAGTTGGTAGATGTGTTCTAATGGATACGGAAATGCCAAAAATGTGGACATAATCTGCTGTTTGGGTATAGCACAGGGCTCAAAAGGAAAAGACCACCTTTTGGCTTTCGCAACTCAGATTCTGATGGATTGGTTTACGGGTGCCGTGTTGCTTTGGAACAGCAATGGGGCACCGGTACAGCTATTTTCTGAGAGCCACACATTTTTTATTATTCTCTCAATGGATCTGTGTAAGGGCTTATTTATTGCAGGATGAGTTTCCATTATCATTAGTACTATTTTGAGGTACATATGCCTTTTTGATCATTTTTTATTTATTTTTGGGAAGCAGGATAATGAAAACTCACCAATTCTATCACTGCTTTTTGGGTTTGTTATTGCGGCGTACAGCGTGCGTACAAATGACATGTTAACTTTATATCCGCTGGTCAGTATGATTACAGACATACCAATTTTATATATATATATATATTTTTTTTGGCTGTTCTGACATCATTTTTATGTATTTCTTTTTACGGCGTTCACCTAATGGAGTAGATCATGATATTTTTGCAAAAGTAAATGGCTTGACGGGGAAAAGCGGTGCTTTCTTTTCTTTTTACTTCATGCTTTTATTTTTATTTTTTTTAAACACTACCACTAGCGAACGTCAGATTTTTTTGTACTGCATTGAACCTAGGAGACCCAGCCTGGCTTCTACAGCTGGCAGACCCCTGAAGCCTTTGCATCCGGCTACCATGGCAACCACTGGCACCCCAGGATCCCATTGTAGAGCGCACATGGGCTTAGAGAGGGACCTCTGTAAAACCCTTAGATGCAGCGGACAGCATTGACTGCATTATCTAAGGGTTTACTCTGCTGGCATCATAATTTTCAGCTATACTGGAGGAAACAGCATAGTTCTGGCTGTCAGTAACAGCCAGACCCCTCATCCTGTAAGAACAGCGCCTGTTGCGCCAGTGTTTGCATGGGTTTATTCCGGGTTCTCTTGCTAACTGGATATGGTATATAGTAATATTATTCAGTGATACGCACCCATAAAGCTGTCTACATACCCTGAGGTCATCTTGTTAGTATTTCAAAAGTTCTCATTACAGAAAGAACACATTCTAAAGCTGGTGTAAAGGCAGATAGACAGCATTCTCTTAACCAGCAGAATGTAAGGTATTTGGGTGGTCATAGGGTGGAGTTCATGTAGGCGACTGAGCCCAAGTGAAGCTCTGGGAATCTATATCTCTTTTCCCTGCCACCCCTGGATGAACAGCTCTTACCTCAGAGAAACGTAAGTTATATCATGTCTGTGGTTTCTGTGTATGCATAATGTCTGAGTAGACTTTATATGTGTACATATAGATTGCAGCCTGTATCCCATTTACATGGGAGTCGGTGAATTATGTAGCCAGCACGTGTTTATGGATGTGTAGTATATATGAATAGGTTTCTATATGTACATGTACTAATGGGCAGGTATTGGATATGAGTTGATTAGATGTATAAATCCAGGAGATGGTATGTTGTTGGGATCTTGATATCTGCATACCTCCCAACAGTCACGCATCCGGTGGGATAGTTCCAGATTTAGGCAGGTCCTGGGGTCTTGGGACAGCTGAAGTATGTCCCACTTTCAGCTGTCTCTGTGTCCTGAGGACACAGAGACAATTGAATGCACTGGTGGAAGCAGGAAGCCGTCAGCCCCATGTTCCACTATTTACCCAATCTCATATCTCTCCCTAGCAGCAGGCACGATGAAGTAACATCATCACGCCTATTGGGCTAAGCATCTGAGCACACAAGCCAGGGAGAGAGGTCATCTCCCTGCCTGTGTGCTCTTGTGCTTAACGCAGCAGGCATGAGGATGTTATGTATCGTGCCTGGTTCTGCGGAGAGCAGGAATAGCTTCCTTCAGTGGGGGCAGTTGAGAGTTACTTTTTCCTTTTTTTAACAATGCGGGCTTCATTATTTCTAAAAGAGCATCCTATTGTGTGTGGGTAAACTAAGGAGGCATAACTACTTTGTCGGGGCAGTAAAGGGGTATAATTATTGTGAGGGGATATTAATGTGAAAGGGGGACTACTGAGCAGGTGCACTAAGGGGCATAACTACTGAGTGGGGGCACAAAGAGAAGTGTGCGGGACTGGGTATACTGTAAGTTGGCAAGATAGTTGGTTCTATCAGTTTGTGATTTGATCCACATGAAACCGAACTTTTGGTGGTTCATTTCAGGTGAACCAATGAGAGATAGAGAGAAAGAGAGCTTTGTGGGATCCTGTAATTCTCTTGTCTCACTTTCAGCTGAATGTTACTTTGGAGGTTTCTCTGGTTCATCTATTGAACCAAAATGGTGAATTAAAATTGCTGAAGGTGTTGTCTGTTTTTTGCAATACTGATGATATATCCTCAGGTGAATTGGAAGGTTCAGTCCCATTGAAGTGAGATAGCACGAGCTAGAATTATACCTATTTGCCACTGCACAGCAAGTAGGTAAACAGTAGTGTTGAGCGAGCATGCTCGGCCAAATACCTGTTCGGCTGGAGCATCGGTACATGGCGGTACTTGGCCGAGTACCGCATGCGCTTGAGCGCCATGCTCGAGTCTCCTCCCCGCACGTTTTGCAGCTGCTAAGCAGTCAATAAACATGCAGGTAAGTACTACCATCACTGTAATGCCAGTAGCCATGTTGGCTACTGGAATTACAGTGATTGGCTGGCCGTAACGCGTCATCTGGTACTATATAGCACCCGGTGACGCGGGTTCGGCTTATTGTGAGTCAGGGAGAGCTGCGCTTAGGAAGGGACAGATAGTGTAGGGAGTGTAATCGCAATATATTCAATAGAAAAATGTTTCAAAGACCCAAAAGTCCTTTTAAGGACTATTGTGTGTGGTGGCAGCAATATAATATAGCCAGAGAATTTATTTTTCCATACTTTGCAATACTTTTTCAATAGAGGGTGTCTGCAGTGACTTGTGACATCTGTGCTGCAATACCTTCTGTGTGTCAGGGCCAGAGATGGCAAAAATATAATTAAAAACAATTATATTTTTTCCATAATTTATCCACACTTTGCCAAA
The DNA here is from genome assembly GCF_905171765.1 of Bufo bufo. Taxonomy (NCBI): domain Eukaryota; kingdom Metazoa; phylum Chordata; class Amphibia; order Anura; family Bufonidae; genus Bufo; species Bufo bufo. The sequence continues at coordinate 460,828,467 of NC_053393.1, forward strand.
CGGTGTCTGCAGTGAATTGTCACATCTGCGCTGCAATAGCATGTGTGTGTGCAGGGCCGGCTCCAGGATCATGTGGGCCCTTATACAGATAATACAGTAGATATCACCTGCAGTCCTATGTAACAGCATAGATAACACAGTCATGCCTATCTGAGTACAGAAAATGTAGTAGTGTTACCTGCAGTCCTATGTAAAACCATAGATAACACTAGTGCTGATAATATGGTAGTGTTACCTGTAGTCCTATGTAAACCACAGATAACACTAGTGTAGATCATGTAGTAGTGTTACCTGCGTCCTTAGTGTGCCTCCCTGTGCCTCTACCACGGACTCCATGCTGGCAGCGCTGCCTCCTCTTCCATCTTCATCTTGCCCCGCACAGAATGTCCTCATGCAGCTGTGTCAAGACAAAGGGAACACTGTGGGCATGGTGATGGTGACACACACACAGGGACAGAGACACACACAGACACAGACACACACACACACACAGGGACAGAGACACAAACACACAGGGACAGACACAGATACACAGACACAGACACACACACACACAGGGACAGACACACACACACACACAGGGACAGACACACACACAGGGACAGACACACACACACACACAGGGACAGACACACACACACACACAGGGACAGACACACACACACACACACACACAGGGACAGACACACACACACACACAGGGACAGACACACACACACACACACACACACACAGGGACAGACACACACACACACAGGGACAGACACACACACACACACACAGGGACAGACACACACACACACACACACACACACAGGGACAGACACACACACACACACAGGGACAGACACACACACAGGGACAGACACACACACAGGGACAGAGGGACAGACACACACACACACACAGGGACAGACACACACACAGGGACAGAGGGACAGACACCTACACATGGACAGACACACACACACACAGGGACAGACGCACACACAAACACACAGGGACAGACACAGACACACACACACAGGGACAGACACAGACACACACACACACACAGGGACAGACACACACACACACACAGGGACAGACACACACAGACACACACACACACACAGGGACAGACACACACACACACACAGGGACAGACACACACACACACACAGGGACACACACACACAGGGACAGACACACACACACAGGGACAGAGGGACAGACACACACACACACACAGGGACAGACACACACACAGGGACAGAGGGACAGACACACACACACACACACAGGGACAGACGCACACACACACACACACACAGGGACAGATGCACACACACACAGGGACAGACGCACACACACAGGGACAGACGCACACACACAGGGACAGACGCACACACACACAAAAAATGCGGTCGTGTGCATGGGGCCTAACTTCGTCTTTTAGAATATTACGAATATTCTAAAAAACGAAGTTATAGCAATATAGAGAATATTCATTAAATACACATATTAGCCTAGCCATAGCCATAGGAAAGTTGCCTTATACAGTTAAAAGAAAATTTGCAATACGCGAATAATTAAATCGCATATTTTTCGCGCTAAATAGAATAATGACGAATATTCGATTTCGACGAATATAAGTCGAATATTCAATCGAATATTCACGAAATATCGCAAAATCGAATATGGCAGCTCCCGCTCATCACTAGTGACAAACAGCACACCGCCACAGAGATGTGGCAGGGAATAAGAGACCAGACTGAACTGTGGCTCTCGCCACTCAACCTAGAACCAGGCATGGTTGTGTCTGATAATGGCCGTAACTTGGTGGCGGCTTTGGAGCTGGGCAACCTTAGACACATCCCATGCCTTGCCTACATATTCAACCTTGTGGTTCAGTAGTTTCTAAAAACATACCCCAATTTCCCTGAGCTACTGGTGAAGGTGCTCCGCGTGTGTGCACATTTCCGCAAGTCACCGACATCTTCAGCCGGTCTGTCAACACTGCAGCAGTGCTTGAAATTGCCAGCTCACCGGCTGTTATGCGATGTGAGCAAGCGCTAGAACTCCACGTTCCACATGTTGGCCAGGCTTTGTGAGCAGCAGAGGGCAGTTGTGGAATACCAGCTGCAACATGGTCGTCACCTTATTAGTCAGCTTCCGCTATTCACAAGTGAGGAGTGGGCATGGATGTCTGACCTCTGTGAGGTTTTACGCAACTTTGAGGAATCAACACAGATGGTGAGCTGCAATAACGCTAATATCAGCGTTACCATCCCACTACTATGTCTTCTCAAACGCTCGCTGCTTACAATTAAGTACGACGCTGTGCATGTGGAACTTCTCATTTTTCATTCCTCTGGTGGAGAGGACGAGCAAAATGGTGCAAAACCAGAAGATCCTTGTTGGAAAATTGCTCCAAAACTTTCTATCTGACAATGCTGGCAGCAGAGTCCATACTTCCTTGGCCAACAGAGGAGGGGAGACAAGGGGAACACACAGCAGTTCCAACAGACGCAGGGCAACACTCTATAAAGCCTGGGACAGTATCATTTCACCCCGCCAGCACCCTCACCCTGATGTGCGGCCTACTGCCACAAGGAGAGAAAAAGTTTGGAAGATGGTGAAGGAGTACATAGCAGACGGTGTCAGTGTCCTCAATGATCCCTCAATGCCTTACAACTACTGGGTGTCCAAGCTGGACACGTGGCACGAACTGGCGCTCTACGCATTGGAGGTGCTGGCCTGCCCTGCCGCCAGCGTTTTGTCTGAGCGTGTATTTAGTGCTGCTGGTGGCATTGTAACAGATAAGTGTATCCGCCTGTCAACTGAAAATGCTGACAGGTTGACTCATAAAAATGAATAAGGCCTGGATTGCCCCAGACTTCTCGACTCCACCAGAGGAATGCTGATGAACCTAAAGGCACTTTACATGTGTTTTTTTTATGTAGTTAATAGACTGTATTCCCATGCACCCCTTCCACCACAAACATGGCTATATGGTTGAATCTTTCTTTTCTCCTCCTCCTCCTCCTCTTCTATCATATCAACGTGTTTATTCGTCGCATATAATGCCCTTGCATATATGCCCTTTGCATATAATGTTTTACAGGGTCATCTTAGCTGCAGGCCCTCACATATAATTTTTTAGATTGTCCGCTCACCAGCAGGCCCTCAGATCAAATTTTTTACAGGTTCCGCTCACTAGCACGCCCTCACATCTAATATTTTAGAGGGTCCGCTCACCAGCCGGCCCTCACATCTATATTTTTACAGGGTCCGCTCATCAGCAGGCCCCCACATCTAATTTTTTAGAGGGTTCACTCACCAGCAGGCCGTCACATCATATTTTTTACAGGGTCCGCTCAACAGCAGGCCCTCACATATATTTTTTTACAGGGTCTGCTCACCAGCAGGTCCTCACATATAATTTTTTACAGGGTCTGCTCACCTGCAGGCCCGCAACTCAAATCTTTTACAGGGTCAGCTAACCTTCAGGCCCGCAACTCAAATATTTTACAGGGTCAGCTCACCTACAGGCCCTCACATATAATTTTTTTACAGGGTCCGCTCACCTGCAGGCCCGCAACTCAAATCTTTTACAGGGTCAGCTTACCTGCAGGCCCAAACCTAAAATCTTTTAAAGGGTCAGCTCACCTGCAGGCCAGCAACTCAAATCTTTTACAGGGTCAGCACACCTGCAGGCCCGCAACTCAAATCTTTTACAGGGTCAGCTAACCTGCAGGCCCCCAACTCAAATCTTTTACAGGGTCCGCTAACCTGCAGTCCCCCAACTCAAATCTTTTACAAGGTTAGCTCACCTACAGGCCCGTAACTCAATGTGAATGAGGCCCTCCTTTATGTGATATACAGGTTGTATCGGAGTGCCTCTTCCTTGTAAATTTTGGCAGCACTTGCACTTTATATACAAGTAAATATACAGGAAAGAATGTTTTCAATCATTTTTTCCTATAAAATCGATTGTTTACTTTGGTTTTGTGCATAAAACCTTAATTCGATTGTGGGCCTGGTGATCAGTTTAAGCAGCATCAGCAGCATGATGATAAAAATGAGTGTCAAGGTGACTGTGGAGATGGCAGCATGAGGAGGCCACATAGTGGCACAATGACTGAGTCTGGATAAAAGACTAAGGCCACAGATTGTTTAAAAAGATGCAGATGGAAAGAAATCCGTGGAGCTGTATGAAGGTCACCTGCAGAATAATGCAGACCAGGGTAGGAGCTATAGGGGAACAGTGGAAACTGCAGCTTTGGGGTCCTGACCCAGAAGGGGCCCATCCAGGAGGAGGAGGACTAAAAGATTTTGTTAGGGCCCCCTCAACAGTATTACACAATGAAATTATATACAGTGACAGTATAGACAGTGTATAAAATGGATGGAACAGCTGCCGACCCTGGTCTGACAGAGCGATCTTTACTAGCCACAGAAATGTGGGCGGCATGAAAGAAAGGGGTCGCTAAAAAATTACTGTGGGATGGAGCCCCATTCAAAAATTTGCTGTGGGGCCCAGTCATTTCTAGCTACGCCACTGATGCAGCCCACAAAAGCAAGTTAGGTTTATCGATTCCAAAACCTTAACTAGATTGTGGGCCTGGTGATCAGTTTAATGCCTTTTAAGCAGCATCAGCAGCAGCATGGTGATAAAAATGAGTGGCAAGGTGACATATTGTGGAGATGGCATCATGAGTAGTGATGAGCGGCAGGGGTCATATTCGAATTCGCGATATTTCGCTAATATTTTGTAGAATATTAGTCGAATTTTTGCAAATTCGAATATTCGTTATATTCTATGATTTTTTTACTCGAAAAATCGGCAAGGTAATGATCGTGTAATATGCAAATTTTCGTAATGCAAATTTTTATCGCGAATTTTTAAACTTACAACTATTAGACAAAGAAGATTATAGCACTATATTAGCTAAATCGCTCTATATTAGTTTTTTTTTTTGAATATTCGCTATATTGCTATAACTTCGTTTTTTTGAATATTCGTAATATTCTAAAACAAGAATATATAGCAATATAGCGAATATTCGAAAAAAACGAATATAGAGCAATTTAGCTAATATAGTGCTATAATCTTTTTTTTTTATAGTTGTCATTTTTTTCCAATCTGAACTTCAGATGAGAAAAAAATTACAACTATTAGGCCCCTTTCACATGGGCGTTGCGGATTGGGGCCGGATGCGTTCAGGGTGCGTTCAGTGAAACTCGCACCACTTTGAAAGTAAGTTCAGTCAGTTTTGTCTGCAATTACATTCAGTTGTTCAGTTTTTTCCGCGCGGGTGCAATGCGTTTTGATGTGTTTTTCACGCGCGTGATAAAAACTGAAGGTTTACAAACAACATCTCTTAGCAACCATCAGTGAAAAACGCATCGCACCCGCACTTGCTTGCGGATGCAATGCGTTTTTCACTGAAGCCCCATTCACTTCTATGGGGCCAGGGCTGTGTGAAAAAGGCAGAATATAGAACATGCTGCGTTTTTCACGCAACGCAGAACTGATGCGTGAAAAAAAACGCTCATGTACACAGACCCATTGAAATGAATAGGTCAGGACTCAGTGCGGGTGTTATGCGTTCACGTCACGCATTGCACCCGCGCGGAAATCTCGCCCGTGTAAAAGGGGCCTTAGGCTGGTTTCACACGGGCGTTGCGGATTGGGGCCGGATGCTTTCAGGGTGCGTTCAGTGAAACTCGCACTATTTTGCAAGCAAGTTCAGTCAGTTTTGTTTGCGGTTGCGTTTAGTTGTTCAGTTTTTTCTGCGCGGGTGCACTGTGTCTTGATGCGTTTTTCACGCGCGTGATAAAAAACGAAATGTTTACAAACAACATCTCTTAGCAACCATTAGTGAAAAACGCATCGCACCCGCACTTGCTTGCGGATGCAATGCGTTTTTCACTGAAGCCCCATTCACTTCTATGGGGCCAGGGCTGCGTGAAAAACGCAGAATATAGAACATGCTGCGATTTTCATGCAACGCAGAAATGATGCGTGAAAAACAACGCTCATGTACACAGACTCATTGAAATGAATGGGTCAGGATTCAGTGCGGGTGCTATGCGTTCACGTCACGCATTGCACCCGCGCAGAAAATTCGCTCGTGTGAAAGGGACCTTAGACAAAGAAGATTATAGCACTATATTAGCTAAATTGCTCTATATTATTTTTTTTTCTAATATTCGCTATATTGCTATATACAAAGTTATAGCAATATAGCGAATATTCAGAAAAAAACTGAATATAGAGCAATTTAGCTAATCTAGTGCTATAATCTTCTTTGTCTAATAGGTGTAAGTTGAAAAATTCACAATAAAAATTCGCATTACGAAAATTCGCAAACAACACTATTTCTAAAGTCAAATATACTGCAGCCTTCTCATTGGCCCACAAGCTAGAAGCAGGGAGGGATCATGTGTACTGATTAAAAAAAATGGAATATTCAAAATTACGAATATATATCACTATATTAGAAATATTCGCAAATTTGCGAAGTACCTATATTCACGCTAAAAATTCAAAATTCTAATATTCGTGATCAACACTAATCATGAGGAGGCCACATAGTGGCACAATGACAGAGTCTGAATAAAAGACTGAGGCCACAGATTGTTGAGAAAGACGCAGATGGAAACAAATCTGTAAAGCTGTATGACAGTCATCTGCAGATTAATGCAGCCATGAAAATCAAGTTGGGTTTGTCAGTTCCACCTCAGCTCACCAGCAGGCCGCACCTAAAATCTTTTACTGGGTCAGCTCACATGCAGGCCCTCGCATAGAATTTTTTAGAGGGTCAGCTCAGCTGCAGGCCCTCGCATATAATGTTTTACAGTGTCAGGTCACCCGCAGGCACTCAACTTACCGTATTTATCGGCGTATAACACGCACTTTTTCCCCCTGAAAATAGGGGGCAAATCATGTATGCGTGTTATACGCCGATATTCATTGCACTGTATGAGCCGGGAGAGAGGAGGGGCTGGAGTCCGTAACTAGGGGCGGGGCCCGGTGCAGTCACTGTACTCTTACACCGGGCCCCGCCGCTCACCAAAGTATTTATAAACGTGAATCCTTATCCTGGTTTTAAGCTGCCCTCTCCCATGTTCCCATGTCCCCCCTGTATCCCCATAGCACTTACTTAAGCTTCAATAGCAGGCAGAGCGGACGGCAGCAGTAACGTCACTCACTGACGTTGAGCGCCTGCTCCGCCCCCTTTATGAATGAAGCAGGCGGAGCAGACGCGCGACGTCAGTGAGTGACGTTACTGCTGCCGTCCGCCCTGCCTGCTATGGAAGCGTGTGAATCGTAAGTGCTGTGGGGATACAGGGGAACATGGGAAAATGGGAGAGGGCAGCTTAATAACAGGATAAGGATTCACGTTTATAAATACTTCGGTGAGCAGAGGCCCGGTGTATTGGGGGACACTGTTATGAGGGGGATCTGTGGATGACATATAGCAGTGTCATCCACAGATCCCCCCCATAACAGTTCCATCCACAGATCCCCCCACCCCATAGCAGTACAATTTGAAATGGACACTGTTATGAGGGGGATCTGTGGATGACATATAGCAGTGTCATCCACAGATCCCCCCCATAACAGTTCCATCCACAGATCCCCCCACCCCATAGCAGTACAATTTGAAATTTAATTTTTTTTCCTGAAATTTCCCTTAAAATGAAGGGTGCGTGTTATACGCCAGTGCGTGTTATACGCCGATAAATACGGTAAATCTTTTACAGGGTCAGCTCACCTGCAGGCCCGCAACTCATGCTGCCTTGCTTTGGAGTAGTAGCCATAGCCGTTTATCAGGCTCCATCTCCGAAATCGAATAATGATTCCCCGTTACCGGTGGTCACCATGCATAAAAGAACATCGAAAGTTGATAGGGAAGATATCCAAATGGATCGTGGACGTCATGGGGACGTGCGATCAGGCAGAAGTTATCTAGAGTCAACAAAGCGGCAGCAGGGCCTCTCCTGTGTAATGTTTCCTCATCCAAAATACCGCAGTGACATTACCTGTAATTTTTTATTACTCATTCCAATAACAGGGCATCTTAAGAGTCCTGTATTGTTTATTTATCGTCACTATCTCCACGAGTCGGGAATGGGTAATTTGCGTGCCACCCGCCCTGGGGCCGCTTTAAGATGTGCCTGCACTTTCGGACACATAATATTATTTCTAGCCTTGTCCTATGGCTGCGCAATCTCTAACGTAGGACAGGGTTATCGTTCAGCTGGGTGGATTGTGAGGCGGAACTGAAAGTCATGAGGATCATTTCTGCCGGAAGACATCACCGGTGCACCTTACCAATGTGAAGCCGCTGCTTTTGGTTTTCACTTACTGGATCAGTCGTGTCATCAAGCCGGCGAGAGGTGAATGTGCGTGCTGTGTGACGGGTGACGGGGCAGTGGTGTGTGAATAGTTAATAGCCGCTCCGTTATGGGGGATGGAAGGTCTTGTGTGCTGAGAGCCGGGCACCTCCTGGCAGAGAGGGCAGTGTGCAGGAGGAAGGTCACAGGAGCCAGCCTCACACGCTGGGCACACTGTCAAAGCATGGATAAGGCGGCCATAGTAATACTGCTGCCCTTCTATGTAACAGACCTCCCAGGTGGCCCTCTTTTGGACAGACAGTCCCTATTTTTGACCCAAGTCCCTCTTTTCTCCTGAAATGTCCCTCTGAGGGATAGATTTGTATTATTACATTTACAATACTGATGCAGAAAGTGTTTGTCTGGTTCTTTCTGTACATTACACCTTACGCCTTGTATATTTCATTTTGTTTTCCACCTCAGAATCGGCACCAAAAGAAGACTTCAAGCAGCATCTCATTCGCTTCAATATTGGTGCAGAATGTGCACCGAATCTCCTATGAGCTCATTTTTCTTTGCATGCTTTTTAGCAAAACCACAATTTAGAAAAAGCATCTCCAAAAAGTGTAATAAAAACACGCCTTAAAAAGCTCACTTTTAAAATGGGCATGGATTCCGCAATTTTTGGAGGCAGATTTTCAAAATCCCTCGTGTGAACGTACCCATACAGGGAGTGCAGAATTATTAGGCAAGTTGTATTTTTGAGGATTAATTTTATTATTGAACAACAACCATGTTCTCAATGAACCCAAAAAACTCATTAATATCAAAGCTGAATATTTTTGGAAGTAGTTTTTAGTTTGTTTTTAGTTTTAGCTATTTTAGGGGGATATCTGTGTGTGCAGGTGACTATTACTGTGCATAATTATTAGGCAACTTAACAAAAAACAAATATATACCCATTTCAATTATTTATTTTTACCAGTGAAACCAATATAACATCTCAACATTCACAAATATACATTTCTGACATTCAAAAACAAAACAAAAACAAATCAGTGACCAATATAGCCACCTTTCTTTGCAAGGAGACTCAAAAGCCTGCCATCCATGGATTCTGTCAGTGTTTTGATCTGTTCACCATCAACATTGCGTGCAGCAGCAACCACAGCCTCCCAGACACTGTTCAGAGAGGTGTACTGTTTTCCCTCCTTGTAAATCTCACATTTGATGATGGACCACAGGTTCTCAATGGGGTTCAGATCAGGTGAACAAGGAGGCCATGTCATTAGATTTTCTTCTTTTATACCCTTTCTTGCCAGCCACGCTGTGGAGTACTTGGACGCGTGTGATGGAGCATTGTCCTGCATAAAATCATGTTTTTCTTGAAGGATGCAGACTTCTTCCTGTACCACTGCTTGAAGAAGGTGTCTTCCAGAAACTGGCAGTAGGACTGGGAGTTGAGCTTGACTCCATCCTCAACCCGAAAAGGCCCCACAAGCTCATCTTTGATGATACCAGCCCAAACCAGTACTCCACCTCCACCTTGCTGGCGTCTGAGTCGGACTGGAGCTCTCTGCCCTTTACCAATCCAGCCACGGGCCCATCCATCTGGCCCATCAAGACTCACTCTCATTTCATCAGTCCATAAAACCTTAGAAAAATCAGTCTTGAGATATTTCTTGGCCCAGTCTTGACGTTTCAGCTTGTGTGTCTTGTTCAGTGGTGGTCGTCTTTCAGCCTTTCTTACCTTGGCCATGTCTCTGAGTATTGCACACCTTGTGCTTTTCGGCACTCCAGTGATGTTGCAGCTCTGAAATATGGCCAAACTGGTGGCAAGTGGCATCTTGGCAGCTGCACGCTTGACTTTTCTCAGTTCATGGGCAATTATTTTGCGCCTTGGTTTTTCCACACGCTTCTTGCGACCCTGTTGACTATTTTGAATGAAACGCTTGATTGTTCGATGATCACGCTTCAGAAGCTTTGCAATTTTAAGAGTGCTGCATCCCTCTGCAAGATATCTCACTATTTTTGACTTTTCTGAGCCTGTCAAGTCCTTCTTTTGACCCATTTTGCCAAAGGAAAGGAAGTTGCCTAATAATTATGCACACCTAATATAGGGTGTTGATGTCATTAGACCACACCCCTTCTCATTACAGAGATGCACATCACCTAATATGCTTAATTGGTAGTAGGCTTTCGCGCCTATACAGCTTGGAGTAAGACAACATGCATAAAGAGGATGATGTGGTCAAAATACTCATTTGCCTAATAATTCTGCACGCAGTGTAGAGGTCAGACCTCCACCAGTGATAAGGCCATGGCATATCCTAGCAATATGCCATCACTTTTAAGGGGCTATTTTTTTTTATTTATTTATTTTTTTTTTTTTTATGAAGGGCTCCTCATGGTATGAAATAAGTCAATACACACTGTGGGGAGGGAGATGCCCAGGGGGCACCCAAAACTCTCCTTATGGCCTCTGTCTAGGTACATAATGATCTGATGCTCTCAGCATTACTTAATGCTAGGAGCTTCAGGTACTTATGCACTTGGCCAGCAGCTGCGGGCGCTTTCCTGAATTCAGCCGTATCACTGCCCTCAGTATGGGGAAAGGGCAGTATTTTGTGCTGCACTGTAATAATTGGTTTTGCTAGGGAGGTATTTTGTGCTGCACCATGCTATTGCTGGCCCCACCTACTTCTGTTGACCCCACCTACTTGTAATGCCCCGCCTCCTGTCTCTGGACCCGCCTACAACTTGGGGCCACTTTTAGTTTTTTTTTCCAGGGCCACTTAAAGTTCCCAGTCCGCCCCTGTTTGCAATGGTTTTGAGCTGACAATTACATCAAAAGTTGATAGGCCAGACATCCGAATGGATCGTCGCCATCACACGGACGTGCCATCGGCCTCAGGTTAACTAGAGTCACCAAAGTGGCAGCAGGCCACCGACCATAATGTTTTAGATGGTCAGATCAGCAGGCCCTTGCCCCAAATGTTTTTGAGGGTCACCAGCAGGCCATCTATCATAATTTTTAAAGGGTGTGTATGACGCCCTCCTTTATGTGTAACTAAGGGTGTATCAGAGTGCCTCTTCCTTGTAATTTTTGGCAGCACTTGCACTTTATATACAAGTAAATATTTAGGAAAGAAAGTTTTATATCAATTTTTCCTCTAAAATCGATATTTTTTTCGGGGTTTTGTGCGTATTATTGTCATTATGTAAAAGTGGCTTACTATTCAGACAACATAGTTCCCAACCGCGACCAGCGAGTCCAAGATGCATCCATACATCCTCCCCATGCTGTTACAGAACCATTTCGGTGGTGTTACCAACAAGTTCTGACATTTTCTTATGAACCAGGCACCCTCCCTTCTTCAGAGCAGGGGGTACCTGGTTTAATGCTCCGATTCTCCCATTGACTTCCATTATACTCGGGTGCTTGGTCGAGCATCCGAATATCACGATGTGTTCGGCCCGAGCCACCGAGCACCCGAGTACTGCGGTGCTCGATCAACACTAGTAAACAGTAACGAGAACAAAGCAGCAATGTTAGCACTGCATTATTCTCACACAATGGATTGGCAGAGATGCCTTCCTACCTTTTAAACATTCATATGTAGCAAAGCTAAAAAAAAATAGCTACGCCAGCCTCACATCTACAACTAGCTCTTTCAGGACAAATCCCCTTTATCAGAGTAAAGCAGATGAGAACAATGTTTCAAGTTGCAAGTCCTTTAAAATTTAATTTGAATATGTTTCCCAGTAACCCAGAGGGGCATCATCTGGCCTACAACATTGCATACACGTACTTGGCATACTAGGGGCTCTCTAAATTGAGAAAGAGTTTCTATCTCTCTCACCTCTATCTCCCTGAACCAAATTTTTTAAAATATTTGTGAAATGAACCAAATCTTGCCTGGTTCGCTCATCTCTAATATAAATATTTCAATTTTGGTCTGCAGCACTATCATAACTCCTGTGCAACATGCCCGCTGTCTTGGGGCCATATTTGACTCTGATCTTTCCTTTGTTCCCCATCCAATCACTGACACGCTCTTGTCGTCTGCACCTCAGGAATATCGCCAGAATCCGCCCTTTTCTTACGGTGGAAACGGCAAAAACCCTTGTTGTTGCCTTGATTCATTCTCGTCTTGACTACTGCAACGCATTACTAATCGGTCTCCCTCTCAATAAACTCTCCCCCTTCAGTCTGTTCTAAATGTTGCAGCCAGGCTCATCTATCCATCCAACCGCTACACTGATGCTACTAGTCTGTGCCAGTCACTTCACAGGTTGCCCACCTACCACAGAATACAGTTCTAACTTCTCACCCTCACCCACAAAGCTCTCCACAGTGCTGCACCTCCATACATCTCCTCCCTCATCTCCTTCTACCACCCTACTTGTGCTTTCCATTCTGTTAGAGACCTAAGATTAATAACCTTTATAATTCGTACCTCTCACTCCCGCCCACAGAAGTATATGCCAATCGTCCACCAGCAAGGCAGCTGGCACTGGGATCTCCATGTTATTGGTCAGTTAATACATCAGGGACCCCCTGGCATGGGGCCTGGGCATAGCTAAGTGCACACTGGGTGATCCATAGGCAGGACCGGGTGGCTGCCCTCATCCACCAGCCCGTCCCTAATGCCAGTCAATACCCCCTTAGGAAATCTCTCATCAGATGTGAGAGCAGCAGCGATCGATCAGCCAGGATTAATGTGCACTGTGGGAGGCCCCCCCCTTAGGCAAGTGACAAACTGCCCCCCCCCTCAGTCTTAGGCAAGTGACAAACTGCCCCCCTCAGTCTTAGGCAAGTGACAAACTGCCCCCCCCCCCCTCATTCTTAGGCAAGTGACAAACTCAGCTCTGCTACATCTACAATGAGCAACTACAACAAATGTAATGCCAAACTGCAGTTCCTCTATGTGATGCCTTGGATATATTCCACTGGACCCACAGCCCGTGGGTCCAGTGGAAGCTTTCCAATGCATCACATAGAGGAACTGCAGTTTGGCATTACATTTGTTGTAGTTGCTCATTTCAGATGTAGCAGGGCTGAGTTTGTCACTTGCCTAAGAATGAGGGGGGGGGCAGTTTGTCACTTGCCTAAGACTGAGGAGGGGCAGTTTGTCACTTGCCTAAAACTGAGGGGGGGCAGTTGGTCACTTGCCTAAAACTGAGGGGGGGCAGTTGGTCACTTGCCTAAGACTGAGGGGGGGGGGCAGTTTGTCACTTGCCTAAGACTGAGGAGGGGCAGTTTGTCACTTGCCTAAAACTGAGGGGGGGGCAGTTGGTCACCTGCCTAAGACTGAGGGGGGGGGGCAGTTTGTCACTTGCCTAAGACTGAGGGGGGGGGGCAGTTTGTCACTTGCCTAAGGGGGGGCCTCCCACTGTGCACATTAATCCTGGCTTATTAATCGCTGCTGGCCTGCTGCAGTCACATCTGATGAGACTGAGATTTCCTAAGGGGGTATTGACTGGTCTGGGCTTATCACAATCTCACCGGCGCTCTGAGTCAGCCACCAGGCGGGTCAGGGGACTCACTCAGGCCAGGGACAGTCACTTACTGGACCGGACCAGGACCCCGGTCGGATGGTCCAGTAGTTTATCATGCCGCCGGCGCCACGCTCACCTCAGTATATCAACACAGTCAGTCACTGTCTCGCAGTCGCAGGATAGTAGAGAGGAGTCAGTCGCAAGTTGGCAGCACCTCTGCTTTCTCTTCCTGAACTGAAGCCGCTCCCCCTCCTCACTTCGCCTGCCCCGCACAGTCAGGGCTCGCCTCTCAGCCTCCGCTCCGCCCCCTGTGAATCTGATTTCAGTTATCAGCTGCGGGCCGCGTTCTCCTGGCTTGAGGGGGCCCCGGTCGCAATTGCGACCGCTGCGACCCCTATAGCTACGCCAGTGTGAAGCAGTCATAGTACATTATGGGGCTGCAATGGTCACTGACATCTCAGGAGTGCCCAAGATTCTTTGCCAAAACACAGTCTTAGGACACATTACTGGCCATTCAAGAAAGCCACAGCATGCAAAGGATGTCCTAACCCAACACTTTGAAACCAATTTAGTGGTACATATGCAGTCCCCAAAAAGGGCTACTGCTAAGGGTTAATTACTATTGACAGAGGTAATGCAATGTTTCTTCAGTTAAATGTTGTGATGTTGTTATGTACATGCTGTTAATGACACAGTATGGACAACATATGGTTAATAACTTGGCACAGTGACGCCCTCATTACATCCAAATACAATACTTACCTATCCCATGTTCCCACGATGAATGGTGGTTCCGCTAGGGGAAAAAAAGACAAGAAAGGCCTGAAACAACTGTCCAAACGCTGTCCAAACACCATCTAAATACATCTAGTGCTGTACAAGGCAAGTGGCAAACAGACAATAGAAGGAGCCTTAATAAGATTTAAGGTTATACCAGATTGTGGGACCACCTTTACCTTACCCGATGACAGCGTCTAAACAGCAACTGTGAGTATGAAGGACTGAATTCTGCCTTTGGCCAGTACACACCCATTTAAACCCCAGCATTGGAAAGAGTTGTCATTTAATGTATTCCTGTAACAGAAAGACCAAAAGTCCAGCTGAAGATCATAAAGGTTTGTGTCATCAGAAAAATCGCTATGTATCTGGCAGACATTAGCAATGTGCTAATGTCAGCATAACATAACTGTATGATTTTTAACTCCCTGCCTGCCGCCGTTCCCTCAAAATAAAGACTTTTATAAAATGATAATGAGCCTCTAGGTGCTAGAGGGGCGTTGCTGCAGCACCTAGAGGCTCTGTGTTCTCAGCCTTTGTCACACCGATGTCCAGTGGATTTACGTCTCTCGTCAGTGCCCCGTAAATCCTGCGACTGCGCCGTCCCGTTTAGTATTCGGCGCAGGCGCTGTGAGTGTAGGACGCTCTGCTGCTGCCAGCTTCACTCACTGCGCCTGCGCCGAATACTAAACGGGACGGCACAGGCGGTGGATTTTACAGGCACAGAGGAGAACTAGGACGTCAATCAACTGGACATGGGCGTGCCAAAGGGTGATAAGACGGAGCCTCTAGGTGCTGCAGCAACGCCCCACTAGCACCTAGAGGCTCATTAGCATATTATAAAAGTATTTATTTTGAGGGAACGGCAGCAGGCAGGGAGTTAAAAATCATACAGTTATGTTCTGCTGACATTAGCACATCGCTAGTACTCAGCTGAGCAAAGCATGTGCTCGAGCGCCATGCTCGAGTCTCCTCCCCGCAAGTTTCTTGGCTGCTACGCAGCCAATAAATGTGCAGGTGTGTGCTCCCCTCACTGTAATGCCAGTAGCCATGTTGGCTACTGGCATTACAGTGAATGGCTGGCTGGAACGCGTCATTGGGTGCTATATAGCACCCGATGACGCATGTTCGGCTCATTTGTAGTCAGGGAGAGCTGACCATAGGAAGGGACAGAGAGTGTAGGGAGTGTAAATGAATATTTTTTTGGTAACAAAATGTTTCAGAGACCCCAAAGTCCTTGTGTGTGACAGCAGCAATATACACTGCCCTTCCAAAAAAAAAGTCGCCACCAAAAATATTTTGTTGGACCGCCTTTAGCTTTGATTACGGCACGCATTCGCTGTGGCATTGTTTCAATAAGCTTCTGCAAAGTCACAAGATTTATTTCCATCCAGTGTTGCATACATTTTTCACCAAGATCTTGCATTGATGATGGTAGAGTCTAACTGCTGCACAAAGCTTTCTCCAGCACATCCCAAAGATTCTCAATGGGGTTAAGGTCTGGACTCTGTGTTGGCCAATCCATGTGTGAAAATAATGTCTCATGCTCCCTGAACCACTCTTTCACAATTTGAGCCCGATGAATCCTGGCATTGTCATCTTGGAATATGCCCGTGCCATCAGGGAAGAAAAAATCCATTGATGGAATAACCTGGTCATTCAGTATGTTCAGGTAGTCGCTGACCTCATTCTTGGAGCACATACTGTTGCTGAACCTAGACCTGAACAACTGCAACCCCAGATCATAGCACTGCCCCCACAGGCTTGTACAGTAGGCACTAGGCATGATGGGTGCATCACTTCATCTGCCTCTCTTCTTACCCTCATGCACCCATTACTCTGGAACAGGGTAAATCTGGACTCATCAGACCACATAACCTTCTTCCATTGCTCCAGAGTCCAATCTTTATGCTCCCTAGCAAATTGAAGGCTTTTTTTCTGGTTTTCCTCACTGATTAGAGGTTTTCTTACGTCTACACAGCTGTTCAGTCCCAATCCCTTGAGTTTCCATTGCATTGTGTGTGTGGAAATGCTCTTACTTTCACTATTAAACATAGCCCTGAGTTCTACTGTTGTTTTTCTTCTATATTATTTCACCAAACATTTACGTGATCGCTGATCACGATCATTCAGGATTTTTTTCCCGACACATTTCTTCCTTGAATACGATGGGTCCCCACTATCCTTCCAGTTTTTAATAATGCTTTGGACAGTTCATAACCCAATATTAGTAGTTTCTGCAATCTCCTTAGATGTTTTCTCTGCTTGATGCATGCCAATGATTTGACCCTTCTCAAACAGACTAACATCTTTTCCACGACCACAATATGTGTCTTTTGAAAAGGTTGTTTAAGAAATGAGAAGCAACTCATTGCACCAGTTGGGGTTAAATAACGTATTGCCAGCTGAAAGATAGTCTCCTATGCAGTAATTATCCAATAGGAAGCTCATAACTATTTGCTTAGTTAAATCCAGGTGGTGACTTTTTTTTGGACAGGCAGTGTATGTTTGTAGTGCAAACTGTGCTAAATTGCTCACTGTTACGGAGAGCTGTGCATAGGAAGGGACAGACAGTGTAGGGAGGGTAATAGGAAGATTTTTATACAAAAAACTTTTCAGAGACCCAAAAGTCCTTTATTGTGTGTGACAACAGCAATATATATTTTTAGCGCATCCTGCGCTAAATACCGTATAATAGGCCGCAGTTAAATTATTCACGCCACATCTACGGTGTAAAGTGTGCGTATCCCTAAATTATCAGTGACATCCAGTGCACTTTTTCCGTAGACAGTGTACACTGTGGACAGTAAAATTATCCGCGCCACATCTCCTGTTTAAAGTGTGCGCATCCCTAAATTATCAGTGACATCCAGTGCACTTTTTCCTTAGACAGTGTACACTGCGGACAGTAAAATTATCCGCGCCACATCTCCTGTTTAAAGTGTGCGCATCCCTAAAATATCAGTGACATCCAGTGTACTTTTTCCATAGACGGTGTCCGCTGCGGACAGTTAAATTATCCGCGCCACATCTCCTGTTAAAAGTGTGCGCATCCTTTGCTGTTTTCTAGTAATAGTTCATGTTGAGAGAGCAAACGTGACACTATGACTTACAATATCCTACACCCTCCTCCCCTCAGGCCCCCCCCCTTCCGATAATGTTTCCCCAAGTTCATGTTCTACCTGACAATGCGATATATCATTATCTGTATAACTAATGTATTGGTTGTTATTTAAGCATACCGATATATCTATGTTCTAGTCATTGTTAATCTTCTCACGCCTATCGGTGTATATTCATATTTATATGAAACAATAAAAACATTTTGAAGTAAAAAGTGTGCGCATCCCTAAAATATCAGTGACATCCAGTGTACCTTTTTCCGTAGACACTGCGAACAGTGACATTACCTGTGGTACCTGTCCTGTATAACGTTTCCTCATCACAAATACCTTTGTAAATTTTTTTGCGCATACACTTCCAAATTTTACGCTACTGTACGTGTGACATACTTTCAAGCCTATATCACATTTAAAATGAAGAAGGCGAACAGTAAGAAACGGGTAAGTGGCCGTGATGCTGATGGTGCACGCAGAGGCTGTGCATTCTCAATGGAAAAGGATCCGCTCAGAATGCATCAGTTTGCTTCAGTTCGTCTCCATTCCGCTTTGGCGTCAGTCTGCCGAAACTGAGCCAAACGGATCCGTTCTGACACACAATGTAAGTCGACGGATACATTTTTTATGACACAATAGAAAACGGATCCGTCCTCCATTGACTTTCAATGGTGTTCAAGACGGATCTGTCTTGGCTATGTTAAAGATGATACAAACTGATCCGTTCTGAATGGATGCAGACGGTTGTACTATCTGAACGGATCCGTCTGTGCAGATCCATGAGGGATCCGCACCAAACGCGAGTCTGAAAGTAGCCTTATGGCTGCAAAACACCAGATAGTAATTGTTTACTATATACTGTAATATATTATGTTTTATGTATCTGCTGTATGCTTCAGCAACGGTAAGGTATGGTTGACTTTAGGAATGGAACTTCATCAATCTTTTCCTCTCTTCTCTTGGTAGAAATGGGCTGTTCTGACTTTCATCTAGGAGGTGGATCTCTAGAGAGTTCAAAGGAGAGTTAGCTTAGCAAGCCTGGAGTGGGGGAGCACGTCCATCTGCCTTCACTTCAAGGTCCCTGTTACTATGAAAATAGCTTGTCTGTGAGGACCACTACTCTAGGGAGACAGCGGTGTCCCAGGCCACCAGAAGAGCTGCAAACTACAGCATTTAAGGTCTGCACTACATCTATACAGGTTCCGCTGCAAGGTGAGGGGATAACAAGTTAAGACACCTATCACCACAATTCAGGGCAGACACAGGCAAAAGCCTCCATATCACAAGTGGACACCTTATCACAAGTACCAACTTATTGCTGTTAGTAAAAGTAAATCAGGAGAGAGAGAAGAACTACTCTAGAGTGCTATTGTCTGCCATCTTTCCTGCCACAATACCTCATCACCTGCATCTTGTACGGACTACATATGGATGTACTTTAACTCATCGCTTGCACTCAGTAATGAAAGACACTTGTCTGCTTGAGCCTTTTACACCACCTTTTCATTGCCCAGAACCCCAGGGAGCAGTGGCCTGAGGGAGTACACTGTGAAACAACATCTCATCAAGGCCACTACCATTACCATCCTCTGCACCGGCTCCTCAGGGGCTCACTGCATGGCCCCTTTTTTAAATATTCTTGGAAAACCCACTTAAAGCTATGCTAAGATCAGCAGACATTAAATATCAGACATGCTCAACCTGCGGCCCTCCAGCTGTTGTAAAACTACAACTCCCACAATGCCCTGCTGTAGGCCGATAGATGTAGGCTGTTCGTGCATGCTGGGAGTTGTAGTTTTGCAACAGCTGGAGGGCCGCAGGTTGAGCATGCCTGCTCTATGTGGTTTCCTTTGAAGTTAGGAAACTGTGAGGGCAGCAAAAAGTCAAGACAGACACAGTTCAATGGTCTGTCACCCATAAACTAATATTATGCTGCTGCCAAGAACCTACTACACATTACATAATCATTGTACCCTTTACCAGGGAAAAGTCACTTGCTGTCTGAGAAGAGTCATAGTTATTCATGAGCTCCCACTCTCCCCACCCACCCACTGATGATTGACAGTTTGTTCCCAAGGCGACAGTCAGTTCATAAGTGACAGACAGTGGAAACCAACATGCCTGTCATTACTTTACCTTGAGTCTTGACGGCAGCATACAGTTGATAAGAGTTTCCCATTAGGGATTCATTTTATTTTCATTCTTTCCACCTGACACTGTTCAGTGGCATGGTTCGGAACGCTACTTTGGTAGAAAGTAATACTTTGCATCTCAAACGTTTATTTTGTGTCTTATGACACATTGTAGTGTACTTTGTTCAAACGATAGCGCCATACTACAGTATTTACATAGTTAAATAGTTACATAAATAGTTACATAGCCTTGTCGCCTCCACAGACTGAACTTTTTTCTTCTGCAAATGGAGGCAGTGCTCCTTGTCTTTTGAAAAGATTTTACATGGACCAGCTTTTCACCATAATTTTTGTATGTGCCATTTGTTCATTTGTATATGTTAATCATATCGCTTCTTAGATGCCTCTTGCCAAGAATAAATAAATGATCAGTTTAGTCACTCTTTATGGACATCTTCCATATATGTACTGCCTAGCTTGGTATCAACTGGAAAAATAGAAACAGCGCTATTAAACTCTCATACAAATAAATGGAGCAGCCAGATGTATGCCTGACCATCATTTCAATGGGGCCCTGAAAGGTGTGCAGGGCCCCATTCTTATGATTGGTGGGAGTACCAACAGTAGGACCTCCACCAATCTAATAATTATCCCCATTCTGTGGATAGGGGATAACTTAATATAACTGGAGTTCTAGATTCTTAAAGGTTCTTAAAAATCCTCCCTCTACTAGGTATTCTGTCATTGGTTCTAACATCGATCATAACAGCCGGGTCATTACCAGCCCATGCCAGTTCCCGTTCTACTACAGCAGCAAACCATTCAGTTGAGGCAGTCTTGAAGATTAATTATTCTAACCGTCTTCAACATTATAGAATCCCCTATAACTAGCTTTCTTGGTCTACCTATTCTACCATCTCTCTGGCTTCTAGTTGGACTGTCCTTCCAGCTGTTAAGAAGACTAGTATAAGTTAGGGCTTCCATTATTGACCCTAACATCCTTGCATCATTACCCATTGGCAATTTTTTTGGAAGCATAAATACAGGAGAGGCTTTCCTTTTTTAAGACCCCTTTTTACTCCCCCTGCCTACATGAAACCACTTGCCTGCTCCTCTTGATCCTTATTTCCATTCCCCATTCCTACCCCCCAACTGCATGCTTAGTGAGCATGTGTTTCTCAAAATTGTCAGTCACTATTTTTGAGTGAATCGAGCTTTAGATCAGAGAAGGTTGTAATGCTATCTCCATGTACAGCATTAAAATGTATTACCTCGTTTCTGTGTCTTTAAAAACATTTTAAAATAGCAATCCGAAGTCAGGGTTGGTAACTGCTGGTACCTCGTTAAGTCTTGCTCAACTTCGGCTGAAACAAATTTTGCCTACATGGAGGCAATACATTTTAATGCTGTACGGAGACAGCATTAAAACCGAAGTGTTTGAATAAATTCCCCCTGGATCCCCGACTCCAATTGTGTATACATATGGTAAAGTGTGCACTGAAGAGAACCTTCACATCCTGCTAGCCAATACCCAAGTTATAAAAGTTGGCAGTAGTGGGAAAGTAGAGTACTTACAGGGACTTTGACTTTTGAATTTGGCTCCTATCCTTTTTATGCCATTTTTTTTAACGACCCTAGTTAGAAGCCACTTTGCACACAGAAGACACTATAGCACCTGTGGCGATTGCCACCATCCCCTAAATAAGGTGCAGAGCAAAGGAAAACTTATTTTTTTTGGTAGTTGTACACAATCTGGATCTGTGCAAAATAAAAGAAGCTTGCTATATTCTATAAACAATCACTAAACCAGTCTACAGACGCACTCTCAGCACCAACTATGCCCTTCACATCTCAGTGCAACAAGCTCATTTGTACCATATGTTTTAGCTATGGTAAGAAGTTCTCTGCAAGGCAATTGAACTTTTTTATTTTACGCACTTATATAGTGCTACTATATTTCGCAGCGCTTTCCAGACATTAGTATCACACTGTCCCCAATGGAGTTCACAATCTAAGTTCCCTATCAGTATGTCTTTGGAGTTTGCAACAGTATGTTTCCATTTTAGGGCAGAATACAAGATGTAATTTGGTATATGTACATGGTTATTACATTTCTGTTACTATTATCATATGGGCTATGGAGGATGTAAATCGTCAGCTTACCTAGGTCAATTTTTCTTATTGGTCTGGGGTTAGGGTTGGTGATGGGAGGTTGTTGCCAGCTTGTTAGGCTGGCCAATTGTAGAGATGAACGAATTTATTGAAATACTGTACGATTCGGGTCTGATTCAAAAGAATCAGTCAGAAAATTTGATTTGAGTCAAATCGATTCAACCCAAATCAAAAGGCTCCAATTGGCCTGAAAATTGGTGAATGGCATGGTGAGATTTCTTAGGACTCTAAGAAGGATTTTATTCTCTCTTGTCTTTATATCTACCTTTTTTTTTTCTCTCTCTCGCTCTTTGTCGCAAATGCAGCAATAATAAATAATGCCAGAGTGACACTAACATATATAGCTATGGGAAAATGCATGGTTATTGTAATTGTTATGCTTTTTTTAATTAAATAATATTCCGTAAATGTCCCTTATTGGGGGCAGATGCCTGCCCATGTTTATACACACACAGTAGTATCAGAAGAAAAGGTAGATTTTTCTGAACAAGCAGTCCAAAATTATGCCTGAACAGGGGCAGATGCTTGTCCATGTTCATGTACAGTACAGACCAAAAGTTTGGACACACCTTCTCATTCAAAGAGTTTTCTTTATTTTCATGACTATGAAGGCATCAAAACTATGAATTAACACATGTGGAATTATATACATAACAAACAAGTGTGAAACAACTGAAAATATGTCATAGGTTCTTCAAAGTAGCCACCTTTTGCTTTGATTACTGCTTTGCACACTCTTGGCATTCTCTTGATGAGCTTCAAGAGGTAGTCCCCTGAAATGGTCTTCCAACAGTCTTGAAGGAGTTCCCAGAGATTCTCAGCACTTGTTGGCCCTTTTGCCTTCACTCTGTGGTCCAGCTCACCCCAAACCATCTCGATTGGGTTCAGGTCCAGTGACTGTGGAGGCCAGGTCATCTGGCGCAGCACCCCATCACTCTCCTTCATGGTCAAATAGCCCTTACTTTCAAAGTTTTCCCAATTTTTCGGCTGACTGACTGACCTTCATTTCTTAAAGTAATGATGGCCACTTGTTTTTCTTTACTTAGCTGCTTTTTTCTTGCCATAATACAAATTCTAACAGTCTATTCAGTAGGACTATCAGCTGTGTATCCACCTGACTTCTCCTCAATGCCACTGATGGTCCCAACCCCATTTATAAGGCAAGAAATCCCACTTATTAAACCTGACAGGGCACACCTGTGAAGTGAAAACCATTTCAGGGGACTACCTCTTGAAGCTCATTAAGAGAATGCCAAGAGTGTGCAAAGCAGTAATCAAAGCAAAAGGTGGCTACTTTGAAGAACCTAGAATATGACATATTTTCTGTTTCACACTTGTTTGTTATGTATATAATTCCACATGTGTTAATTCATAGTTTTGATGCCTTCAGTGTGAATCTACAATTTTCATAGTCATGAAAATAAAGAAAACTCTTTGAATGAGAAGGTGTGTCCAAACTTTTGGTCTGTACTGTATATAGCTATGGGAAAATGCATGGTCATTGTAATTTTAATGCTTTTTTAAATTAAATAATATTCCGTAAATTGTCCCTTATTGGGGGCAGATGCCTGCCCGTGTTTATACACACACAGTAGTATCAAAAGAATAGGTAGATTTTTCTGAACAAGCATTCCAAAATTATGCCTGAACAGGGGCAGATACTTGTCCATGTTCATACACATACTGTAGTATTGAAAAGGGTTGTGTTTTGTTTTGAACAAGTGTCCAAAAATTCTCCCTTTTTTGGGAGCAACAGCAGTATGGTGTGGATGTGTCACCTCAGGGACAAGACATGAGGTGGGCAGCTGTGTAAAGATTACAGTAGTGGCAGCAGCAGCAGCAGCACAGTATGGAACCTGATAGACAAGGAAGGAGATGGCTGTGTAGGGGTAATAGTAATGGCAGCTATTGCCATGGCGGAAACAGCAATACAAAATGGAACCTGATGGATAGCAGATATGAGGCTGTGTAGGGGTAGTTAGTAATGGGAGTAGACAGAGTAGCAGCTGCAGTGGTGGTAGAATATGTAACATGATGGACAGGCGGACAGCAGCAGTGGTACAATTGGAATGGCAATAACTATCTACTCCTGCAATGGCAGATATATTTATTGGCCTAAGCCAGAGGTGTGTAAAAATCCCCATTGATCTATGCCTGATTCATTTTGACAAATATGATGTTTTATACTCTTGTGGGGGGGAATTTAATCTACTTCTGTGTGACAACGTCATTTGCCATGCCAAATACTCTGGCATGTGCCAGAGAAAGGGCACAGTCCAAGTTTGACTGACCTGGTTGTTCAGGCGGTGCGTATCAATTTGCTCATGTGCGTCAGCTTAGTGCAGCATTTGAAAAAAACTGCTCCATCATGTTCATCAATCTGAATTTGCTGCTGGTGCTGCGGCTTCTGCCACTTGTCATACCAGAGGTCGATGACTCAGCGGGGTGTGGAAAGGAACCTGGTCAGACATGCGGGTGGCAGGCGTCTGTCCCGTAAAAGCTGTGGCAAGCTGTGTGCAGAGTGTATCCTGGTAATTCACCAATGTTGCCTTCCTTTCACCATCAGGAAAACATTCCCCCGTTTTGCTTTGATAGGGTCATTTTTCAAACGGGTGTAAAATAGAACTGGCTTAGTTGCTCATAGCAACCAATCAGATATAACCTTTCATTTTCCAAAGGAGCTGTGAAAAATTTAAGGAGGAATCTGATTGGTTGCTATGGGCAACTAAGCCAGTTCTACTTTCCACTAGTTTGATACGAGTGTGTTCCAGCCTGACATATTGTTGAGCATTACAGTTGCATTATATCACAATTATTGTGGAATCTGTTCATATGACCATTTAAAAAATTAAATAAATTCTGTTCATCATAGTCTGCCTGACATTTTGTTGGCTGTCAGTTATATAAATCAATTATACTACACTCTGTCCAAGTCACCATTTTTTGTTAAAGAAATGCTCAAAATTAAATAATTCAGTCGATCACATTGTGCCTGATGTATAATTGTGCATCACATTTATGTAGCAACTATCCCAGACTCTTTCAAAGTGACATTTTTCTTCTTTAAAAAAAAATCCAAATTTAATTCAATAAATTTAGTTCATCACAGTACACTAGACACTTTATGTGGCGTCACAGTCAAAAAGCATTTATACTCTATCCAACAATAACGTTCACTTTTAGTTGATAGAGTCTTCTGATCTTTTCTCTTCATAGCTAAATTAAAATATAAAATATCTGATAAAAACAGATTTATCAGAACTGGTGTAAAGGAAAAGTGTTTTTGCTGCCCATATCAACCAATCAGATTCTACCTTTCATTTTTCAGAGTTCTTTTGGAAGATGAAAAGTGAAATCCGATTGGTTGCTATGGGTAACTAGGTGGTTTTCCTTTTACACCAGTTCTGATAAATGTATCTCAGAGTGTTAATGGATGGTGTAATGTAAAACAAAACACCCCCCATGCCACATCATCCACCAGCGAGAATGTGAGTGGGCGAAGTGCAAGGAGCAGCACCAGCACTGTCGGCACCTGTTGCCTGACCAGTAGTAGCCGGACATTGTTTTGCCTCTCCTCTGGTAGTCAATGGCATATTATTGCAGAGGATGCAGATGTCATTGTGGAGTGGAGGGCTTACTTATCGCCTCAGTCACTGCAGAATTATGTTGTTACGTCTCTGACACAGTGTAACTCTGTGCTTTTAAGCCATTGTTCAGCACATTCTGCCTTCTCCTCCTCTTTTGCAGTTAATTTGAGGCCCAAATGTTTCTTTTCCATCATCTATATGTTCACTGAGTTCTCCTAGTAAGGCACCTTCTTTTCTACTAATAGAAAACAACCTGGGTGTTTCTGTTGATGACTGTCATAAGAAAGAGCTTCAGCTAGAGGTAGACACGTGATTGAATTCATAACGTTTTTGGTGGTGGCAGTAGTGGCACTTGTAGCCATGGTGGTGGTAGTAGGGAAACTGGTAGCTGTCATGGTACATGTTACAGTCTGACATAAGTGGTGCAGATGATGATGAAAATGATTGTGTGTTGGACAAAACCGGGGAACCGCATCAGGATAAAAAATAAGTAATGATGGCATCAGAGGAGGATGATGGCGGTGGCTAGGGAGGAGCAAAGTGAGCTTCAGATCCGAAGTTCGGTTTGCTCATCCCTAGTGGTGGCGATAAAGAGCTTCTACTGTAGTCAGCTCGGGAGCAGGTGATGCCATTGCTGCTGTTGGTGTAGACCCAAAAGCTGTCAAAGTTAGGGCAAGCTCAGATGGTTGAGTTGGTGGTGGCAGAAATGTTGTGAGCCGTGTTATTGGCAGCACTGTGCAGGCAGCTCCCATGTGGTATCTTTTTCTATATTGCCAGCCAACAAAGACATCACAATGTGCAAGACATGACCGTTCAGCACATAAATTAGCATTACAGGCACATGTGGGAAAATCTAACTGGCCGCAATGTGAGCAAGACTATTCTCCAACTCCTAGTAGTCACTTTAGTATACAGACCACATCCTCAAGTAGTAGTGATTGTTGTCATCAACATCAGCAGCATCATCGACTGCTTCTCCTGCTCTGACTACGCATCCTGCTCTGCTCCATCATCAGTCATACAAACTGGAACTTGTGGGCAGGAAACAATGGTACATCCCTAGTAATCCACTTGTGTGCCAACTGAACTCTCACTTGGCTAGGTTACTGGAGGTGCGCTCGCTGCTATAACACTTAGGAAACTCATTCAGCCTAAATGGAGTATATCTAGTCACCATTATCTCTCACAAATAGCCATACCTGCCTTGTAGTCTCACATTGGTGGAGAACATGAGCTGCTCCTTGAAATCTTCTGGCACTATAGATAGGTAAAGCAGTAGTTACAGCCAGGGACAGTCTTTCATAGTCTACTAGGTCAATGTTTTGTGCAGCAGTGAAGACAATGCACTACTGCATCAAGTTCAGGTGCTACTGACACCTCTATGGTTGTGCAGGTCTGGTTCCCACACCAGGCACCCGCAAATAGAGGAAGAAGTGGGCAAGGAGCTAGTATTGGAGGAGAAAAAGTAGTGGTGGAAGGGAACATGGAGGTTTCACAGTCGCAACTAGGGGACGAAGATAAGTCATCACTATCAGATTGACAAGTGTCCAAATCACGGCACCCCCGCCAATCAACTTTTTGAGGAAGCCATGGTGCTCCTTGCAGCTTTCCAAGCACAGTGTTGTCCACTGATTGGCATCTCTTCTTGGTATTTTAGATCAACCCCATTCACTTGAGAGGATAACGGCATTCGTGAAGAGGTGCTTCCTCTTTAAAATTACCTGCACTTTCTGTTTTGTTTAGGCAGTGCAGTCTAATTAAAACTGCTCTGTCCCATTCAAGTGATATGGACAAGCAGTTGTAAAGGTAATTTTATGAGCGCCGCTATTCCTTTAAACAACTGATCGGCGGGGGTGCTGGGTGTCGGACCCCTACCAATATGAAATTGATGACCAGTACTGAGGATATGTCATCATTAGTGTTGAGCGAAGAAAGCATTCAAAGCGGAATTCAATCCGAAGTTTATTCAGAATTTCCTTGCTCTTCATGGTAATGAATCAAGTTTTCCTAAAATGGCAACTCTACATGTTACAACGTGAAACTAAGTGTAGAGGAGACAAGCCTGTAAATGCACGATCTCCCATGATGCTGTGCAGCCAGCCATTCTGTGATGTATCAGCCCTCTAAAATCTTCATCCCGCGCGGTCTCCACCATTGCCCTGTGAGCTGAGCATAGGGAAAAACGTGGCAAGCGCTCATGCGCTAGGGACAGTGTTGCTGAAAATGATTAATAGAAGAATATTGGAGAGGGTGAGTGCAGGGAGAGTGTAGAGAGACTGCAGGGAGATTGCAGGCAGATTAATTCTGCGTCCGTTTTATTAATGTATTCCTACATTTACTTATTCTTACATCAGTCGTAAACTAAGATATGTAATTCAATATCAATAAGATGGAAGCCTTTATTATTCCACTGTCAGTGTGCCATCCAATTCCATCCAGTCTGCACCCCTTAGGGTGACCAGATCTTAATGATGACCATCCTCATCTTTTACTGGCTTTACTTCTTCCAAATTATCCTTCAAAGTCTCCATGTCCTAGAAAACTCAGCAAGATGTAGAGATAGGAGGAGCTGGATGTTCCTGATGACATGTTCACATCGATATTAGATGATGTGGAAAAAGAGGAAAAGCAGGTGGCAGAAGAGGGGCTCCTACCTGTAGGGCAGGAGAGCGCTGGGGATGAAGAAGTGTGTATGCCAGAGCTGATTAATATTATGTGTTTACTGTCTACTAGCAGGAGATTTCAGCACAGAACAGCAATAATTTGCATATTGTGCCCGCACCTAACCAGCCACACCCCATACCAGCTACAGCCCCTGTTTAAAGGATTAACAATGAAGACTGAGTATACAGTGCGGTCTACATTATTAAATGAAAGGCAGCTGTGGGCTAATTAGCTGATCGGTTCTTGACCGCAGCATAGCTGCAACCCGCAAGCAGCACGGCAGCTACGTGTAGCCATATCCTAAAGCAGAGTGGCCTGGGTATACCTGATTTCTAGCAATTCATGACAAATTAATTCTGAATGGATCTAATTTCTTGGCGAGCTTTGGCAAATTGAATTTTTCTAAACTTCGTTCATCTCTAGTCATCATTATTAAGCCACTGCACAACCCCTTTAAATAAGCATAAGCACAACCCTTTTATATAAGTGTGTAACGGTCAAGGTATAAAAGACTATAAGCAATTGTTCCATTAACCTGTCTCCTGTCACATCACTAAGAGGATGAAGGGGGACTGACTAAGACCCTTCTCGTACTATGAAAAACATACAGTATAAAGTCAGATTCAAAGGATCCAATCAAGATATTGAGAGAGGTCTGTTATTTGCCTATATACTGTATGTATATAATTGTTATTTTATTGTTTTTGTAACCTTCCTTTAAGTGGTTTTGTCACTTCAGCAAATAGCATTTTTTATGTAGAGGAAGTTAATACAAAGCACTTACTAATGTATTGTTATTATCCATATTACCTCCTTTGCTGGCACCCACAGTCTAGGCCATCAGAGAGGCCAGCAGTTTTTCATATAGTGTGCAAGCAGGCACGACCACCACTGATGAATTGCAGGGTGGTCATAACCATGGAAACAAGCAGTGTATAATGTTATGGAAAAATGAGTCCAGCAAAGGAAGCAATAAGGACAATCACAATATATTAGTAAGTGGCTTGTATTAACTTTCTCTACATGATAAACTCCACTTGCTTAAGTGACGCAACCCCTTTAACCCGTAGAGGACCTCCGCCGTACATGTACGGCGCTTGTGGACGTGACTTAAGGACCACCGCCATACATGTACGGAGGGCTGATCGGGCACTGACAGACAAGCCCCTGCTGCATACGCCAGCATCGGTGAAAACACTGATGCCGGCGTATTAACCCCTTGTATGCCGCTGTGAAATCTGACCGCCGCATGCAGAGAGTTTGCGTAGGGTACGGGTACCCTCTGCATCTCCATCGGGTCTCTGCACTACAGTGATGGGGACCCGATGGCAGAGAAGGCAGCCCGATGCCTTCCATAAGCATCTGGGCTTGCCTTTTACGGAAGCCTGTGAGATCCAGCCCCTTAGGCTGGGTCTCACAGGCAGGCTGTCAGCATAAAAGATGACAAGCAATGCATTGCAATACAGGATGTCTTGTTTAGCTGTTAACCCTTGCTTTATTACCAGAAAAAATTGGATTAAAATGGAAAAACTGCCAAAAAAAGTGAAATTTTGGAATTTCATCTACATTTTCCTTTAATTCTTGTGGAACACATGAAGGGTTAACAAAGTTTGTAAAATCAGTTTTAAATACCTTGAGGGGTATAGTTTCCAAAATGGGGCCATTTATGGGTGGTTTCTATTATGTAAATCCCACAAAGTGGCTTCAGACCTGAACTGGTCCTTAAAAAGTGGGTTTTGGAAATTTTCAGAAAAATTTCAAGATTTGCTTCTAAACTTCTAAGCCTTCTAACGTCTCCAAAAAATAAGATGGCATTCACAAAATGATCCAAACAGAAAGTAGACATATGGGAAATGTAAAGTAATAACTATTATATGAGGTATCACTATCTGTTTTAAAAGCAGATAAATAGAAATTTGGAAAGCTGTGAATTTGTCAAATTTTTGGGTAAATTTGGGATTAGAAAAAAAATTAATTAAGAAAAATATTGACTGAAATTTACCACTATCATGAAGTACAATGTGCCACGAGAAAACAATCTCAGAATGGCTTGGATAAGTAAAAACGTTCCAAAGTTATTACCACATAAAGTGACACGTCAAATTCCCCAAAAACGGCCTGGTCCTTAAAGTGAAATATGGAAGGGTTCTGAAAGGGTTAACCCCTTTACTACTGAATATTAAGTCTTAAAATTAAGATTTATCTCTGCTGCTCTCTTACCCACAGCTTTGAATAGTAAAAGTATTGCTTGAGGCTAGAAACCAGAATGTGGTGACAGTGTGCTGTGCGGTCTAGTATTTGGGCGTGTTTAACTTGTTTGGAGACTTGTATGAAAGGTTTGTGTAAGAATGAATGTGGGAAGCAGAGTCAAGTTACATCCAAGACCTGTGTGTAGGGAGCGGCACACGGAACATATACTATAATCGAAAGATTCAGCAAAACTTTAGTAATTTAATGCAATCATTTACATCTTATTCTGGGCTTAGAAGTCTTGTGGGCTATCTTGTTGTCAATCACTGAGTAGGACGGCCAACATGAGTCCAAAGTGGAGAAGAACGAATTTTCCAAAATTCTAATCGATTGTCCTTTTCAGTATCGAAAGTATCCCAGAATCTATGACACTATGAGGTCTCCTAGGACTGTATCCAATGCTTTTCAAGCTCTTTAATGCCAAGACAGCATTAGTAATATCAAAGTGACAGCAACATATATGGCTAGGGGTAAATGGATGTAGACTTTAGTAACAAAGAGCTCTGTTTAAAAACATATTACACTTTTGCAAACTGAAGATTCAATGGCTACACTTAGCAATTGCTGTAGATACATTTAAAACAATAAGTGACATAATATCTGCAACTTCTGTATCAGTAGGCAGTGGCACATTATCAATACCAGGATTTAAATTTAAATTAAACGAGTTATTAGCTTTTTTTATATTGATGTTGTGCTGTGTTCTCTTCTCCATTTACTTGCTCACTGTCGACATTGCACCATCCTATCCCTTTCACTTCAATGGAACAGCTCCATTATATTCACTTGAAGTGATAGGGGCACAGGATCTGTGATTTCACCTGCTCACCACTGCCATGTTGGTGGCGAACAGGTAAACAGTGAGGAGAGCACAGCACTCGTATGACATACAGTAAACAGATAATAATCAGTCAGCAACAAACGAAAACTATGAGAAACAGCTACTGAATAATGCTCATGATGAGCCTTGATGTATGGGGAAAAGGTTCTACCAAATGTCTGAGCCACGTTAAAATTATTTTCGACCCTGGAGGACTGTTTGCACCTACAGGTATGCAACTGGCTGCAGGGTTTAAACACACTCAACATCGAGCAGTTATGGTATAGTCACACAGTCAGGTTTCTACATGCAGTTTTGGAAGCCAAAATCAAGAGTGAATAAAAAAATAAAAAAAGAGAAAGGATTGCATCTTCCCGTTCTGATTCTGGCTTCCAAAACTGCATGAAGAAATATGACTGTGTGGTTGCACCCGCAGGATCAGTAAAGAAAGGCTAATGTTTCAGAGCCACTCAATGAACTTAATAGTCTGGGGCAAAAAAAAAATGAAATCCACCATGTTAGGGCTCTATTAGGGTACATCCACACTGTCGGATTTCTGCATGCAGTTTTGGAAGCCAAACTCAAGAGTGAATTCAAAAACAAGGAGAAGTGGTATCTGTCCTTTATACTTTTTCTCCATGATTCACTCCTGATTTTGGCTTCCAAAACTGTATGGAGAAACATGACCATGTGGTGGTACCCTCAGGATCAGTAAAGAAAGGCCAGTATTTCCGAGGCACTCAATGAAGTCAACTGTAACATAGTAACATAGTACATAAGGCCGAAAATAGACATCTATCCATCCAGTTCGGCCTGTTATGCTGCAAGTTGATCAAGAGGAAGGCGAAAAAACCCCTGTAGAGTACAAGCCCATTTTTTTTCCCACTTAGGGGGGAAAAATTCCTTCCTGACTCCAATCAGGCAATCAGAATAACTCCCTGGATCAACGACCCCTCTCTAGTAGCTATAGCCTGTAATATTATTACGCTCCAGAAATACATCCAGGCCCCTCTTGAATTCCTTTATTGTACTCACCATCACCACCTCCTCAGGCAGAGAGTTCCATAGTCTCACTGCTCTTACCGTAAAGAATCCTCTTCTATGTTTGTGTACAAACCTTCTTTCCTCCAGACGCAGAGGATGTCCCCTCGTCACAGTCACAGTCCTGGGGATAAATAGATGATGGGATAGATCTCTGTACTGCCCCCTGATATATTTATACATATTAATTAGATCTCCCCTTAGTCGTCTTTTTTCTAAAGTGAATAACCCTAATTTTGATAATCTTTCAGGGTACTGTAGTTGCCCCATTCCAGTTATTACTTTAGTTGCCCTCCTCTGGACCCTCTCCAGCTGTGCTATGCCTGCCTTGTTTACAGGAGCCCAGAACTGTACACAGTACTCCATGTGTGGTCTGACTAGTGATTTGTAAAGTGGTAGGACTATGTTCTTATCTTGGGCATCTATGCCCCTTCTGATGCAACCCATTATTTTATTGGCCTTGGCATCAGCTGCCTGACACTGGTTTTTGCAGCTTAGTTTGCTGTTTATTAAAATTCCTAGATCCTTTTCCATGTCAGTGTTACCCAGTGTTTTACCATTTAGTATGTACGGGTGACTTGCATTATTCCTTGCCATGTGCATAACTTTACATTT
The DNA here is from genome assembly GCF_905171765.1 of Bufo bufo. Classification (NCBI taxonomy): domain Eukaryota; kingdom Metazoa; phylum Chordata; class Amphibia; order Anura; family Bufonidae; genus Bufo; species Bufo bufo. Next base: position 460,861,471 of record NC_053393.1, read on the forward strand.
GTCAGTGTTAAACCTCATCTGCCACTTATCTGCCCAAGCATCCAATCTATCCAGATCCCTCTGTAGTAGTATACTGTCCTCTTCAGTGTTAATTACTTTACACAGTTTAGTGTCATCTGCGAAAATTTATACTTTACTATGCAAACCTTCTACAAGATCATTAATAAATATATTGAAGAGAAGTATTTTGTGGAAACAGGTACGGTATATAGAACACCTGAATCAATATTTGGTGGAAGCAGGTATTTCGCACCCCTCAATCTGTATTTTGTGGAAGCAGTTATATTAAACCCCTTAATCAGTATTTTGTGGAGACAGGTATATAGAACCCCTGAATCAATATTTGGTTGAAGCAGGTATATCGCACCCCTCAATCAGTATTTTGTGGAAGCCGGTACAGCAAACCCCTTAATCAGAATTTTGTGGAAGCAGGGATATCGCACCCCTCAATCATTTTTTTTTTTGGGGCAACAGGTATATCACACCCGTTGCAAATAGTTGATCCTATAACGCTTGTCCCTCTGTATACGTGCGGTATTGCAGCAGAACCGCACACAACTGCTGAACAACACAAATGCACTACAAATATTTTCTGTGTTAGAAAGTACTGTATATTATAGGTATATAACACTCCTCAATCCGTTTTTTTTGGGGCAATAGGTATATCACACCAGTTGCAATTAGTTTCTGCCGAGTGCTGACTCATTGACTTCAATGGCTCCATGGTCCGCTTTTGCGGCCAAGAATAGGACATGTTCTATCTTTTGCAGAAGGAACATACAGATGTAGAAAGTACATGGATGTTAACTTCATTTTGCTTGTCAGTATGATTACAGAGATGCAAATTTTATATATATATTTTTTTATTTTGTTAATTTTACATGATGCATTAAAAATTATGTTTTTTTGCCGTCTTTTTCTGAGAACCATGGGTTGTTTTTTGTGATTGTCTTGTACAAGGGTTCTTTTTTTGCGGGATGAGTTGATATTAATTTGAGGTACATAAGATCTTTTGATCACTTAATTTTATGTTTTTGGAAGGCGAGGCGACAGAAAAATGGCTGTTCCGGCATTGTTTTTTAATTTTCTTATTACAGAAATGTGTGGTCCTTCAGGGGTAATACTTTTAGACCTGGCTCCAGCTAAGTTATGTGTGGCCCTCTAATGAAGTCAGCGTTCACATCTGAGACCTCAGCATTATGCTGGGTTGACAGCCAATGATCTAGACATCTGTTGCTATAAAATGTGTATAAAGTGCTGTCAATATACATTTTGAGAAAAAGAACAATGAACATTTTGGTGAAACTTTTAGGCTCAGTTCACACCTGAGCGTTTCTGAGACGCGCGTTTCACGCGCATATTTGTCGCGCGTTTTACGCGCGTTTTTATGCGCGTTTTTTGCAATAGTAAACGCGCGTTTGACGCGCGTTTGTGTGATTGACTGCAGTGTTGTCCAATGAGCAAATATCCCTGTCTATATGAAGTTTGGCCAATCATAGGGCATTGTAGGTGTGCAATTCCATGTGTGTTGGTAGAGTGTGTGGTTTGAAGTCATGGAATGCTTTAGACGGCGACGTGTTGCGGCACTTGTTGCAGCTATCGAACTGGAACGCTTGAGGAGAAGGCGGGACAGCGGGCGACGCTTCTGGGTCCATCCTGTCATTGCCAATAGACCGGAGAGGGGCCAGTTCTGGGCACTGTATGCGAAACTCCGTGGCCATGAGGACAAGTTTTTTGACTACACCAGGATGTCCATCCACAGGTTAGTACGTATACGTTGTTGCAATGTTTTTTCAATGGTTAAGCTAAGTGTTTTGTGCTTTTTGTATTGTTAACCCTGAACATTTTATTGTTTCCCAGCTTTGACGAGCTCCTGGTGCTGTTGTCCCCTCATTTGCAGCGTCAGGACACCTTCATGCGGGACTGCATCCCACCAGTGGAAAGACTGGTCATTACTTTGCGGTAAGTCGCCTATTATTGTGGCCATTTTAACCATTTGCAGTGTGTTGTGCCAGGATCAGAGTTTCGCCGTGTTTCTCTTGTTGTTTGGGATGTATGAGTGTTTGTGCGGGGGGTATGTGATGTGTATGTTGACAACGTGTGGCATACATATCCCATACATGCATCATGTATCCACATTTGCCCATGTTTTACCCCTCACTTTCCAAAAATACTCCAAACATTTCCTTCCATTTTTTTTTCGTCGGTGAATGTATTAACATCATGCATTTCAAAATTAAACAAAGGAGCAATTTTTTGGTATCAACATAAACATATTACAAAGCATTTTCTACATATGTGACCGTTTTTGTCACCCAAACCCTTGAGGCTGAGAATTTCCCTCTTCTCATTTTCACAGGGTTTCATATTGCGGGCCAGAAAACTCTGCCTCGGGATCCCGCCGTGTCTCTCTGGCTCCGCGAGACTGATTGGCGGGTGGCATTTCAGTGGTGGTGGTGGTGGAGGTGCTTGGGCCCGTGCTTGAAGAGGGATATGGGTATGATGTGTGTTGTGTCTGCCATGTGTCAAGAGGGTGTTGTATGTTACTTTGTGTGTATGTGTGTGCTGGGTATGTGTGAGGGTGTTGTTGTGCTTGTTGGGGATGTAGTGGCCCATATTGTGGCCCATATTGTGGCCCTTATTGGGGGCAATATTGTGGCCCATATTGTTGCCCATATAGTGCTGGCTGCTGTGGGGCCTGCTGTGGGGCCTGCAGTGGGGCCTGCAGTGGGGCAGTGCTAGATGTTGCGATCTCATAAGGGATGCAATATTTGTCTATGGTCTTCGTCAACTCATCCCTTAGTTTTGTGACCATATTTCTGGGCACATGAAGCATTTTCTCCTCTAGACTGAGGAGAAAATAGGCATCCGAAGAAAGTTTTGGCACAGGATGTGCCAGGGCATCCAGGCAGCCTATTAGCCTGTCCTGTTGCCTCTCTGTTCTCCTCCTTTTATGTCTGGGCTGCTGACTTGCTTCTGGGATGGCTGGGACAGGCTGCATGGGGCTCACCAAACTCGGAGTGGGTGGGGGGCCTGGAGGACTCATTGGCCCCATAGATGGTCCGGGCTCACTGTCCATTGTTGTGCCCTCGTCCTCTTCTTCGTCAACTCGCGCCTGGCTGGGTTCCCAGCTACTATCGGTGCTGTGAAGTGGAAAATCTAGGTAAGTATGTTCCCCATATGAAATTGAATGTATGTCATGTCATACCACAGCCTCTCCTCAATGTGTATGGCCTTGACTCACCTCCGCATTTCCGTGCATGGAATCAAAAAAGACAGCTGCTGGGCATGCACGTAACTGGAGCGTGCGCTTGGGGACGATCCGCTCCTCTGCTCCCTTTGTTTGCGCCTATGGCGGATAAAGGCGTCTTTCAGGCTTTTCCATTTGCCTTTCATAGTGGTGACTTAGGAAAAAAAAATACACAAATTAATAATGTCTCTTTATTTTCTTACATTTGTTTCAGATATTTAGCTACCGGACAGTCATTGACCAGTCTACACTTCGCCTTTCTCATCGGGAAGTCCACAGCCAGTATGGTCGTCCGGGAAACCTGCGTGGCAATTTGGGACGTCCTTCATCCTGCTGTGATGGCCCAACCACAGAAGGAGGACTGGCTGCAAATTGCGGATAATTTTTTAGAATCCTGCAATTTCCCAAACTGTGTCGGCGCAATAGACGGCAAACACATCCGCGTTCAGAAGCCCATCAGGAGCGGGAGTCAATTTTTTAATTATAAAAAATATTTCTCGTTTGTTCTTTTTGCGGTGTGTGATGCAAACTATTGCTTCAGGTACATTGACGTGGGGTCCTACGGCAGCAGCTCAGACTCAGCTGTTTTCGGGCATTCTGCCTTTGGCCAAATGCTCAATAATAATGAGATGGACCTCCCGGGGAACACCACACTGCCTGGGACCACTTATCCGGCTATGCCCTTTGTTTTTGTGGGGGACGAGGCGTTTGCGCTGGGGGAGCATGTGATGAGGCCGTACTCCAGCCGGGGACTCTCCATTGATAGGCGGGTATTTAATTACCGGCTGACAAGGGCACGCAGGGTGGTGGAGTGCGCCTTCGGCATTTTAGCAAACAAATGGCGCTTTCTTCATTCTCCGATTAATTTAAAATTGGACACCGCCATCTCGGCCGTGAAGGCAGCATGTGCTCTGCATAATTTTGTACGTGTACGGGATGGCTTTAATTTTGAAGATTCCCTCAGCCATTCCTTGGAGAGTCCTAATCCGAGCGGTGTGCGTGGGAGCAGACACGGTGTGGCTGTCCGGGACCACTTCACCGAATATTTTTTATCACCACATGGGGCGTTACCCTGGCAATTGGAAGCCATCTAAGTTTATGTTAATTTATATTTTTCGTCTGAAAAGAGTGTTTCAATTGTATTTTATTTTGCATTTTGGTGGTTTATTACTATGCCTAAATGACCAAATTTGAAATGCACTTTTGTGCATTTGTGTTTTTTCACCTATATAGTGCCCCTTGTGGATGCCCCTATAGTGGCCATCAATAGTCGTCTGTTAACACTGGTAAAAAATGTGGGCGAAAACATGTGTCCCATTTAAGTGCCCCATACTCGGCCAGTAGAATATAAGCCCATGTGGGCGAAAGAACGGATTCCATCAAGGTGCCCAATACTGCCACGTTATAAACAGAAGCACCTAAAATATGCCAGCCCACCCATAGCCCACAATCTGTGGATTTGGAAAATGTACACAATATCAATAACAACTTAGGATTCCAATCCCTCAACCCAAAATTAGGCCTACATTTCAAAATGCCACTACATTTGCGGATTGAAAGAGCGCAGTCTGACACAAGACAGTGGAACCACTGCAAATTGAACATACTGGGCCATTGCATTGTACCAGAATGTGGGGGAGGGTGAACCAGGACAGTACTAAAAACTAAAGGGCTGAGGGGACACTATACAACATGTAATGTGCACATCATTCTTTGTAAACTAAGGCCACTGAGTGCCCATATACAAGAACAGGGATGGTGATGCTGTGTCCCTCTCACTGTTGCTAAAATCCAACTCCATGCATGCCTGCACAGGCTCCAGCAAGTAAAATACAGGCCAGCATTTGTGGAGGTGGCGTTTGACAACAGCTGGAGGGCTGCAGGTAGAGCTGGCCAGGGCTATTACATATAGTTGGTACACCACTGCACACAAGGAGTTTACTTTTCACATTACAACACACATGGAAATACCTTTTCCCTTTTTCACTGTCTTTGTGAAAGTTGCCCAATCTGGCCAGATTCTTTTACCTATATCCTCCCAGGCCTGCTGCCTGCTGTTCCTAATTTTATAGTTGCCATCCTGTGTGTCATACAGGCAGCGTTTGGCTTGCACCAGCCTGATCAGGGTCTCAGTGTCACATACAGACTCCTCCATTCTGGCTTCTCTCCAAAACTGTGCTTTGCACCTGGTGTTGTGCCTTTTCCAGCATGTTGCAAAATCCTAAACGCGCGTTCGAACGCGCGTTTTTGGTGTAAAAAACGCACAAAATACAAGCGTTGCGCGTTCCCATTGAAGTCTATTGGGCCAAAACGCGCGACAAACGCCCATAAAAACGCTCCCGAACTTGTGTATGCGTCTGGCGTTTTACAGCGCGTTCGAACGCGCTGTAAAACGCGAAAATGTGAACCAGTCCCATAGGGAAGCATTGCTTTGCATCGGTTATGCCTTTTACAGCGCGTTCGAACGCGCTGTAAAACGCTCAGGTGTGAACTGAGCCTTAAGACTTGATATGAGATATTTTAAAGAGTTGAGGCTTATAGTCTATACAATCCATGTATTATTCATAGTCTATTTAACATATTTTTATATTCATTTACACAAAGCATCATATATCATATGATGGATACTCTATTTACACTGGAGACTAAGCACACAAATGCCTTAAGGAAGATCATTAATATTCACTAGGCAATAAATCAGCTTTTCCACAGTTCGGCTGTGTCATGAGGTTGGAACTGGTAACAGTATTAATAGTAATAATTATACATGGTGCTCATATTGTTCATGTTCTTGTCACTAAGCAAGTATTTGATCCAACACGAACATAAAGTGCAGAGTGATGGGACAAGGGTACTGTAGCTAGTTGAGGACAGAATGGAGTAGAGATACTGTATTTGCATCTAGGTCAGGCTGTGTATGGTGCATAGACTACAGCAGGGGTAAAGTGCCAGATGCGTGCAGTGCAGTGTGTGATGATAACTTATTCCAATTATAGTTAGTGTTGAGCGAATAGAAGTATCCAATCCGGATTTCAAGAAAAATTTGATTCACAGTGAAACCTAATTTCCTTGAGCTTCATCGTAACAAATACATTTTCCCTGAAATGGTGGTAAAAACTATTAAAAATACATACTCGCCTCATCCATTTGCATGAAATGAGGTTGCCGTGGTCATCTTGATTGAAGATACAGTGCTAAATCACGGACGTGGTGTCGTTTGACATCACCATGCTGGCTGGCATGATGACATCATCATGTCACCGCTCGAGATTTCACGCTATGTCTTCAATAAAGATGACCGCGGCTGGCTCCGAGTAATCAAATTAATAAATTGAGTATTTTTTTTTCACCAGATTAACTCCTGAAAGGCCTCAATGTTAATATCAGATGCCGCTATCAGCGATGAACGCGGGGTTCAATTATGGTGGGTGGGGCCATTGCCATTTCCCGCCATTGCAACCACTGCATACAAAGAAGTAAATAGTCATAAAGCAAATTCCTTTCTGAATTTCGGCTGAGCAGCCAAATTGAATTTTCCATAACTTCGCTCATCTCTAATTATAATAAACATATAAACTTATTGACAAGTAAAGTTAACTTTTGTAGCATGTGAAACTTCAGCTCACAGTATGAATTGAACGATAGTAAGGCATGCTTGAAGCTATTGTTTCATATGTAAGCATCAACCATCATCTTGCATCAGACCAAACAAACATGAAACTAATTTATTGCAGTCACCGGCAGAACAGAAATTTACATTCAGGTGACGTTGCTCTCTTTCCCTTTTCTTTCTAATTTTGCTTAGACTATCATAATGATTCCAAGTAGTGTACATCTAGCCTCTGCAGAGTTTGTTACCTACTGTAGACAGCTTTGACATCTCACTTTTCCAGAAGGTCCTCACCATCTATACTAAGACAAGTTCCTCATGGTTCCACCACACTGTGTCTATGAAAAGAATAGCTCCACACATTTTGCTCCCTGAAATAAATAACCTACACTATGTTACCTGAAATAATCTGTATACTATGGCTAGAAAATTGCTCTATTCAAGGCTCTCATGACTGGGGCAGGACAGAAGGAATTGGATCCTATGTGAAGCCCCAGCAAAGACCATTGTAGGAAAACCTCCTACTGTATGTGAAGAAAATAATAGAGGAAACAAATAGCTCAGTTTTTATAAGATTATGTTTGAGATGAGCTATATAGAGGAAATGGCCATGGCAGTCACCCAATTAGTGATTTTATAAGCAGCAGGAAAAATGTCCCAGGAGGATGTATTTGGTTGGGTGTCATCACTATAAAAATGGTACTGAAAATCAAACCTGCTGATATTCTAGAACGATGTAGAGAGAAAACACGAGGGGGAAACAGTGACACTAAACCTCGGTTAACCCAGTCAGAGAGAACTGGAGAGGAAGGAGAGGCAGCAAAGGCCATTATGAAATTCCCTATCTCTCACCCTATCTCTCACCCTATCAGGGGCGTTGCTAGGGTCTCAAAAGATTTGGGGCACAAGCCCCAATAAATATGTTGCCCCCCCCCCCCACTTTGCTGTACTTGCTATACAGCACTACCTACCTGTCACATCCAGGGCCTCCAGGTGACGTCTCCTCTCTGTCATTATCTTCTCTGTAGATCTTCTCTCTCATCATCTTCTCCACTCGGTCTGAACAACTTCTCTCAGTCGCCTCGTCTCTGCAGAGTGTGACACACAGACATCTTAGCTTCCTCACATTCTATCATTATCCCCCAACTGGAGTCCCCACAGTGTTATCCTGCTGCTTGCTGTGCCCCCCCGCCCCCCCCCCCAATACCCCCAAATACTATCCTGAAGAAACATTACTGCCCCCTATAGTAATAGTCCTCCTCATAGTCTCACCAATTTGTAATTCCCTTCTAGAATGCCCTCATTAGTAACACTGCCCCAACCGTGATAATGCTCCTCAACAATGCCCCCATTATTAGAAGAGCCCTCCCATATTAATAATACCCTCACAGAGTCCACAGTAGAAATAAGGCCCCCTATTGTTCCCCCAGTGGTAATAAAGCTCCCTACAGACCCCTCAGTAGTAATAAGGCCCCCATAGTGCGCTTAGTAGAAATAAGGCGGATCTATATGACCCTCCTATATAGCCCCCAGTAGTAATAAGGCCGCCTATAATGTCCCCTGGATCTGCAGTGCCCCCTGCAGTTATAATCCTCCCTCCACCATACAGTCCCATGTAAATAACATCACGCCCTCCCCAGCCGCCTCCAACGCACAATCCCATGTAAACATAACCCCCTAAGGCTACTTTCACACTTGCGTTTGTGCGGATCTGTCCTGTACTTGTACAGCACGGATCCGCACCAATAATACAAATGAATACATCCGTTCAGGACCGATTTGTTTGTATTAGATTTGAATTTCTAAGTCCCAATACGGATCCGTCCTGACTTACATTGAAAGTCAATGGGGGACGGATCCGTTTACAATTGCACCATTTTGTGTCAATGCAAAGGGATACGTTCCCATTGACTTACATTGTAAGTCAGGACGGATCCGTTTGGCTCCGCAAGGCCATGCGGACACAAAAACGCTGCTTGCAGCATTTTGGGGTCCGCCTCCAAAACGGAACGGGGGGCCGTACGGAGCCGAACGAATGCATTCTGAATGGATCCGCATCCATTCAGAATGCATTGGGGTTAAACTGATGCATTTGGGGCTACTTGTGAGAGCCTTGAAACGGATCTCACAAGCGGATCCCCAAACGCAAGTGTGAACGTAGCCTAAACATTAAGTCCCATGTACATAAACATCATTCCCCCCACCATCCACTTTCAACATACAGTCCCATGTAAATAACATCACTCCCTACCCCAGCCACATCAAGCACACAGTTCCATGTCAATAACATCCCTCCCTTCAGCCCTAACATACATCCCAGTTAAATAACTACAACTCCCAGCATTGCTCTGCCTCTCCCTTCACTTACCTCTCCTCATGTACAGACATCACCATTAGGCTCCTTCTCCTCTTCACTCAGGTCCAATCCTGCTGTAATGACCGGCGTCACGCACAGGGAGGGAAAATGGAAAGCCCTGCCCAAGGGAGAGGGTAAGGTGGTGACCCCTGACTCCCCTTGCAGCTGGCACCTGACTGCCCTGATGTCCCTAGACGGGTTCCTCACCCGTGCGGCGATCACGTGCCTAAACCCTGGCTTTCCCTGAAATGAGCTCTAGATAGTGAACGGGCCGGTGGGATCGCTAGTCCGCACCACTGAACTAAGAGGGAAACACCAGGGAGAGGACAGACAATACAGACAAACACATACACCCAGGTGGGCGACCACAGCAGTCCACAAAGGTCCAACAGGGATCCGGAGGGTAGCGTTCTGGATCAACAACCAGAGAACGCAGCAACACAACTCCAGAGGGTCAGAATAGATGTCCAGGCAGGAAGCTCTATATCTGGCAACCAGAGAAGTGTGAGAGGGGAATATAAGGAGGTTTGGGAGTGCTGGACAAGGAACAGCTGAGGAGAAGGAGCTACGGATCCCTGAGTGAGCCAAAAGGGTTTGCAAAGCAAACCCAGAAAGCTACCATAAGGAAAACAGCCCTATCTTACATAGAGCGCGCAGCCAACCACTGCGACCTCCTGACCCCGGGTACAACGGAGTCAGGCGTGGCTCTTGACACCCTCGTGACAGTACCCCCCTCTCTACGAGGGGCCTCCGGACACTCAGGACCAGGTCTCTCAGGATGAGAGGCATGAAAAACCAGAACTAGCCTGTCGGCGTTTACCTCAGACGCAGGAACCCACATTCTTTCCTCGGGACCGTAACCTCTCCAATGCACCAGATATTGAAGAGAGTGGCGGACCCGACGAGAATTAATAATTTTGGATATCTGAAATTCTAGATTACCATCCACGACAACAGGAGGGGGTGGCAGCGGTGACGGTTCTAGAGGTGGAACATACTTTATGAGTAACGACTTATGAAAGACATCATGGATTTTAAAAGTCTGAGGTAACTCCAGGCGAAAAGCCACGGGGTTGATGATGGCTACAATTTTGTAAGGACCAATAAACCTAGGACCCAGTTTCCAAGAGGGAACCTTCAATTTGATATTCCTAGTAGACAACCACACATAGTCATTCACTCCTAGGTCCGGACCTGGCGACCGTCTCTTATCAGCCATGCATTTGTATTTACCTCCCATATTTTTCAAGTTAGCTTGCACCTTCTGCCATACCGATGAAAGAGATGACGAAAACCGTTCCTCTTTGTGAACCCCAGAAGACCCCCCCTCTTTGAAAGTACAGAATTAGGGATGAAAACCATATGCACCAAGAAATGGTGACTTGCCAGTGGATTCCTGACGACGATTAGTTATGGCAAACTCAGCTAATGGTAAATATGATGACCACAACTCTTGGTTTTCAGACACAAAACATCTTAGATATGTCTCCAGGTTTTGGTTGGTACGCTCAGTCTGTCCATTCGACTGAGGATGGAAAGCTGAGGAAAAGGACAAGTGTACCGCCAAACGGGAACAAAAAGCTTTCCAAAATTTAGAAATAAACTGGGTACCCCGATCCGAAACAACATCGGAGGGGACCCTGTGAAGCTTCACGATCTCACTGACGAATACCTGAGCAAGAGTTTTAGCATTAGTTAGTGCGGGTAACGCAATGAAGTATACCATTTTGCTAAACTTGTCCACTACTACCAAAATAACTGTTTTACCCGCAGACAAAGGTAAGTCAGTGATAAAATCCATTGACAGATGTGTCCATGGTCTATTGGGAATGACAAGTGGTAATAGAGACCCTGCAGGACGTGTATGTGAAACTTTTGCGCGCGCACAGGTAGAACAAGAAGACACAAAATCCAATACATCCTGACGCAACCTTGGCCACCAAAAACGACGAGACAATAGCTCCAAGGTTGCTTTACTACCCGGGTGCCCAGCAAGTGCCGAATTATGATGTTCCTTTAATAATTCGAAACGTAGGTTCAACGGTACAAACAATTTCTCTGAGGGGCAAGAGACCGGGCGTCCCCCTGGGCCTCTAACACCTTCCCCTCCAGAACAGAGTGTACCGCAGAAACAACCACTCCTCTTTGAAGAATGGGCACCGGATCACTCACATTACCCCCTCCAGGGAAACAACGAGATAGTGCATCAGCCTTGGTATTCTTTGCCCCAGGACGATAGGTAATCACAAAATTAAACCTGGTAAAAAATAGCGACCACCTAGCCTGTCTAGGGGTGAGACGCTTAGCTGATTCGAGGTACAGAAGATTTTTGTGGTCCGTAATCACAGTGACGGGGTGGACTGTCCCTTCTAAAAAGTGACGCCACTCCTCAAACGCACGTTTAATAGCTAACAGTTCCCTATTGCCAATATCGTAGTTCTTTTCTGCTGCAGATAGTTTTTTAGAAAAGAAAGCACAAGGACGCCATTTGCCAGGAGACGGACCCTGAGACAGTACAGCCCCCACTCCCACCTCTGATGCATCGACTTCAACAATAAAAGGCTGAGAGACATCAGTTTGGACTAGTACAGGTGCTGAGGTAAACCTCTCTTTTAGAGAGGAAAAAGCAACTTTAGCGGCGTCAGACCATTTAGAAAAATCAGTCCCCTTCCTAGTCATGTCAGTAAGGGGTTTTACAATAAGTGAATAATTTTTAATGAATTTCCTATAGAAATTCGCGAAGCCCAAGAACCGTTGCAGTGCTTTGAGGTTCTCAGGAAGATCCCAATACAAAATTGCCTAGGATCCATACGGAAACCTGAAGCAGATAAAAAATAACCTAGGAATTGTATCTCCTGAACGGCGAAGACACATTTTTCAATTTTAGCATATAATTTATTCGTCCGTAGGACCTGCAGTACTTGTCTGACATGCACCTCATGTGTTCTCAGATCAGACGAATAAATTAAAATATCATCTAGGTATATTACCACAAACCTGCCGATTAGATGACTAAAAATGTCATTAACGAAATGTTGAAAGACGGCAGGAGCATTGGTCAGACCGAAAGGCATAACTAGATTTTCATAATGCCCCTCAGGGGTGTTAAAAGCTGTCTTCCACTCATCCCCCTCCTTAATACGAATCAGATTGTAGGCCCCCCTAAGATCAAGTTTGGAGAACCACCTAGCACCCGCAATCTGGTTAAACAGGTCAGGAATGAGAGGAAGAGGGTATGGGTGTCGGATGGTTATCCGATTTAATTCGCGAAAATCTAGGCAAGGACGCAGGCCCCCATCTTTCTTTTTAACGAAGAAAAACCCTGCAGCCACGGGTGAAGAAGAGGGTCTGATGTGTCCCTTAGCCAAACTCTCGGAGATATAATCTTTCATGGCTTGTCTCTCTGGACCTGAAAGATTATATAACCTGGTCTTGGGTAATTTTGCGCCGGGAATAAGGTTAACCGGGCAATCATAAGGACGATGAGGTGGTAACCTCTGACAACCCTTTTCAGAAAAAACGTCCTCAAAATCCGAAATAAATGTAGGTAGGGTAGTTATGGAGGCGACTAAGCAATTGCTATTTAAGCAATTTTCTCTGCACTGCTCACTCCACTCCAATATCTCCCTGGCCTGCCAATCCACCACTGGATTGTGCGTTACCAACCAGGGAAGACCCAGCACTACCGGAGTGGGAAGCCCCTCCAGAACATAACATGAAAGCATCTCGTTATGGTGGTCCCCTACCCAAAGGTGTAAATTATGAACAATGTGGGTGAGGTTTCTCTGAGACAGAGGAGCAGAATCAATAGCAAATATGGGAATAGGTCTCTTGGGCGTACAGAGAGACAAACCCATATTGCGGGCAAAATGGGCATCTATCAAATTTACCCCTGCTCCACTGTCTAGAAAGAAAGAAATAGTCTCTGTCTTATCACCAAAAACAATAACCGCTGGCAACACAAATTGCGATGTACGAATGGAGGAAACGTATACCCCCCGGCTGACATCCTCCACACAGCCTGGGGTTAGTAGTTTTCCGACAGTCTTTTGTTTCTGAGGAAAGAAGGACAGACATTAATGAAATGACCCCTCTCCCCACAAAAAAAACAAACCCCACGCCTACGGCGAGCCTCAGGAGGGTGGACCTGACGAGTAGTTCCTCCTAGCTGCATAGGCTCGTCTAAGTCCGTACAGACTAACTGCTGCTTGGGAGGGGTTACCAATTGCTCCGGTTTTTTCAACCTGTCCCTAAGGCGTCTATCTATTCGGATAGAGAGGGACATAACCGCATCAAGGGAAAAGGGGGTCTCATATAATGCAAGCGCATCCTTAACCCTTTTGGATAACCCAGAGCAGAACTGACTCCTGAGAGCCGGGTCATTCCATTTGGTATCCGTAGCCCACCTACGGAAGTCAGAGCAATATTCCTCTACCGGCCGCTCTCCTTGTAGGAATCTCCGTAATCTTGATTCAGCCAGTGCGACTCGGTCAGGGTCGTCATATATGAGACCCAAGGCCCCGAAAAACTCATCCACTGACCGAAACGCCTGGGAATCAGTAGGTAAAGAGAACGCCCAGGACTGCGGGTCCCCCTGCAGCAGGGAAATAACAACCCCCACCTGCTGTTCTTCATTACCAGAGGAGTAAGGGTGCAGTTTAAAGTATAATTTACAGGCCTCACGGAATGTCAAAAACTTGTCCCTTCCCCCAGAAAATCTGTCAGGGAGAGGGACCTTGGGTTCCGCAACAACCTGGTTACCAGTAGCAACCGCTGGGCTTGCGGTCTGTTGTAATTTCTGCTGTTGCTGGAGGACCGACGCCTTCAATCCTGCCACCTCCAAAGACAGGCCATGAAATTGTTTGGACAGAGCAGCAATTTGATCCATACTGGATTCTAAGTAGGTAAAAAATTTAATTTTTTTATTTTTTTTACCTACACAAAAATAAGGGCCAGATATAATGTAATGACCGGCGTCACGCACAGGGAGGGAAAAGGGAAAGCCCTGCCCAAGGGAGAGGGTAAGGTGGTGACCCCTGACTCACCTTGCAGCTGGCACCTGACTGCCCTGACGTCCCTAGACGGGTTCCTCACCCGTGCGGCGATCACGTGCCTAAACCCTGGCTTTCCCTGAAATGAGCCCTAGATAGTGAACGGGCCGGTGGGATCGCTAGTCCGCACCACTGAACTAAGAGGGAAACACCAGGGAGAGGACAGACAATACAGACAAACACATACACCCAGGTGGGCGACCACAGCAGTCCACAAAGGTCCAACAGGGATCCGGAGGGTAGCGTTCTGGATCAACAACCAGAGAACGCAGCAACACAACTCCAGGGGGTCAGAATAGATGTCCAGGCAGGAAGCTCTATATCTGGCAACCAGAGAAGTGTGAGAGGGGAATATAAGGAGGTTTGGGAGTGCTGGACAAGGAACAGCTGAGGAGAAGGAGCTACGGATCCCTGAGTGAGCCAAAAGGATTTGCAAAGCAAACCCAGAAAGCTACCATAAGGAAAACAGCCCTAGCTTACATAGAGCGCGCAGCCACTACCCTACCTGCTAAATTGAATAGCTACTAAGCCCTACCTATAAACGGAATAGCTGCCCCGATAGGGGCGATCCCGCATCAGGAACCTCCTGCTCACCCTAATAGGTCCCTGACAAAGAAAAAGGTCCTATCACCAATTGTTGCATACAAAGGTCCGTCTGTCAGGTAGGGTATAGTCATACACCTTATAGTTGGCTAATATCAAAACAAAAAAGCAAAAGAACAGAACACACAAACAAATCCTCAGAAAGATATGTATAAAAATGTATCAATGCACAATTATATCTATAGTATGTCTCAATTAGGTATCAAGTCCCAACATTGCACTGGGCTGGTGGGAGGATACAGTTGTTTTCACGGATGATATATTAATATGGACCCAATTTATTCTCTTATTGGTATGCTAATGTATATTGACAATATTTTGTTATTTTGGACAGGGACTACCAGTGAATTTAAACAATTTATGGATATAGCTAATGTAAAACATGTTGGTTTGCGTTTCACATCTGAGATTAACAATTGTGAGAAGGCACAAGGTGCCATAATAGATGATAGATACGTGTCACCGAGGCGCCTGGCCTCAGTGAAATGAACCGGTAATGTTTTGTCAGTAACCCTAGGTTACTGACAGTTGCTAGAAGTAGTTTAGCTGCTAGCTGCAGCTGATCTGGGCCGGGTTTCATTGGAGTAGTCAATGAGCAGGGTGGGATGACTACTCCCACGTATCCAGGCCAGGTGTTGGCTGGCCTATTTAAGCAAGGAATCCCAAGAGAGCTGGGGGGGGGGATGATTCCTAGTCTGGAAGTGTAACAGACTGGGAGTAAAGCTGTGTGGTGTGTTGCTGTGGATAATCCTGCCATTGCCTACTCTTTTCCCCCTCTCCAGCGGGTGGTGGAACTCTGGAACTACAGAGTACTGTAAGTTGTACCATTTCATATGGACTGTGTTTCTTTGTGTTTACCCGCTGAAGTAAGCGAGCATTTGTTAAGTCTGTGTTGAACAAAATAAAAGACTATTGTTTAAATGACACCTGAAATCACTGTTTGAGCTGATCCCCACACAATGTATCGATATCATTTCTTGAACTAAAAATCAATAAGGGAGAAGACCAACAATTAAAGACCACGCTTCATCGTAAACAAACTGCAACTAATAGTTTGCTGAGGTGGGAAAGTTATCATCCTAAATCATTAAGAAAAGGCATCCCAAAGGGTCAATTTTTAAGGATGAGACACAATTGTTCCACATTGGATAAATTTGAACTCGAGGAAACAAAGCTCTTTTATAGATTTAAACAGAGAGGTCATCCTGACGATTGTTTGAAACAAGCTTGGCTTCATGCACATGAAAGTGATTGTGCATCTCTCCTTCAATCACGAGACAAGAAAGAGGACGGCCTAATACGTATTATTAGGTCTTTTGACTCTCAACATAACCAAGTTAGGGACATCCTTAACCGATATTAGGATATTAGTCCCTTCTCAAAACAGATCCTAATTTAAAAGATCATTTGGCAGACACTCCCTCTATAACGTTTCGTAGAGGAAGAAATTTCGGTGACTCCCTAGTACATAGTCATTTCGACCCCCCCCACCCAAAAAAAAAGAAACCTGGCTCCAGAACCGTAAAAACTGTACTTTTAAGTGCGGTAGATGTAAGGCTTGCCCCTTTATTAAGATAGGGGACTCCTTCAGAGATAGTATGGATACAAAAATCTGTAAAGCCCGGAGTTTTGCAAATTGTAACACCACAGGCGTCGTTTACCTAATGCAATTTCATTGCGGAAAGCTATATGTGGGTAAAATATGAATTTTAGAATATCTTGGTGACATTAGGAATAAACGTGACAAACCCACAGCCAGACTTATTCAATTATACCATCGGGGGATGTCACTGATATTTCTTTCTCGATGATTGAAGTAGTGAGATCTTCCATTTGGGGTGGCAATATCGATCGTATATTAAAATTAAAATAATCTCAATGGATTTTTCGTCTGAATACAGTCTCACAAAACGGCCTGCTTCATTTAAACTGTACCATATAATTTTTTCATTTTGTTTTGGTTGAGGTATACACATCTTTTTATTCTTTGTAATTTCATATATAATTATGTCTAAATGCCTCTCCCATAAAAAAAATAGTGTATCCTTATTTCCCCTACTTTATTTGCTATATTTATTATTTTGGCCATTTTCGATAAATAGATTGTTTAATTATTTGCTTACATCCCCCTCTTTTTGATATAATAATCTCCCCGGGTTGGTAATAAAAATGTGGTTCAGACTTCAGAGGCCATCTGGTGCTCCTGATGGGATTTAAGATAGCAACTGTTCATTTAAATAAAGCTATTCAATTCTCTGGATCATGGCTGGGCTTTGGAGCGCAACGCTGGAGGTCATGACGTCATGTCGACGCAGCGTAACGTCACTAGCCGAGTTCTCGCGAGACAAGTCCTGTGAGGGCATTTAAAAAGCCATGCTTCATTCAGTGACGTCGCTCTACACCTGCCATCCATACTGCACTCCGATGTATTGCCATCACATCGGTACCTACTCAATCCCCTTGAGGCATATTGATTGCCTTCTGCTCTCCAGTATCGCAAGTATTGGACCATGTTTTGGTCCGGTGTTAACCCTATACCTATTTATTCATCCATGCATTATTCTGTAAATTCAATTTTATTGAAATTTGTCATAGAATAATGAATAACAAATTGTATGAATACAAAGGGTACAACCAGAGTTCTACACTCCATTGAATTACAGCATATCACACCTGTATATCTGAGATTATACAACTTCAATTCAAAGCATCAACATGGTCTGTGTGAAATCATAATCATAAGATATCACATCTTTTTAAAATTTTAGTACTATTTTCTAGTTATGTCTGTACAAGACATAAAATCTTTGTGAAGGTCCATATGTATAACTAAGATTCAGTAAGCCCATATAAAGAGACCTATAAATAAAGGCATTCAAATTCAACTGTGAATTATTTTAATTAGAGCAACTGTTGAAAATCTATATATCCTGTAAATACAGGAATGAGTCTTTTATTGAATGTGTCAATATTCTTCCTGAAGATTAAGAAGGTAAGGTATTGAATGCAATTTGTTCAAACGTATGAAAGGATAACTTCCCTTCAGAAAAACTTTTCTGTGTAATCAATACAGTCTCAAATATGTCAAATATTTGATGAGTGGAGGTATTGTAAAGAAATCTGGTTGAAAGTTAGATAGGGAGAAGGGGGGGAGAAGGGGGGAGAGGAAGGAAAAAGGGGGGGGGGAGGGAAGGCGGAGGAAAAAAGGGGTGAAGTGAAGGAAAAGAAACGAAAACAGAAAAACAAACAAAACATAGTCACATGTTTACGTAGTGAATTGAAACCTAATTGTGGACGAACCCTTCAATCTAGGTATTTGTTAATTTTATCCGTTATAATATACTTGTTCCATTTGGACCAGATCCTTAGGTACCTTTCGTATTTTCCAAGTGAAGTCCACTTAATTTTTTCAAAGGTGTTCGCATTATTAATCTCATTTAACCAATCTTTGATTGCTGGAATATCTTCCTTCATCCAATATTTCGGAATTAGGGCTTTAAAAGTAGTAAGTAAGAAGGGGAAGAGCCTATCTTTGAGAATTAGATTGCTCGTGTTGTGAAGGCCAAGTAAGATTCCTATCAATTTGTACTGAGGAATCATAAATTTCTGTTATTATGGAATTAAATTTATCCCACAGTGGAGTAATTTTCCTACATTTGACCCAAATATGGGAGAATGTCCCCTCTCGTTCTCCACACCTCCAACAACTATTAGGTATGTTAGCATTAATTCTGTGTAGAACCACCGGAGTTCTGTACCACCTAGTCACAAATTTAAAATGGGCTTCTTGCAGTCTCACTGATGTGACATAAGGTATAGATTGTTGCAAAATGGATTGTTTTTCCTTCTCATTGAAGGGTTTCCCTAACTCTTTGGCGCAGCTTTCGAGGTATGGGGGAGGAGGGGTCCCCTCAATAAGAATTGCATATATAATTGAGATACTATGTGCAAGTGGGTTTTTAGAAATGGTTAATTTGGTGAGGCCTTTATAGCTTGGTGAATATAGTAAGTCACTAGATAGGCTTTGGATGTGGACAAGTAATTGTGCATATTTTTTTTTTCAGAATTGAGGGAGAGTTTGTCATACTGTGAGGGACTTTAGGTCGGTCAGTGTATTTCCCGTCAGGATATCTCTAAGAATGATATTGTTTCCGAATTTAGTGTTGTTAATTTTGCGTCGAATAGATCTAAATCTTTTGGGGATGAGTGTGTAAAGCGGTAGGTCCTTAAAGCTTGGTGTTTGACATTTTCCATTTCTTAACCTCCTGTGCCATATTTTAAGTGTGTGTGAAGTGAAGGGGGAATTCCCTATCCCCTTGATTATGTCTTGATTAAATGTGGTCTTCCAGATTGCAAGGTTGAGTTGAAAAGTTAAACAGCTTTCTTCTAGATCAACCCATAATTTGCCTAAGGGTCTGACATTCCATTCCAACACTCTTGAGATGAGGGCAGCGTTTCTATATCTCTCGAAATCCGGAAGACCAAGGCCACCTTTTCTTTTGGAATAAGTTAAAATATTATGTGCGATTCTGTTTTGACCCTTATTTCAAACGAAGGCTAGTATTGTTTTCTTCAATACCTTGAAAAAACTGCTTGGAATTTGCATAGGGATACTCAGAATAAAATAGAGGATTCTAGGTAAGACTATCATTTTAATTAAATTAACTCTACCATTCAAAAAATATATGTCGTTCCATTCGGTAAAGTCGTATTTAATTTTCTTGATAAGCGTTGTAAAGTTATATTCATAAATGTTTTTGTGTGTTGAGGCTATCTTAATCCCAAGGTAAGTGAAACAAGAAGAGGAGGTTTTAAGACTACTTAGTATCTTTACATGGTTCCAAGATTGCTCTTCAATATTTACATTAAAGATGGTGGATTTATTTAGGTTTACTTTGAAATAGAATAAATTCCCATATATTTCAAATTCCTGGAGAGTTATAGGGATTGATTCAGCTGGGTCTGAAACATATTAAAGTATTTCATCCACATAAGCGGCTATTTTATGAACTCTTTTAGGGGTCACTAAACCGTGAATATTTTCATTTTGCCTTATCTTGGATAGAAGAGGTTCTAAAGAGATGATGCAGAGTAAGGGCGATAGAGGGCAACCCTGTCTGGTACCATTTTGGATATTGAAGGGCTGAGAAAAGGCGCCATTTACTATTACTGATGCAGATGGATTAGAGTAAAGTGCTTTAACCTTGAAGTCTTCAGGAAGCCCAAATCTGGTCAGAGAAGCCAGGAGAAAGTTCCAATTTAAACGGTCAAACACTTTTTCAGCGTCCGTTGATATCATAGCAGTTTGGATACCCTTGTTTTTACTATATTCTATAGCGAATAGGGTCTATATTATCCTTGGCCTCTCTACCAGGGGTGAAACCCACCTGATCTAAATGGATAAGATCCAGTAGAATTTTTTGGAGTCTATTGGCTAGAACTTTCGTAAATATTTTTACGTCATTATTTAGAAGGGAAATCGGTCTGTAATTAGGGCATAGAGTAGGATCCTTTTCTTCTTTTGGTATTACTGTGATATTTGCAGAAAGGGTTTCGTTTCTGAAATTTAGGCCTTTACCAATATGATTAAAATATTTAGTTAAATGGGGGACAAGGATCTTTTTGTATTTTTTATAATAGGCCAAACTGAAACCATCCGGTCCAGGGCATTTACCATTGGGAAAATTATTTATGACTTCTTCTATTTCCTCCTGGTTAATAGGGGCCGATAATGAAAGTTTCTGTGTATTGTTGAGTCTGGGCAGATCTATTTTATCCAGGTAATTATTAATATCATCAATGGAAGGAATGTTGTTTGAATTATTCGCATCAATATTGTATAGTTTTTCGTAATATTTGCGAAAAGTGTTTGCTATGTTATTTGGTATTAACTCATAATTAACTGAGTCATTCCTTATTTTTTGAACTATTGTTTTTTGCCTTTGCTTTTGGACCAATCTGGCAAGTTCTTTGCCACATTTGTTTGCACTTATAAAGTGCTTATATTTATTAAAAAAAGAGGAATCTCTCCGATTCTTTATTTAAGTTGTCTTTTAGTTCGTTTCTAAGCATTATCAAATCCTTTTCCAACCCCCTTGATCTATTTAATTTATGTGATCTTTCAATTATGCGAATTTTAGTTATCAGCTCTTCAATTTTGAGTCTTTTTTCCTTTTTTTTCCTGGAGCCTAGTTGAATTAAATACCCTCTGATAACCGCTTTATGGGTTTCCCATATCGTTGCCCAATCAACTTCAATTGGTTTGTTGTCCTCAAAGAAATATTTAATTTGGGACGCGATATAGTTAACGTCTGCATCTAATTTTAAAAGTGAGTCATTCAACCTCCATGTAAATTTCTTATGAGGTTCCTGGATTATGTTTAACTTAACTATTAAAGGGGCATGGTCAGAATGTAAAAACACATCGTAATGTGCTTTCTGGAGAGATTCTAGGTTATTTTGTTTTAGAAAGATGTAATCTATCCTTGAATATTGGTTCAGGGTAGAGGAAAAATAAGAGTAGTCCCTATCTCCAGGGTTATCGTACCTCCAGATATCTATAAGTTGCCTTTCAATAAGCAAGTTTTTAATAGCCCTGAACTTCTTGTACGGGAAAGATGTTTTACCTCTTGAAGTATCTATACTCGGCTCAAGTGAAATATTGAAGTCCCCCCCTAAGAATGAGAAACCCTTCCTGAAATGAATCTAATATTTTAAAAACATGTTTAAGAAAACCTAGTTGATTAGTATTGGGAACGTATAGGTTTGCTAACATGATGGGTCTTCCGTCTAGACGGCCTTTGATAAGAAGATACCTCCTTTCCTCATCAATAATTTTGTCTGTTTCCGTGAAGTTTAGATTTTTATGTATCAATGTGGCTACACCTTTTCTCCTTTTAAGTGGAGTGTTAGAGTAAAACCAATGTGTGTAAGCAGATTTTTTAAGTTGAGGGGTATAATCTTTTTTTAAATGGGTTTCTTGAATAAATGCGATTCCCACCTTTGTTTTTCTCAGGTAGCCCAGGATCTGGTTCCTTTTTTGAGGTATGTTCATACCATTGACATTGTAGGAGGCTTTTGTCAGGTCCTGCATGGTAGTGAACCTAAAGGAGATACATAATGTGAGCATGTGACATAAAACAATAAACCAACCAATAACAGCTGAACAGTAGAAAAATAACAAAGCTTTGGTTGCTTAAAGCTGCACATCTCGTAAAAACTAGCATGAAAGTACAGCAATGAGTCAAGCAAGAAGTCGCCAGCTACACGTGGGCTAGCCCTTAGAGCCCAAAGGAACCCCGGTTTATATTTGGACTTGTAATGAAGGGGTCCTCTGGGGGGAGAAGACTTGCCCCTCAAAATAAAGTATAAGTAAGGCACAGTGCCGTCGACTAAGGAAAACCCATCGACGACATGGGGCCAAACCTGGTTTTGACTTAATCAACAAGCAGTAAAGTGGCAGGTGGACATTAGAGTCCCCAGCGCCTGCCAGTTCAAGACAATTAGATATATGTAATGAGCTGTAACAGTAACTGTTTAACAGATTGCAAAGTGTAACTAAAGTTTTAGTAAGTACATTGACCTTAAAAGTTAGAATTGACAGAAAAAATCTGAAGATACAAGAGAGTACTTGGAATAGTCAATCTCCTGGGGGGGGGGCGTGTCCGGACGCCGACAGTGATGGCTGCTTGAAGGAGCTGCTCCCGCCTGCACAGCAACTTTCTGGCCAGCGACACATCTCTCTTGGATCCTATGGGGAAGAAAGTGGCTCTGAAAAAGACCCCTAACCCTCCCCGATCCCCCTCACCTACTAGGACCCATGAGCAGTGCTGGGATTGCACTCCGGGTCCGGCGCTTCCACCTCGCAGCACCAAGGCACAGAGGGCCTCCCGCCATTCCTCCCTCCCCCCGCCGGATTCCCGTGCCCTGACCAGGGAGAAGGACACAGTGCTACTTACCCCTGCTGGATTTCTTCCAGGAACCGGGCCACCATCCACAGTGTCCACACGCGGATCCTCAGACCTGGGGCTCTCATCGGCCGCCCCAGACTTTCGGCCTGCTGCTGCTGGAAGGAGGGATCCCGCCATGATGGCTCCTGGACCCACTTCTAGGGGGCGACTGCAACTAAAGGTACTGTGGCCACTAGGGGACGGGATATTATCCCAGAGGACCCTGCATCCAGCCTTCCTGGGACCCCCCCGCATGAGCCCTGGCGAAATAAGCATCCCCAGCCACTCCATTGCTGGACCAGGGGGACAGCAGCTCTCCTCTCCCTTCTGACATCTGGGCCAGATCCCCAAGCCCTCCATCACTTGCCGTTATGGACCCCCCACCCCTGCCTGAACCTCCACAGCCCTGGGCGAGCTATTTTAGCCGCTTTCCTACAAAAGAGGACTTTCGGGTTCCTATTTCTGAAGTCACGGACACCTGCAGAGCTGAAATTGCGGCAGTTCGCACCGATATTAAACATGTGGTGGTCCGGAATAATATCCGAGTACGAGGTCTTCCGGAGGCTACCGGTGACGAAGATCTCTTTGCTATGCTGGAAGCCATCTTTAACATGATCATGGGGCAACCATCCTCGCACAAGATCAAGTTGGACAGAGCTCATAGAGCACTCAAACCTAAGGGATCTGCTGCGCGTCCTAGGGACATAATTTGTTGTGTCCACGATTTTGCCCTTAAATAATCCATCATGGCTAAGGCGAGATCTCTACGCAACTTTGACTTTGATGGCGCTCCAGTTCAATTGTTTCCTGACCTATCCTGGTTCACACTCCAGAAAAGGAGACATCTCCAGCCTCTCCTCACACTACTCAGGGACCGCCAGATCGCCTACCGCTGGGGATTCCCTTTTGCCCTGACAGTCCGTCATCAAGGAAGAACTGAGACTCTCCGTTCCTTTTCGGATCTTCGCCCTTTCTGCAAATCACTTGAAATTCCTATCCCTGACATGTCGGATTGGGAGTTTGAGTCTCCAGCGCTTCCATTTGGTCTCCTGTAACCAGGAAAAGAAGGCCTGGTCCAAGTGCGTCCTCTTCCCCGCGGTCTTTTCCGTTATCAGGACATCGCCCATCTGCTTGATCGCCAACGGCTAAGGGGACTTGGTTGTCCAGAACTTGCCCTTAACCCCTTTCGCCCTCAGGATTGATGGTCCCTGAAGGGTCCCCATATCGATCACTTATTTCCTCTGTTAAGCCAGTCATTGTTTTCTTGTTGCTACATCACGGTGCAGGCTCTCTGAAGGCTCCACCTAGTTGTAACCTGTTTTCGTTTCTCTCAGATAATTGTAGTTGGCACCCTGGTCAGCCTTATCCTGTTGGTCTCCGACACTTACACCCCCGAAGGGGCTTCTTATTTGCCCCTAGCAGGGATTACATCCCTGGGAAAAGCTGTTTATTGCTATCTGTTTGTCTGTCTTTGTGTTGTCCCGTCCTGTCTCTTCCCCCTCCCCCTTGTGTTCTCTCTCCTGCTGTAGGTGCCTGAACTTCCTTGCCTATGGAGATCATGTACCTCAGCTCTGCCTTTGATCCGTTGTCCGACTGGTGCGAACCTGCTGACATATACGGACCTCCTCGGTGAGCTGTACCCTACATACATTGTGTATCATCTCATACTCACACGATGCGGTGCATAACCTTTAATGTCAAGGGGCTTAACTCCAACGTCAAGAGGAAACTCTTGCTTTTGGAATTGAAATCCCTTAAAGTGGACATTGTGTTCTTACAGGAAATACACTTTGATGGCAGCTCCTCCTTCCGTTTTGCCTCTCACCTTTATCCTACCGCTTATTCGGCTACTCATAGCCGTCGGAGGGAGGGTGTTGCCATCTTGTGTCTGCACAGTGTCCCCTCAGGATTGAATCTTCAATATTAGATCCACAGGGCCGTTACATTATTCTCCGTGGCCGTTTGGCGGATAGACCTATCACCTTATGTAACATTTATGCACCAAACACCTCCCAGATTCGCTTTCTCGGCGGAATCTTCCGCAAGGTGTTTGGTGAGGGAGCGGACTACTCGGAGCCCCTTGTTCTCCTAGGTGGGGATTTTAATGCAGTGTTCTCTGAATCCATGGATCACCTGGCCCTTCCAGGTAGACCAATACACTCGACACAGCAGCGCTTAGCCAGAGATTTTCGTAAACTAGTGCGGAAATACTCCTGTATGACCTCTGGCGTCTCACTTATCCCACTGATAGGTCCTTTACCTTTTACTCTGCCCCACATGGTTCACACACACGTATTGATTACCTCTTTGGTACCATTTCGACCCTCAGACTATTGTAGGGAGCAGACATGGGCCGAATCACCTGGTCAGACCATGCTCCTGTACTAGTTGACATTAGTAGTGAGTCGGGCCATGTACGCCATTGCCACTGGAGACTTAATGACTCCCTCCTGAAACAACCTACCATAAGGGAGGAATTCCGCGAACGTCTGAAAACGTACTTTGACCTAAATGAGGGATCAGTAGGGGATGTCCGTCCTTTGTGGGAAGCGCATAAAGCGGTCATGAGGGGTCATTGAATTGCAATAAGCTCAAATTTAAAAAAGGACTCGACTGCCTTAGTCAAGACCCTTACGTCCCGCCTTCAAACACTAGAAGACAAGATGGCTGCTCATCCCTCACGCTGCACACTGAGACGAATTGTAGATACTAGGGCCCAATTGAAGAGTCTAGCTTTAGGTCGTGTCAGCAAGTTATTACTTTACACACGACAGCGCTATTATGCTTGGGGGAACAAACCCCACACTTTGCTGGCCAGACAGCTTAGGAACCACAGCTCCCAAATGGGGCCGAGTGCTATTAGGGGATCTGACGGAACAATCCACTATGACCCCCGGGTGATAGCGGAGCGGTTCTCAGCCTATTAGTCTTCCCTGTATAACTTACCCTCCGACCTTCCCACAGATGAGGGACTGAGAGATAGTACACTTCGGTCTTATTTGGCATCCTGTCGCCTTCCTATCCTATCGACTTCCGTCCTTGCCGCCCTTAATAGTCCGATCACGCCGGAGGAGATTGGGGAGGTGGTGGAACATCTACCTGAGGGTAAATCCCCAGGGCCTGATGGCTTTTCGTACAAATATTATAAGACCTTTAAGACTGAACTAACCCATCACTTAGTAACCCTATTCAATCATTTCCTAGCTGGCAATGCAGTACCTCCCCCAATGTCTCACTCATATCTCACAATGATTCCGAAACCTGGGAAGGATCCGCATGAATGCCCTAACCATAGGCCCATTGCCCTACTTAACTCAGACCTTAAGATTTTCACCAAAACCCTAGCTACCCGACTAAACGTCTTTCTCTCCTCCCTGATTCATAAAGACCAGGTGGAATTTGTCCCAGGCCATCAGGGGGCCGACAACACACAAAGAAACATTGACTTGATAGATGTCATATCTCGCTCGGGTGAGGAGGCGTTAATTGTTAGTTTA
This sequence comes from Bufo bufo, assembly GCF_905171765.1. Taxonomy (NCBI): domain Eukaryota; kingdom Metazoa; phylum Chordata; class Amphibia; order Anura; family Bufonidae; genus Bufo; species Bufo bufo. Next base: position 460,887,787 of record NC_053393.1, read on the forward strand.
GATGCGGAAAAGGCATTCGACCATTTAGGTTGGCCTTTCCTCTTTGCTACCCTCCAGGCTTACGGCCTTTCTGGCCCATTTGTTAGAGCCATTCATAGTCTATACTCCTCCCCCACAGCAACGATCAGACTACCTCATGCTCAATCTTGACCTTGCCATTACAGCCCTGTATGCAGGTGCACATTGCTATGGCGAAATACAGATACAAACGCAAAAGCATAAATGCAATCGCACTCTGCAACCAGCACTCTGCCCTGCCTCTATGCTGGATGTTGAATGGGGCATTGGTGTACATTTTGGCCAAAGCGTAATAAGCCATGTGCACCTGCATACAAGGTTGTGCTGGTTGAATCCCACACATTTTTTTCTTTGTAGTATATATTGGAGGCGTGGCGATCTCCAAGCAGCCATGCACACCTGACCAGTTAGTCTGCCCTGGAGGCTGGTTTTAAAGTCAGTATAAAACTGAGTCTGCTTATATAGCACCTACCAGTAGCCATTTGGCTCCAGGAGAAGTATACACTCACCTAAAGAATTATTAGGAACACCATACTAATACGGTGTTGGACCCCCTTTTGCCTTCAGAACTGCCTTAATTCTACGTGGCATTGATTCAACAAGGTGCTGATAGCATTCTTTAGAAATGTTGGCCCATTTTGATAGGATAGCATCTTGCAGTTGATGGAGATTTGAGGGATGCACATCCAGGGCACGAAGCTCCCGTTCCACCACATCCCAAAGATGCTCTATTGGGTTGAGATCTGGTGACTGTGGGGGCCATTTTAGTACAGTGAACTCATGGTCATGTTCAAGAAACCAATTTGAAATGATTCGAGCTTTGTGACATGGTGCATTATCCTGCTGGAAGTAGCCATCAGAGGATGGGTACATGGTGGTCATGAAGGGATGGACATGGTCAGAAACAATGCTCAGGTAGCCCGTGGCATTTAAACGATGCCCAATTGGCACTAAGGGGCCTAAAGTGTGCCCAGAAAACATCCCCCACACCATTACACCACCACCAGCCTGCACAGTGGTAACAAGGCATGATGGATACATGTTCTCAATCTGTTTACACCAAATTCGGACTCTACCATTTGAATGTCTTAACAGAAATCGAGACTCATCAGACCAGGCAACATTTTTCTAGTCTTCAACAGTCCAATTTTGGTGAGCTCGTGCAAATTGTAGCCTCTTTTTCCTAATTCTAGTGGAGATCAGTGGTACCCGGTGGGGTCTTCTGCTGTTGTAGCCCATCCGCATCAAGGTTGTGCGTGTTGTGGCTTCACAAATGCTTTGCTGCATACCTCGGTTGTAACGTGTGGTTATTTCAGTCAACGTTGCTCTTCTATCAGCTTGAATCAGTCGGCCCATTCTCCTCTGACCTCTAGCTTCCACAAGGCATTTTTGCCCACAGGACTGCCGCATACTGGATGTTTTTCCCTTTTCACACCATTCTTTGTAAACCCTAGAAATGGCTGTGCGTGAAAATCCCAGTAACTGAGCAGATTGTGAAATACTCAGACCGGCCCGTCTGGCACCAACAACCATGCCACACTCAAAATTGCTTAAATCACCTTTCTTTCCCATTCTGACATTCAGTTTGGAGTTCAGGAGATTGTCTTGACCAGGACCACCCCCCTAAATGCATTGAAGCAACTGCCATGTGATTGGTTGACTAGATAATTGCATTAATGAGAAATAGAACAGGTGTTCCTAATAATTCTTTAGGTGAGTGTATAGTGGGCTCAGCATGCATGTTGGTACTTGCATCCCTGGATCCGATGAAAGCTGTAATGGCACCGGACGGGGTTAAAAGCAGAGTGTGCTTGGCGTGCATGCTGTACCTGCGCTCCCTGGACTTTGTGTGGCTGTCATGGCCCATAACAGGTAGGAACTAGTGTTAGGGACCACTCATGGAGGCGACCTTGACGTGGTGAGTGGCTTATTACGCTTTGGCCAAAATGTACACCAATGCTCCATTCAACATCCAGTATAGAGGCAGGGCAGAGTGCTGGTTGCAGAGTGCAATTGCATTTATGTTTTTGCGTATGTATCTGTATTTCGCCATAGCAATGTGCACCTGCATACAGGGTTGTGCTGGCTATATCCCCCACATTTTTTTCTTTGTAGTATATATTGGAGGCGTGGTGATCTCCAAGCAGCCATGCACACCTGACCAGTTAGTCTGCCCTGGAGGCTGGTTTTAAAGTCAGTATAAAACTGAGTCTGCTTATATAGCACCTACCAGTAGCCATTTGGCTCCAGGAGAAGTATATAGTGGGCTCAGCATGCATGTTGGTACTTGCATCCCTGGATCCGATGAAAGCTGTAATGGCACCGGACGGGGGTTAAAAGCAGAGTGTGCTTGGCGTGCATGCTGTACCTGCGCTCCCTGGACTTTGTGTGGCTGTCATGGCCCATAACAGGTAGGAACTAGTGTTAGGGACCACTCATGGAGGCGACCTTGACGTGGTGAGTGGCTTATTATGCTTTGGCCAAAATGTACATTATATTCTGTGGTTCTTTGCTGAAGAAAAGATGTAGATTTGAGAGGATGGTGACCCTAATAGATTTGTGTTCATTTTTTTTAATTAAAAGTCCCTTTTTTTTTTTTGTAAGGGTTAAAGATCTTTTAACAAAGACCCTTATGTTGTCATCAAGTAGCTAAATTCCCAAAAATGATGCTATCAATTCAGTTGTTTTGGGGATATTGCTGACCCTTTGTGTAGCTTGTTGTCACCTAATTTGATCTCCTGCACCAGTATTGATGTAGTATGGCGTTTTGGTGCCACAGATATACTTATAGATGTAAGACAGAGGCCTACCGTGTAACCGGGCTCTGTGTCTCTTTATTACAGAGTAGAAGCTTTTTGAAGGGGAGGCAGCCGAAGATTTCTTGTCTGAGTCTTAGTTTCTGCCCTCTTCTGGATTCTTGCTGGCGCACTACTGGTCTCAGCCAGCCGAGTGTGCGGCTCTGGGATCCTGTGTATAGCTCCTCTTTACTCTGCTCTGTGTTCTTAGGTCCCCTTGAGTGGTTTGTCTCAGGGTCGGGTGATCGGAGGCCTCCTTTGCCTTTGATAACACTGCGAGCGGTGCACTCGCGCCGCTCCGCTTCCTTTCTTCCGACTGTGAGTTTAGTCCGGCGCCTCAGAGCTGCATGTAGGCCTCAAATTAAAAAGTTGTCAGATCTTTGAAATTTTAGTATCGATCGACTCGGTAGGTCCTCCGGTTTCAATAAATGAGAATTTCGCCGGTCGATTAGCCAGAGTTTTAGCTGGTTATTTGAATTCAGTGAGGAGAGCTTTAGAATTTGCGTCCTCTCTGCTCTGGTGCTGACTCCGCGCCCGCCTCCCCCGCCCCCTTCCCCATCCATGCATTATTCTATCATTGAATATTTACTAGGGAGTTTATTTATGCTGGCATGTATTGATTGGCCTGTTACTTGTTTTTATTATCCTTATGTGACTGGTAGAATAGCACCATATGTTGATTGGCATAATGGCAGTATAACATCTTGAACCACTTTACTATATTTCGCATCTTTCACGAGCTATATCTCATTGTATTACATTTATGTATCTTATCCCCTGATGTGCTGGTGCCTCCTAAGGCACAGTGAAATGCATTGGGACTAATTGGGACATACTATAGATATGGTTGTGCATTGATACCTTTTTATACATATCTTTCTGAGGATTGGTTTGTGTGTTCTGTTCTTTTGCTTTTTTGTTTTGATATTAGCCAACTATAAGGTGTATGACTATACCCTACCTGACAGACGTACATTTGCATGCAACAGTTGGTGATAGGACCTTTTTCTGTGTCAGGGACCTATTAGGGTGAGCAGGAGGTTCCTGACACAGGATCGTCGCTATTGGGGTGGCTATTCCGTTTATAGGTAGAGCTTAAATAGACATAGGGTGAGAGATAGGGAATTTTTTCCTAATTTATCCTGCCTTATCTATAAAGCATTGGTAGGAAATGGCGTTTAATTATTTTATAATTGACCATACCTCTATTATGAAAGTGCAGTCTTAGAGGTAGGAGAAGTAATGTCCTTTAGGTCAAAAGAGCAGATTCAGTACAACTTACCGTACAGTATTACGTTATGTTTTATTTTAATCTCTGGAAAGATGTTATTAGCAAATATATGTTTGGAGTTTCCTTTTTTATTTTGTTTAAACAAATCCCCAGAATAAATAAATCATTTAATATATATAGTGTATCTTTGTGTGCAATGGGAGGACTTAATCATGTACAAACAAAGTGTTTGACACATTCTAATGCATTCGGTGCAAACATTCAATTTTCAACAGAAGCACAGAAGAGGGACTGAATGATTCTTTGGGATTATATTCGCTGCATCATTTTATTTAGAGGAGAAACATTACATTGAGAATGAAGAGATAACAAGGTTGGTATATTTTTGAAACATTTTTATAGTATAACACAGATAATATTGTCTCCAAACAATGTCTATAGTGCCAATGCCTGTTTCCGGGATAGTCTAGGCTGGTGGCGAGGTTAATGTCAGCTTCCCTGATGGTCTAGGTTTGTGGACTGGTTAATATCTGTTTCCCTGGTGGTCTAAGGTAGTGGAGGCAGTTAATGACTCCTGTAGGGGTCTAGAATACATTAAAGGGTTAATGTCAGTTCCCTTGCAGGTTTAACGTAGTGGAGATTAATATCTGATGTACAGTTACTGTTATTCACTCAACTCCTGAGAATCCAGCGCTGCAGCCTCTTCAGCGGCTATTGACAGAGGTTCTGGGAGTCAGACCCTCACAGATCAGATATTGATGACCTATACTGAGCATAGTTCATCAGTATAAAACAGTTGGACAAACCCTTAAATTATATGAATAGTGAATAATGAGATACACAGCTGGTCAGTAAGCAGGGAGATGCTGTGCTACTTGTTCTGCTTATTGGCCAGCTGAATTTTTGGCACCGCGACCTGTCCTTTTCTCTTGGCTCTGCTGCTTCGCCCTCCTGATACAGCTAACGTCATTATCGTTTTAAGGCCCTATTACATGGGAAGCTAGAGCAGACGATTGTCAGGAGGTGTTCCCTCCCATTAATCGCCTGCTCGCTAGAGGAGCGATTGCTAATGCATCACTCGTCCCTATACTGACTCATTTTATGCAACCTGTTAAAAGATGCTGATTACTCAATGAATGAGTGTTTGCTCTCGGCGGCAGTAAAACAATGCCAGATGATCGCTAACGAACATTTATATGAACACTCATTAGTGATCATCTTAACAATAATCTACCCATGTAATAGGGCCCTTACAAGCAGCAGGGTACTGTGATCGAGAGAGAGGGCCTGTTAAGTTCAGCAGTTCTTCAGTGCTCTGACCTCCTCCTGACCTCCCGACCACTGTGACCTGGAGACCAACTGGTTTGGAAAGTTATGTAGTGTCTAAACTTCATGAGCCATCGCAGCCATGTGGGTCCCACTTCCGAATCCCACACTCAGATGGCAAAGACACAGCAGACGGTTAGCACATTCATTGTGCAACTGTTAATGTAGTCACTCATGTAGTCACTCATATGATAACTGCTGCTTCTACTCTGCTGGTTGTGGCTAGATGTGTGATGCAAAAGTGAATTTCCTGTGTGGTTTTGTGTAGTGGACCCATAAGTGTGCCATCCACAGTGCCCCCATAACAGTGATATCCACAGCGCCCCCATAACAGTGGCATCCATAAACTGTCCAATAACAGTGACATCCACAGTGCTCCCATGACAGTGATATCCACTGTGCCTCATAACAGTGATATCCACTGTGCCTCTATAATAGTGAAGAAATGGCTGGGTTGTTATGGAAACCTAGTGTAAAACTGTGTTTATGTCAGTGAAGTGAAGGCTTAAGGACTTGTAATTGTCTATTGGCTAATGGGGGTCATGTGACTGTGTGCATATCAGTTAGTCAAATAATGAAGGACCTGTGAGCTTCTGTTGGCTGGTCTAAAACTTTTTGGTCTAAAACTTTTCTAAGCACATGAGTTACTCATTTGCCAAATTTTGCACAGATTGATCCAGTCTTTTGACTGTGCATAAAGGACAGACAACAGACAAATTGTGGACAAAATGGTGGGTATCCTTCCATTAAAGAAAGAAAAACCAACAATGGTCAATGAAATAATTTGAAATGGACAAAAGTAATAATAAATTAAAATATGCTGAAAATTAACTAATAGGAATCAGACTTTGCTTTTGAATTGTGTTTCAGCAGATTAATTTATTAAGCAACTAATGAAACTGGCCTGGACAAAAATGATGGTACCCGGGCCCTAGAAAAGATTGAAAATTATTTGACCATAGGGACATGTTAAACTAAGGTATATCCTGTAATTAGTAATGTTAAGCAAAGCGTCCAAAGCAGGATTTGGTCTGAAGTTTAGGAAAACATTGATTCTAAACTAATCTGGAATTAGTGATTTGTGAGGAGGACTATGACATAGTGGGAATAACTGAGACATGGCTGGATGATAGCTATGACTGGGCGGTTAATGTACAGGGTTAGAGTCTGTTTAGAAAGGATCATCAAAACCGGAGAGGAGGAGGGTCTGCCTTTATGTAAAGTCCTGTCTAAAGCCAACAGTCCGAGAAGATATAAGTGAGAGACATGAACATGTGGAGTCACTGTGGGTAGAAATACATGGAGGCAAAAATAATAATAAATTACTAATAGGAGTTTATTATAAGCCACCTAATATACCAGAGTCCACAGAAAATATACTACTAAATGAGATAGACAAGGCAGCAAATCATAATGAGGTGGTTATTATGGGGGACTTCAACTACCCAGATATAGACTGGGAAACTGAAAGCTGTACATCTCAAAAAGGAAACAGGTTCTTGGCAATAACGAAAGACAATTACCTTTCCCAACTGGTTCAGGACCCGACTAGAGGGATGACCTTACTGGACTTAGTATTAACCAATAGGCCTGACAGAACAACAGATGTGCAGGTTGGGGGACACCTGGGAAATAGTGACCATAAATTAATAACTTTCCAATTATACTTCAAACGAGCATTTCTACAGGGAGGAACAAAAATACCAAACTTCAAAAAAGCTAACTTTAGCCAACTAAGAGAGGCCATAGGCCGAACTAACTGGGACAAAGTCCTCAAAAATAAAAATACAGCCACAAAATGGGATATTTTTAAAAGCATCCTAAAATCTAATTGGGATAGGTACATACCTTATGGGAATAAAAGGTTAAGGAACCAGAAGAAACCAATGTGGATAAATAGAACTGTAAAGAAGGCAATAAATGAAAAAAATAAATCATTTAAAATCACTAAAACAGGAGGGTGGCGAGGAAGCACTGAAAAACTATAAGGAAAAAAATAGAATATGTAAAAAACTAATAAAAGCCGCCAAACTAGAGACTGAGAGATTAATTGCCAAAGAGAGCAAAACTAACCCTAAAATGTTCTTCAATTATATAAATAGTAAAAAGTATAAATCTGAAGCAAGGGCTGTAAAATGTAGTATTTTGTCCAAAAAGGGTGTTTTTTAAAACCCAGAAAATTATTGCTGTATTTCTAGCTTAAATTACACACTGACTAATGCTGCAAAGGTCACACACAGCCCTGTCTTTCCAAAAATTGGTAATTTCTTTAAACCCAGAATATAATTGCAGTAGTTCATGCTTCTATTTGACTGTCACAAATGCACATATGCTGTGCTTTTGCACAGAACTTGTATACAGAGCAATGAGGGGGGAGTTGCAGAGAGCGACGAGGAGAAAGCAAAGCTATAAAATATTTTTTATCCACTGTATTCACTGAGGAAAATAAAATCAGATGAAATGCAGAATGTAAAAGTAAATTCCCCATTAAAAGTGCCCTGTCTGACCCAGGAAGAAGTACAACAGCGACTTAAAAATATTAAAATAGACAAATCGCCAGAGGCAGATGGCATACAACCCCGTATCCTAAGAGAATTAAGTAATTTCATAGCCAGACCCTTATTTCTGATATTTGCAGACTCTATAATGACAGGGAGTTTTCCACAGGATTGGCGCATAGCAAATGTGGTGCCAATATTCAAAAAGGGTGCAAAAACAAACCCCGGAAAACTATAGGCCGGAAAGTTTAATATCGGTTGTCGGTAAACAGTTTGAAGGTTTTCTAAGTGATGCTTTCTTGGAGGATCTCAATGAAAACAAGCAAATAACATCATATCTAGGGTTGAGCGAACCCGAACTTTAGGATTCTTGGACCCTGGACCCGAACCCGAACATTTCAGTAAAAGTTCGGGTTCGGTGTTCGGCGAGTTAATGTCGCTTTTTGAAAGGCTGCAGAGCAGCCAATCAACAAGCGTTTAACTCGTGTACCCTTAGAAGCCATCACAGCCATGACTACTAATGGCATGGCTGTGATTGGCCAGTGCAGCATGTGACCCAGCCTCTATATAAGCTGGAGTCACATAGAGCTGCACGTCATTCTGCTCTGATTAGTGTAGGCATAGGATGCTGCTTCTGTGAGGAAGAGAATAGGACAGAATCTTTAATCAGGAGTGCTTGTTAACTCAGCGATCTACCTAGATTTAGTTTTGTGGGTGCAGTGCACAATCTTTTTACCCTGTCCTGAGATCAGTGACCCAGAAAAATAACTGTTATCCGTCTGTTAGTTAGGTGGGCGGCGACCATTTTATACAAGTTCTGTGCAAAAGCACAGCATATGTGCATTTGTGACAGTCAAATAAAAGCATGAACTACTGCAATTATATTCTGGGTTTAAAAAAATTAGCAATTTTTGGAAAGACAGGGCTGTGTGTGACCTTTGCAGCATTAGTCAGTGTGTAATTTAAGCTAGAAATACAGCAATAATTTTCTGGGTTTTAAAAAACACCCTTTTTGGGCAAAATACTAAATTTTACAGCCCTTGCTGCATCTGTCAGTGTGAAATTTAAGCGTTATATACTGCTGCCATATTCTGTTATTTAAAAAAACACCCATTTTGGGCAAAGTACTTAATATTGCAGCCTTTGCTGCATATGTGATTGTTAAAAACAAGCTTGAAATACTTCAATAATTTTCTGGGTTTTAAAAAACACCCATTTTTGGCAATACCCTCCATCTGGGGCCTTAGTCAGTGTGCAATTTAAGCTATAAATATGGCAATAATTTTCTGGGTTTTAAAAAAACACCCTTTTAGGGCAAAATAATAAATTTTACAGCCCTTGCAGCATCTGTAATTGTGAGATACACGCTTTAAATACTGCTGTGCTATTCTGTTATAAAAAAAACACACCCATTTTGGGCAAAATACTTAATTTGCGGCCTTGTCTGCATTTGTCAGTGTGAAATTCAAGCGTTATATACTGCTGTCATATTCTGTTATTAAAAAAAAACACTCATATTGGGCAAAGTACTTAATATTGCAGCCTTTGCTGCATCTGTGATTGTTTAAAACAAGCTTGAAATACATCAATAATTTTCTTGGTTTTAAAAAAAACACCCTTTTTGGGCAAAATACTAAATTTTACAGCCCTTGTTGCATCCTTCAGTGTGAAATACAAGCGTTAGATACTGCTGTCATATTCTGTTATTAAGAAAACACCCATTTTGGGCAGAAAACTAAATTAGCTGCCTTGTCTGCATCTGTCAGAGTGAGATATATACTGCTGTTCTATTCTGTTATTAAAAAAAACACCCATTTTGGGCAAAAAACTAAATTTGCGGCCTTGTCTGCGTCTGTCATTGTGAGATACACCCTTTAGATACTGTTGTTCTATTCTGTTATTAAAAAAATACCCATTTTGGGCAGGATCCTAAATTTGAGAAATATGAGGAGAGCGTCAAATAAGGGACGTGGTGCTGCTGGTGGAGCTCCTGTTGCAGGGAGAGGACGTGGTCGATCTGTGCCAGCTACACGCACAAGTGAAACACCTTCCTCAACAGAACCTTCAGCGGTATTTGGTCGGGCCTAATGCGTCTCTACGAATGGTGAGGCCAGAACAAGTAAAGGCGATAGTAGATTGGGTTGCTGACAGTGGATCCAGTTCCTTCACATTGTCTCCCACCCAGTCTACTGCTGAAAGATCAGAGTTGGCACCTGCAGCCGATGTCCATCAGTCTTTCACTTCACCCCCTTGAAAAATCAGCCAAGCAGTCTGAGCCCCAAGTCATGCAGCAGTCTCTTCTGCTTTTTGATTACTCTGCTAGCAGGGTTTCCCAGGGCCAATCACCTAGCCCTGCCCCAGAAGTGGAAGTGATTGAGTGCACCGATGCCCAACCACTTATGTTTCAAAATGAGTACATGGGAGGACCACCGCAGCACATCTTGGATGATGACAAAACACAGGTGCCAACTGTTGTTGCTTTCTGCAGTGTGCAGACCGACAAGGAGGGCAGGGATGAAGACTGGATGGAATATGATGTGGAGGATGATGAGGTCCTCAACCTCAAATTGAATCAAGGTCATGCGAGTGACCGATGTAGTTCGGAGGAAGAGGCGGTGGTCGCACAGAGCCACCAGCACAGCAGAAGAGGGAGCAGGGTGCAAAAGCCTAGCGGCCATCTTCTAGACAGTATGCCTGCTACTGCCCACCGCAGCAAGGGACACGAGCTCCAAGGAGATCCCTGGCGTGGATGTTCTGAGGACAAGACACGAGTGGTTTGCACACTGTGCAATCAGAGTCTGAAGCGAGGCATAAACGTTCTCAACCTGAGCACAGCCTGCATGACGAGGCATCTAAGTCCAAAGCACGAGCTGCAGTGGAGTAGACACCTCAAAAACCAAGAACGGTCTTTGGCTCCTCCTGCTTCCTCTTCTGCTGCAGTCTCGGCCTCTTCATCCACCTCTGGAGTGACAGTGGCACCTACCACCCCACAAACAGAGGATCTGCCAGCAACACCACCATCTGGGTCACCAAGCATCTCCACAATGTCCCACGGAAGCGTTCAGCTTTCCATCTCCCAAACAATGGAGCGGAAGAGGAACTACCCGCCTACCCACCCGCGATCCCTGGCCCTGAAAGCCAACATTTAAAAATTACTGGTCTTTGAAATGCTGTCATTCCTTCTGGTGGAGACGGATAGTTTTAAAAGCTTTATGGCGGCGGCTGTCCCACAGTACGTCATGCCCAGCCGCCACTACTTTTCCAGGCGTGCTATCCCTTACCTGCACAACCAAGTTGGGGACAAAATCAGGTGTGCACTGTGCAACGCCATCTGTGGCAAGCTGCACCTCACTACGGATACGTGGACCAGTAAGCACAGTCAGGGATGTTATATCTCCATAATAGCACACTGGGTAAATGCAGTGGCGGCTGGGACTGAGGCGGATAGCAGTTTGGCGCATGTCCTTCAACCACCGAGGATTGCAGGGTGCTTCTCTTTGCCGCCTGTTGCTTCCTCCTCCTACTCTGCTTCCTCATCCTCTACCGGCTCCTCATATGGTCAGCGTAACACCTTCACCACCAACTTCAGCACAGCCAGGGGTAAACGACAGCAGGCAGTTTTAAAACTTATCTGTTTGGGGGACAAACTCCACACCGCGCAGAAGCTGTGGAAGGGGCTTGAACAACAGACCGATGAGTGATTGGTGTCAGTGAGCCTCAAGCCCGGCCTGGTGGTGTGGGATAATGGGCGATATCTCGTAGCAGCTCTGGGACTAGACGGTTTGCCTGGTGCATGTGTTGAATTTGATGCTGCAGCGGTTCCTTAAAAATTACCCCGATATGTCAGAGCTGCTGCAGAAAGTGCGGGCCGTCTGTGCGCTCTTTCGTCGTTCTCACCCTGTTGCTGCTCGCTTGTCAGCGCTGCAGCGTAACTTTGGCCTTTCAGCTGCAGCACGCATGGGTGAGTCGCTCTGTGGAATAGCACCACTTCGCCACCAATGACTGGGCCTCCATGCGAGACCTGTGTTCCTTGTTGCACTGTTTCGAGTACTCCACCAACATGGCCAGTGCCGATAATGCCGTTCTCAGCCTTACTATCCCACTTCTATACCTCCTTGAAAAAACGCTGCTGGTGATGATGGAAAAGGATGTGGCACAGGAGGAGGAGGAGGAGGAGGAGGAAGACGGATCATTTCATAGGGTTTCAAGCCAGTCATTCACAAGTGCCTCCGAGGGTGGGTTCCTGCACCCACAATTGCCAGGTACACAATTGTCCAGCCAGGGCACAGTTCTGGAGGATGAGGAGGAAGAGATGGAGGAGGAGGAACCATGTCCACAGCAGGGTGGCACCCAAAACAAAAAAAAAAAAGAGACTTCTGCTGTATAGGAATATTTACTAGTAGTCTAATTTTTTTTCTTTTAAGTAACTGTCATGCAGCTCTATAGTGTAGTGGTTAAAGGGTTTGTCCCTGTTCAGAGCTGAATCTGGACATACCCATATTTTCACCCAGGCAGCCCCCCTGAGGCTAGCATTGGAGTATCTCATGCTAAATCGCGCAGGACAAGGTCTCTTTTGTTTTCAATAACACACTGCCGGGCGGAAAATTCCGCCCGGCAGTGTGTTCGGTGACGTCACCGGCTCTGATGGGCGGACTTTAGCGCTGCCCTAGCCGTTTTACTGGCTAGGGCAGTGCTAAATCCCGCCCATCAGTGCCGGTGACGTCACCGGGCTTTCTGACAGCCCCATTAAGAGCCCCGGTACGTCACCTGATCTCTAAAAAATGCCTTTGCCCTGCACGATTTAGCGCAGGGCAAAGGAGAGCATCAGAGTATGAACTGCTCCTATGCTCAAGTGAGGGGGGCTGCCGCAGTGAAAATGGAGGTATGTCCTGGTTCATCTCTGAACCCGGACAACCCCTTTAACATTCTGGGCTGTAATGTAGAAGGTTGTGAGTTTGAATACCATCAGAAACTTTTCAGAAATAGAGGCTAAATTTAATTTAAACATATATATAAGTTTTTAGCCATAATATGTTTAAATATATAATTCTATATTTTGAATATATAATATATTATAATATATGTAAATATATTATGGCTAAAACATCAGTAGTAGTTTCCCACATATTATGCATTCATATATATCAGAAGTATGATTTTATCTATCTATATATATATATATATATATATAAATATACACACACACTCACCTAAAGAATTATTAGGAACACCATACTAATACGGTGTTGGACCCCCTTTTGCCTTCAGAACTGCCTTAATTCTACGTGGCATTGATTCAACAAGGTGCTGATAGCATTCTTTAGAAATGTTGGCCCATATTGATAGGATAGCATCTTGCAGATTTGAGGGATGCACATCCAGGGCACGAAGCTCCCGTTCCACCACATCCCAAAGATGCTCTATTGGGTTGAGATCTGGTGACTGTGGGGTTCATTTTAGTACAGTGAACTCATTGTCATGTTCAAGAAACCAATTTGAAATGATTCGAGCTTTGTGACATGGTGCATTATCCTGCTGGAAGTAGCCATCAGAGGATGGATACATGTTCTCATTCTGTTTACGCCAAATTCGGACTCTACCATTTGAATGTCTCAACAGAAATCGAGACTCATCAGACCAGGCAACATTTTTCCAGTCTTCAACAGTCCAATTTTGGTGAGCTCGTGCAAATTGTAGCCTCTTTTTCCTATTTGTAGTGGAAATGAGTGGTACCCGATGGGGTCTTCTGTTGTAGCCCATCCGCCTCAAGGTTGTGCGTGTTGTGGCTTCACAAATGCTTTGCTGCATACCTCGGTTGTAACGAGTGGTTATTTCAGTCAACGTTGCTCTTCTATCAGCTTGAATCAGTCGGCCCATTCTCCTCTGACCTCTAGCATCCACAAGGCATTTTTGCCCACAGGACTGCCGCATACTGGATGTTTTTCCCTTTTCACACCATTCTTTGTAAACCCTAGAAATGGTTGTGCGTGAAAATCCCAGTAACTGAGCAGATTGTGAAATACTCAGACCGGCCCGTCTGGCACCAACAACCATGCCATGCTCAAAATTGCTTAAATCACCTTTCTTTACCATTCTGACATTCAGTTTGGAGTTCAGGAGATTGTCTTGACCAGGACCACACTCCTAAATGCATTGAAGCAACTGCCATGTGATTGGTTGACTAGATAATTGCATTAATGAGAAATAGAACAGATGTTCCTAATAATTCTTTAGGTGAGTGTGTATATATATATATATATATATATATATATATATTTTAGTAATTACAAATTTTTTACAATTACTAAAACAAAATATAAAATATATAAATTTAATTTAGCCTCTATTTCTGATGGGATTCGAACTCACAACCTTCTACATTACAGCCAAGAACCTTAACCACTACACTATAGAGCTGCATGGCCAGTTACTTTAAAAAATAATAAAAAAAGAGACTTCTGCTGTATAGGAATACTTACTACTAGTAAGCATTCCTATACAGCAGAAATCTCATAAAAAAATGTTTAGGTAACTGGCCATGCAGCTCTATAGTGTAGTGGTTAATGCTTTTGGCTGTAATGTAGAAGGTTGTGAGTTTGAATCCTGCCAGAAACATTTCAGAAATAGAGGCTAAATTAGATTTAAATACACTGACTCGAGCACATGCGATATTCAACCGATCATAGCGATGCTCGAACTGAACTGGTGTTCTCCCAAGCATGCTCGCTCATATTCTTTAAATATGCAACCTGACCCAAAATAAATTATTATAATTAGTTCCCTATTTTAAGTAGGCCGTTTTGTTATATGTATAGTTTCACATGAATGTGGCAGTATTGGTGACGATTTTGGTTGGTGTGGGTGTTTTTTCTTTTATGAATTTTATTCTTTTTTTAATCTTTTTTAAACTTAATTTTTAATATATTTTTGCTACATGATATGTCCCCCAAGAGGTCATAAAAAGACCTTTGGGGGACAATGAACATTCTTATTTTGCACTTTTTCCTTAAAATTTTTTATTTTATTCACATTTTATTTATTTTTATTTTAATAAATTCCTTTTTATTTTAGTTGTATTTTTTCCATAGAATTTTCTATTATTTTTTTAAATATATTTTTTCCACATATGTTCCCAAAATGGTCATAAAAAGACTGTTGGGGGACAGTAAACACTCTTTTATTTTGTACTTTTTTCCTTTTTTTATGGTATTTTTTTATAATATTCTATTTTTTTGCCACAAAATATTTTATTTCTTTTTTATTTTATTTGTATTTTATTATATTTTTTATTTAGTTTTCAATTTTTTTACATATTTTATTTTACATATTTTTTTAAATATATTTTTTCCACATAATTTGTCCCCAAGAGGTCACTGGAAGACCTTTTGGAGACAATGAGAGACTTATTTTTGTACTATAACCACTGTAACTGGGGCATCCAAAGTAGCCCCATTTACAGGGGAAACCAGCCTCCTGTGGGAGTGTATAGAAGGCAGAGCAGATCAGGGTTTCCTGACCCTGTAGCACTGCGGTCCTCTGCCCCAAGCCGCTCATCTAGCTGTTTCATGACCAATGTCACGTTTAGCCCTAACCTAACAGCTCTAGTTCTTATTGCAGGCTTCTGCTTTACTGCTAGCATTGGAGGAAGGTCTGATTCTAGCTGTTAACACTTTCATTGCTGCAGTCCATGACCATGGCATGATCAAAAGGGGCTCCCACAACATTTGGGTCACCGGGTTTCTCAATGAACAGATGAGAGACTATAAGAGCCATCTTCAGTCAACTATCAGGACCTACAAAGGACCCTGGGGCTTCTATCCAGGTATCCTGCTGTTAGGGCATACTGGTCTTGCTCTAACAGTAGCCTGTTTCATAGAGAGGAGTACTACTAATACAGTATTACTAATACATTATGTCCCAGATTTACTAATCTGTCTGCTATCAGAATCTGTCTAAAAAGTGCACAAATAGGCACAGTTTTGGAGCAATTTGGCACAACTAACCTTTCTATACCTTTTCTGAATTGCTCAAAAAGGGTGTAGTGTTTAGTGGAGATTGGGCTTCATGGCATGACCTAAAGTGAGTCATTTTGCACCAAATATGCACCATAATTCTGGCATGAAATTCTGTCCTTGAACTCATGTACACGGCTGTTGCCATTTTTTCCGTTATGCAAAACACAGATACCGGTCGTATGCATTCCGCATTTTGCGGGACGGAATATCCTGCCATCTATAAAACAGCCCTATCCTTGTCCATAAAATGAAAAGTATAGGACATATTCTATTTTTTTTTTGTGGGTGCCACGTATCGAACATACAAATTTGGACAGCACACGGTGTGCAGTCCACATCTTTTGCAGCCTCATTAAAATAAATGGGTCTGCATACGACCTGCAAATTCGAACGGATGTGGGAAAAAAACACAGTTGTGTGCATGAGCCCTTAAAGTAAGCCAAATAATAGTTGCTATACTGCCGAACAAAATTGTCTATCCCTGAGCCATTTGGTTTCAGCTAGAATCTGAATTTTATAAGACATTTCGAAACACATTCAATTTGTTTAGAATAAAATTGCTCATCTCTAGTTGTAAATAAATGAATAAAAAAAAATAAAAAAACAAAAAGACATTCTCCTCGCCCATGCTTGCTCTTTTCTGCTAAAAGCTCTGCATACCACACCAGTTCAGGGTCTCCAATGTGGTATGCAAGGCTTTTAGCAGAAATGAGCGAATGAAGGCAGGCATTCTGCATTTCAGGTGTCTATTTCATAAGGAAAATGTGAAAAAAAAAATATTGTCATTAAGGCATTTAGAGAATGTTTTTTTTTTCAAGTATACTCAAAAGTTTTGAGGGTCTATGAAACTCACTGAGTTATCAGAAATAGTCAAATTAAAAAGACATTCTGCACATTATGCCCATCTATGTTTAATCAGTTGGAACATAACTCCTAAGGCCCCTTTCACAAGGGCGTTGCGGGAAAAGGTGCGGGTGCGTTGCGGGAACATGCGAGATTTTTCCGCGCGAGTGCCAAACATTGTAATGCGTTTTGCACTCGCGTGAGAAAAATCACGCATGTTTGGTACCCAAACCCGAACTTCTTCACAGAAGTTCGGGCTTGGGATCGGTGTTCTGTAGATTGTATTATTTTTCCTTATAACATGGTTATAAGGGAAAATAATAGCATTCTGAATACAGAATGCATAGTAAAATAGCGCTGGAGGGGTTAAAAAAAAAAAAAAAATAATTAAACTCACCTTAATCCACTTGCTCGCGCAGCCCGGCATCTCCTTCTGTCTTCATCTGTGCTGTGAGCAATAGGACCTTTGATGACGTCACTACGCTCATCACATGATCCATCACCATGGTGATGGATCATGTGATGGACCATGTGATGAACGCAGTGACGTCATCAAAGGTCCTATTGCTCACAGATGAAGACAGAAGAGATGCCGACTGCGCGAGCAAGTGGATTAAGGTGAGTTTAATTTATTTATTTTTTTTAACCCCTCCAGCCCTATTTTACTATGCATTCTGTATTCAGAATACTATTATTTTCCCTTATAACCATGTTATAAGGGAAAATAATAATGATCGGGTCTCCATCCCGATCATCTCTTAGCAACCGTGCGTGAAAATCGCACCGCATCCGCACTTGCTTGCGGATGCTTGCGATTTTCACGCAGCCCTATTCACTTCTATGGGGCCTGCGTTGCGTGAAAAACGCAGAATATAGAACATGCTGCAATTTTCACGCAACGCACAAGTGATGCGTGAAAATCACTGCTCATGTGCACAGCCCCATAGAAATGAATGGGTCGGGATTCCGTGCGGGTGCAATGCGTTCAACTCACGCATCGCATCCGCGCGGAATACTCGCCCGTGTGAAAGGGGTCTAAGAACCTCACCATTCAGAATATTGAAATTCGAATGTCTTTTATTTCTTACTCACGTAGCAGTAGCTGCAGTAAGGGGCTGTGCTTTTGCAGCATTTTGATTGTCCAGCTGTAGATCATTAAAGGAGTGAATGTACTAAGTGGAGATATTTAGCGATGAGTGAATTCCTTGAAATTTATTTTGTGTCCGATTCTCAGACGTTCATCGATCACGTAGCCTAGGAGCAGTTCAGCCCCACTCAAGTGAATGGGGCACAGCTGCAATACCAAGCATAACTACTATACAATGTATAGTATAGAATGTTCACACAAACACAAAGCAATTCATATTCTGAAAGATTATATATTCATAAGGCCATTTAATCATTTCCCCACATTTTCGGTCTCAGGTGACCTTTATTAAGGGATATCAGATATGCTGGCTACCCTTTTGGCCAGACACCCCTTTTTTATGGAGCAGCAGCTGTGCAGTATGAAACCTTATGGCAAAAGCAGGAGATGTGTGCCCCCAAGGCGGCGGAGACGCTGCCAGGCGGAGCAAGGGGACCGCCATGCCAGGGACCCTGTGGTCCACACTAGTACCAGCAGCTCTGGGGCTCGTACTAGTTTTTCTGCCCACCAGGTAAGTCCACCTGAGCCCCCTGTCGGTGAACCTGTCTGGTGTACCCCAGAGGATTTTGAGCCTGTGAATCCTGATTTTGTTGGCCAACCAGGAATCCAGATTCTCACAGTGGGCTTCACTGAATATGACTATTTTTGTCTTTTTTTCATTGACCACTTTGTAAATCTGATGGTGGAGCAAACAAACTTGATCGCCCAAAAGTTCATTGCTCAACACCCAGGCTCCTTTTTGGCTAGGTCCGGTGGCTGGATTCCGGTCAGTGCAGCCGAGATGAGGACGTTTTGGGTCTCGTGCTGCACATGGGCCTAGTAAAAAAAAAAACTGTGTCAGGCTGTACTGGAGTGGGGACGTCCTCTCCCAGACCCCACTTTACAGTACGGCCATGACACGCTCCCGTTTTGAGGCCATTCGGAAATGCCTGCATTATGCAGATAATGCAGCATGTCCCCCCCAAGGTGATCCTGCCTATGACCGCCTGTACAAAATCAGGCCGGTCATCGATCACTTTGTGGCCAAATTTTTGGAGGCCTATTTACCTGGAAGAGAGATCGCGGCTGATGAGTTTAAGGGGAGACTCATTTTCCGCCAGTATGTTCCCTCTAAGCGGGCGAGGTATGGCGTGAAGCTGTACAAACTTTGTGAGAGTACCTCAGGGTACACTTACAAGTTTTGTGTGTACGAGGGGCGAGATTCCCGTATTAAACCCCCAGAACGTCCCCCCACTCTGGGTGTTAGCGGGAAACTTGTGTGGGACCTTATGCACCCACTGCTAGATAAGGGTTACCACCTGTACGTGGATAACTTTTATACTAGTATCCCCTTGTTCCAGTTCCTCACCGCCAGATATACGTCTGCGGCCTCCCTACCCACCCCCTCCAGGTACCTATCCCTAGGGGTGCGACCCGTGCCCTTTTACCAGTGGAAACCTGTTACTGGTCAGATATAAGGACAAGAGGGATGTCCTTGTACTGTCCACAGAAACGGCATCACCCCTGTCGCTGTACGAGGTACCGCGGCAACGGTCCTCAAGCCCGATTGTATAGTCGACTGCAATCGGTATATGGGAGGAGTTGATCTCTCTGATCAAGTCCTCAAGCTGTATAACGCCATGCGCAAGACCAGGACATGGTACAAAAAAGTTGCGGTCTACTTGGTACAGGTTGCCTTGTACAACTCTTTTGTGCTGTCCCGGAGCGCTGGCAACACAGGGAAATTCCTCCAGTTCTATGAAGCAGTCCTCAAGGCCCTGATCTTTTCTGACCGGGAAAGAGCAGGCTGGAGTACCTTGGGAACTGGAGGCGCCCGGATCGTCCCTGGCCAACACTTTCCAGGTGTGATCCCCCATACTGGAAAGAAGGGACGGTCCCAAAAAAAGTGCAGAGTGTGTGTCACAGGAGGGGCATACGGTAGGACACCACCACTCAGTGTGACTTGTGCCCCGATAATCCGGGCCTCTGCATTGACGGTTGCTTCAGGGAGTACCACACTTCCATTGAGTACTAAATTTATAATCCTCTTTTAATTCAATTTTTTAATTCAATTTTTTTAATCCAATTTTAATTCTATTAGCTATTCTATTTAGCCACTGACAATCGAAAAAAAAATAAACTATGGTTCTCAGACTTAAGACACCAAAAATAAAAAATACATTTTCAAAAATGATATTTTGTAAAACTAAAATAAATAAAAAAGTAGACATATAAGGGTACTTTCACACTTGCGGCAGAGAGATCCGGCAAGCAGTTCCGTCGCCGAAACTGCCTGCCGGCTCAGGCAAAACGTATGCCAACTGATGGCATTAGTAAGACTGATCAGGATCCTTATCAGTCTTAAAAATGCCTGATCAGTCGAAAAAATGCATTGAAATGCCGGATCCGTCTTTCCGGTGTCATCCGGCAAAACGGTTCCGGCATTTATTTTTTTCGCCTTTTTTTCAGTCTGCGCATGTGCAGACCGGAAGGACGGATCCGGCATTCCAGTATTCTGAATGCACTAATACATTCCTATGGGAAAAAATGCCGGATCCGGCATTCAGGCAAGTCTTCAGTTTTTTTCGCCGGAGATAAAACCGTAGCATGCTACGGTTTTCTCTTTTGCCTGATCAGTCAAAATTACTGAACTGAAGACATCCTGATGCATCCTGAACGGATTACTCTCCATTCAGAATGCATGGGGATAAAACTGATCAGTTATTTTCCGGTATAGAGCCCCTGTGACGGAACTCTATGCCGGAAAAGAAAAACGCTAGTGTGAAAGTACCCTTAGTTATTGTCGCGTCCGTAAGAATCTGCTCTATAAAAATACCTAACCCTCAGATGAACACTGTAAAAAAAAAAAAAAAAAAACGGTGCAAATAAGGTATTTTTTTGTCACCTTACATCACAAAAAGTGTAATAGCAAGCGATCAAAAAGTCATATGCCCCCCCAAAATAGTGCCAATAAAAACGTCCTCTCCTCCCGCAAAAAATAACCCCCTACCTGAGACAATCAGCTAAAAACTAAAAAAAATTGACTTAGACTATGGAGATACTAAATTATTATTTTTTGTTTAAAAAAGGATAATATAGTGTAAAACCTAAATAAATTTTAAAAAAGTAGACATAATAGGTAAGGCTGCGTCCATAAGAATCGGCTCTATAAAAATTCCCCATGACCTATCCCCTCAGATGAACACGGTCAAAAAAATAAAATAAAAACTGTGCCAAAACAGCTATTTTTTGCCAAAATTTCCATTTTAATCCATTTTTTCCAGTAACAAAGCAAGGGTAAACAGCCAAACAAAACTTAATATTTATGACCCTGATTCTGCAGTTTACAGAAACTTTCAGAATTTCAATTTTTGGTAACCTTGCCTCACAAAAATGTAATATAGAGCAACCAAAAATCATATGTACCCTAAAAATAGTCCCAACAAAACTGCCCCCTTATCCCGTAGTTTCCAAAATGGGGTCAATTTTATGGAGTTTCTACTCTAGGGGTGCATCAAGGGGGCTTCAAATGGGACATGGTGTAAATAAACCAGTCCAGCAAAATCTGCCTTCCAAAAACCACACGGCGCTCCATTCCCTCTACGCCATGCCGTGTGCCCGTACAGTGGTTTACGACCACATATGGGCTGTTTCTGCAAACTACAGAATCAGGGCAATAAGTATTGAGTTTTGTTTGGCTGTTAACCCTTGCTTTGTTACTGGAAAAAAATAATTAAAATGGAAAATTTTCCAAAAAATTTTAATTCTTAAATTTCATCTCCATTTGCCAATAACTCTTGTGGAACACCTAAAGGGTCAACAATGTTTGTAAAATCAGTTTTGAATACCTTGAGGGGTGTCGTTTCTCAGATGGGGTCACTTTTATGGAGTTACTACTCTAGATGTGCATCAGGGGGCCTTCAAATGGGACATGGTGTAAATAAACCGGTCCAGCAAAATCTGCCTTCCAAAAGCCACACGGCGCTCCTTTCACTCTACGCCCTGCCGTGTGCCCGTACAGTAGTGTACGACCACATATGGGGTGTTTCTGCAAACTACAGAATCAGGGCAATAAATATTGAGTTTTGTTTGGCTGTTAACCCTTGTTTTGTTACTGGAAAAAATGGATTAAAATGGAAAATTTGCCAAAAAGATAAATAAAAAATTCTGAAATGTTATCTCCATTTGCCATTAACTCTTGTGGAACACTTAAAGGGTTAACGACATTTGTAAAATCAGCTTTGAATACCTTGAGGGGTGTAGTTTCTAGAATGGGGTCATTTTGGGGTGGTTTCTATTATGTAAGCCTCACAAAGTGACTTCAGACCTGATCTGGTCCTTAAAAAGTGGGTTTTAGAAAATTTGCTTCTAAAATTCTAAGCCTTGTAACATCCTCAAAAAATTCAATTGCATTCCCAAAATGATCCAAACATGAAGAAGACATATGGGGAATTTAAAGTAATAACTATTTTTGGAGGTATTACTATGTATTATAGGAGTAGAGAAATTGAAACTTGGAAATTTGCAAATTTTTCAAAATCTTTGGTAAAATTGGTATTTTTTTATAAATAAAAACGATTTTTTTTTTTTACTCCCTTTTACCAGTGTCATGAAGTACAATATGTGATGAAAAAACTGTCTCAGAATAACCTGGATAAGTAAAAGCTTTTTAATGTTATTCACACATAAAGTGACACTGGTCAGATTTGCAAAAAATGGCCTGGTCCTTAAGGTGAAATATGGCCGTGTCCTTAAGGGGTTAAGCCATACACTACCAACTCCTCCTCCTCCTCTTCCAGTCATAGCTCCTCATTGCAACTTTGTCACTTTGTCCATGCAGGTCCCCAACAGCTATAAGGTGACAAACAAGATGTGGAAGTTGTCCATTTTCCATCACCCTTTGTTGCATCAGCATGATAATTTGCTGTAATTTAAATATCAGAGAGATGGCATTGGTGATGACCCTGTGGTCCCTATTCACAAAGCTTGTGGCCACTTTGAAGAAACTGAATATGGAATATGCATTCCTGATGAGCTGCCACTTCATGAGCTCAGAATAACACATGCTCACTGCTGTGGTGGTCTTGTGCATGATGTAACCATTGACTGCTTTAGGCTGCTTGTACAGGATAAACGAGGTGAAACTCCAGATCAAGAAATGTACATGCAGACTGTTGCATCCCGAGGGCTTGCTTAGCCACATTTCTCCTGAACATGGTCAATACCTGATACGGCAGCAACTGCATCTTCAGTTTTCCGGTGAGGTAGGAGTTCAGTTTGCACACATTGCTGGGCCCATATACCGTAGTTTTTTATACAGTAGTTCCTTCCTGGCCACACATTAATTTATGTATGATTGAAAATGGAGCAGAGGAGAACAAGTCTTTGAAGTAGTAACTGATGATGGTGATGATGATAAAGACACTGTACAGCTTGTGGATGTGGCCTGGCTGCCACAAAAAAAGAGATGGAGGACAATCTTATTCTGATTGCTGACCAGTTCTATTTTCCCACTGGATTTGTTGATGCAATTTCACGTGCTGTAATATAGCCGTGGTGCCTATGTGGAGAAAAATTGCCATACAGGAGATAAACACACAGAGCTAACAGTAGCCAAGCTTGGCATAGGTATGGCACATTTTGAGTCTGCACTTATGGTGTAAGCAGCATCATGTCCCAAGTGCCTCTGTCACCATTGAATTTATCTTTTGATCCCGGTAAAACAGGAGGGGAACAAAACAACACCTAATTGCCTCTAAGTGAGAAAAAAACAAACTGTAATAACCCTGTATCCATTAGAGCATGGAACATGATCATGTTTCCTGATGCAGGTTTGGAAGTCAAAACCCGTAATTGAAAAATGTGGAGAAGTAGTATCTATCCTTTATATCTTCTCAACTTTTTTAACCCCTTCCCGACTGCAATCCGTCTATATACGTGCTATTTGCACATGCCCCGTGTAGATAGCACGTGTATAGACGTCAGGCAGCTCTTTAATCCAAGCGCTGCAAAACGCTTGGATTAAAGCTTCTGCCCCTGCACTGCTGCTGTCACGGACAGCATACAGTGCAGTAATGCCAGCAAGGGACCAGAGTGGTCCCTTGCCGGCAATCAATCCGATTGGTTAGTCTATGCAGACTAACCATACCGGATCTAGGCAATGGAAAAATGCCTGTTTCAGGCTCTGATCTGCACTCTCTGATCTGCACTCTGCAGATCAGAGCCTGAAATCAGGTAGTGTCCTCGTGCCCCCCGATCTGTGCCCCCTTCCTGTGCGCCTCCAACCCCCCCATCCCCGCTTGCCCCTGATGCAGTTCCCCCCCATCCATATTCATGCAGCCTTCTAACCCCCAAAATAGTACCAATCAAACCATCACCTCATCCCGCAAAAAATGATATCCTATTTAAGACAATCTCCCAAAAAATAAAAAAGCTATGGCTTTCAGACTATGGAGACACTAAAACATAATTTTTTGGTTCATAAATGCTATTATTGTGTAAAACTTAAATAAATAAGAAAAAGTATACATATTAGGTATTGCCACGTCCGTAACGATCTGCTCTATAAAACTGTCACATGACCTAACCCCTCAGATGAACGCTGTAAAAATAAATAAATAAATAAACGGTCGGCAGAAAAATAAAAAAAACATATAGCGTTCAGAAAATGGACACACAAAAACATAATTTCTTTTTCAAAAATGCTTTTTTATGTAAAACTGTAACAAACAAAGAAAGTAAACATATTTGATATCATTGCATCCGTAACAACCTGCTCTATAAAAATAGCACATGATCTACCCTGTCAGATGAATCTTGTAAAAAAAAAAAAACGTGGCAAAACAGCCATTTTTCAGTTACCTTGCCTCACAAAAAACGTAATATAGAGCAATTAAAAATCATATGTACCCCAAAATAGTACCAATAAAACTGGCACCTTATCCCCTAGTTTCCAAAATAGGGTCACTTTTTGGGAATTTCTACTGTATGGGTGCATCAGGGGGGCTTTAAATGGGACATGGCATCTAAAACCAGTCCAGCAAAATCTGCCTTCCAAAAACCATACGGCGCTCCTTTTCTTCTGCACCCTGCCGTGCGCCCTTACATCAGTTTACGACCACATGTGGGGTGTTTCTGTAAACCGCGGAATCAGGGTAATAAATATTGAGTTTTGTTTGGCTGTTAACCATCAATGTGTTAAAGAAAAAAATGTAATAAAATGGAAAATCTGCCAAAAAAGTGAAATTTTGAAATTTCATCTCCATTTTCCTTTAATTCTTGTGGAACACCTAAAGGGTTAACAAAGTTTGTAAAATCAGTTTTGAGTAACTTGAGGGGTGTAGTTTCTACAATGGGGTCATTTATGGGGGGTTTCCACTTTGTAAGCCCCACAAAGTGATTTCAGACCTGAACTGGTCCTTAAAAATTGGGTTTTGGAAATTTTCTTAAAAATTTTAAGAATTGCTTCTAAACTTCTAAGCCTTCTAACGTCCTAAAAAAATAAAATGACATTTCTAAAATGATGCCAACATGAAGTAGACATATTAAGACATGTTAAGTAATAAATATTTTATTAGGTAGGACTTTCGGTTTTAGAAGCAGAGAAATAGAAATTTTGAAAATTGTGAATTTTTCTAAATTTTTGGTAAATTTGGGATTTTTTCATAAATAAAGGTGAAATATATTGACTCAAATTTATGACTATCATGAAGTACAATGTGTCACAAGAAAACAATCTCAGAATGGCTTGGATAAATAAAAGTGTTCCAAAGCTATTACCACATAAAGTGACGCTGTCAGATTTGTAAATTTTGACCTGGACACTGGGGCATCAATGAACCTTGGTCATGAAAGGGTTAATCTGTTCCTGACTTTGGCATCCAATGCTGCATCAGGAAACCTGACAATGTGGAAGTATCCTAACTAACTGTCCACCCCACTTGTCGCTGGGGTTATTCTCCACTGTATAGCTCCCAGGGATGGACTAGCCTTAGACACTACAGGGAAATCTCCCAGTGGGATGATGCCCAAGGAGCTTCCTGAACCCCCCCTCAAGACCACACTGTTCGTCACAGTTGCCCTCCTGAGTTCAATGGTATAGCCTTCCTCAGGACAGGGACACAGTTGAATACTACAGTGGGGGCCGAAGTATTTTCTGCTGCACTGTGGTATTTGGTTCTGCTGGGGTGGTATTTTGTGTTGCACTAAGGTATTTCTAGCCCTTGTCTACTTCTGTTGTCCCTGCCTACTTGCCTTGCCCTGGCTTCTTTCAGTTTGGATTTGCCTACAACATAAGGCTACTTTTAGGGTTTTTTTCCATGTCCTTTTTGAGCTTGCAGTGCACTCCTGATGGTGCCTACATTTTGTGTACATATACCATAAAATGACACTGGCGTACTATCTCAACCTTTTCTGTGTGTATGCTGCATACTATACATTTAATGTGGTGATTTGGCAGCATATTACTTTGAGCATAGTGTATATATACTAAGAATGTGACTGGCTCCTATGTTCCATGTGTATACAATTCATGTGTTACTGGTGGAATTCATCAGCATTTTGTTTGTATGGTCTGTGTGTGTATATTAATATGTTAGGCCGGGTTCACATTATATTTCCATTCTTCTGCTCTGTTAGAAAAAAAGAGTTCTGTCTCTTTAAAAGCTCAGGTGTCTCGTCTTGTGCAGTGCAGCACATGAAGTAATGTACAGCTCCAGCAGCCCTGACTGTAAGGCCCCTTGCAGCATTATGTCAGTGTTATCCAATACATTCCAGAACTGTAAGGCCCCTTTCACACGGGCGAGATTTCCACACGGGTGCAATGCATGAGGTGAACGCATTGCACCCGCACTGAATCCGGATCCATTCATTTCTATGGGGCTGTGCACATGAGCAGTGATTTTCACGCATCACTTGTGCATTGCGTGAAAATCACAGCATGCTCTATTTTGTGAGTTTTTCACGATACGCCGGCCCCATAGAAGTGAAGGAGGCTGCATGAAAATCGCAAGCATCCGCAAGCAAGTGCAGATGCGGTGCGATTTTCACGCATAGTTGCTAGGAGATAATCGGGATGGGGACACGATCATTATTATTTTCCCTTATAACATGGTTATAAAGGAAAATAATAGTATTCTTAGTACAGAATACTTAGTAAAATAGGGCTGGAGGGGTTAAAATAAAAATTAAAAATTAAATAATTTAACTCACCTCATCCACTTGTTCACACAGCCCAGCTTCTCTTCTGTGTTCTTCTTTGCTGTCCAGGAGGAAAAGGACCTGTGGTGACGTCACTACGCTCATCACATCACATGGTCCATCGTGATGGATCATGTGACGGACCATGTGATGAGCGCAGTGACGTCACCACAGGTCCTTTACCTCAAAGAAGAAGAAAGAAGAGAAGCCGGGCTGCGCAAACAAGTGAATTAAGGTGAGTTTAAATTTCTGTTGTTTTTTTTACCCCTCCATCACTATTTTACTAAGCATTCTGTATTAAGAATGCTATTATTTTCCCTTATAACCATGTTATAAGGGAAAATAATAAAATCTACAGAACACCTAACCCAAACCCGAACTGTGAAGAAGCCCGGGTTTGGGTTTGGGTACCAAACATGCCGATTTTTCTCACATGCGTGCAAAACGCATTCAAAAACGCATTCAACTTGCGCAGATAAATCACGCATTTTCCTGCGACGCACCCGCATCTTATCCGGCCCAAATCCATGATGCCCGTGTGAAAGAGGCCTAAGGGTTACATAGCATCATAAATCAATATAATGCTATGTGACCCCCGACAGCACTGGGAGTTCAGGCCAGGAGCAGCATGACAAACGCTCGTCTGCAAGGGGCCTAAGGCACACAGTACACAAACTGCTGCTATACTGTCCCTAATGTTAAAACTTTATTTTTTACCTAGTAATTCAATTTACCTAACTAATCATATCTTCTTCATAATCCCTAACCTGTCCCTGAAACCCCTCATATGGCTAGCTTCTTGTATGTCTGTTGCAGATAGGACAGACATGTCTTGCCCCATCTGTGGTTGATGGCACAATGGGGTGTGTGCTTCAGAACTAGCCTAGAGCCTGACAGACAAGCCGGCATCCTCCCTCCTGATTGGCTGACTGCAAAGCATTGTGGGCTATCCTGCTGGCCAGGGTCCTGGCCAACGTCATGCGATCCTCCATCTTCTTCCTTCATCTTCCCTGTTTCCCTCAGTAGTGTACTGAATTTGTAATGTAAAATGGTGTGTGCCATTTTGCATGATTAAATCCACAGAGAATCTGCAAAACTTTGAATTTGTTTGGAAATAGAATTTTGGTGAAATTAGTGACAAATCTGATTAGTTTAGTATCAATTTGTTCATCTCTAGTAGAAAGCATTCTTAATCAGTGCCTTAGTTACTGTACTTATATGAATTGGTTTTCCTATGTCTTGCAGTCATCTCAATTTTTCCACGTTTAAACCTGATTGAATCATTTCATTAGAATGGGCCAAACTCAAACAGCTGCATCTAAAACTGGTACGTTTTCTGACTTTTCTTTCCTAGTCATATTTACTTTCTGGGATTTTTGTATCTAATTTGTATCTCATCTCATGCATTTATAACCCACAGGAAAAGCTACTGATTATATTAACATCTCTGATCATCAGTGTAATGAGAAGATAAATGGGAAGATAAAAAATAGTGATGCTTCTGAAAGGTAAAACACATATATATATATACTGTATATATACACTGCTCAAAAAAATAAAGGGAACACTTAAACAACACAATGTAACTTCAAGTCAAACACACTTCTGTGAAATCAAACTGTCCACTTAGGAAGCAGCACTGAGTGACAATCAATTTCACATGCTGTTGTGCAAATGGGATAGACAACAGGTGGAAATTATAGGCAATTAGCAAGACACCCCCAATAAAGGAGTGGTTCTGCAGGTTGTGACCACAGACCACTTCTCAGTTCCTATGCTTCCTGGCTGATGTTTTGGTCACTTTTGAATGCTGGCGGTGCTTTCACTCTAGTGGTAGCATGAGACGGAGTCTACAACCCACACAAGTGGCTCAGGTAGTGCAGCTTATCCAGGATGGCACATCAATGCGAGCTGTGGCAAGAAGGTTTGCTGTGTCTGTCAGCGTAGTGTCCAGAGCATGGAGGCGCTACCAGGAGACAGGCCAGTACATCAGGAGACGTGGAGGAGGCCGTAGGAGGGCAACAACCCAGCAGCAGGACCGCTACCTCCGCCTTTGTGCAAGGAGGAACAGGAGGAGCACTGCCAGAGCCCTGCAAAATGACCTCCAGCAGGCCATAAATGTGCATGTGTCTGCTCAAACGGTCAGAAACAGACTCCATGAGGGTGATATGAGGGCCCGACATCCACAGGTGGGGGTTGTGCTTACAGCCCAACACCGTGCAGGACGTTTGGCATTTGCCAGAGAACACCAAGATTGGCAAATTCGCCACTGGCGCCCTGTGCTCTTCACAGATGAAAGCAGGTTCACACTGAGCACATGTGACAGACGTGACAGAGTCTTGAGACGCCGTGGAGAACGTTCTGCTGCCTGCAACATCCTCCAGCATGACCGGTTTGGCATTGGGTCAGTAATGGTGTGCGGTGGCATTTCTTTGGAGGGCCGCACAGCCCTCCATGTGCTCGCCAGAGGTAGCCTGACTGCCATTAGGTACCGAGATGAGATCCTCAGACCCCTTGTGAGACCATATGCTGGTGCGGTTGGCCCTGGGTTCCTCCTAATGCAAGACAATGATAGACCTCATGTGGCTGGAGTGTGTCAGCAGTTCCTGCAAGACGAAGGCATGCTATGGACTGGCCCGCCCGTTCCCCAGACCTGAATCCAATTGAGCACATCTGGGACATCATGTCTCGCTCTATCCACCAACGTCACGTTGCACCACAGACTGTCCAGGAGTTGGCAGATGCTTTAGTCCAGGTCTGGGAGGAGATGCCTCAGGAGACCGTCTGCCACCTCATCAGGAGCATGCACAGGCGTTGTAGGGAGGTCATACAGGCACGTGGAGGCCACACACACTACTGAGCCTCATTTTGACTTGTTTTAAGGACATTACATCAAAGTTGGATCAGCCTGTAGTGTGTTTTTCCACTTTAATTTTGAGTGTGACTCCAAATCCAGACCTCCATGGGTTGAAAGATTTGATTTCCATTTTTTTATTTTTGTGTGATTTTGTTGTCAGCACATTGAACTATGTAAAGAACAAAGTATTTCAGAAGAATATTTAATTAATTCAGATCTAGGATGTGTTATTTTTGTGTTCCCTTTATTTTTTTGAGCAGTGTATTATATCTGTCATGTATCTATCTATCTCTCTGTCTATCTATATCAGTGATGCCCAACCTACGGCCCGCGGGCCAAATGCGGCCTGCGAAGCCGTGTCATGCGGGCCGCGCAGCGACCGGACTTTATCAGCGCAGGGCGCGCTGCGAACGGCACAGGCAGCAAAGCGATGCTGCCTGTGCCTGCAATCTCCCCGCCCAGCGCCGCCTCCTAGCTAATTTATTCACTGCACTTGCCTCTGTGAAATTGAAGAAAAGGGCCGTAATCTGGCACAGGCGCACTGGCAGAGGCATCGAAGTGCGCATGCACCGTCTTCCTGGCCTCTGCCAGTGCACCTGTGCGAGATTACGGCTCTTCTCTTCAATTTCGCAGAGGCAAGTCCAGTGAATAAATTAGCTAGAAATTGGCTCTGGGTGGGGGGCATATCTGTGGAGGACACTGAAGGGGGGGGTTCTTTGGAGGACACTGAAAGGGGGGGATCTGTGCAGGACACTGAAGGGGGGATCTGTGGAGGACACTGAAGGGGGGATCTGTGGAGGACACTGAAGGGGGGGACCTGTGGAGGACACTGAAGGGGGGAATCTGTGGAGGACACTGAAGGGGGGGATCTGTGGAGGACACTGAAGGGGGGATCTGTGGAGGACACTGAATGGGGGATCTGTGGAGGACACTGAAAGGGGGGGGATCTGTGGAGGACACTGAAGGGGGGGATCTGTGGAGGACACTGAAAGGGGGGGGATCTGTGGAGGACACTGAAGGGGGGATCTGTGGAGGGCACTGAAGGGGGGGATCTGTGGAGGACACTGAAGGGGGGGATCTGTGGAGGACACTGAAGGGGGATCTGTGGAGGACACTGAAGGGTGGGATCTGTGGAGGACACTGAAGGGGGGGATCTGTGGAGGACACTGAAGGGGGGATCTGTGCAGGACACTGAAGGGGGGATCTGTGGAGGACACTGAAGGGGGGGATCTGTGGAGGACACTGAAGGGGGGGACCTGTAGAGGACACTGAAAGGGGGATCTGTGGAGGACACTGAAGGGGGGGATCTGTGGAGGACACTGAAAGGGGGGGATCTGTGCAGGACACTGAAGGGGGGATCTGTGGAGGACACTGAAGGGGGGATCTGTGGAGGACACTGAAGGGGGGGACCTGTGGAGGACACTGAAGGGGGGGACCTGTGGAGGACACTGAAGGGGGGATCTGTGGAGGACACTGAAGGGGGGGATCTGTGGAGGACACTGAAGGGGGGGATCTGTGGAGGACACTGAAGGGGGGATCTGTGGAGGACACTGAAGGGGGGAATCTGTGGAGGACACTGAAAGGGGGGGATCTGTGGAGGACACTGAAGGGGGGGATCTGTGGAGGACACTGAAGGGGGGGATCTGTGGAGGACACTGAAGGGGGGATCTGTGGAGGACACTGAAGGGGGGGGATCTGTGGAGGACACTGAAGGGGGGGATCTGTGGAGGACACTGAAGGGGGATCTGTGGAGGACACTGAAGGGTGGGATCTGTGGAGGACACTGAAGGGGGGGATCTGTGGAGGACACTGAAGGGGGGGGATCTGTGCAGGACACTGAAGGGGGGGATCTGTGGAGGACACTGAAGGGGGGGATCTGTGGAGGACACTGAAGGGGGGGACCTGTAGAGGACACTGAAGGGGGGATCTGTGGAGGACACTGAAGGGGGGGGATCTGTGGAGGACACTGAAGGGGGGGATCTGTGGAGGACACTGAAGGGGGATCTGTGGAGGACACTGAAGGGGGGGATCTGTGGAGGACACTGAAAGGGGGGGATCTGTGGAGGACACTGAAGGGGGGGATCTGTGGAGGACACTGAAAGGGGGATCTGTGGAGGGCACTTAAGGGGGGATCTATGGAGGACACTGAAGGGGGGGATCTGTGGAGGACACTGAAGGGGGGGGATCTGTGCAGGACACTGAAGGGGGGGATCTGTGGAGGACACTGAAAGGGGGGGATCTGTGGAGGACACTGAAAGGGGGATCTGTGGAGGGCACTTAAGGGGGGATCTATGGAGGACACTGAAGGGGGGGATCTGTGGAGGACACTGAAGGGGGATCTGTGGAGGACACTGAAGGGTGGGATCTGTGGAGGACACTGAAGGGGGGATCTGTGGAGGACACTGAAGGGGGGGATCTGTGGAGGACACTGAAGGGGGGATCTGTGGAGGACACTGAAGGGGGAGGGATCTGTGGAGGACACTGAAGGGGGAGGGATCTGTGGAGGACACTGAAGGGGGAGGGATCTGTGGAGGACACTGAAGGGGAGGGATCTGTGGAGGACACTGAAGGGGGGATCTGTGGAGGACACTGAAGGGGGGATCTGTGGAGGACACTGAAGGGGGGGATCTGTGGAGGACACTGAAGGGGGATCTGTGGAGGACACTGAAGGGGGGGATCTGTGGAGGACACTGAAAGGGGGGGATCTGTGGAGGACACTGAAGGGGGGGGATCTGTGGAGGACACTAAAAGGGGGGGATCTGTGGAGGACACTGAAAGGGGGATCTGTGGAGGGCACTGAAGGGGGGATCTGTGGAGGACACTGAAGGGGGGATCTGTGGAGGACACTGAAAGGGGGGGATCTGTGGAGGACACTGAAGGGGGGGATCTGTGGAGGACACTGAAAGGGGGGGATCTGTGGAGGAGACTGAAGGGGGGGATCTGTGGAGGACACTGAAGGGGGGGATCTGTGGAGGACACTGAAGGGGGGGATCTGTGGAGGACACTGAAGGGGGATCTGTGGAGGACACTGAAGGGTGGGATCTGTGGAGGACACTGAAGGGGGGGATCTGTGCAGGACACTGAAGGGGGGGATCTGTGGAGGACACTGAAGGGGGGGATCTGTGGAGGACACTGAAGGGGGGACCTGTAGAGGACACTGAAGGGGGGATCTGTGGAGGACACTGAAGGGGGGGATCTGTGGAGGACACTGAAGGGGGGGATCTGTGGAGGACACTGAAGGGGGATCTGTGGAGGACACTGAAGGGGGGGATCTGTGGAGGACACTGAAAGGGGGGGATCTGTGGAGGACACTGAAGGGGGGGATCTGTGGAGGACACTGAAAGGGGGGGATCTGTGGAGGACACTGAAAGGGGGATCTGTGGAGGGCACTGAAGGGGGGATCTGTGGAGGACACTGAAGGGGGGGATCTGTGGAGGACACTGAAGGGGGATCTGTGGAGGACACTGAAGGGTGGGATCTGTGGAGGACACTGAAGGGGGGATCTGTGGAGGACACTGAAGGGGGGGATCTGTGGAGGACACTGAAGGGGGGATCTGTGGAGGACACTGAAGGGGGAGGGATCTGTGGAGGACACTGAAGGGGGAGGGATCTGTGGAGGACACTGAAGGGGGAGGGATCTGTGGAGGACACTGAAGGGGAGGGATCTGTGGAGGACACTGAAGGGGGGGACCTGTGGAGGACACTGAAGGGGGGATCTGTGGAGGACACTGAAGGGGGGGATCTGTGGAGGACACTGAAGGGGGGGATCTGTGGAGGACACTGAAGGGGGGATCTGTGGAGGACACTGAAGGGGGGAATCTGTGGAGGACACTGAAAGGGGGGGATCTGTGGAGGACACTGAAGGGGGGGATCTGTGGAGGACACTGAAGGGGGGGATCTGTGGAGGACACTGAAGGGGGGATCTGTGGAGGACACTGAAGGGGGGGGATCTGTGGAGGACACTGAAGGGGGGGATCTGTGGAGGACACTGAAGGGGGATCTGTGGAGGACACTGAAGGGGGATCTGTGGAGGACACTGAAGGGTGGGATCTGTGGAGGACACTGAAGGGGGGGATCTGTGCAGGACACTGAAGGGGGGGATCTGTGGAGGACACTGAAGGGGGGGATCTGTGGAGGACACTGAAGGGGGGACCTGTAGAGGACACTGAAGGGGGGATCTGTGGAGGACACTGAAGGGGGGGATCTGTGGAGGACACTGAAGGGGGGGCTCTGTGGAGGACACTGAAGGGGGATCTGTGGAGGACACTGAAGGGGGGGATCTGTGGAGGACACTGAAAGGGGGGGATCTGTGGAGGACACTGAAGGGGGGGATCTGTGGAGGACACTGAAAGGGGGGAATCTGTGGAGGACACTGAAAGGGGGATCTGTGGAGGGCACTGAAGGGGGGATCTGTGGAGGACACTGAAGGGGGGGATCTGTGGAGGACACTGAAGGGGGATCTGTGGAGGACACTGAAGGGTGGGATCTGTGGAGGACACTGAAGGGGGGATCTGTGGAGGACACTGAAGGGGGGGATCTGTGGAGGACACTGAAGGGGGGATCTGTGGAGGACACTGAAGGGGGAGGGATCTGTGGAGGACACTGAAGGGGGAGGGATCTGTGGAGGACACTGAAGGGGGAGGGATCTGTGGAGGACACTGAAGGGGAGGGATCTGTGGAGGACACTGAAGGGGGGATCCGTGGAGGACACTGAAGGGGGGATCTGTGGAGGACACTGAAGGGGGGATCTGTGGAGGACACTGAAGGGGGGCCAGTCATTTCTAGCTACGCCCCTGATTGTTAAGATTGGGCGGGCACTGGAGCGATAGAGCGCCCTGCTGTAGGAGAAGCCGGCGGGAGATGAAAGGAGGAGGGGCCAGTTCCTGGTGGTGTCGGGCACACGGCGCAAGCATGGCGGTGGAGGATCTGACTGAAGCCTAAAGACCAGATATCAAGGTAGACCTGCAGAAGAAGGTGACAGCGCAGTATGTGATGTATACATGTGTGTAATGTATGTAGTGCAGTGTGTGATCATCACATACTGCACTACATACATTACACACATGTATACATCACATGTCCCCTCACAGTAATAATGCCAAGATATGTGCCCTCTTCACAGACTTAATGCTCACACATGCCCCCTCACAGTAGTTATGACCAGATATGTGCCCCCTCACAGTAATAATGCCAAGATATGTGCCCTCTTCACAGATGTAATGCTCACACATGCCCCTTCACAGTAGTTATGCCCAGATATGTGCCCCCTTACAGTAGTTATGCCCAGATATGTGCCCTCTTCACAGTAGTTATGCCCTGATATGAATGTGCCCTCCTCACAGTAGTTATGTGCTGATATGTGCCCTCCTCACAGTAGTTATGCCCTGATATGTGCCCTCCTCACAGTAGTTATGCCCAGATATGTGCCCCCTCACAGTAGTTATGCAAGATATATGCCCTCTTCACAGTAGTAATGCTCACTCGTGCCCCCTCACAGTAGTTATGCCCTGATATGTACCCTCCTCACAGCTCACAGTAGTTATACCCTGATATGTACCCTCCTCACAGTAGTTATGCCCTGATATGTGCCCTCCTCACAGTAGTTATGCCCAGATATGTGCCCTCCTCACAGTAGTTATGCCCAGATATGTGCCCCCTCACAGTAGTTATGCCAGATATGTGCCCTCTTCACAGTAGTAATGCTCACTTGTGCCCCCTCACAGTAGTTATGCCCTGATATGTACCCTCCTCACAGCTCACAGTAGTTATACCCTGATATGTGCCCTCCTCACAGTAGTTATACCCTGATATGTGCCCTCCTCACAGTAGTTATGCCCAGATACTGTATGTGCCCCCTCACGGTAGTTATGCCAGATATGTGCCCTCTTCACAGTAGTAATGCTCACAAGTGTCCCCTCACAGCGTTTGCATTTCTTTCTGGCAAAGCTACCTGGTTCTGGCCCGCAAAATTTATACCAAGTCTAGTGCGGCCCTCAGACGAAAAATGGTTGGGCACCACTGATCTATATAGATCAGGGATCAGCAACCTCCTGCACTACTGCTAAAACCATTGTAAGTCAATGGCCACTGGATCGGTTTTCTTTTGTGTCCAAGAAAACATATTTGGCACCATTGACTTACATTGTGTTCATGCCGGATCCGTCTTCTTCATATCCCATAACGTATTCAAAAACACTGCTTGCAGCGCTTTTATGTGCATCATGGGAACCAGGGCCGGCTCCAGGTTCATGTGGGCCCTTGGGCGAAAAATCTCAGTGGGCCCCCTTGTGGAATTTGTCAAATGCCACCAAGGCATCTGAGTGTTACAAAACTGAAGCGCAGGCTTCTTGCTCAGTCACGCCTTTCCTCAGCAGGGATCGGGGAAAAACACCCTGTTCTAAAAATGAGCCGCAGCCTGTACTAGGCTTCCAGGCTCATTATTAGTATATCCCAGTTCAGGCCACTAGGCGGCAGCACTAAACTGTTATATAGTGATTTCTATGCAGAAAAATTGAGCAATTTCCATTATTATGTATAAGTTGCAATCTGATGAAAAGTAATAAAAAAAGTAAAAAAAAAAGTTTTGAAAAAAACCTGAAAAAGTTAAATCACCCCACTTTCCCTAAAATCAAAATAAACAAAATAAATAACATTATGGGCATCGTCGCATGCAAAAACACCCATACTATTAAAATATTAAAAAAAGTTAGTGAAGGATGTAACAATAATAAAAAAAAGTCTGATTTGCCATTTTTTTCATCACTTTATGGCCTCATGCACACGACCGTTTTTTTTTCTGGTCCGCAAAAACGGGTAATGTAGTTCTGTGATCCGTGTCTGTTTTTTCTTCCGTGGGTCTTCCTTGATTTTTGGAGGATCCACGGACATGAAAGAAAGTAAAAAAAAAAAGTCATTTTGGTGTCCGCCTGGCCGTGCGGAGCCAAACGGATCCGTCTTGACTTACAATGCAAGTCAATGGGGACGGGTCCGTTTGACATTGACACAATATGGTGCAATTGCAAACGGATCCGTCCCCCATTGACTTTCAATGTAAAGTTCCTATTATACCATCGGATCTGAGTTTTCTCCAATCCGATGGTATATTTTAACTTGAAGCGTTCCCATCACCATGGGAACGCCTCTATGTTAGAATATACCATCGGATTTGAGTTATATCGTGAAAACTCAGATCTGACAGTATATTCTAACACAGAGGCGTTCCCATAGTGATGGGGACACTTCAAGTTAGAATATACTAAGAACTGTGTACATGACTGCCCCCTGCTGCCTGGCAGCACCTGATCTCTTACAGGGGACTGTGATCCGCACAATTAACCCCTCAGGTGCCACACCTGAGGGGATAATTGTGCGTATCATAGCCCCCTGTAAGAGATCAGGTGCTGCCAGGCAGGAGGGGGCAGACCCCCATCCCTCCCCAGTTTTAAATTCATTGTTGGCCAGTGCGGCCCCCCTCCCTCCCTCCCCTGTATTACATTCTTTGGTGGCCAATGCGGCCCCCCTCCCTCCCTCCACAGTATTTAATTCATTGGTGGCCAGTGCGGCCTCCCCTCTCCCCCCCTCCTAATTAAAATCCCCCCCATCATTGGTGGCAGCGGAGAGTTCCGATCGGAATCCCAGTTTAATCGCTGGGACTCCGATCGGTAACCATGGCAAATAGGACGCTACTGCAGTCCTGGCTGACATGGTTACTTAGCAATTTTAGAAGCATTATACTTACCTGTGCTGTCTGTGAATGGCCGGGCGCTCCTCCTACTGGTAAGTGAAAGGTCTGTGCGGCGCATTGCTTATAGCACAGACCTGTCACTTACCAGTAGGAGGAGCGCCCGGCCGGTCACAGACATCGCAGGTAAGTATAATGCTTCTAAAATTGCTAAGTAACCATGGCAGCCAGGACTGCAGTAGCGTCCTGGTTGCCATGGTTGCCAATCGGAGTCCCAACGATTAAACTGGGACTCGGATCGGAACTCTCGGCTGCCACCAATGATGGGGGGGATTTTAATTAGAAGGGGGGGAGAGCGAAGGCCGCAATGGCCAACAATGAATTAAATACTGGGGAGGGAGGGGGGGCCGCACTGGCCACCAATGAATTAAATACAGGGGAGTGAGGGAGGGGGGCCGCACTGGCCACCAATGAATTAAATACAGGGGAGGGAGGGGGGCCGCACTGGAAACCAATGAATTTAAAACTGGGGAGGGAGGGGGGTCTGCCCCCTCCTGCCTGGCAGCACCTGATCTCTTACAGGGGGCTATGATACGCACAATTAACCCCTCAGGTGCGGCACCTGAGGGGTTAATTGTGCTGATCACAGCCCCCTGTAAGAGATCGGGTGCTGCCAGGCAGCAGGGTGCAGTCATGTACACAGTTCGTAGTATATTCTAACTTGAAGCGTCCCCATCACTATGGGAACGCCTCTGTGTTAGAATATACTGTCGGATCTGAGTTTTCACGAAGTGAAAACTCAGATCTGAAAAAGCTTTTATGCAGATGGATCTGCGGATCCGTCTGTGTGAAAGTAGCCACGGACACGGATCACGGACGCGGATGACAATCTTGTGTGCATCCGTGTTTTTTCACGGACACATTGACTTGAATGGGTCCGTGAACCGTTGTCCGTCAAAAAAATAGGACAGGTCCTATTTTTTTGACGGACAGGAAACACGGATCGCGGATGAACAACGGTGCATTTTCCGAGTTTTCAAGGGACCCATTGAAAGTCAATGGGTCCGCAGAAAATCCCGGAAAACGGAACAATGGACACGGATGCACACAACGGTCATGTGCATGAGGCCTATCTCTCAAGAAAATTGAATAAAAAGTGATCAAGTCATACACACCCCAAAATGGTATTGTCAAAAAAGACAGATTTCCCTCAAATAGGCCCCCACACATCTCTGTAGACATAGCTATAAAAAACAGTTATGGGTGTCACCGGGGAGCAGGGGTAGTGTTAGGGTTGCCACCTTTCCCAGCAAAAAATAATAGTTATACAAATTAAAGAGGTTTGTGTGTCTATTTAAGTTTCATTAAGCCTCTATTATTTTAAATGCTTCTGCTTGGATTCAAACTCACAGCCTTCTACATTAAAGGTAATAACCTTAACCACTGAGCTATAGAACTTCGTGTTAACCTACTCTAACTATATTTTGGCTAAAAACCTCAGTAGTAGTTTCCCACATATTATGCATATATATACTGTATATATCAGAGGTATGATTTTATATATATATATATATATTTTTTTTGCAATTACATATTTATTTTGTGCCATACATTTTTTTACAATTGCTAACATTTTTTAATGATACTTCTTCTGTATAGGAATACCTAATACATGAGAAACTACTATAAGGTTTTTCTGGCATAGCTTAGCATTGAGCTCAATAGCTCAGTGGTTAAGGTCTTGCCTTTAATGTAGAAGATTGTGCATTCAAATCCCAGCAGGAGCATATTAGAAAGTGGGGGTAAGGGTCCATTCACACGTCCGCATTTTGCGGAACGGAATTGCGGACCCATTTATTTCTATTGGGCAGCATGATGTGCTGTCCGGATCCGGAGTTGCCGATCCGCAATCCCGGGTTCGCAATTCCGATCCCGAAAAAAATAGAGCATGTCCTATTCTTGTCCGCAATTGCGGAACGCACATCGCCGACGTCCGTGTTTTGCGTATCCACGGATCCGTGGATCCACAAAACACATACGGACGTGTGAATGGACCCTAATTTGACTTAAATACACAGGGATACCCCCTTCATGGTCATAGCAATGATTCCATATATGGACATATCCATATATGGAGTCAGAGCAGGGACTCCTAAGCCAGGAAGAGACCCGACTCTTCAGGATTCCCCACTGTTCAGCGACCTGAGTGGGCCCCAGCACCTGCCATGCTTTGCCGGGTGCTGACTCTGGCCCTGATGGGAACACTTAGAAATGAAACGGAATGCATTCTGGTGCACTCTGTTTCATTCAGTTCAGTTTTGTCCCCATTGACAATGAATGTGGACAAAACTGAAGTGTTTTCCCCTGGTTTTGAGATCCTATGACGGATCTCAATACTGGAAAGGAAAGCACAGATGTGAAAGTGGCCTTAAAAGAGCAGCCAAGCATGTTTGATAGATTTATATATATTTATCACTAGCTTATTTTTAATAAAGAAGCTAAATAAAATCAGGAAGATGACTTATTTGTATTGTTAATATAATTACTATTCTTATTTTAATTTATTTTAGTAAAGAAAGAAAGAATTCCCATGTCAAGGTATTCACTAAGGAGATGGTGGGAATACTCGAACTGGTCAGTTTTTCTTATCTTTATGTATTGATGAAAAAAATTTTTTTAATACAGTAAAATGGGTATTCTGTATTCAGAAAATGAAAGGGTTTATGTCACGGCCACGGTTATGGCCGTGACTCCTTGGGAGCCGCATACTGTTGCCCGCGGTTTTGGGTTGTAGTGTCAACCGCAGCTTGAGGCATAATGTTGTTAGCCTCAGGTGCGGTTGCCGCGGACAACAGCTATGTGTGCGGTTCCCTTGGAGTTATGTGCACGTTTGTATTGCACTTTTGTATGTCTGTGTGCACTCTGTTTTGTGTGTGGTGTGCACTGACATCTTCCCTTCACTGTGGTTGCCCGTGGCAACGTTTGGTTGTATGTGTACATGTGGTGGCAGTGTCCCGGCCTTCGGGCTGACTCCCAGGACACGCTTGCCACCCATGTCGTTGCCTGCGGCAACAGCCACAGTGTGTTTGTAGTTTTGACACTTCCCCTTTTAGTTATGTTTTCCTTTCTGTGGTATTGGAAGGGTTAACTCCCTTTCTGTGTGTCTGAGTCACGGGGTGTGTCTGACTGTTGGGTGTGGCCTCTTGGCCCTATAAAGCCTCAGTTGTAGGCAGTAGCCAGAGAGGGTGTTTCAGCCATGCTGGCTGTAGACATCCTCCTGGTTACTTACCAACTGCCAGTGGGGGCCAACCTTCTGGTCATAAGCTAATATATGTCCTTTGGTGTCTGAAGATGTGTTTGCTTTATGTTGTCTTATTGCACCTGTGGTCCTGGGTTCCCGTGTGTTGTATGTTTGTGTGCTGAGTCCTGCTGTCTGTGGGCAGTACACCCACATGGGTTCCAGGCTTGGTTGTCTGTGGCAGGTCAGTGTGATGTTTGTGGCAAGTACCTGCCACTGCCACAGGTTGCACTTGTTCTCCCTTCCTTGCAGCTTGGCCAGTTAGACTCCTGTTCCTCCGTATCCAGAAGGAACAGGATGTCTTACTCTGACTCCTAGCCTAGGGACCGGCGGAGGGCGAGTAGGGATCCGAGGTTCCTGCGCATGGGTCCTCCTACCTTCAAGGTCGGCCCATGCAGGTAGGAGTTAGGGTCAGGTTAGGGACGCTGTTAGGTGGTGACCTGCTCCCTAATCCTGTTCGTCCTGGTCAAGCAGCGACCATCATCCTCCGGCACACGGCTGAGGGTTTCCCCCATCCTCAGCCGTGACAGTTTATCTAATTTAGGGGGCATTCCACAGATCCACAAAACACAGATACCAACCATATCACGGTATGGATCCATTGTCTTCCACGATTCCTTAGGGTGAATGGGTTCATCTAGGAAGGAATTGCTCTTCTGAAGAGATCTTTTCTATATAACAGGTTATTAGCCCGGGGTTATTCTAGTGATGTTTTGAATGCCATGTATCATAGGGCAGAATTTCTGGATAGGGAAGATCCATTTAACCCCTTCCCGACCAGCACCGTACTAGTATGACGCTGGCTGGGTCTTTAGAGATGGAGCTTGCTCCTGAGCGGAGTACGTTCTATAGCCTCGTGGTGCCTGCTGTTTCATACTGCTGAGAATTCCGTTCATGGATATTTAACACTTCTGAAAGCGTGCAAAAGTGGACTCTCTCATAGGGCTCATGCACATGAACGTATTTTCTTTCCATGTCCGTTCCATTTTTTTTGCAGACCGTATACGGTACCATTACGTCAATGGGTCAACAAAAAAACGTAAGTTACTCCATGTGCATTCTGTTTCCATATGTCCATATTTTCGTTCCGCAAAAAAATGGAACATGTCCTATTATTGTGCGCATTACGGACAAGGATAGTACTGTTCTATTAGGGGCCAGTTGT
This sequence comes from Bufo bufo, assembly GCF_905171765.1. Taxonomy (NCBI): domain Eukaryota; kingdom Metazoa; phylum Chordata; class Amphibia; order Anura; family Bufonidae; genus Bufo; species Bufo bufo. The sequence goes on from NC_053393.1 coordinate 460,929,838, forward strand.
TCCGTTTCACAAAATACCGAATGCACACGGATGTCATCCGTGTTTTTTGCGGATCCATTTTTTTCGGACAGCAAAATACATACGGTCGTGTGCATGAGCCCATACAGGTAGCTATAAATGTGGCCGACACCTTTTCCTATTGTGTGCAAACACAGCCACTGCAGCTGGATTGCAGGGTGGTCATAACCTCTGGATATGAGCAAAGTATAATGTGATAGATAAATGATAGAGTTGAGCGAACACCTGGATGTTCGGGTTCGACGGGTTCGGCCGAACTTCGGAAAAAAGTTCGAGTTCGGGACCCGAACTTGACCCCGAACCCCATTGAAGTCAATGGGGACCCGAACTTTGAGCACTAAAATGGCTGTAAAAATGTAATGGAAAGGGCTAGAGGGCTGCAAATGGTGTCAAAATGTGGTTAAGAGCATGGCAAGTGCTCTGCAAACAAATGTGGATAGGGAAATGACTTAAAATAACATAAAATACGTAAAAAAAAATAATAATAATCTTGATTTAGAAGGACCAGGTCCATATGGAGTAGGAGGTTGAGGAGGCAGTGGATGTGGCGGTGGCAGCGGCGGTGGAGGAGGAGGTAGCCAACACTGTTTTTTTGTTTTAAATTTTATTTTTAAAATTAGGGTACACCTCAAAACATTGGGAAATATAACCTGTGATAATCCCCTCCAGTCATGCTAAACACACGTTCAGACAATACACTGGCTGCAGAGCAGGCCAGCAACTCCAAAGGGTAAAGGGCAAGCTCAGGCCATGTGCCCAATTTGGAGACCCAGAAGTTGCAGGGGCTGACCCCTGTCAGTCAGTTCGTGTAGGCGTGTGCACACTTACTTCCCCACCATGTCGCACGTCCCCGTGATTTTCACGATCCAATTTGATATCTGCTCTATCAACTTTCGATTTTCTTTTATGCGCCTACCATGGTGATTACGGGTGACGGGGAATCAGGGTTCCAGGCCGGGCGAGGGAGCGTGAGAAAAATAGAGAAAAATAGACCAAATTTAAGGGAGGATCCATTTTTTCTAATTTAAAATTAGAGTTGAAATATGGGAGAAATTATTAAAGCATAATAGTTTGACAACTTTTCAAAGTTTAAGCATTGAATGTAAGGATGTGGTGCACATTAATTACTAAATAATTTATAAAATTTTATTCCCTGTCACCTATGCATAGCAGGTGTTTATTCACGTCTAAAATTGTATAATGTCAACCCAAGAATGTAACAGAAAAATTATTGAAATTTATTAAGCTGTCAACTAAGTAGAGGAGGGTATATTACACCCAAAAATTGGTGAATTTCACCAAATAATGTAACTGACAATTTATTTATTTTTTAACCTGTCTACTAGGTATAGCAGTGGTACTATACACCCAAAAATTGGTTAATTTCACCCGAAAAAGTAAATGACAATTTTTTTTTGTTTAACCTGTCTACTAAGTATAGCAGTGGTACTACAGGGAGTGCAGAATTATTAGGCAAGTTGTATTTTTGAGGATTAATTTTATTATTGAACAACAACCATGTTCTCAATGAACCCAAAAAACTCATTAATATCAAAGCTGAATATTTTTGGAAGTAGTTTTTAGTTTGTTTTTAGTTTTAGCTATTTTAGGGGGATATCTGTGTGTGCAGGTGACTATTACTGTGCATAATTATTAGGCAACTTAACAAAAAACAAATATATACCCATTTCAATTATTTATTTTTACCAGTGAAACCAATATAACATCTCAACATTCACAAATATACATTTCTGACATTCAAAAACAAAACAAAAACAAATCAGTGACCAATATAGCCACCTTTCTTTGCAAGGACAATCAAAAGCCTGCCATCCATGGATTCTGTCAGTGTTTTGATCTGTTCACCATCAACATTGCGTGCAGCAGCAACCACAGCCTCCCAGACACTGTTCAGAGAGGTGTACTGTTTTCCCTCCTTGTAAATCTCACATTTGATGATGGACCACAGGTTCTCAATGGAGTTCAGATCAGGTGAACAAGGAGGCCATGTCATTAGATTTTCTTCTTTTATACCCTTTCTTGCCAGCCACGCTGTGGAGTACTTGGACGCGTGTGATGGAGCATTGTCCTGCATGAAAATCATGTTTTTCTTGAAGGATGCAGACTTCTTCCTGTACCACTGCTTGAAGAAGGTGTCTTCCAGAAACTGGCAGTATGCCTGGGAGTTGAGCTTGACTCCATCCTCAACCCGAAAAGGCCCAACAAGCACATCTTTGATGATACCAGCCCAAACCAGTACTCCACCTCCACCTTGCTGGCGTCTGAGTCGGACTGGAGCTCTCTGCCCTTTACCAATCCAGCCACGGGCCCATCCATCTGGCCCATCAAGACTCACTCTCATTTCATCAGTCCATAAAACCTTAGAAAAATCAGTCTTGAGATATTTCTTGGCCCAGTCTTGACGTTTCAGCTTGTGTGTCTTGTTCAGTGGTGGTCGTCTTTCAGCCTTTCTTACCTTGGCCATGTCTCTGAGTATTGCACACCTTGTGCTTTTGGGCACTCCAGTGATGTTGCAGCTCTGAAATATGGCCAAACTGGTGGCAAGAGGCATCTTGGCAGCTGCACGCTTGACTTTTCTCAGTTCATGGGCAGTTATTTTGCGCCTTGGTTTTTCCACACGCTTCTTGCGACCCTGTTGACTATTTTGAATGAAACGCTTGATTGTTCGATGATCACGCTTCAGAAGCTTTGCAATTTTAAGAGTGCTGCATCCCTCTGCAAGATATCTCACTATTTTTGACTTTTCTGAGCCTGTCAAGTCCTTCTTTTGACCCATTTTGCCAAAGGAAAGGAAGTTGCCTAATAATTATGCACACCTAATATAGGGTGTTGATGTCATTAGACCACACCCCTTCTCATTACAGAGATGCACATCACCTAATATGCTTAATTGGTAGTAGGCTTTCGAGCCTATACAGCTTGGAGTAAGACAACATGCATAAAGAGGATGATGTGGTCAAAATACTCATTTGCCTAATAATTCTGCACGCAGTGTATACACCCAAAAATTTGTTAATTTCACCATTAAATGTAACTGACAATTTTATTTTTATTTTTTTTAACCGGTCTACTAGGTATAGCAGTGGTACTATACACCCAAAAATTGGTGAATTTCACCCTAAAATGTAAATGACAAAGTAGTGAAATGATATAAAATAAAACACATACAAAAAAAAAATGGATTTATGAGGTGGAGTTCCATATGGAGTAGGAGTTTGAGGAGGCGGTGGACGCAGCGGAGTAGGTGGAAGCGGCAGTGGAGGAGGACGACGAGATAGCCAACACAGATTTTTGGTTTTAATTAAATTTAGTAAAATTAAGGTACTCTCCAAAAGAGTGTGAAATATCCAAAATACAAACATGAGCAATTGCGCTGCAGTATAACAATGGCTGCTTAGTGCCGGTATACATGTCTATTCTGCACAAGGTACGGACAAGTCCTGAGGGATCCATGCCTGGTTCATTTTAATGAACGTGAGCTTGTCCACATTGGCTGTGGACAGGCGGCTGCGCTTGTCTGTGATGACGCCCCTGCCGCGCTAAACACATGTTCAGATAATACACTGGCTGCAGGGCAGACCAGCACCTCCAAGGCGTAAAGGGCAAGCTCAGGCCATGTGCCCAATTTGGAGACCCAGAAGTTGAAGGGGCAGACCCGTCATTCAGTACGTGTAGGCGTGTGCACACATACTGCTCCACCATGTTGGTGAAATGCTGCCTCCTGCTAAGACGTTCCATATCAGCTGGTGGTGCTGGTGGTTGTGGCGTGCTGACAAAGCTTTTCCACATTTCGGCCATGCTGACCCTGCCTTCTGAGGTGCTGGCGGTGCACCAGCTGCATTGGCGACCTCTTCCTCGTCCTCTGCCTTCGCCTTGGGCTTCCACTGTGCCCCCGCTGTCAGGTAGGAATGCCACCAGCAGCGCGTCTACCAGCGTGCGCTTGTATTCGCGCATCTTACGATCATCCTCCAGTGACGGAATTAAGGACGGTACGTTGTCCTTGTAACGGGGATCCAGCAGCGTAGCCACCCAGTAATCAGCACAAGTTAGAATGTGGGCAACTCGGCGGTCGTTGCGGAGACTTTGCAGCATGTAATTCGCTCATGTGTGCCAGGCTGCCCAGAGGCAACGAAAAGCTGTCCTCTGTGGGAGGTGTATCGTCTGTGTCCTCTGTATCCCCCCCATCCAACCACCAGTGATGGCCATGAGCTGGTCTGGGTGACACCCTGCTGTGAACATGGTTTCTCCTTCTCTATCTCCTCCTCCTCCACCTCCTCATCCTCATCCTCCAGAACTGTGCCCTGGCTGGACAATTGTGTACCTTGGGTTTGTGGGTGCAGGAACCCACCCTTGGAGCCACTTGTGAATGACTGGCCGGAAACCCTACGAAATGGAGCGTTTTTTCAAGGAGGCATAGAAGTGGGATAGTAACTCTGAGAACGGCACTGGCCATGTTGGTGGCGTACTCGAAACAGCGCAACAAGGAACACAGGTCTCGCATGGAGGCTCAGTCATTGGTGGTGAAGTGGTGATGTTCCGCTGAGCGACTCACCCGTGCGTGCTGCAGCTGAAACTCCACTATCGTCTGCTGCTGCTCGCACAGTCTGGCCAGCATGTGCAAGGTGGAGTTCCACCTTGTGGGCACGTCGCATATGAGGCGGTGAGCGGGAAGGCCGAAGTTATGCTGCAGCGCTGACAGGTTAGCAGCAGCAGGGTGAGAATGCCGAAAGCGCGCACAGACGGCCCACACTGTATGCAGCAGCTCTGACATGTCGGGGTAATTTTTAAGGAATCTCTGCACCACTAAATTCAGCACATGCGCCAGGCAAGGGATGTGCGTCAAACCGGCTATTTTGCCCATTATCGCACACAACCAGGCTGGGCTTGAGGCTGACTGGCACAAACCACTCATCGGTCTGTTGTTCAAGGCCCGTCCACAGCTCCTGCGCGGTGTGGGGTTTGTCCCCCAAACAGATGAGTTTTAAAACTGCCTGCTGTCGTTTACCCCTGGCTGTGCTGAAGTTGGTAGAGAAGGTGTTACGCTGACCGGATGAGGAGATGGTAGAGGATGAGGAAGCAGAGTAGGAGGAGGAAGCAACAGGAGGCAAACTGAAGCGCCCTGCAATCCTCGGTGGTGGAAGGACATGCGCCAAACTGCTATCAGCCTCAGGCCCAGCCGCCATTGCTTTTACCCAGTGTGCTGTTATGGATATATAACGGCCCTGACCGTGCTTACTGGTCCACGTATCCGTAGTCAGGTGCACCTTGCCACAGATGGCGTTGCTCAGTGCACACCTGATTTTGTCCACTACTTGGTTGTGAAGGGAAGGGATGGCTCACTTTGAGAAGTAGAGGCGGCTGGGCACGACGTACTATGGGACAGCCACCGCCATAAGGCCTTTAAAACTATCCGTCTCCACCAGACGGAATGACAGCATTTCAAATGCAAGTAATTTAGAAATGCTGGCATTCAGGGCTAGGGATCGCGGGTGGGTAGGGGGGTACTTCCTCTTCCTCTCCAGCGTTTGGGATATGGAGAGCTGAACGCTTCCGTGGGACATTGTGGAGATGCTTGGAGACCCAGGTGTTGGTGTTGCTGGCAGATCCTCTGTTTGTGGGGTGCCAGGTGGCACTGTCACTCCAGAGGTGGATGAAGAGGCCGCGACTGCAGCAGTAGAGGAAGCAGGAGGAGCCAGAAACCTTTCTTGGTTTTTGAGGTGTCTACTCCACTGCAGCTCGTGCTTTGCACTTAAATGCCTGGTCATGCAGGTTGTGCTCAGGTTGAGAACGTTTATGCCTCGCTTCAGGCTCTGATTGCCCAGCGTGAAAACCATTTGTGTCATGTCGTCAGCACATTGTCTGAAGAACTGCTACGCCAGGGAACTCCTTGGAGCTGGCTTTAATGTGCTCGGTCCCTTGCTGCAGTGGGCAGTAGGAGGAGTACTGTCTAGAGGACGGCCGCTCCACTTTTGCACCCTGCTCCCTCTTCTGCTGTGCTGATGGCTCTGTGCGACCACCGCCTCTTCCTCCGAACTACATCGGTCACTCGCATGACCTTGATTCCATGTGGGGTTGAGGACCTCATCGTTCTCCACATCATATTCCACCAAGTCTTCACCCCTGACTTCCCTGTAGGTCTGCACACTTTCGAAAGCCCCAGCAGTTGGCACCTGTGTTTCGTCATCATCCGAGACGTGCTGCGATGGTCCTCCCATGTACTTATCTTGAAAAATAAGTGGTTGGGCATCTCTTCCACTTCTGGGGCAGGGCTAGGTGGATGGCCCTGGAAGACCCTGCTAACAGAGTCATCAAAAAGCAGAAGAGACTGCTGCATGACTTTGGGCTCAGACTGCTTGGCTGATTCGCAAGGGGGTGAGGTGAAAGACTGATGGACATCGGCTGCAGGTGCCAACTGTGGTCTTTCAGCAGGAGACTGGGTGGGAGTCAATGTGAAGGAACTGGATCCACTGTCAGCAACCCAATCTACTATCGCCTCTACTTGTTCAGGCCTCACCATTAGTAGAGCAGCATTAGGCCAGACAAAATACCGCTGCAGGTTTTGTCGCCTACTCGCACCTGAGGAAGGGGTTTCACTTGTGCGTGTATCTGGCACAGATCGACCACGTCCTCTCCCTGCAACAGGAGCTCCACCAGAAACCCCACGACCTGGGCCACGTCCCTTATTTGACGCTCTCCTCATATTTTTAAAATTTATGATCTTGCCCTAAATAAGTGTTTAATTAATAGTAGAAAAGAACGACAGTATGTAAAGAGTGTATCTCACACGGCCTGAACCAGACTAGGCATCAATTAAAGATTTCTTTGCACAAAATGGCTGTATTTCAAATGGCTTTATTTCAAATGGCTGTATTTCAAATGGCTGAATCAAACCCCTGTATATATAGGGGGGAATCACACACGCCCTGAATCAGTGTAGGCCTGAAGTAAATATATCTTTGCACAAAATGGCTGCATTTCAAATGGCTGTATTTCAAATGCCTGATTTAAACCCCTGTATGTAGAGGAGGTATCTCACAGGGCCTGAACCACTGTAGGCCTGAAGTAAATATATCTTTGCTCAAAATGGCTGTATTTCTAATGGCTGTATTTCAAATGGCTGAATCAAACCCCTGTATGTATACTGTAGGCCTGAATTAAAGATTTCTTTGCACAAAATGGCTGTATTTCAAATCGCTGTATTTCAAATGGCTGAATCAAACCCCTGTCTGTATAAGGGGGATCACACACGCCCTGAATCAGTGTAGGCCTGAAGTAAATATATCTTTGCACAAAATAGCTGTATTTCAAATGGCTGTATTTCTAATGCCTGATTCAAACCACTGTATGTAGGGGGGTATCTCACACGGTCTGAACCAGTGTAGGCCTGAAATAAATATATCTTTGCACAAAATGGCTGTATTTCAAATGGCTGATTCAAACCCCTGTATGTAGAGAGGGTATCTCACAAGGCCTGAACCATTGTAGGCCTGAAGTAAATATATCTTTGCTCAAAATGGCTGTATTTCAAATGGCTGTATTTCAAATGGCTGATTCAAACCCCTGTATGTAGAGGGGGTATCTCACAAGGCCTGAACCACTGTAGGCCTGAAGTAAATATATCTTTGAACAAAATGGCTGTATTTCAAATGCCTGATTCAAACCCCTGTATGTAGGGGGGTATCTCATACGGTCTGAACCAGTGTAGGCCTGAAGTAAATATATCTTTGCACAAAATGGCTGTATTTCAAATGTCTGTATTTCAAATGGCTGATTCAAATCCCTGTATGTAGAAGGAGTATCTCACAAGGCCTGAACCATTGTAGGCCTGAAGTTAATATATCTTTGCACAAAATGGCTGCATTTCAAATGGCTTTATTTAAAATGGCTGATTCAAACCCCTGTATGTAGAGGGGGTATCTCACAAGGCCTGAACCACTGTAGGCCTGAAGTAAATATATCTTTGCACAAAATGGCTGTATTTAAAATGGCTGTATTTAAAATGGCTGAATCAAACCCCTGTATGTATAGGGGAAATCTCACACGCCCTGAATCAGTGTAAGACTAAATTAAAGATTTCTTTGCACAAAATGGCTGTATTTCAAATGGCTGTATTTCAAATGGCTGTATTTCAAATGGTTGAATCAAACCCCTGTATGTATAGGGGGGATCACACACGCCCTGAATCAGTGTAGGCCTGAAGTAAATATATCTTTGCACAAAATGGCTGCATTTAAAATGGCTGTATTTCAAATGCCTGATTCAAACCCCTGTATGTAGAGGAGGTATCTCACAGGGCCTGAACTACTGTAGGCCTGAAGTAAATATATCTTTGCACAAAATGGCTGTATTTTAAATGGCTGTATTTCAAATGGCTGAATCAAGCCCCTGTATGTACAGGGGTATCTCACACGGTCTGAACCAGTGTAGGCCTGAAGTAAATATATCTTTGCACAAAATGGCTGTATTTCAAATGGCTGTATTTCTAATGGCTGTATTTCAAATGGCTGAATCAAACCCCTGTATGTATAGGGGGGGATCTCACACGCCCTGAATCAGTGTAGGCTTGAATTAAAGATTTCTTTGCACAAAATGGCTGTATTTCAAATGGCTGTATTTCAAATGGCTGAATCAAACCCCTGTATGTATAGCGAGATCACACACGCCCTGAATCAGTGTAGGCCTGAAGTAAATATATCTTTGCACAAAATCGCTGTATTTCAAATGGCTGTACTTCAAATGGCTGAATCAAACCCCTCTATGTATAGGGGGTATCTCACACGCCCTGAATCAGTGTAGGCCTGAAGTAAATATATCTTTGCACAAAATTGCTGTATTTCAAATGGCTGTATTTCTAATGGCTGTATTTCAAATGGCTGAATCAAACCCCTGTATGTATAGTGTAGGCCTGAATTAAAGATTTCTTTGCACAAAATGGCTGTATTTCAAATCGCTGTATTTCAAATGGCTGAATCAAACCCCTGTCTGTATAAGGGGGATCACACACGCCCTGAATCAGTGTAGGCCTGAAGTAAATATATCTTTGCACAAAATAGCTGTATTTCAAATGGCTGTATTTCTAATGCCTGATTCAAACCACTGTATGTAGGGGGGTATCTCACACGGTCTGAACCAGTGTAGGCCTGAAGTAAATATATCTTTGCACAAAATGGCTGTATTTCAAATGGCTGCATTTCAAATGGCTGAATCAAACCCCTGTATGTATAGGGGGGATCACATACGCCCTGAATCAGTGTAGGCCTGAAGTAAATATATCTTTGCACAAAATGGCTGTATTTCAAATGCCTGATTCAAACCCCTGTATGTAGGGGGGTATCTCACATGGTCTGAACCAGTGTAGGCCTGAAGTAAATATATATTTGCACAAAATGTCTGTATTATAAAATGGCTGTACTTCAAATGGCTGAATCAAACCCTTGTATGTATGGGGGGGATTTTACACGCCCTGAATCAGTGTAGGCCTGAAGTAAATATATCTTTGCGCAAAATGGCTGTATTTCAAATTGCTGAATCAAACCCCTGTATGTATAGGGGGGAACGTACACGCCCTGAATCAGTGTAGGCCTGAAGTAAATATATCTTTGCACAAAATGGCTGTATTTCAAATGCCTGATTCAAACCCCTGTATGTAGGGGGTATCTCACATGGTCTGAACCAGTGTAGGCCTGAAGTAAATATATATTTGCACAAAATGTCTGTATTATAAAATGTATTATAAAATGGCTGTACTTCAAATTGCTGAATCAAACCCCTGTATGTATAGGGGGGAACGTACACGCCCTGAATCAGTGTAAGCCTGAAGTAAATATATCTTTGCACAAAATGGCTGTATTTCAAATGCCTGATTCAAACCCCTATATGTAGGAGGGTATCTCACACGGTCTGAACCAGTGTAGGCCTGAAGTAAATATATCTTTGCACAAAATGGCTAATCCAGATGTTGTAGATTGCCAAAAAAGTCTTTTTTTGGTAACAGAATATGAAAGCTGTATATATTAAACTTGAATTTAACACTTGCAGATCTGGAAAATGCTGTTTTTTGATAGAAAAAGTGTGTTTTTCAAACCTCAGAAAATGCTGGGTGTATTTCTACCTTAAATTGCACACTGACTAATACAGATGTTTTAGATTGCCCAAAAAGTATTTTTTTGCTAACAGAATATGAAAGCTGTATATATTAAACTTGAATTTAACACTTGCAGATCTGGAAAATGCTGTTTTTTGATAGAAAAAGTGTGTTTTTCAAACCCCAGAAAATGCTGGGTGTATTTCTACCTTAAATTGCACACTGACTAATACAGATGTTGTAGATTGCCAACAAAATCTTTTTTTGGTAACAGAATATGAAAGCTGTATATATTAAACTTGAATTTAACACTTGCAGATCTGGAAAATACTGTTTTTGAAAAACAAAAGTGTGTTTTTCAAACCCCAGAAAATAATGGGTGTATTTCTACCTTAAATTGCACACTGACTAATCCAGTTATGTTGTAGTTTGCCGCAAAAAAATGGTGATTTGCAATGTCCCAAAAGCTCAGATGCAGTGCTGGTGCACTGAGCATGCATAAAATGGCCGCCGCCAGCCACCAAACTAACAGAATTATAAAAGTTTTGTTTTTTTTTGGTCAATCGCCTCGGGGCAGGGTAAAACGATTGTGCCCTGCACCCACACAACTATTTGATTGTAGATCGCTGAGTTAGATTCTCTCCTATTCTCTCCCTGAAATCACAAGTCCAGCAGCACCCTCTCCCTACACTTGTAACAGCAGTGTGACGTGCAGCGCTACGTGACTCAAGCCTGGGTCACATGCTGCTCTGGCCAATCACAGCCATGCCATTAGTAGGCTTGGCTGTGATGGCCTCTTGGGGCAAGTAGTATGACGCTTGTTGATTAGGTGCTGTTCAGCCTTTCAAAAAGCGCCAAGAAAGCGCCGAACACCGAACCCGAACTTTTACGGAAATGTTCGGGTTCAGGTCCGGGGTCCAAAAATCCTAAAGTTCGGTACGAACCCGAACTTTACAGTTCGAGTTCGCTCAACACTAATAAATGAATCAAAACAGCTTCAGAATCAAACCAGCTTCTGAACCTCTGCATCATAACTCCAACCATAGTGTCATACATTGGTGTTGCAGCGCAGGCCCATTCACTTGAATGGGAATCAGCCACCCCTTAACCACCTCAGCCCCTATAGCTTAAACACCCTTAAAGACCAGGCCACTTTTTACACTTCTGACCTACCATAATTTCACCGTTTAATGCTCGGTCATGCAAATTACCACCCAAATGAATTTTACCTCCTTTTCTTCTCACTAATAGAGCTTTCATTTGGTGGTATTTCATTACTGCTGACATTTATACTTTTTTTGTTATTAATCGAAATTTAACGATTTTTTTGCAAAAAAATGACATTTTTCACTTTCAGTTGTAAAATTTTTCAAAAAAAACGACATCCATATATAAATTTTTCTCTAAATTTATTGTTCTACATGTCTTTGATAAAAAAAAAATGTTTGGGTAAAAAAAAAATGGTTTGGATAAAAGTTATAGCGTTTACAAACTATGGTACAAAAATGTGAATTTCCGCTTTTTGAAGCAGCTCTGACTTTCTGAGCACCTGTCATGTTTCCTGAGGTTCTACAAAGCCCAGACAGTACAAACACCCCACAAATGACCCCATTTTGGAAAGTAGGCACCCTAAGGTATTCGCTGATGGGCATAGTGAGTTCATAGAACTTTTTATTTTTTGTCACAAGTTAGTGGAAAATGATAATTTTTTTTTTTCTTACAAAGTCTCATATTCCACTAACTTGTGACAATAAATAAAAACTTCTATGAACTCACTATTCCCATCAGCGAATACCTTGGGGTGTCTTCTTTCCAAAATGGGGTCACTTGTGGGGTAGTTATACTGCCCTGGCATTCTAGGGGCCCAAATGTGTGGTAAGTAGTTTGAAATCAAAATGTGTAAAAAATGACCGGTGAAATCCGAAAGGTGCTCTTTGGAATGTGGGCCCCTTTGCCCACCTAGGCTGCAAAAAAGTGTCACACATGTGGTATCGCCGTACTCAGGAGAAGTTGGGGAATGTGTTTTGGGGTGTCATTTTACATATACCCATGCTGGGTGAGATAAATATCTTGGTCAAATGCCAACTTTGTATAAAAAAATGGGAAAAGTTGTCTTTTGCCAAGATATTTCTCTCACCCAGCATGGGTATATGTAAAATGACACCCCAAAACACATTCCCCAAATTCTCCTGAGTACGGAGATACCACATGTGTGACACTTTTTTGCAGCCTAGGTGGGCAAAGGGGCCCATATTCCAAAGAGCACCTTTCGGATTTCACCGGTCATTTTTTGCACATTTTGATTTCAAACTTCTTACCACACATTTGGGCCCCTATTTTTTTAGACATCTATATTCCAGACTTCTTCTCACGCTTTAGGGCCCCTAAAATGCCAGGGCAGTATAACTACCCCACAAGTGACCCCATTTTGGAAAGAAGACACCCCAAGGTATTTCGTGATGGGAATAGTGAGTTCATGGAAGTTTTTTTTTTTTTATGTCACAAGTTAGTGGAATATGAGACTTTGTAAGGGAAAAAAAATATATATACATATCATCATTTTCCACTAACTTGTGACAAAAAATATAAAATTCTAGGAACTCGCCATGCCCCTCACGGAATACCTTGGGGTGTCTTCTTTCCAAAATGGGGTCACTTGTGGGGTAGTTATACTGCCCTGGCATTTTCCAGGGGCCCTAATGTGTGGTAAGTAGGTAAATGACCTGTGAAATCCGAAAGGTGCTCTTTGGAATGTGGGCTCCTTTGCCCACCTAGGCTGCAAAAAAGTGTCACACATGTGTTATCTCCGTACTCAGGAGAAGTTGGGCAATGTGTTTTGCAGTGTCATTTTACATATACCCATGCTGGGTGAGATAAATATCTTGGTCAAATGCCAACTTTGTATAAAAAAATGGGAAAAGTTGTCTTTTGCCAAGATATTTCTTTCACCCAGCATGGGTATATGTAAAATGACACCCAAAACACATTGCCCAACTTCTCCTGAGTACAGCGATACCACATGTGTGACACTTTTTTGAAGCCTAGGTGGGCAAAGGGGCCCACATTCTAAAGAGCACCTTTCGGATTTCACCGGCCATTTTTTACAGATTTTGATTTCAAACCACTTCTCACGCATTCGGCCCCTAAAATGCCAGGGCAGTATAACTACCCCACAAGTGACCCCATTTTGGAAAGAAGACACCCCAAGGTATTTCGTGATGGACATAGTGAGTTCATGTAAGTTTTTATTTTTTGTCACAAGTTAGTGGAATATGAGACTTTGTAAGGAAAAAAATTAAAATAAAAAAATCATCATTTTCCGCTAACTTGTGACAAAAAATATAAAATTCTAGTAACTCGCCATGCCCCTCACGGAATACCTTGGGGTGTCTTCTTTCCAAAATGGGGTCATTTGTGGGGTAGTTATACTGCCCTGGCATTTTTCAGGGGCCCTAATGTGTGGTAAGTAGGTAAATGACCTGTGGAATCCTAAAGGTGCTCTTTGGAATGTGGACCCTTTTGCCCACCTAGGCTGCAAAAAAGTGTAACACATGTGGTATCGCCGTATTCAGGAGAAGTTGGGCAATGTGTTTTGGGGTGTCTTTTTACATATACTTATGCTGGGTGAGAGAAATATCTCGGCAAAAGACAACTTTTCCCATTTTTTATACAAAGTTGGCATTTGACCAAGATATTTATCTCACCCAGCATGGGTATATGCAAAATGACACCCCAAAACACATTGCCCAACTTCTCCTGAGTACGGCGATACCACATGTGTGACACTTTTTTGAAGCCTAGATGCGCAAAGGGGCCCACATTCCTTTTATGAGGGCATTTTTAGACATTTGGATCCCAGACTTCTTCTCACGCTTTAGGGCCCCTAGAATGCCAGGGCAGTATAAATACCCCACATGTGACCCCATTTTGGAAAGAAGACACCCCAAGGTATTCAATGAGGGGCATGGCGAGTTCATAGAAATTTTTTTTTTTGGCACAAGTTAGCGGAAATTGATTTTATTTATTTTTTTCTCACAAAGTCTCCCTTTCCGCTAACTTGGGACAAAAATTTCAATCTTTCATGGACTCAATATGCCCCTCACGGAATACCTTGGGGTGTCTTCTTTCCGAAATGGGGTCACATGTGGGGTATTTATACTGCCCTGGCATTCTAGAGGCCCTAAAGCGTGAGAAGAAGTCTGGAATATAAATGTCTAAAAAATTTTACGCATTTGGATTCCGTGAGGGGTATGGTGAGTTCATGTCAGATTTTATTTTTTGACACAAGTAAGTGGAATATGAGACTTTGTAAGAAAAAAAAATATAATTTCCGCTAACTTGGGCCAAAAAAATGTCTGAATGGAGCCTTACAGGGGGGTGATCAATGACAGGGGGGTGATCAATGACAGGGGGGTGATCAGGAAGTCTATATGGGGTGATCACCCCCCTATAAGGCTCCATCCAGATGTCCATATGTGTTTTGCGGATCCGATCCATGTATCCGTGGATCCGTAAAAATCATACGGACATCTGAATGGAGCTTTACAGGGGTGTGATCAATGACAGGGGGGTAATCAATGACAGGGGGGTGATCAGGTAGTCTATATGGGGTGATCACCACAGTCATTGATCACGCCCCTGTAAGGCTCCATTCAGACGTCCGTATGCGTTTTGCGGATCCGATCCATCTATCAGTGGATCCGTAAAAATCATGCGGACGTCTGAATGGAGCTTTACAGGGGGGTGATCAATGACAGGGGGGTAATCAATGACAGGGGGGTGATCAGGGCGTCTATATGGGGTGATCACCACAGTCATTGATCACGCCCCTGTAAGGCTTCATTCAGACGTCCGTATGCGTTTTGCGGATCCGATCCATCTATCAGTGGATCCGTAAAAATCATGCGGACGTCTGAATGGAGCTTTACAGGGGGGTGATCAATGACAGGGGGGTAATCAATGACAGTGGGGTAATCAATGACAGGGGGGTGATCAGGGAGTCTATATGGGGTGATCACCACAGTCATTGATCACGCCCCTGTAAGGCTCCATTCAGACGTCCGTATGCGTTTTTCGGATCCGATCCATCTATCAGTGGATCCGTAAAAATCATGCGGACGTCTGAATGGAGCTTTACATGGGGGTGATCAATGACAGGGGGGTAATCAATGACAGGGGGGTGATCAGGGAGTCTATATGGGGTGATCACCACCGTCATTGATCACGCCCCTGTAAAGCTCTATTCAGACGTCCGTATGCGTTTTGCGGATCCGATCCATCTATCAGTGGATCCGTAAAAATCATGCGGACGTCTGAATGGAGCTTTACAGGGGGGTGATCAATGACAGGGGGGTAATAAATGACAGGGGGGTGATCAGGGGCTAATAAGGGGTTAATAAGTGACAGGGGGGGTGTAGTGTAGTGTGGTGCTTGGTGCTACATATTGCTGAGCTATCTGTGTCCTCTGGTGGTCGATCCAAACAAAGGGGACCACCAGAGGACCAGGTAGCAGGTATATTAGACGCTGTTATCAAAACAGCGTCTAATATACCTGTTAGGGGTTAAAAAAAAATCACATCTCCAGCCTGCCATCGAACGATCGCCGCTGGCAGGCTGGAGATCCACTCGCTTACCTTCCGATCTTCCGATCCTGTGAACGCGCGCGCCTGTGTGCGCGCGTTCACAGGAAATCTCGCGTCTCGCGAGAGGACGCGCCGGCGCGTCCAGGCGGAATGAATCAACCACCTCCAGGACGCGTAGCTGCGTACGGCGGTCCGGAGGTGGTTAAAATCGTTATCCAAGACCAATAATTCCCCACATCCCCCAAATGCCCGGGCCCCTCACACAGATTGTACTTACCTCGCTCCCCGACAACCTCGTTGCTTCTGATGCCGGCACGACCACCGCTGCATCTACCCGTCTCGCGGATGAAAACATCTGGCGCTGGGGGGTGGGCAGTGGTGGCTATGCCAGCATCCGGTGCTGGTGTCGGTGAGCCGGACTGATGTGGACAGCACATGGATGCCATTTGTGTGCTGTCTGCATTTCTTGCAGCCCCATAAATAGTCCTGCGTGTGATCATTAAAAAATGTCTCGCCGGCCGGAAAAGAGCGGAGCGCTGTGGAGCTCACTATTTCAGTGGCTCCCATTACTGTGCATGGAAGCTACAGAAACAGCATGTGACATAACCCTTTTATGTAATTTTGTAGGTACGATATATTTTACAGTAAGGGGAAGCAAGTCAGCATGACAGGTGACAAATGTATATGAACATAAGGAACATGGGGGTCATTTATCAAACTGGTGTAAAGTAGAACTGGTTTAGTTACCCATAGCAACCAATCAGATTCCACGTTTCATTTTCCAAAGGAGCTGTCAAAAATGAAAGGTGGAATCTGATTGGTTGCTATGGACAACTAAGCCAGTTCTACTTTACACCAGTTTGACAAATGACCTCATATATCTATAAGAGTCAGAGATATAACTAAAGTTTACTAAACCCTATGATGATTTTCTTTTTGTGCTCATTTCTAGTTGCAGTATGCAGATAAATGGGATATTATCCTCATGGTAATAGGAATTGTGTGTGCTGTTGGAAATGGAGCCGGGATTCCCCTCAACACTGTTGTATTTGGACATGCGGCAGAAGGTTTGGTCGTCAGCGGAAATAACGTAAATGGTAAATTCATTTCTTTAAAACTATAGCATTAAAAGATATCATTAAGACCACTTCACCTGGTCAGTATTTGGCTAGTATTTTTCATTAGTATTTTTCCGAAAACCCGGTGTGAATCGGCAGATAAGGGGGCGGGTCCTTTATCAAACTGGTGTAAAGTAGAACTGGCTTAGTTGCCCATAGCAACCAATTGCCCATAGATTCCACCTTTCATTTTTGAAAATGAAAGGTGGAATCTGATTGGTTGCTATGGGAAACTAAACCAGTTCTACTTTACACCTGTCTGATAAATGACCCCCAAGTAGTATAAGATTTGAGTCGGTGTTGTGAACCTACACTTCGTTTTAGAGTAAAGGGAACCTGACACAAGGAATATGGTGTTTGATCTGCAGGCAGCATGTTATAGAGCAGGAGGAGCTGAGCAGATTGATGTACAATAAATATGGCAAATGAGGATGAAAATATGAAAAAAGGAAGCGGCACTCACCACTGCTGAATAAAAACCGTCCTTTATTCTTCACTTAAAAAGGCAAAGCCGAACAACAAGCAGACACTTAAATGAAAGCAGTAAGGCCCCTTTCACACGAGCGAGTTTTCTGCGCGGATGCGTTGCGGGAGGTGAACGCATTGCACCCACACAGAATCCTGACCCATTCATTTCTATGGGGCTGTTCACATGAGCGGTGATTTTCACGCATCACTTGTGCGTTGCGTGAAAATCGCAGCATGCTCCTCTTTGTGCGTTTTTCACGTAACGCAAGCCCCATAGAAATGAATGGGGTTGCGTGAAAATCGCAAGCATCCGCAAGCAAGTGCGGATGCGGTGCGATTTTCACACATGGTTGCTAGGAGACGATCGGGATGGAGACCCGATCATTATTATTTTCCCTTATAACATGGTTATAAGGGAAAATAATAGCATTCTGAATACAGAATGCATAGTAAAACAGCGCTGGAGGGGTTAAAAATAAATAAAAATCATTTAACTCACCTTAGTCCACTTGTTCGCGATGCCGGCATCTCCTTTTGTCCCCTTTACTGAATAGGACCTGTGGTGAGCATTAATTATAGGTCACGGACCTTTGATGAAGTCACTCCGGTCATCACATGGTACGTCACATGATCTTTTACCATGGTGAATCACCATGGTAAAAGATCATGTGACGTACCATGTGATGACCGGAATGACGTCACCACAGGTCCTGTTGCTGCACAGAGATCAGATGAAGCAAGAAGGAGATGCCGGGCCGCGAACAAGTGGACTTAGGTGAGTTAAATTTTTATTTTTATTTTTTTAACCCCTCCAGCGATGTTTTACTATGCATTCTGTATTCAGAATGCTATTATTTTCCCTTATAACCATGCTATAAGGGAAAATATTACTATTTACAGAACACCGATCCCAAGCCCGAACTTCTGTGAAGAAGTTCGGGTTTGGGTACCAAACACGCGCAATTTTTCTCACGCGAGTGCAAAACGCATTACAATGTTTTGCACTCGCGCGGAAAAATCGTGGGTGTTCCCGCAACGCACCCGCACATTTTCACGCAACGCCCGTGTGAAAGAGGCCTAAGGATTACATCAAACAAATACACTCAAGTCATTCCTGTCATTTAGTCCAAGAGGACCGAGTGCGGCTGCCTTCATATGGTCGGCTTTGAATTGTGGCAACGCTTGGTTTTATGTATCCTGGATTATTGGACAAGTGTCCATGTTGCTATGACAACTAAACACTTTGCCAATAAATACTGACGCACACTAGCGCAGTGAAGTCAGAGGCCAGACGAAGCGCGAGTTAGCGCGAAACAGACATTTCCGCTCTTGCATCCGTGGAGCTTGCATGTTATGCTCCTGTCGTTATTCCTTTTTAAGTGAAGAATAAAGGACGTTTTTTATTCAGCAGTGGTGAGTGCCGCCCCTTTTTTCATATTTTCATCCTCATTTGCCATATTTATTGAGACTTTAAATTTTTGGGCAGAGCACCACGATCACTAGCTGTCGCATCGACGGAGTGTTCCAGTGCCTGGTGCAAATTTACATCACACACAGCAGTGCCACCCATTTCTTCTTTTTCAATGCCATTTGCTTAAGATTAATGTACAGTTTTATGGGAAGAGATTTACTATAAGTCCTCATGCACACGGCCGTTGTGCGGCAGTTCTGTGCATTGTTGACCACAATTTCCAATGGGTCCGTGATCCATCTGCACCGTAAAAAAATAGAACATGTTCTATTTTTTTTGCGGTTCAGAGGCATGGACAGAAACACCACGGAAGCACTCCGTAGTGCTTCCGTGGGGTTCCGTGCCTCCGTTCCGCATCGCAGCTCCGGATTGCGGATTGTCGGGCAACAGCCATGTGCATGAGGCATAACTTGTATTTCATTAATTTAAAGGGGGTCTTGCACCTATCTCTAGACTGCTGGTACTAAAATGAGGATGGGGCAAGGGAAACCGGGGGGGGGGGGGGGGGAGGAAAGGAGGCCACCGGCCCTTTTAACTTCAACCAAATAAAACTCAGACAACTTAGTTTTATGAACCAATCTTTTACTGGGTGATGATCGGCCACAGCAAATTGTTTCCTTATTAACAAAAACTGTATCAAAACCCCACCTCCTCCACGAACCATTCCTCTGATGCGGTATACCACCCTGGGTCCTCAGGGCGTACGAACGCCAATAACTCTTTACCACGAGCTTTCATTTTCAAATGCCGCCAGCTGTGACTTCACTTCCTCCTTAACCGAACCTCAAAAGAGAGACATAATGAACCAAACTGGTCTTTCAACCAGAAACCACCATCATTATTCTTCTTCTTATTATTATTATTATTTTTTTTTTATATGAATTGTATAAAAATAAACCTGATATAAAATAAATCTGAAACCTAAGGGCGGGAGGGAGGGCAACTCGGCTTACCCTGTCAAGAGGAAGTGCTACACACTGCCCTCCTCTATATAAGCCTACCCTTATTTCTCCTCCCACCGTCTCACCCCTCCTTCCATACTCCACCTACACTTCTTTTAACCCCTTACCATCCTCTCAACTACCATCAACCCGGGGCCTATTCCTTAACCCCTACCCAGGGAAACATAAGGGGAAGGGGGACCAACAGTCCCTCATCACCCTCCTTACCCTGTCGGGTGCTCTCCAGAACAGAGCTTGCAAAGTGAATGAAAGCACTCCATGCATATGTAGCCGCCTTCATTCATTTCTATAGTACTGCTGAAAATAGCACTGGCTTGGCTATTTCTTGGCAACCCATAAAAGTGGCGCAGGTCTTGTCATAAATTAGACGTATCCTCCAGCAGTCAGAGCATCTTAACAGAAATCTATGACAGCTGAGAGCTGCCATACATTTTTGGCGCCTGAAAAATAAAAGAAGATACATTTGTCTCTTTTTTGGGCCACGCCCCTTTCCTGCCCTTGTCTCGCCACCCTTTAGGAAAAAAGTTTTCAAAATGTCGTATTTTAAAAAGTCACGAACACAGTTTGTGACTGTTTAAAGCCAATTTTCTGGCACAAGAGAGATGATAAAACGCTTCAACTTTACTTATTGTGTCACCCCTATCTTCTTGTACATTGTAAGGTTTTGTGAGCAGGGCCCTCATTCCTCTTGATTTAATTGTTGACTTGTTGAATATGTAAAGTATGATTTTGTTTTTACATGAACCCCCGATTGTAAAGCACTGCAGAATATGTTGGTGCTATATAATTATTATTATGTTGTGTGGTGTAGCGCCACTGTATCCACACAGAACATCGATCTAGTGAGCAGTGAAAGACTTGTAATGTCCCTGCCCATTACAGCTAGGGTTGAGCGAACCCAAAATGTAAAGTTCTGGTTCGTACCGAACTTTCGGATTTTTGGACCCCAGACCCGAACCCGAACTTTTCAGTAAAAGTTCGGGTTCGGTATTCGGCTATTTTATGGCGCTTTTTGAAAGGCTGCAGAGCAGCCAATCAACAAGTGTTTTACTTGTGTGCCCTTAGAAGCCATCACAGCCATGCCTACTAATGGCATGGCTGTGATTGCCCAGTGCAGCATGTGACCCAGCCTCTATATAAGCTGGAGTCATATAGCGCTGCATGTCACTCTTCTCTGATTAGTGTAGGGAGAGGATGCTGCTGCTGTGAGAGAGAATAGGACAGAATATTTAATCAGAAGTGCTTGTTAACTCATTGATCTACCTAGATTTAGTTTTGTGGGTGCAGTGCACAATCTTTTTACCCTGCCCTGAGCCCAGTGACCCAGAAAAATTACTTTTATCCGTCTGTTAGTTAGGTGGGCGGCGGGGGCCATTTTATGCAAGTTCTGTGCACCAGTACAGCATATGTGCATTTGTGACAGTCAAATAGAAACTTGAAATTCTGCAATTACATTCTGGGTTTAAAAAAAAATCACCCATTTTTGCCAATACCCTACATCTGTGGCCCTTGCAGCTTTTGCCTGTGTGCAATTTAAGCTTGAAATACTGCAAACATTTTCCGGGTTTTAAAAAACACCCTTTTTGGGCAAAATACTCAATTTTACAGCCCTTGCTGCATCTGTCAGTGTGAAATTCAAACGTTATATACTGCTGCCATATTCTGTTATTAAAAAAACACCCATTTAGGGCAAAATCCTAATTTTGCGGCGTTTGCTTGAAATACTTGAATAATTTTCTGGGTTTTAAAAAACACCCTTTTTGGGCAAAATACAACATTTTACAGCCCTTAGTGCATCTTTCAGTGTGAAACACAAGCGTTAGATACTGCTGTCATATTTGGTTATTAAAAGAAAACCCATTTTGGGCAAAAAACTACATTTGCGGCCTTGTCTACATCTGTCAGTGTGAGATACAAGCTTTAAATACAGCAATAATATTCTGGGTTTAAAAAAACACTGTCATTGTGAGATACACGCATTAGATTCTGCTGTTCTATTCTGTTATTAAAAAAAACACCCATTTTGGGCAAGATCCTAAATTTGAGAAATATGAGGAGAGCGTCAAATAACAGACTTGGCCCAGGTTGTTGTGCTGCTGGTGGAGCTCCTGTTGCAGGGAGAGGACGTGGTCGATCTGTGCCAGCTACACGCACAAGTGAAACACCTTCCTCAGGTGCAAGTAGGAGACATAACCTTCAGTGGTATTTGGTTTGGCCTAATGCGGCTCTACGAATGGTGAGGCCAGAACAAGAACAGGCGATAGTAGATTGGGTTGCTGACAGTTCCCTTCAGTTCCTTTACATTGTCTCCCACCCAGTCTCCTGCTGAAAGATCAGAATTGGCACCTGCAGCCGATGTCCATCAGTCTTTCACCTCACCCTCTTGCAAATCAGCGAAGCAGTCTGAGCCCCAAGTCATGCAGCAGTCTCTTCTGCTTTTTGATGACTCTGCTAGCAGGGTTTCCCACGGCCATCCACCTAGCCCTGCCCCAGAAGTTGAAGAGATTGAGTGCACTGATGCCCAACCACTTATGTTTCAAGATGAGTACATGGGAGAACCACCGCAGCACGTCTCGGATGATGACGAAACACAGGTGCCAACTGCTGTGGCTTTCGAAAGACCGACAAGGAGGGCAGGGCTGAAGACTGGGTGGAAGATGATGTGGAGGACGATAAGGTCCTCGACCCCACATGGACTCAAGGTCATGCGAGTGACCTGTGTAGTTCAGAGGAAGAGGGGGTGGTCGCACAGAGCCACCAGCCCAGCAGAAGAGGGAGCAGGGTGCAAAAGCGGAGCAGCTGTCCCCTAGACAGTACGCCTGCTACTGCCCACCGCAGCAAGGGACCGAGCACACCAGAGCCAGCTCCAAGGAGTTCCTTGGCATGGCAGTTCTTCAGACAATGTGCTGACGACAAGACACGAGTGGTTAGCACGGTGTGCAATTGCAATAAGCAGGACACCGGGTCAGTGGGCATGCTATGCAGTGGGTCAGTTTATATGTATATAAGTTTGTGATGCCAGTTGCAGCTTGTTCAGGTACTGTAGCAGGGCCCTTTAAGATCTTATGAGCTCACGTACTAGGTAAGGAATGCCAGAGGGGGATATTGTCTCTGTATAGCAGATTTGGTAGTGTCAACGGTGTCTCCTACCTGTGGTACGGCTGGACTCCTGTATCCCGGCTCACATGCAACAAAATGAGTGCTGTTAATAGGAGTAACTGAGGAATGATGGAATTCCACACAGATAATAGGGTCCAACTTGTCTTTATTTAGTGGTTTGCAGCTTTGATCCATACAGTGTACAGCTTCAGTCTAGGATCCCAGCAGGTATTGGCAATATGTGGCAGGAATTTAGTATTATGCATATGATCATACACCTATTAGAATCTGGCAGGTATCTATCTTCTGCTCTGTCTTCAGTCTGCTTGGTATGGGCCTGACTAGCTGAAGAGGTTCTTATCTTCTCTTGGTTTTGGGATCTTTACTTACAGGACTGCTCGCAGGGTATGATGGTGGCTTCCTGGAGATCTGATAGTTCTGTAGATGGCTGCTTTCTCTGTTCACCCTGAGGTAAGGGACTCAGGCTGGGAAGGTTGATCTTGGGCCTCAGCAGAGGCTTGAATCCTTGGTTGGGGTCCCTGTTTCTGGGAGCTCCTACTAACACAGCCTACCCCAGCAGGGGGGTGGCTCACACTCACTTGAACTTTCTTTCCTCTCACTGAAGTAGGATGTGGGAACATTCCACTCCTCCTCAGAAAGGGGGGAGCTATCCTGGAATGGACTATTCCAGTCTAGGTCTGTTAACTAACTATGGTCTGCTTACATATTGCTGCCACCTGCTGGTGTACATTAAGAATTACAGCAAATATATAAAATACAGGCAAAGAAATACATACATTGGTAATGCACGGTTATATTACATCAGATGGAAATACACATGTACACCTATCATGATGAAGCAGGGTGAAAGATTTTAGTGACATACTCTGGGATGTTACATACCCGCTTACTTTAAGTGAAGCCGTCCTCGGCGCATGGTAGATGGTTGAGGAATAAGCTCTGGGTACTCAATAAATACAAAGTGCTGCATGAACATACATAAAATGACGTACAAAGACAAAACATTTACCGGTTTCCTCGAGGTTCCTGCCCGCTAGCATAAGGTGTCCAACACACAGTTTACTTATCTTGGTATAACCAGGTAACCTATAACTGCACAAAGCAAACATTACTGACTGACTTTTGGGATATCGTCCACCAATATCAAAGAAAGCATGGGGGTGTCTTTACTCCGTAATCCCACCATTATGTAATGCAAAGCCCGCAAATGAAAGGGTGGCTTTATCCTGTATTCCCTTCCCTGCACCATAGCCTGAAGAAATTTGGCTTATAGCACGATCACTATGATGTCTAAGAGGAAGCTAAATATAAGGCTCTAAGGCTTGAGGTACCATACCTTAGGCAAATGCTCAGAAGGGGAGGTATTTATCTTCTCCGTGTCTTCTGTCAAGTCACAGGAGGAGGGCAGTACGTTCCCATGGATCTCCTGGAAATGAGACACCTCCGGATGGGAACAATCCGGAACATTTAACGAGCGGGAAGGAGCAGCCTAGGGCTTCTAACGATTCCCGAAGCAACAGGGTGTAACTAGACCTGTCAGGACTTACCACCTTGTCCTACCCAGGTGTAGGCCATTACTATTCAATGTCCATATGAAGACAGTCCGTATGAAGGGGGGAAAAAACAAGAGCTGTAAAAAGGCACACTTTAAGTAAATTGCGACATTTTTAGTTAAGTGCAACGGTTAAGTGCAATCATCATAAACAGTGCATAAATTCACATTGTGGCATCTAGGAGAGAATACACACAATGGGCAGGTTATCTTGAACGTTGCATAACACTTGTAAACTGGTTACAATGACATAAATTATTAAATAGCATGACAATTGAGTGCAAGCTTTTATGTTGCAAACATTTTATAAAATAGTGCAAATTTTATAAGTGCAAGAATAGGCTCAACAATAACTTGAGTCCTTATTCCTGGAAGTGCTTGAAGTTGCAGAATCCTCTGGAAACTGACAAAAGTTATTTGCAATCCACAGGGCAAAAGGGTTAAAATGTCATATAATAATAGCAACAGGCTATCAAGTAACCTGAGAAAGGGGATAAAACTTTCAACTTGGACATAAGGGGTTAAGTGCTGATGGGGGGAGTCCTAACTGGCATGACCATCTGGATGAGGACAAACAATGACAACCTGGAACAAAACGGTTAAAAGCACACAACATGCCAAACAGGTCCTCACCCGTCAGGTAGCAGTCCACGGAGTGGCTCCCAAAACAATGTCATTTGTTGGATATTCTTTGTAGTGGGGACACCTTATAAGTAGGTGTCCAGCTCCTCATCACTACTAGAGCTGCTAAACCTCATCAGAGGATGTTCTAGCCTCTGCTGGTAGCTGAGGGTAGTGTTGGTAGTGGTGCACCACTGCCCTCTACCGGTTGCTGTAGGAGTTGGCTGTGCAGACAGCCTGGTGAATGCTGCAGTTGCTTGCCGCAGACCGGAATCCACAGCCGGTGCAGGTAGTGGCAGAATCTCTGGCTGCAAAGGTTCAGGAAGGCCTGGAGCAGTTTGTGAAGGCTGCTTCCTGGGCAGCATGTAAGGTGGCATAAAACATGGCTGTACTTTAGGGTTAAACGTGAGCACACTGTTATTTATCTGTCCCTCCCTCAGGGTTGGTGGTGGTGACAGGTCCGGTATTAGTGGTGCCGGTGCAGGTTGTGCCTTTTCTTTGAATAACAAGCGGCCATCAGGGGTTTCTTGGAGGCACCTGGTCCTGCCCACAGAGCCTGGGTCCTCCTGACAGGTCTCTGGGGTGACGGCAGGGGAGAGTGGCTTTTGTAACAGGGTGACTGCCGCAGCAAAGAGTCCCTGCATGGAACGCATGGGGGTGTACTCCACCTGGTCCCCAATATACAAATTTTGCCTTTCCTGGGGCAAATAATGTCTCTTCACAGACCGGCGGCCTACAAACACCTCAGTCCCAGAATAATTGTCCTGGAGGAACCCCACACCATAGAACTGTTCCGGTTCTCCTGGCTAACTTGGGGTTCGCCTGGTGGGGGGTCATCGATCACCTGCTTCGCCCATTCCTCAACAGCCGACTTGTACTCCCACGCGGTCTGGGCAAAAGCAGTAATCTCATGTGGGACATCTGGGTTTAGGCTGCGGAGCTTGGCGTAGCTGGGCGGCGGAGTGGAATCCCAAGCCCCCTCCGCCGCACCAGTAGGTGGCTGTGGCTTTGCGGGCCTAAGACTGATGCGGGAGCTGGAGTTTCTGGACGTGACGGTGGGACGGACGCGGACCGGGCCTGGGCCTCAGGGAGCGGGGTTGCTCCTACCTGATGACGCGGCCGGGCGGCCGGTTCCGGTGTCCTCTGGTCACGGTTCTGCAACTCCATCTTCGACTGTGCCACAGTCTGGATACTGGCTTCAGCAGCGACGGCCCCTGCGGTGGATGACTCGACGTCCACTTTTATCTGTATGGTTGCGTCGCCTTCCGCGGGGGTCCTTGCGTCAGCGGAGGGATCCACGGCCTCCGGGAACTCAATCAGGCCCTGGCTCTCCACATCAGGGATCGGGGCTTCAGCGGCGGCCTTCTCCGACTCCTCTGGGATGCTAGACAGGACAGGGGATGTCGGGTCTTTGGGCACGGAGGGATCCACTGCCTCCGGCCTGGAACCAAAGGTCGACGGTCCACGCTTCTGCATAAGCTGGGAGACCTGAATCTCCAGCGGCTGTTCTGGATACACGTCCTCTCCTCCGATGGACATTTCGCTCCACCTGGGACGCGGGCAGGCCATGCTTTCTGCTCTCCTACACACACTGATCTCCAGAACTAAGGGAGGGGTGCAGAGGGTGGAGTCTTTATTACCTCGGGCCAGGTCAGTGACAAGTTCATGGAGGGCGTTCTCTATTTTTCCCGCTCCTGAAGGGGCGTATTCGACATCTTTGCGCCTTTCTTGAGGGGGTGTCGCTAGATTTTCCCGCTTCTGGGGGGCGTAGACAGCATTTTCGCGCTCCTGGGAGGGCGTTTCTTTGTTCCTTTGTTCTTTGGCATGAAGATGAAGCGCCATTTTAAAACGAATATGGCGAATTTCCACAATGTCGAATTAACTCTTTGAATGCTGTAGCGCACGTGCAGCGCTTTCTTGGCACAGCAATACAAGTAAGAAAGTCACTTTTTTAGCGACCTTTGCACAATCTTCAGCCCTTATTATACTGTGAAACATGCGGTTTTAAGTCCGTTTTTAGTGCACAATTAGATGCGGTTATGTTTTTAGGGATGGACACACAATTCAATCCGATCCTGTTCGTGACGCCACTTGATGCAATGAGCAGGACACCGGGTCAGTGGGCATGCTATGCAGTGGGTCAGTTTATATGTATATAAGTTTGTGACGCCAGTTGCAGCTTGCGCAGGTACTGTAGCAGGGCCCTTTAAGATCTTATGAACTCACGTACTAGGTAAGGAATGCCAGAGGGGGATATTGTCTCTGTATAGCAGATTTGGTAGTGTCAACGTTGTCTCCTACCTGTGGTACGGCTGGACTCCTGTATCCCGGCTCACATGCAACAAAATGAGTGCTGTTAATAGGAGTAACTGAGGAATGATGGAATTCCACACAGATAATAGGGTCCAACTTGTCTTTACTTAGTGGTTTGCAGCTTTGATCCATACAGTGTACAGCTTCAGTCTAGGATCCCAGCAGGTATTGGCAATATGTGGCAGGAATTTATAAGTATTCTGCATCTGATCATATGCCTATTAGAATCTGGCAGGTATCTATCTTCTGCTCTGTCTTGAGTCTGCTTGGTATGGGCCTGACTAGCTGAAGAGGTACTTATCTTCTCTTGGTTTTGGGATCTTTACTTACAGGACTGCTCGCAGGGTATGATGGTGGCTTCCTGGAGATCTGATAGTTCTGTAGATGGCTGCTTTCTCTGTCCACCGGCTGAGGTAAGGGACTCAGGCTGGGAAGGTTGATCTTGGGCCTCAGCAGAGGCTTGAATCCTTGGTTGGGGTCCCTGTTTCTGGGAGATCCTACTAACACAGCCTACCCCAGCAGGGGGTGGCTCACACTCACTAGAACTTTCTTTCCTCCCCCTGAAGTAGGATGTGGGAACATTCCACTCCTCCTCAGAAAGGGGGAAGCTAGCCTGGAATGGACTATTCCAGTCTAGGTCTGTTAACTAACTATGGTCTGCTTACATATTGCTGCCACCTGCTGGTGTACATTGAGAATTGTAGCAAATATATAAAATACAGGCATAGAAATACATACATTGGTAATGCACGGTTATATTACATCAGATGGAAATACACATGTACACCTAACTTGATGAAGCAGGGTGAAAGAGTTTTAGTGACATACTCTGGGATGTTACACAATCAGAGCCTGAAGCAAGGCATAAACGTTCGCAACCTGAGCACAACCTGCATGACCAAGCATCTAAGTGCAAAGCACGAGCTGCAGTGGAGTAGACACCTCAAAAACCAAGAAAGGTCTCTGGCTCCTCCTGCTTCTTCTTCTGCTGCAGTCTTGGCCTCTTCATCCACCTCTAGAGTGAAAGTAGCACCTACCACCCCGCAAACAGAGCATCTGCCAGCAAAACCACCACCTGGGTCACCAAGCATCTCCACAATGTCCCACGGAAGCGTTCAGCTCTCCATCTCCCAAACACTGGAGCGGAAGAGGAAGTACCCCTCTACCCACCCACGATCCCTGGCCCTGAATGCCAGCATTTCAAAATGACTGTCCTTTGAAATGCTGTCATTCCGTCTGGTGGAGACGGAGAGTTTTAAAAGCCTTATGGAGTTGGCTGTCCCACAATACGTTGTGCCCAGGCGCCACTACTTTTCCAGGCGTGCCATCCCTTCCCTGCACAACCAAGTGGGGGACAAAATCAGGTGTGCACTGGGCAACGCCATCTGTGGCAAGGTCCAACTAACTAAGGATACTTGGACCAGTAAGCACGGTCAGGGACGTTATATCTCCCTAACAGCACACTGGGTAAATGGAGTGGCGGCTGGGACTGAGGCGGATAGCAGTTTGGCGCATGTCCTTCCACCACCGAGGATTGCAGGGCGCTTTGCTTTGCCACCTGTTGCTTCCTTCTCCTACTCCGCTTCCTCATCCTCTACCGGCTCCTCATCCAGTCAGCGTAACACCTTCACCACCAACTTCAGCACAGCCAGGGGTAAACTACAGCAGGCAGTTTTAAAATGTATCTGTTTGGGGGACAAATCTCACACCGCGCAGGAGCTGTGGACGGGCCTTGAATAACAGACCATTGAGTGGTTGGTGCCAGTGAACTTCAAGCCCGGCCTGGTGGTGTGCAATAATGGGCGAAATCTCGTAGCAGCTATGGGACTAGCCGGTTTGACTCACATCCCTTGCCTGGCGCATGTGCTGAATTTGGTGGTTCAGAGGTTCCTTGAAAATTACCCCGATATGTCATGGCTGCTGCGGAAAGTGCGGGCCGTCTGTGCGCGCTTTTGGTGTTTTCACCCTGCTGCTGCTCGCCTGTCAGCGCTGCAGCGTAACTTTGGCCTTCCCGCTTTCCGCCTTATATGTGACGTGCCCACAAGGTGGAACTCCACCTTGCACATGCTGGCCAGACTGTGCAAGCAGCAGCAGGCGATAGTGGAGTTTCAGCTGCAGCACGCATGAGTGAGTCACTCTGTGAAACAGTACCACTTCGCCACAAATGACTGGGCCTCCATGTGAGACCTGTGTTCCTTGTTGCGCCATTTCGAGTACTCCACTAACATGGCCAGTGCCGATAACACCGTTCTCAGCGTTACTATCTCACTTCTATGCCTCCTTGAAAAAACGCTGCTGGCAATGATGGAAGAGGATGTGGCACAGGAGAAAGAGGAAGGGGGGGGAGGGATCATTTCATAGGGTTTACGGCCAGTCATTCACAAGTGGCTCCGAGGGTTTGTTCCTGCACCCACTAACCCAAGGTACACAATTGTCCAGCCAGGGCACAGTTCTGGAGGATGACGAGGTGGAGGATGAGGAGGAGGAGATGGAGGAGGAGGAACCATGTTCACAGCAGGGTGGCACCCAAACCAGCTCATGGCCATCACTGGTGCGTGGCTGGGGGGATACAGAGGACACAGACGATACACCTCCCACAGAGGACAGCTTTTCGTTGCCTCTGGGCAGCCTGGCACACATGAGCGATTACATGCTGCAGTGTCTCCGCAACGACCACAGAGTTGCCCACATTCTATGTGCACACCTACACGTACTGAATGACGGGTCAGCCCCCTTCAACTTTTGGATATCCAAATTGGACACATGGACTGAGCTTGCCCTTTACGCCTTGGAGGTGCTGGCCTGCCCTGCAGCCAGTGTATTGTCTGAACGTGTGTTTAGCACGGCAGAGGGCGTTATCACAGACAAGTGCAGCCGCATGTCCACAGCCAATGTGGACAAGCTCACATTCATTAAAATGAACCAGGCATGGATCCCTCAGGACTTTCCGTACCTTGTGCAGAATAAACATGTATACTGGCCTTAACCAGCCATTCTTATACTACAGCGCAATTGCTCATTTTTGTATTTTGGATATTTCACACTCTTTTGGAGTGTGTACCCTAATAAAAAAAAATAATTAAAACCAAAAACCATTGTTGGCTACCTCGTCCTCCTCTACCACCACTTCCACCTACTCCGCTACGTCCACCGCCTCCTCAAACTCCTACTTTATATCGACCTCCGCCTCATAAATCAAGTTTATTTTATTTTTTATTTGTGCGTATTTTATGTCATTTCACTAATTTGGCTGTTAAATTCACGAATTTTTGGGTGTGATATGCCACTGCTATACCCAGTAGACAGTAAAAAAAAATTCACTAATTTGTATGTTACATTCTTGGGTGACATTTGACCTTTTTTGCAGTGATTAAACCCCTGCTCTGCATAGGTGACAGGGAATTACATTTCAAAAATTATTCTTAAATTGATGAGCGCCGCCTCCTTTCATTCAATGCTTAAACGTTAACAACTTGTCCCACATTTGCGCTTCAATAATTTGTCCCACTTTTCCCCTCGATCATATTTAATTTCAAACAATTAACCTCCCTTGGATGTGGTCTCTCTTTCTCACTCTCCCTCTTTGGCGTGGAACCCTGATTTGCCGATAACCATGATCAACATGGTAGGCTCAGAAAAGAACATTAAAAGTTGATAGAGAAGATATCTAAATGGATCGTGGACGTCACAGCAGAAGTTATCTAGAGTCAACAAAGCGGCAGCAGGGTCTCTCCTGTCTAACGTTTCTAAATCCTAAATACCCCAGTGACATTCCCTATAATGTTTTATTAATCATTCCAATAACAGGGCATCTTAAGAGTCCTGTATTGTTATTTATCGTCACTACCTCCCCAAGTCGGGAGTGGGAAATTGCCGCGCGCCCCCTCCTTTCCTTCAATTCTTTAGTTTTAATAGCTTCTCCCACATTTCCGCTCCATCACAATTAAATTTCATCCATTGATCTCCCTTGGATGTGCTATACCTTTCTCACGCTCCCTCTCCGGCGTGGAACCCTGATTCGCCACTAACCGTGATCAACATGGTAGGCGCAGAAAAGATTATCGGAAGTTGATAGAGCAGACATCCAATAGGATCGTGAACATCACAGGGACATGCGACATGGTGGGGCAGTATGTGTGCACACGCCTATACGAACTGACTGATGTGTCTCCCCCCTGGAACTTCTGTGTCTCCAAATTGGGCACATGGCCTGAGCTTGACCTTTACGCCTTGGAGGTGCTGGCCTTCCCTGCAGCCAGTGTATTGTCTGAACGTGTGTTTAGCATGACTGGAGGGGGTTATAACAGGTTATATTTCCCAATGTTTTCTGGTGTACCCCAATTTAAAAAAATATAAATAAATTTAAAACCAAAAAGCAGTGTAGGCTACCTCCTCCACCGCCACCGCTTCAACCTACACCGCCACATCCACTGCCTCCTCAACCTCCTACTCCATATGGACCTTGAGATTATTATTTTTTATTTTTACGTATTATATGTTATTTAAAGTCATTTCCTTATCCACATTTGCTTGCAGAGCACTTGCCATGCTCTTAACCACAGTTTGCTGGCATTTACAGCGCTCTATCCCTTTCCATAAATTTTTTAGAGCCATTTTAGTGCTCAAAAGTTGTGGTCTCCATTGACTTCAATGGAGTTTGGGTTCGGGGTCAAGTTCGGGTCCCAAACCCGAACTTTTTTGTGAAGTTCGGCCGAACCCGAACATCCAGGTGTCCGCTCAACTCTAGTTACAGCTGCTCCACGTGTTTATGGTGGTGAGGACCTTGCCACACGTTGACACTTCCGAAGAGTGACCCACGTTCTCGGCCATGTGAGAGTACAAGGCAGGGATAGGTATCTTCATTGAGGTTGAGCACATGCTCTTCCGACTTCAGTATGTACACAAATGAATTGCTGGGCAGGTATTGTTGTTTCCTGCCCACACATTCTGTTATGGTTTACTGATGATGAAGCAGAAGAGGTGCAGGAGAAGTTGTAGCTGATGATATTGATGGTGATGGAGATGGAGATGACTGTTTGACCTGGCTTCTAGAATGACGAGGAGGAAAAGGACAGTTTTGTTCACGCTGCTGGCAAGTTTGATTTTCCTATGTTAGACTACTTTAACACTTGCGTTACCTGAGAAAAATGCTTTTGTTTTGTCCCCATTCATTGTCAATGGGGACAAAACTGAACTGAACAGAAGGGAATGCACCAGAATGCATTCCATTCCATTTGGTTGTGTTCCCAAACCGGAGCAAGCTGCGGTTTTCTGTTCGGCATGGGATGCGGAGCAAAACGTTTTCTCGGACACAGCAGAAATCAGATCTGGCACCCATTGACTTTCTATGGAGTTCATGATGGATCCGTCATTGCTATTTTGAAGATAATACAACCGGATCCGTTCATAACGGATGCAGGCGGTTGTGTTATCAGAAATGGAAGCGTTCTTGCTGATCCTTGCCGGATCAGGCAAAAACTCAAGTGTGAAAGTAGCCTTAGGCCTAATGCACACGGCTGTTGCAATATGCGGGCACCGGCTGTGTGCTCCCCGCATCACGGATGCAGACCCAATCCGGAGCTGCAGTATAGTCTTTTTAGAAGACAACACTAATTAAAAAATTTTGGAAAAAATAAATAAACCTTATTGCAACGTCACTCATCTCTAATATAGTATCCATTACTTAATATTTCCTCCAAAGCTGCTTCATATCAATGCTACTCTGATATCTCTAACAATGGATATTAAACCATGGGTTATTGTCACCAAGGGATACCGTAATCCTCGGTGCTTTAATCTGCATTACAACTAGGTTTAGGATTTATTTACTTAAAGGGGTTGTGTGTCCAGTACATATTGATGGGTCAGATATTGATGGCCTATCCTGAGGATACTGTAGGTCATCAATATGTACTGACTGCACATTGCCTTTAATATAATGTGGATTTATTTTAAATTATCATTATGATAATCATTATTTTTGTCTATGTGGGGAAGTCATAAAAAAATGTTCTCTAAATGGTCTTGCGTTTTTTAAATGCATACCCATGTAAAATAATACCTTTATGAGGCTTGTTAACTATGCTTAATATACGTCCTTCTTTCCTTTCAGCTTCAAGTAACATTTCTGGTTGTTCATCAGGCTTTGAAACTCAAATACCCAGGTAGGTGATGGGTGATGACTAGAGTTGAGAGAATCGAAGTTTAAAGTGGTAACGAATCAGATTTTTTCTAAAATGGTTGCTGCACGCGTTAAAAAGAGGAAATAAGAAGCTCTGGAATGAGGGAAGCTATTCTATTACACCTTGCTGCACTAATTGGGGTTAAAAAGTGTTATAATACTACAGATTTTAGGTTATTCACATTCTTTTATACATAATTCAATTCGTTTTGATTGTGTAATTGGAGTGAAATTGTAGCTTGATACTACAGATTTGATGGTGTTCACATTCTTTTATGCATAATTCAATCCTCCTTAAATGTTGAATTGGGGTGAAATTACGGTATGAGACTACAGATTTTAGGGTGTTCACATTCTTTTATACGTAAGTAAATCCATTAATCCTTAATTGTGTAATTGGGTTGAAATATTGGTCTGATACTACAGATTTTGGGGTGTTCACGTTCTTTTATACATAATTGAATTCGTTTTAATTGTGTAATTGGGGTGAAATTGTGGCGAAATTGTGGCTTCATACTACAGATTTTATGGTGTTCACATTCTTTTATACATAAATTCAATCTCCCTTAAATGTGTAATTGGGGTGAAATTACGGTTTGATGATACAGATTTTGGGGTGTTCACATTCTTTCATACATAAGTAAATCCATTAATTCTTAATTGTGTAATTGGGGTGAAATTGCGGCCTGATACTACAGATTTTAGGAGGTTCACGTTCTTTTTCACATAATTCAATCCTTCAATCCCTAATTGTGTAATTGGGGTGAAATTGCGGCCTAATCCTACAGATTCCAGGGTACTCACATTCTTTTACATATAAGTATATCCATTCATAATTGATCCTGGGGTGAAATTATGGCTTGATACTACAGATTTTATGGTGTTCATGTTATTTTTCACATAATTCAATCATTTAATCCCTAATTGTGTAATTTTGGGTGAAATTGCGGCCTGATATTACAGATTTTAGGGTGCTCACTTTCGGAGGCATCGCTAAAGGCTCCTGGGCCCTGGTGCAAGAATTCAGCTTGCCCCCCCCCCCCCCTCTTCATTCAGCACTTTGTGGCATGTGCAGGGTGCACCTAGCCTTTCTACAGCCTGAGGTAAAAATTAAAACACCCCCCCCATGCCAAATTCTCAACCTATAGGGCTCATGCACACGGCCGTTTCCGGGCCGTGGACATATTCCGCCCCGCATACGGCAGGTCCGCAATACACGGGCACTGGCCGCTTGCATCCCGCGGAGGCACGGAACGGAAGCACTACGGAGTGCTTCTGTGGGTTTTCTGTCCATGCCTCTGCACCGCAAAAAAGTAGTGCGTGCACTACTTTTTTGCTATGTGGACAGATCATCGACCCATTCAAGTTAAATGGGTCTGGATCTGTCTGCGGCATCCGCACAGTCGTGTGCATGAGCCCTAACCCATTCCCTCCAGTCCTACTGTTAAAGGTGTTGTCCTTTTTACTACTGATGACCTATTCTCAGGTCCCCCGGCACCCCAGTCGATCAGCTGCTTGGATAGGTCAGCGCTCATATCAGAGCTGCTTTTTCTGCTCTGTTTACCTGTTCGCTGCTGCAATGGCAGTGGTGAGCAAGTAAACAGAGCAGCACTCGTACGGAAAAAAAAATGAAGTGGACAACCCGTTTAAAGACATACTTGGAAAACATTACATACAGCCCTACAGAACATATAGAGTAATACATCCCCACATATGTACCTCTTACATCCAGTGACATCTCCTCTAATGTAGATATTCTTTCATTATCTTCTCCTTTCAGACCAGACTTCTTTCAGCCATGTCTCGTCTCTGCAGAGTAGTTTCCTACTTTTCCATCATCAGCCCCTCATCACCAAATCCTGCCCCCCAGTACTGTGCCTCCCAATACTATCCTGCAGAAACAGTCCCCCTGAAAATACTGGTACTGCACCAGTACATAAATACCCCTTAATATTATGCACCAGTACAAAAAATATACCTCTATGTCAGACCCCATATAAGACACCAGTTTTAGACCTCAGATCACGCCCCCATTAGATCTGTCAGACTCCAGCCCGAATATATGACCTCAGATAAGAACTCCATTAGACCTCTTAGATGCGACCCCATTAGACATTCAGACCCCCATATAAGACCCCCATTAGACCTCCAGACCCCACATCAAACCTCAGACCAGACCTCCAGACACACATTTAAACCCCCAATGAGACCTCTATTAGACTTCCAGACCCCCACTAGACCTTCAGACCACCAATCAGACCTCCAGACCCCCAATCAGACCTCAAGACCCCCAATCAAACCCCCATTAGACTACCAGACCCCAATCATACCCCCATTAGACCTTCATATCGCCAATCAGATCCCTATTAGACCTCCAGACCCCAAATCATACCTCCAGACCCCCAAACAAACCTCCAGACCACACATATCAAACTTCAGATCAGCTCACACCCCCATTAGCTCTCCATGTCAGACTCCGTCCCAATATATGACCTCAGATAAGACCCCCATTAGACCTCCAGACCCCCATTAGACCTTCAGACCCCCATATAAGACCCCCAATTAGACAGCCAGACCCCTAAATCAGACCTCAGACCAGATCTCCAGATCCCCATTAGACCATAGACCAGACCTTTAGAACCCCAATCAGACCCCTATTATACCCCCAATCAGACCCCTAATAGACCTCTAGTCCCCCATTCAGCCCCCTATTAGAGCTCCAGACCCCCAATCAGACACCCATAAGACCTCTAGACCCCCAACCAGACACCCATTAGACTTCCAAACCCCCAATCCGACCCCCATCAGACCTCCAGACCCCCAATCAAACCCCCATTTGACCACCAGACCCACATTAGACCTCCAGACCCCTAATAAGACCTCCAGATCCCCAAGAAGACCTCCAGACCCCACATATCAAGCTTCAGATCACACCCCCATTAGTTCTCCATGTCAGACTCCGCCCCAATATATGACCTCAGATAAGACCCCCATTAGACCTCTTAGATGGGACCCCCATTAGACCTTCAGACCCCATAAAAGACACTCATTAGACCACCATTCCCCCACATCAGACATCAGACCAGAACTCCAGATCCCCAATCAGCCCCCCATTAGACCTCCAGGCCGCATTAGTCCTCCAGACCCCCAATAGACCTTCAGATCCCCAATCAGCCCCCCATTAGACCTCTAGACCTGCAATCAGCCCCCCATTAGACCTCCAGACCCCCAATAAGAACCCCATTAGAGCTCTAGACCCCCAATCAGCCCCCCATTAGACCTCCAGCCTCCCAAACAGACCCCTATCAGACCTCCAGACCCCCAATCAGACCCCTATTAGACTTCTAGAACCCCAATCAGCCCCCTATTAGAACTCCACACCCCACAATCAGACCCCCAGACTCCCAATTAGACCAGCATTAGACCTCCAGTCTCCCAATCAGACCAGCATTAGACTTCCACACCCCCATTAGTTCTCCAGACCCCCAATAGACCTCCATACCCACAATCAGATCTCCAAGAAAAACCCCATTAGACCTCCAGACTCCAAGCAGACCCCCATTAGACCTTCAGACCCCCAATCAGACCTCCAGACCCCACATATGAAACCTTAGATCAGATCACATCCCCTTTAGATCTCCATGTCAGACTCCGCCCCAATATATGACCTCAGATAAGACCCCCCATTAGACCTCTTAGATGCAACCCCCATTCGATCTTCAGACCCCCATATAAGACTCCCGTTAGACCGCCATTCCCACACAGACCTCAGACCAGACCTCCAGAACCCAAATCGGAGCCCCATTAGACTTTCGGACCCCCACCAGACCCCCATTAGATCTCCAGACAACCAATCAGACCTCAAACCAGACCTCCAATCAGACCCCCATTAGACTTCCAGAACCCCAATCAGCCCCCATTAGACCTCTAGACCCCCAATCAGCCCCCCATTAGACCTTCAGACCCACATTAGTCATTCAGACCCACAATCGACATCCATACCCCTAATCAGCCCCTCATTAGACCTCCAGATGCCCATTAGTCCTTCAGACCCCCAATCAGACCCCCATTAGATGTCCAGACTCCCAATCAGACCCCCATTTGACTTCTAGAACTCCAATCAGACCCCCATTAGACCTCCAGACTCCCAATCAGACCCCCATACCCCCAAATCAGACCTCCAGGCCTCCAAGAAAACCCCCATTAGACCTCCAGACCCCCAAACAGACCTCCAGACCCCAATTATCAAACCTCAGATCACACCTCCTTTAGATCTCTGTCAGATTCCGCCCCAATATATGACCTCAGATAAGACCCCCATTAGACCTCTTAGATTCAACCTTCAGACCCCCATATAAGACCCCCATTAGACCAGCATTCCCCCACATCAGACCTCAGACCAGACCTCCAGACCCCAAATCAGCACCCCATTAGACTTCCAGACCCCCAATCAGTCCCCCACTAGACCTCTAAACCACCAATCAGCCCCCATTAGACCTCCAGACCCCATTAGTCCTCCAGACCCCCAATCATACCCCCATTAAACCTCCAGACCCCCAATCAGCCCCCATTAAACCTTTAGATCCCCAATCAGCCCCCTATTAGACCTCTAGACTCCCAATCAGACCCCCATTAGACTTCCACACCCCTAATCAGACCCCCATTAGTCCTCCAGACCCTCAGACTCTCAATCAGACCCCCATTAGACCTCCATACCCCTAATAGGACCTCCAAGCAAACCCCATTAGACCTCCAGACCCCAATTAGACCTCCATACCCCCAATAAGACCCCCATTAGACCTCCAGACTACCAATCAGACCTCCAGACCCCACATGTCAAATCTCAGATCAGATCCCACCTCCATTAGATCTCCATGTCAGACTCTGCCGCAATATATGACCTTGTTAGACC
The DNA here is from genome assembly GCF_905171765.1 of Bufo bufo. NCBI lineage: Eukaryota > Metazoa > Chordata > Amphibia > Anura > Bufonidae > Bufo > Bufo bufo. The sequence goes on from NC_053393.1 coordinate 460,968,261, forward strand.
TCCAGACCCCCATTAGACCACCATTCCCCGACATCAGACCTCCAGACCCCCAATCAGACCCCCATTAGACCTCCAGACCCACAATATGCCCCCCATTAGACCTCTAGACCTCAATCAGCCCCCTATTAGACCTTGAATCAGGCCCTCATTAGACTTCCACACCCCCAATCAGACCCCCATTAGTCTTCCAGACCCCCAATCAGACCCCTATTTGGCCTACAGACTCCCAATCAGACCCCCATTTGACCTCTAGACCCCCATTAGACGTCTAGACCTCCAATCAGACTTCCAGACCCCCAATGAGACCCCCATTAGACATCCAGACCCCCAATCAGACCTCGAGCCACAATCAAGCCCCTATTAGACCTTCAGTCCCCCAATCAGACCTTCAGACCCCCATTAGACCTCTAGACCCCCAATCAAACCCCTATTAGACTTTTACACCCCCAATCAGACCCCCATTAGACCTCCAGACTTCCAGTCAGACCCCCATTAGACTTCCACTGACCAAATACTGACCGTGTGAAAGTGGATTCTCAAAAGACAGAATCTGTTTTTTTGGGTTTGTTTTTGTGATGTGTAGTGTACGGGAACTGTAATACCCGTCACTACAAAAGTGTCACTTGGTGTGCTGTCGTCCCTCCTTAATTATGGGGATGTTGGTATATGTCAGTTTTATAAAATGTCATGTAATGTAATGCTATGTATTTCCCTATTGCTGTAAGGCTTGCATGTACAGGCCTGCTAGGGGTGTCATTCCAGCTTCTAGTCACTAGAGGGAGCTAGGGAGCCCTAGTATATATAAGGCCCAGTCAGGGAAGTGAAGGGAGACGGAGTCTAGTGTCTGTAGTCTACAGTTGGAGATTAGACAATGTCAGAAACCAGTCCAGGCCTGAAGCCTGCCTTCAGGAGAAGGTCCCCCTCCTGAATTCCCTTATGCAGAAACAGGAATACTGAAGTTAAAGAGCCTGAGGAAGCTGAGAGCGAGACAGAGGCAAAGATCAAAGGGAGCAAGAGGTACTCAAGAGAACAGAGGAGGTACTCTAGAAAGCTAAAACCAAGGATATAAAGCCAGAGCTAGGTTATTGGGCCTTGGAGAAGATTTGCTATATTCCAGGATCAGTCAGAGATAGAGTGCAAGCTCCTGTACTGCAAGTCCTGTGTTTAACACTCTGTAATCACCTTGCTCAATCTGTATTGCCTGCATCAACCGTATTGCAAAATCGACTGTATGCCAAGGAACTGCGATTCCATTATTGTCTCTATGAAACCTACTAAAGTTGGAGTTCTGCTTTAACCTCACGGTGTTCCTCATTTATTCCTGCTATCCGCAAACGGCATGCCACCGTTTAATTGGCACTGGCGTCACAAACAATTTCTTACCATCACCTGCCTATGCAGAGAGTCAGCCGTCTCAGGTTAGTGTCATTGCACTACTACACCCAGAAACTCTATTACACACAACTTGAGTACGCTGCAGATGGATTAGAAGAAGGGAGAAATAAACAGTGACATCAACACAAACTTACCTCTCCACTGTGTCATGGGGCCACTACTTGTATGAACATGTAACAGAACAGCTATTGTAAAAATCTATGTGGAATCAGCTGATGATGGTGTAAACGGAGTATGTTCTTTCACTCACTTCCCGCCCACATTACACCCCTTCCCTCTATGCAAACCAGCCCCCCATCCCCCACCGACCTCGGAAAAGTGTCGTGAGTGAGGAAAAGGTGCAGGTTTTGCCGCATAACCCTTTTGCAACAAAATATGCACCTTAAATATGCAAACAAAGTGGCCTATATTTCTTTAACCGCCTCCGGACCGCCTAACGCAGGATCGCCGGCAGCTCTGCGCACAGTCACGCAAGACGCAAGATTTCGCTCAAAGCCGGCCCGCGCATGCGCATCGCGGGCCGGCAAAAGTTAGAGGGGCTTGCCAGCCAAGCTGATGATTTTAAAAAAATCAAATCAGAAGCCAGTTAAGGCCTCTTTCACACTTGCGTTGTCCGGATCCGGCGTGTACTCCATTTGCCGGAGGTGCCCGCCGGATCCGTAACAACGCAAGTGAACTGAAAGCATTTGAAGACGGATCCGTCTTCAAAATGCGTTCAGTGTTACTATGGCACCCAGGACGCTATTAAAGTCCTGGGTGCCATAGTAATAGTGGGGAGCGGGGGAGCGGTATAATTACAGTCCCGTCATCCATGCGTGTGGGGCGCCCTGACGTCATTCTGGAGCGCCCCGGGAGCCGCACGGACTGTAAGTATACTGCTCTCCCGCTCCCCACTACTACTATGGCACCCAGGACTTTAATAGCGTCCTGGGTGCCATAGTAACTATTCAGAAAAAGCTAAACGTCGGATCCGGTAATGCGCCGAAACGACGTTTAGCTTAAGGCCGGATCCGGATTAATGCCTTTCAATGGGCATTAATTCCGGATCCGGCCTTGCGGCAAGTGTTCCGGATTTTTGACCAGAGCAAAAAGCGCAGCATGCTGCGGTATTTTCTCCGGCCAAAAAACGTTCCGTTCCAGAACTGAAGACATCCTGATGCATCCTGAACGGATTTCTCTCCATTCAGAATGCATGGGGATAATCCTGATCAGGATTCTTCCGGCATAGAGCCCCGACGACGGAACTCTATGCCGGAAGAAAAGAACGCAAGTGTGAAGTATGATGTGTTAAATGGCTTCTCTGCTCCTCTGCTGGTCCTTTTCGTCGGTTGGTTCCAGCAGAGGAGCAGACATCACTGTGAGTACCCACCAACACTACACTTAGCCCCAGATCACCCCCCATCACCCCAATTAACCCCTTGATCACCCCTTGATCGCCCCTGTCAATCACCTAGTGAAAGGAAAAAAGTGATCAGTGTAAACTGTCACTTTTTTTTTCCACTGGTATTGACTGATAGGTTTTAGGATAGTTTAGGTCCCTTGGTTAGGTAGTTTAGCGTCAGTTAGCGTCCAGCCCAACGCACCGCAGTCACTGATTCGCTGATTAGCGTATCGCTAATCAGCATTTGTACTTTTATAGTATCTGTAAGTGATCAAAACTGATCACAGTCAGATCTATAATTGTATTAGTGTCACCTTAGTTGCCCTCCACCTAAAACGCAGTGTTTGCCCGATCAGGCCTGATCGGTCGCCCACACGTGCGTTCACCCACGCCCGCCCCGCCGCAGTGACAAAAAATATATATTTTTTTGATCACTGCACAATCACTTTCCAAGCGCTGCGGCGATAAAAATACAGTTTTGATATTTTTTATCAATCGCAGCGGCCTCCGGTACTTCGCTAGCCTCCCCTTTGTAAGACAGGCTTGCTTTTTTTATTGGGTAGTCTCAGGGAATACCCCTAAATTTAGTAGTCCAAATGTCAAACAGGGGGTATTCTTCTGAAGAGGCCTACAGGATTCTGACCCAGTCGGATGAGGAATGGGAACCCTCATCTGACGAATCTAGCGGGTCAGAATATGAATCTGTAGAAAGCAGTGGCAGTCTGACCCAAAGTTCGGACGAGGAGGTTGAGGTCCCTGATAGCACCAGGCGTACCCGGCCCCGTGTCGCTAGACCACAGGTTGCGCATAGTGGGGCTGGCGCTGTCGGATCACGTGGTGAGGCTGGGACTTGGTGTCACCCTTATTTGGCAAGGGGTACCATCTTTATGTGGACAATTTCTACACAAGTGTGCCCCTATTCAGGCATTTGTTCCTAGAACAAATTGGCTGCTGTGGAACCGCGCGAACTAGTCGCGTGGGCTTCCCCCAATGGCTCGTTACCACCCGTCTTGCAAGGGGGGAGAGGGCTGCCTTGTGTAACGAAGAACTGCTCGCGGTGAAATGGAGAGACAAGCGTGACGTTTACATGCTCTCCTCCATTCACGCAGACACGACAATACAAATTGAGCGAGCAACCCGTGTTTTTGAAAAGCCCCTCTGTGTCCACGACTATAATTTGCTCATGGGAGGGGTGGACTTCAATGACCAGATGTTGTTTCCGTATTTAGTTTCCAGACACACCAAACGCTGGTATAAGAAGGTGTCTGTATATTTAATTCAATTGGCTGCATATAATAGTTTTGTTCTCTACAGTAAGGCTGGGAGAACACGATCCTTCCTCAAATTTCAGGAAGAGATCATCGAGAACCTCCTGTATCCAGAAGGTTCCGTGGCCCCATCCACCAGTGTAGTTAGCCGTCTACACGAGCGACATTTCCCCAATGTCGTTGCCGGTACCTCAACCCAACCGTCACCTCGAAAAAGATGTTGTGTCTGTAGCAGGAGTGGAATAAGGCGTGACACCCGCTATTTCTGTCCTGACTGCCCTGACTACCCTGCCCTATGCTTTGGAGAGTGTTTCCGGAAGTACCACACACAGGTACACTTAGCATAGGGATTGCATCTCACAGGACAGGCACACAGGGCTATTAGGGCCCTTTCCCTTACAGCTGCTGCAAACCTCTCCTTTCACCTGGGATAAAGTGCATAATGTACTTCGCCACATCTTTGGGCGATTTGCGCTTTGCACATTGTTCCATGGGGAAGGAGAGGTTTGTCCTATAAAAGGTAAAAAAAAAAAAAAAAAACACCAGTAAGCAAAAAAGTTAACTTTCAGTTCAAAAAGTTAAATAAAGTTTATATGTTCTGTTCAAAAGTTATTATAAAGTTAATAAAATTGATTGCGTTGCGGCCTGGTTTTTTCTTTTTTGATTAGTTTTTTTTACCTTCCAGGTGGACCAACCGATCGACTAGCTGCAGCACTGATGTGCATTCTGACAGAAGCATTGCGCTGCTGTCAGATTACACACAAGTCGGTGTATGCGGTGTTGCAAGACGAGATTTCTCCTCTGCAGTAAAAGATATGTTTGCCGAGGCATATGAGCTGAGGAGGCGGCGGTGTTCATACACTGCGTGCAGAATTATTAGGCAAATGAGTATTTTGACCACATCATCCTCTTTATGCATGTTGTCTTACTCCAAGCTGTATAGGCTCGAAAGCCTACTACCAATTAAGCATATTAGGTGATGTGCATCTCTGTAATGAGAAGGGGTGTGGTCTAATGACATCAACACCCTATATTAGGTGTGCATAATTATTAGGCAACTTCCTTTCCTTTGGCAAAATGGGTCAAAAGAAGGACTTGACAGGCTCAGAAAAGTCAAAAATAGTGAGATATCTTGCAGAGGGATGCAGCACTCTTAAAATTGCAAAGCTTCTGAAGCGTGATCATCGAACAATCAAGCGTTTCATTCAAAATAGTCAACAGGGTCGCAAGAAGCGTGTGGAAAAACCAAGGCGCAAAATAACTGCCCATGAACTGAGAAAAGTCAAGCGTGCAGCTGCCAAGATGCCACTTGCCACCAGTTTGGCCATATTTCAGAGCTGCAACATCACTGGAGTGCCCAAAAGCACAAGGTGTGCAATACTCAGAGACATGGCCAAGGTAAGAAAGGCTGAAAGATGACCACCACTGAACAAGACACACAAGCTGAAACGTCAAGACTGGGCCAAGAAATATCTCAAGACTGATTTTTCTAAGGTTTTATGGACTGATGAAATGAGAGTGAGTCTTGATGGGCCAGATGGATGGGCCCGTGGCTGGATTGGTAAAGGGCAGAGAGCTCCAGTCCGACTCAGACGCCAGCAAGGTGGAGGTGGAGTACTGGTTTGGGCTGGTATCATCAAAGATGAGCTTGTGGGGCCTTTTCGGGTTGAGGATGGAGTCAAGCTCAACTCCCAGTCCTACTGCCAGTTTCTGGAAGACACCTTCTTCAAGCAGTGGTACAGGAAGAAGTCTGCATCCTTCAAGAAAAACATGATTTTCATGCAGGACAATGCTCCATCACACGCGTCCAAGTACTCCACAGCGTGGCTGGCAAGAAAGGGTATAAAAGAAGAAAATCTAATGACATGGCCTCCTTGTTCACCTGATCTGAACCCCATTGAGAACCTGTGGTCCATCATCAAATGTGAGATTTACAAGGAGGGAAAACAGTACACCTCTCTGAACAGTGTCTGGGAGGCTGTGGTTGCTGCTGCACGCAATGTTGATGGTGAACAGATCAAAACACTGACAGAATCCATGGATGGCAGGCTTTTGAGTGTCCTTGCAACGAAAGGTGGCTATATTGGTCACTGATTTGTTTTTGTTTTGTTTTTGAATGTCAGAAATGTATATTTGTGAATGTTGAGATGTTATATTGGTTTCACTGGTAAAAATAAATAATTGAAATGGGTATATATTTGTTTTTTGTTAAGTTGCCTAATAATTATGCACAGTAATAGTCACCTGCACACACAGATATCCCCCTAAAATAGCTAAAACTAAAAACAAACTAAAAACTACTTCCAAAAATATTTAGCTTTGATATTAATGAGTTTTTTGGGTTTATTGAGAACATGCTTGTTGTTCAATAATAAAATTAATCCTCAAAAATACAACTTGCCTAATAATTCTGCACTCCCTGTATGCTTTGGCAAACACTTTGTATATATAAAAAAATACCGGCAATGATTTATTCATCCACATCAATTTGATGTGAATGGAGAAATCTGGTTTGCCAGGGCATACGGGCTAAGTGGGTATGGATGTTGGGCGGAGCTCCTATGTCCTGGCAGATGCCTTTCCCCTCCTTTTTTTTTTTTTGGCTGAGATTTTTTCATCCACATTGATCGATGCGAATGAAGAAATCTGTGCCATTCATTTTTTCTTTCAGCCCAGAGGCTGAACGAAAAAAAAAAAATCTCATTACCCCGATGCTCAATATAAGGAGAATAGCAGAAATGCTGGCCATACATGTAATGATTGCGGAGACCCTCAAATGCCAGGGCAGTACAAACACCCCATTTTGGAAAGAAGACACCCCAAGGTATTCGCTGAGGGGCATATTGAGTCCATGAAAGATTTAAATTTTTGTCTCAAGTTAGCGGAAAGAGAGACTTTGTGAGAAAAAAAATAAATAAATCAATTTCCGCTAACTTGAGTCAAATTTTTTTTTTTCCATGAACTCGGCATGCCCCTCATTGAATACCTTGGGGTGTCTTCTTTCCAAAATGGGGTCACATGTGGGGTATTTATACTGCCCTGGCTTTTTAGGGGCCGTAAGGCGTGAGAAGAAGTCTGGGATCCAAATGTCTAAAAATGCCCTCCTAAAAGGAATTTGGGCCCCTTTGCGCATCTAGGCTGCAAAAAAGTGTCACACATGTGGTATTTCCGTACTCAGGAGAAGTTGGGCAATGTGTTTTGGGGTGTCATTTTACATATACCCGTGCTGGGTGAGATAAATTTCTTGGTCAAATGCCAACTTTGTATAAAAAAATGGGAAAAGTTGTCTTTTGCCAAGATATTTCTCTCACCCAGCATGGGTATATGTAAAAAGACACCCCAAAACACATTGCCCAACTTCTCCTGAGTACGGAAATACCACATGTGTGACACTTTTTTGCAGCCTAGGTGGGCAAAGGGGCCCACATTCCAAAGAGCACCTTTCGGATTTCACCTGCCATTTTTTACAGATTTTGATTTCAAACTACTTCGCAAGCATTTGGGCCCCTAAAATGCCAGGGCAGTATAACTACCCCACAAGTGACCCCATTTTGGAAAGAAGACACCCCAAGGTATTTTGTGATGGGCATAGTGAGTTCATGGAAGTTTTTATTTTTTGTCACAAGTTAGTGGAATATGAGACTTTGTAAGAAAAAAAAAAAATCATCATTTTCCGCTAACTTGTGACAAAAAATAAAAAGTTCTATGAACTCACTATGCCCATCAGTGAATACCTTAGGGTGTCTACTTTCCGAAATGGGGTCATTTGTGGGGTGTTTGTACTGTCTGGCCATTGTAGAACCTCAGGAAACATGACAGGTGCTCAGAAAGTCAGAGCTGCTTCAAAAAGCGGAAATTCACATTTTTGTACCATAGTTTGTAAACGCTATAACTTTTACCCAAACCATTTTTTTTTTACCCAAACATTTTTTTTTATCAAAGACATGTAGAACAATAAATTTAGAGAATAATGTATATATGGATGTCGTTTTTTTTTGCAAAATTTTACAACTGAAAGTGAAAAATTTCTTTTTTTTGCAAAAAAAAATCATAAAATTTCGAATAATAACAAAAAAAGTAAAAATGTCAGCAGCAATGAAATACCACCAAATGAAAGCTCTATTAGTGAGAAGAAAAGGAGGTAAAATTCATTTGGGTGGTAAGTTGCATGACCGAGCAATAAACGGTGAAAGTAGTGTAGTGCAGAAGTGTAAAAAGTGGCCTGGTCTTTAAGGGTGTTTAAGCTAAGGGGGCTGAGGTGGTTAACCACCTCCGGACCGCCTAACGCAGGATCGCGTTCCGGAGGTGGCAGCCCTGCGCACAGTCACGCATATATGCGTCATCTCGCGAGACGCAAGATTTCCTGTGAACGCGCGCACACAGGCGCGCGCGCTCACAGGAACGGAAGGTAAGAGAGTGGATCTCCAGCCTGCCAGCGGCGATCGTTCGCTGGCAGGCTGGAGATGTGTTTTTTTTAACCCCTAACAGGTATATTAGACGCTGTTTTGATAACAGCGTCTAATATACCTGCTACCTGGTCCTCTGGTGGTCCCCTTTGTTTGGATCGACCACCAGAGGACACAGGTAGCTCAGTAAAGTCCCACCAAGCACCACTACACTACACCCCCCCCCCCCGTCACTTATTAACCCCTTATTAGCCCCTGATCACCCCTGATCACCCCATATAGACTCCCTGATCACCCCCCTGTCATTGATTACCCCCCTGTCATTGATCAACCCCCTGTAAAGCTCCATAAGACGTCTGCATGATTTTTACGGATGCACTGATAGATGGATCGGATCCGCAAAACGCATCCGGACGTCTGAATGAAACCTTACAGGGGCATGATCAATGACTGTGGTTATCACCCCATATAGACTCCCTGATCACCCCCCTGTCATTGATTACACCCCTGTCATTGATTACCCCCCTGTAAAGCTCCATTCAGACGTCCGCATGATTTTTACGGATGCACTGATAGATGGATCGGATCCGCAAAACGCATCCGGACGTCTGAATGAAGCCTTAAAGGGGCATGATCAATGACTGTGGTTATCACCCCATATAGACTCCCTGATCACCCCCCTGTCATTGATTACCCCCCTGTAAAGCTCCATTCAGATGTCCGCATGATTTTTACGGATGCACTGATAGATGGATCGGATCCGCAAAACGCATCCGGACGTCTGAATGAAGCCTTACAGGGGCATGATCAATGACTGTGGTTATCACCCCATATAGACTCCCTGATCACCCCCCTGTCATTGATTACACCCCTGTCATTGATCAACCCCCTGTAAAGCTCCATTCAGATGTCCGCATGATTTTTACGGATCCACTGATAGATGGATCGGATCCGCAAAACGCATCCGGACGTCTGAATGAAGCCTTACAGGGGCATGATCAATGACTGTGGTTATCACCCCATATAGACTCCCTGATCACCCCCCTGTCATTGATTACCCCCCTGTAAAGCTCCATTCAGATGTCCGCATGATTTTTACGGATGCACTGATAGATGGATCGGATCCGCAAAACGCATCCGGACGTCTGAATGAAACCTCACAGGGGCATGATCAATGACTGTGGTTATCACCCCATATAGACTCCCTGATCACCCCCCTGTCATTGATTACACCCCTGTCATTGATTACCCCCCTGTAAAGCTCCATTCAGACGTCCGCATGATTTTTACGGATCCACTGATAGATGGATCGGATCCGCAAAACGCATCCGGACGTCTGAATGAAGCCTTACAGGGGCATGATCAATGACTGTGGTTATCACCCCATATAGACTCCCTGATCACCCCCCTGTCATTGATTACCCCCCTGTAAAGCTCCATTCAGACGTCCGCATGATTTTTACGGATCCACTGATAGATGGATCGGATCCGCAAAACGCATCCGGACGTCTGAATGAAGCCTTACAGGGGCATGATCAATGACTGTGGTTATCACCCCATATAGACTCCCTGATCACCCCCCTGTCATTGATTACCCCCCTGTAAAGCTCCATTCAGATGTCCGCATGATTTTTACGGATGCACTGATAGATGGATCGGATCCGCAAAACGCATCCGGACGTCTGAATGAAACCTTACAGGGGCATGATCAATGACTGTGGTTATCACCCCATATAGACTCCCTGATCACCCCCCTGTCATTGATTACACCCCTGTCATTGATTACCCCCCTGTAAAGCTCCATTCAGACGTCCGCATGATTTTTACGGATCCACTGATAGATGGATCGGATCCGCAAAACGCATCCGGACGTCTGAATGAAGCCTTACAGGGGCATGATCAATGACTGTGGTTATCACCCCATATAGACTCCCTGATCACCCCCCTGTCATTGATTACCCCCCTGTAAAGCTCCATTCAGACGTCCGCATGATTTTTACGGATCCACTGATAGATGGATCGGATCCGCAAAACGCATCCGGACGTCTGAATGAAGCCTTACAGGGGCATGATCAATGACTGTGGTTATCACCCCATATAGACTCCCTGATCACCCCCCTGTCATTGATTACCCCCCTGTAAAGCTCCATTCAGATGTCCGCATGATTTTTACGGATGCACTGATAGATGGATCGGATCCGCAAAACGCATACGAACGTCTGAATGAAGCCTTACAGGGGCGTGATCAATGACTGTGGTTATCACCCCATATAGACTCCCTGATCACCCCCCTGTCATTGATTACACTCCTGTCATTGATCAACCCCCTGTAAAGCTCCATTCAGCTGTCCGCATGATTTTTACGGATCCACTGATAGATGGATCGGATCTGCAAAACACATACAGGCGTCTCCCTGGAGCCTTCCAGGGGGGGGTGATCAATGACTGTGGTGATCACCCCATATAGACTCCCTGATCACCCCCCCTGTCATTGATCACCACCCCTGTCATTGATCACCCCCCCTGTCATTGATCACCCCCCCTGTCATTGATCACCCCCCCCTGTCATTGATCACCCCCCCTGTCATTGATCACCCCCCCTGTCATTGATCACCCCCCTGTCATTGATCACCCCCCCTGTCATTGATCACCACCCTGTAAGGCTCCATTCAGACATTTTTTTGGCCCAAGTTAGCGGAATTTTTTTTTTTTTTCTTACAAAGTCTCATATTCCACTAACTTGTGTCAAAAAATAAAATCTCACATGAACTCACCATACCCCTCACGGAATCCAAATGCGTAAATTTTTTTAGACATTTATATTCCAGACTTCTTCTCACGCTTTAGGGCCCCTAGAATGCCAGGGCAGTATAAATACCCCACATGTGACCCCATTTCGGAAAGAAGACACCCCCAGGTATTCCGTGAGGGGCATATTGAGTCCATGAAAGATTGAAATTTTTGTCCCAAGTTAGCGGAACGGGAGACTTTGTGAGAAAAAAATTAAAAATATCAATTTCCGCTAACTTGTGCCAAAAAAAAAAAATTTCTATGAACTCGCCATGCCCCTCATTGAATACCTTGGGGTGTCTTCTTTCCAAAATGGGGTCACATGTGGGGTATTTATACTGCCCTGGCATTCTAGGGGCCCCAAAGCGTGAGAAGAAGTCTGGTATCCAAATGTCTAAAAATGCCATCCTAAAAGGACTTTGGGCACCTTTGCGCATCTAGGCTGCAAAAAAGTGTCACACATCTGGTATCGCCGTACTCAGGAGAAGTTGAGGAATGTTTTTTGGGGTGTCATTTTACATATACCCATGCTGGGTGAGAGAAATATCTTGGTCAAATGCCAACTTTGTATAAAAAAAATGGGAAAAGTTGTCTTTTGCCAAGATATTTCTCTCACCCAGCATGGGTATATGTAAAATGACACCCCAAAACACATTCCCCAACTTCTCCTGAATACGGCGATACCACATGTGTGACAATTTTTTGCAGCCTAGGTGGGCAAAGGGGCCCATATTCCAAAGAGCACCTTTAGGATTTCACAGGTCATTTACCTACTTACCACACATTAGGGCCCCTGGAAAATGCCAGGGCAGTATAACTACCCCACAAGTGACCCCATTTTGGAAAGAAGACACCCCAAGGTATTCCGTGAGGGGCATGGCGAGTTCCTAGAAATTTTTATTTTTTGTCACAAGTTAGTGGAAAATGCAGATTTTTTATTTTTTTTTTTCATACAAAGTCTCATATTCCACTAACTTGTGACAAAAAATAAAAACTTCCATGAACTCACTATGCCCATCAGCGAATACCTTGGGGTCTCTTCTTTCCAAAATGGGGTCACTTGTGGGGTAGTCATACTGCCCTGGCATTCTAGGGGCGCAAATGTGTGGTAAGGAGTTTGAAATCAAATTCTGTAAAAAATGACCAGTGAAATCCGAAAGGTGCTCTTTGGAATATGGGCCCCTTTGCCCACCTAGGCTGCAAAAAAGTGTCACACATCTGGTATCTCCGTACTCAGGAGAAGTTGGGGAATGTGTTTTGGGGTGTCATTTTACATATACCCATGCTGGGTGAGAGAAATATCTTGGCAAAAGACAACTTTTCCCATTTTTTTATACAAAGTTGGCATTTGACCAAGATATTTATCTCACCCAGCATGGGTATATGTAAAAAGACACCCCAAAACACATTCCTCAACTTCTCCTGAATACAGAGATACCAGATGTGTGACACTTTTTTGCAGCCTAGGTGGGCAAAGGGGCCCATATTCCAAAGAGCACCTTTCGGATTTCACAGGTCATTTTTTACAGAATTTGATTTCAAACTCCTTACCACACATTTGGGCCCCTAGAATGCCAGGGCAGTATAACTACCCCACAAGTGACCCCATTTTGGAAAGAAGAGACCCCAAGGTATTCGCTGATGGGCATAGTTAGTTCATGGAAGTTTTTATTTTTTGTCACAAGTTAATGGAATATGAGACTTTGTATGAAAAAAAAAAAAAAAAAAATATCATCATTTTCCACTAATTTGTGACAAAAAATAAAAAATTCTAGGAACTTGCCATGCCCCTCACGGAATACCTTGGGGTGTCTTCTTTACAAAATGGGGTCACTTGTGGGGTAGTTATACTGCCCTGGCATTCTAGGGGCCCAAATGTGTGGTAAGGAGTTTGAAATCAAATTCTGTAAAAAATGACCTGTGAAATCCGAAAGGTGCTCTTTGGAATATGGGCCCCTTTGCCCACCTAGGCTGCAAAAAAGTGTCACACATCTGGTATCTCCGTACTCAGGAGAAGTTGGGGAATGTGTTTTGGAGTGTCATTTTACATATACCCATGCTGGGTGAGAGAAAGATCTTGGCAAAAGACAACTTTTCCCATTTTTTTTATACAAAGTTGGCATTTGACCAAGATATTTATCTCACCCAGCATCGGTATATGTAAAATGACACCCCAAAACACATTCCTCAACTTCTCCTGAATACAGAGATACCAGATGTGTGACACTTTTTTGCAGCCTAGGTGGGCAAAGGGGCCCATATTCCAAAGAGCACCTTTCGGATTTCACTCGTCATTTTTTACAGAATTTGATTTCAAACTCCTTACCACACATTTGGGCCCCTAGAATGCCAGGGCAGTATAACTACCCCACAAGTGACCCCATTTTGGAAAGAAGAGACCCCAAGGTATTTCGTGATGGGCATAGTGAGTTCATAGAAGTTTTTATTTTTTGTCACAAGTTAGTGGAATATGAGACTTTGTAAGAAAAAAAAAAAAAATTAAAATCATCATTTTCCGCTAACTTGTGACAAAAAATAAAAAGTTCTATGAACTCACTATGCCCATCAGCGAATACCTTAGGGTGTGTACTTTCCGAAATGGGGTCATTTGTGGGGTGTTTGTACTGTCTGGCCATTGTAGAACCTCAGGAAACATGACAGGTGCTCAGAAAGTCAGAGCTGCTTCAAAAAGCGGAAATTCACATTTTTGTACCATAGTTTGTAAACGCTATAACTTTTACCCAAAGCATTTTTTTTTTACCCAAACATTTTTTTTTTATCAAAGACATGTAGAACAATAAATTTAGAGCAAAATTTATATATGGATGTAGTTTTTTTTGCAAAATTTTACAACTGAAAGTGAAAAATGTCATTTTTTTGCAAAAAAATCGTTAAATTTCAATTAATAACAAAAAAAGTAAAAATGTCATCAGCAATGAAATACCACCAAATGAAAGCTCTATTAGTGAGAAGAAAAGGAGGTAAAATTCATTTGGGTGGTAAGTTGCATGACCGAGCAATAAACGGTGAAAGTAGTGTAGGTCAGAAGTGTAAAAAGTGGCCTGGTCTTTCAGGGTGTTTATGCACTGGGGGCTGAGGTGGTTAAAGGGTTTCTGTCACCCCACAAAACTCTTTTTTTTTTTTTTGGATAGTTAGATTCCTCATACCGCGATATAGGAGAATATAATAGTCTTACTTACTTTCATGCGGCCGATTATTTATAAAACGAAGTTTTATAATATGTAAATGAGGGCTCTACCAGCAAGTAGGGCGTCTACTTGCTGGTAGCCGCAGCAGAAAACCGCCCCCTCGCCATGTTGATTGACAGGGCCAGCCGTGATCTCCTCCTCCGGCAGGCCCTGTCAGTAATTCAAAAATCGCGCGCCTCTGGGCATTCGGCGCAGGCGCTCTGAGATGAGGAGGCTCGTCTCCTCAGCACTCCCTCAGTGCGCCTGCGCCGATGACGTCTTCTCTTTCGATGATGTCATCGGCGCAGGCGCACTGAGGGAGTGCTAAGGAGACGAGCCTCCTCATCTCAGAGCGCCTGCGCCGAATGACCAGAGGCGCGCGATTTTTGAATTACTGACAGGGCCGGCCGGAGGAGGAGATCACGGCTGGCCCTGTCAATCAACATGGCGAGGGGGCGGTTTTCTGCTGCGGCTACCAGCAAGTAGACGCCCTACTTGCTGGTAGAGCCCTCATTTACATATTATAAAACTTCGTTTTATAAAGAATCGGCCGCATGAAAGTAAGTAAGACTATTATATTCTCCTATATCGCGCTATGAGGAATCTAACTATCCAAAAAAAAAAATATGAGTTTTGTGGGGTGACAGAAACCCTTTAAATGCCCCCTTAAGTTATTGTATGACTTTATGGGGTCACAAAGTATAAAAAAAATTTAAAATTAAAATCACACGGATCTAGTTTATAGCCCTGCTCCCTGCGACCATAACCCATGCAACCACTTTATCAAAATGACTGCAATGAAAGGGTACATAATTTTAAAAAAGTACATTCAGGTGCCTTTTTGCTAATAAAATCAAAATGGAAAAAAATATGTGAAAATCAGATTATCTTTCATTTTTAACATAGTAACATAGTACATAAGGCCGAAAAAAGACATTTGTCCATCCAGTTTGGCCTGTTATCCTGCAAGTTGATCCAGAGGAAGGCAAAAAAAAAAACTGTGAGGTAGAAGCCAATTTTCCCCACTTTAGGGGAATAAAAAATTCCTTCCCGACTCCAATCAGACAATCAGACTAACTCCCTGGATCAACGACCCCTCTCTAGTAGCTATAGCCTGTAATATTATTACTCTCCAGAAATACATCCAGGCCCCTCTTGAATTCTATTATTGTACTCACCATCACCACCTCCTCAGGCAGAGAGTTCCATAGTCTCACTGCTCTTACTGTAAAGAATCCTCTTCTATGTTTGTGTACAAACCTTCTTTCCTCCAGACGCAGAGGATGTCCCCTCGTCACAGTCACAGTCCTGGGGATAAATAGATGATGGGATAGATCTTTGTACTGACCCCTGATATATTTATACATAGCAATTAGATCTCCCCTCAGTCTTCTTTTTTCTAAAGTGAATAACCCTAATTTTGATAATCTTTCAGGGTGCTGTAGTTGCCCCATTCCAGTTATTACTTTAGTTGCCCTCCTCTGGACCCTCTCCAGCTCTGCTATGTCTACCTTGTTCACAGGAGCCCAGAACTGTACACAGTACTCCATGTGTGGTCTGACTATTGATTTGTAAAGTGGTAGGACTATGTTCTCATCACGGGCATCTATGCCCCTTCTGATGCAACCCATTATCTTATCCTGTCGGATCCGTCCTGTCGCTTTTGTGAAAGTACCCTAATCCACATTAAAAACAGAATTGGTCGGCTCACATTCATTTGCAAGTGACTTTTCTAATTTAACAATCAATAAAACACATAAACACATTTCACATAATGCATACTTCGTAAAAATAAACTTCAAAAGTTCAAATTAGTGATCCCAGTCTTTTAAATGCGGAGCTCATGCATACATTTATTTAATCTTCTTTGATATAGTAGCAGATTTTAGTTGTACGGTTAGTCCGTGATTAATATGTTAGTGAGATATTAGTTTCAGCCACATATAGTCTGTTTGACCACATATGTCAGGATATAGTAGGGTAGTTACTGCATTTATGGAGCACTTAGTATATTCATATATCACTCGTGCTGCTCCCAACGTTTTCTGTGCGGCACTTGGCATGTGTGCCTAGCACATACTTTGTTCAGACAGCGCTCAAATTATGAATGTAGTGCTTAGTGCTACGGCACTTGTCTACCCTGAAGTTTGACAATATGTCCGTGTTACTCACTGTTCGAATATACCCATTCAGCTTACTCGCTCACGGCTCAGCTGCACAGGTCTTTGTTGAGGCGTTCCCCGCTAGACCAACATCTTCGCTGGCTGTAATCTTCTCCATCGAATTTTCCCTGGTGCATGCGACCTGAATCTTCCGGGACGCCGGTACTTGATCATAGATCATGATTATAGTCGTGCTTCTAAGTTTCCGTCCACACTGTCTTCATATAAGCCAACACAACCGCCACCAGACACGTTTCGGACAAAGTCCTCCCTTAGGCCTCCTGCATACGACCGTTGTGTGCACCCGTGGCCGTTGTGCCATTCTCAGTTTTTTTTTCACGCTGTCTGTGACCGGCCGGGAGCTCCTCCTACTGGTAAGTGATAGGTCTGTGCGGCGCATTGCCAGTAGGAGGAGCTCCTGGACGGCCACAGACAGCGCAGCAGGTAAGTATGATGCTTCTAATATTGTAATATTGCTGAGTAACCATGGCAACCAGGCATGCAGTAGCGTCCTGGTTGCCATGGTTACCGATCGGAGCCCCAGAGCGATTAAACTGGGACTCCGATCGGAATCTCTGCTGCCACCAATGATCGGGGGGGGGGGGGAGGGGAGGCCGCACACTGGCCACCAATGATATTAATACAATAGAGGGGGGCCGGGGGGGCCGCACACTGGCCACCAACTATAATATAATAGAGGGAGGGAGGGGGGGCCGCACACTGGCCACCAATGATAATACAATAAAGGGAGGGAGGGGGGGCCGGGGGAGGCCGCACACTGGCCACCAATGATAATACAATAGAGGGAGGGAGGGGGGGGCGCACACTGGCCACCAACGATAATACAATAAAGGGAGGGAGGGGGGGCCAGGGGGGGCCGCACTGGCCACCAATGAAATTAAAACTGGAGAGGGAGGGGGGTCTGCCCCCTGCTGCCTGGCAGCCCCTGATCTCTTATAGGGGGCTATGATATGCACAATTAACCCCTCAGGTGCAGCACCTGAGGGGTTAATTGTGCGGATCACAGCCCCCTGTAAGAGATCAGGTGCTGCCAGGCAGCAGGGGGCAGTCATGTACACAGTTCGTAGTATATTCTAACTAGAAGCGTCCCCATCACTATGGGAACGCCTCTGTGTTAGAATATACTGTTGGATATGAGTTTCACGACCTAACTCATATCCGACAGTATATTCTAACATAGAGGCGTTCCCATGGTGATGGGGACGCTTCAAGTTAAAATATACCATCGGATTGGAGAAAACTCCGATCTGATGGTATATTAACTCCTGACTTTACATTGAAAGTCAATGGGGGACGGATCCGTTTGCAATTGCACCATATTGTGTCAACGTCAAACGGATCCGTCCCCATTGACTTGCATTGTAATTCAGGACGGATCCGTTTGGCTCCGCACGGCCAGGCAGACACCAAAACAACTTTTTTTTCATGTCCGTGGATCCTCCATAAATCAAGGAAGACCCACGGACGAAAAAACGGTCACGGATCACGGACCAACAGAGCCCCGTTTTGCGGACCGTGAAAAAATACTGTCGTGTGCAGGAGGCCTTAGTGGTATAAAATTCTGAATTGAATAAAATACTGGAACCTAATACTAGATCTTTAAATAGTGTTAAGTAAGATCAAATATCTGGGCTGGATCACTACTAGACGGAGTATCATTACTTCCATTGTTTAATCAGGGTCTTTCATTTTTCCTTTTTCTTTGGTTCTGCATAGATTTATAAAAGATTTTTATAATAGAAATAATGACAAAAACTATAGAATAAAAACTTTAAGATAAAAAATTGAAACATAGTAACAGTGATAGTAATATGTATATAAAAATATGTCTAAAAAAAATAAAAAATAAACATTCTGGAAAACTTGTTCATTGCGTAATGTGGGCGATTATCTTTTTCAGATATCCAAGAATTATTATTTTATTTTTTATAGACATAGCTTTGTATACATATTACTATATTCTGTTTATATATAAAAAAAATATATATATATATTCTGAAGGGTGGAAGGCAGGCCAGGCACCAATTACTTGGTGAGCGTCCTCCAATCAGAAATTACCTAATTCACATTAACCTCAAAGTAATTGTTTGTGATAGATTAAGAACCCACTCCAAACAACTAGGTTACTGGAACCTATTTACTGTTTATTTTGTATTAGTAAAGAACATTTAGAATACAGCTTGTAAGATACAGTATGGTGACATCAAGTGCATACATTAGAAATGGGCCAGGAAGATTTTTTGTTTTCATGTGAAATCTTTATGCTTTACATTGATACATATTTTTATTTCTTTTTACTTTTTTAGATTTACCCAGAATTTTCTTATAATTGGTTTTGCCTCATTCATCTTCAGTTTTTTTCAAATGTGGACATTTACAATCTCTGCAACAAGACAGACTATGAGGATTCGGCAAATGTGTTTCAGTTCTATCCTTCATCAGGAAATGGCTTGGTTTGATTCATATCACATTGGGACTCTGAACAGTAGACTAACAGAGTAAGTAGGTGAAATGTTTTGGGATGTTTAGTTGTAGTTGAACAGTGTCCAACGGTATTAATATAAATGTCTCTTATAATCAATACTCTGTTGATGCACGAACCTTGTAATATCTGATCCTCAACAAGAACAGAATACCAAAAGTCAAACATGATGGTGGTAGTTTGATGGGACCAAAATTTTATTTGAGTAGCCAACCATTATAATAAGACAGCCAGTACTTATACTGAGAAACAGTACTGGTAAGGCTACTTTCACACTAGCGTTCGGAGCGGATCCGTCTGATGTTTCATCAGACGGATCCGCTCCGATAATGCAGACGTTTGCATCCGTTCAGAACGGATCCGTCTGCATTATAACTTAGAAAATTTTCTAAGTCAGAAAGTAGCCTGAGCGGATCCGTTCAGACTTTACATTGAAAGTCAATGGGGAACGGATCCGCTTGAAGATTGAGCCATATAGTGTCATCTTCAAGCGGATCCGTCCCCATTGACTTCCTTTATAAGTCTGGACGGATCCGCTCGCCTCCGCACGGCCAGGCGGAAACCCGAACGCTGCAAGCAGCGTTCAGGTGTCCACTCACTGAGCGGAGCGGAGGCTGAGCGATGGCAGGCGGATGCATTCTCAGTGGATCCGCCTCCACTGAGAATGCATTAGGGCCAGACGGATGCGTTCGGGGCCGCTCGTGAGCCCCTTCAAACGGAGCTCACGAGCGGACACCCGAACGCTCGTGTGAAAGTAGCCTAACACATCTTAGTTTTATGCAACATGCTCAACATTTGAAAGATAACGCTACATGTGATTCATTAGGAGGTAAGAGTACAGATATGTAAAAACATATACTGTGCAATGCATTCAAAAAGTCTTCAGGCCCTTTCACTTTTTCTAAGGTTCATCTCTGTGCTGAAGGAGATGTGGTGACGCCAAACTTACCAAGTTGTTCTTCGTCAGCGTCCAAAACATCACTTTTGTCACAAGGAATCGGGAATGGATCCAGGAGTATTTTCACACTCCTCTGGCTTGAGCTGATGAATAGATCTGACCTTGCTGATGGTGGCCCATCTTCCCACTGCAGCTGTCTGACTGCCTACCAGCATGTTTCATACCGTATGGCTGCTGCCACCATCAAGCCATTGTCGCTGTCTGCCTGCCTGCTAAGGCTACTTTCACACTGGTGTTTTGAATTCCGTTTGTGAGATCCATTTCAGGGATCTCACAAACGGTTCAAAACGGATCAGTTCAGCCCCAATGCATTCTGAATGGATAAGGATCCGTTCAGAATGCATCAGTTTGGCTCCGTTCCGCCGCCATTCCGCTCTGGATGTGGACACCAAAACGCTGCTTGCAGCGTTTGGATTTCCGCCTGGCGCTGCAGAGCCAAACGGATTCGTCCTGACTTACAATGCAAGTCATTGGGAGTGGATCCGTTTTCACTGACACAATATGGTGCAATAGAAAACTGATCCGTCCCCCATTGACTTTCAATGTAAGTCAGGACGGATCCGTTTTGACTTTGTTCTTCATAATGCAAACGGATCCATTCTGAACAGATACAATCGTTTTATCCGTCTGTGCCGATACCAGACAGATCCGCACCTAACACAGGTGTGAAAGTAGCCTAACATGTACTGTATGGCTGCTGGTGCTTCTACCTCTGCAACTGCTCTTCCACACTGCTAATCTGGAGTTATGTACCAAGTTTCAGGGCAATTAGAGAAACTCAGATAGAACCAATTCTTCCAAATTGTTTGAAAGACTTGGCAAATCTGAAACTAACCGAATCTCAAATCTGAAACTAACCGAATTCCTCTGCTGGGCTCAAGGAACTCCACACCAACACTGCCTGTTGGCCTACTGCATTGTCCCCCAAGTTAGTTTGAACACTGGCTTGGGATCTGGATCCAAAGAAAGTGATGGGGGAATAAAAATCAACAGAGTCACTTTTTTGAAAATTGACAAAGAGAAAAAGCAGAGCAGACACCTCGTGTGTACCTATACATCATTACTGAACAGAACTGCTTGAGAATGTAAGTTGTTAATTCAGGGACTACCACTTGGGAGTATCCATATGAGCTTCAGGAGAGTCAAAGTAAAAAGGTTCAAACTAGGGAGTTAAAACAAACATAGAAACATAGAAACATAGAATGTGTCGGCAGATAAGAACCATTTGGCCCATCTAGTCTGCCCAATATATATGAATACTATGGATAGCCCCTGGCCCTATCTTATATGAAGGATAGCCATATGCCTATCCCATGCACGCTTAAACCCCTTCACTGTATTTGCAGCTACCACTTCTGCAGGAAGGCTATTCCATGCATCCACTACTCTCTCAGTAAAGTAATACTTCCTTATATTACTTTTAAACCTTTGCCCCTCTAATTTAAAACTGTGTCCTCTTGTGGTAGTTTTTCTTCTTTTAAATATGCTCTCCTCCTTTACCGAGTTGATTCCCTTTATGTATTTAAAAGTTTCTATCATATCCCCTCTGTCTCTTCTTTCTTCCAAGCTATACATGTTAAGGTCCTTTAACCTTTCCTGGTAAGTTTTATCCTGCAATCCATGTACTAGTTTAGTAGCTCTTCTCTGAACTCTCTCTAGAGTATCTATATCCTTCTGGAGATATGGCCTCCAGTACTGCGCACAATACTCCAAGTGAGGTCTCACCAGTGTTCTGTACAGCGGCATAAGCACTTCACTCTTTCTACTGCTTATACCTCTCCCTATACATCCAAGCATTCTGCTGGCATTTCGTGCTGCCCTATTACATTGTCTTCCCACCTTTAAGTCTTCTGAAATAATTACTCCTAAATCCCTTTCCTCAGATACTGAGGTCAGGACTGTGTCAAATATTCTATATTCTGCCCTTGGGTTTTTACGCCCCAGGTGCATTATCTTGCACTTATCCACATTAAATTTCAGTTGCCAGAGTTCTGACCATTCTTCTAGTTTTCCTAAATCCTTTTCCATTTGGCGTTTCCCTCCAGGAACATCAACCCTGTTACATATCTTTGTGTCATCAGCAAAAAGACACACTTTCCCATCGAGGCCTTTTGCAATATCACTTATGAAGATATTAAACAAAATTGGTCCCAGTACAGATCCCTGTGGAACCCCACTGGTAACATGACCTTGTTTTGAATGTTCTCCATTGACTACAACCCTCTGTTGTCTGTCACTCAGCCACTGCCTAATCCACTCAACAATATGGGAGTCCATGCTCAATGACTGCAGTTTATTGATAAGTCTTCTATGTGGGACAGTGTCAAAAGCCTTACTAAAATCTAGATATGCGATGTCTACTGCACCTCCACCGTCTATTATTTTAGTCACCCAGTCAAAAAAATCTATAAGATTTGTTTGACATGATCTCCCTAAAGTAAACCCATGTTGTTTTTCATCTTGCAATCCATGGGATTTTAGATGTTCCACAATCCTATCCTTTAATAGGGTTTCCATTAATTTGCCTACTATTGATGTCAGACTCACTGGTCTATAGTTGCTCGATTCCTCCCTACTACCTTTCTTGTGAATGGGCACGACATTTGCCAATTTCCAATCTTCCGGGACGACTCCTGTTACTAATGATTGGTTAAATAAATCTGTTAGCGGTTTTGCCAGCTCACCACTAAGCTCTTTTAATAATTTTGGGTGTATCTCATCAGGCCCCTGTGACTTATTTGTCTTCACCTTAGACAGCAAACTTAGAACATCTTCCTCTGTAAAGATACATGCATCAAATGATTTATTAGTCATCCTTTCTAGTGGAGGTCCTTCTCCTTTTTCTTTTGTAAAAACTGAACAGAAGTATTCATTAAGGCAGTCAGCTAGCCCTTACACCACTCATTACTACAGCAAGAGCTTCATCTTGTTCTCAAACAGAGATATATTTACAGTAGAGGTTGAGGTGTCTTGAGCTTTATCCTATGCCCTCCTCACCGGTGAAGTAAGTGCAACTTTTTATCAAGATAACAATAGTGTATTCCACTATAACTGCACAATTTTATTAATAGCAGTGGAGTTTTTGTGGCGCCCCCTGGGTATCATCAGGACACCTGTGATACCCGGCTCACCAGCAACCTCATTCTAACTTCAGTCCACCAGTTGGTACTGAATTTCCCCCCTTTTTCTAGGGGGTCTTTGGGGAGCTGCCTATTTCTCTCCATCCTATATACATTCCTCTCAATCCTGTTCTTTTTTTTTTTTTTTTTCACCAATTTGTGGTTATCCCTTGGCGCCTTATTCATTTCCCTCTCCCTCAACCCCCCTATTTTTGTACATCTGTGCAGAATATTCCGTCTCCAAAACCTTTTTTCTCTTTTACATAAATACCCCATTGACAGGAAATATGTGACACTTGCACCAAGCCTGATTGGTCCAGTGTCTCTACTCTCTAATAAGCCAACCATCCCCACTGTCAACATGTCTGATTACAATAGTGACTAAGCGATGTCGGAAGAGGTGCTGGGTTTGCAGACAGGTAGGAACATGACACAGGCAATTCTGAATTCCTTTATTTGGGCTAATTAGCTCCTGAGAACATAATCTTCTATTTTATCAAACCAAGTGTGTTATGAGGGATCAGTACTCCATATGTGAAGGCATACTATTATGTTACTATTCTAGATCAAGCGCTGGTGGAAAGAG
This sequence comes from Bufo bufo, assembly GCF_905171765.1. Taxonomy (NCBI): domain Eukaryota; kingdom Metazoa; phylum Chordata; class Amphibia; order Anura; family Bufonidae; genus Bufo; species Bufo bufo. The sequence goes on from NC_053393.1 coordinate 460,992,017, forward strand.
GGGAAACTATGAAATAAAATCATTTGGAAGATCCAATGTGGGGAAAACCTTATTCTTTTTACTAGGAATTAAAATTTAGGTGAAGGTGTGGAAGTACACAACTGTTCCCGAAATTTGAGTTTAGGCGAAGGCACGTAAGTGTGCCAAATTTCCAAAAATGTAATTTAGGCGAAGGAGCAGAAGTGTGCCACATTTCCAGAAAATTAATTTAGAGGAAGGTGCCACATTTACTACAACTAAGTAAGGCCTCTTTCACACTTGCGTTGTCCGGATCCGGCGTGTACTCCACTTGCCGGAATTACACTCCGGATCCGGAAAAACGCAAGTGTACTAAAAGCATTTGAAGACGGAACCGTCTTCCAAATGCGTTCAGTGTTACTATGGCACCCAGGACGCTATTAAAGTCCTGGTTGCCATAGTAGGAGCGGGGAGCGTGGGAGCGGTATACTTACAGTCCGTGCGGCTCCCGGGGCGCTCCAGAATGGCGTCAGAGCGCCCCATGCGCATGGATGACGTGATCCATGCGATCACATGTTCCATGCGCTTGGGGCGCCCTGACGTCACTCTGGAGCGCCCCGGGAGCCGCACGGACGGTAAGTATGCTGCTCCCCCGCTCCCGGCTACACTTTACCATGGCTGCCAGGACTTTAGCGTCCCGGCAGCCATGGTAACCACTCTGAAAAAGCTAAATGTCGGCTCCGGCAATGCACCGAAACGACGTTTAGCTTAAGGCCGGATCCGGATCAATGCCTTTCAATGGGCATTAATTCCGGATCCGGCCTTGCGGCAAGTGTTCCGGATTTTTGGCCGGAGCAAAAAGCGCAGCATGCTGCGGTATTTTCTCCGGCCAAAAAACGTTCCGTTCCGGAGCTGAAGACATCCTGATGGATCCTGAACGGATTTATCTCCATTCAGAATGCATTAGGATAATCCTGATCAGGATTCTTCCGGCATAGAGCCCCGACGACGGAACTCTATGCCGGAAGACAAGAACGCAGGTGTGAAAGATCCCTAATACGGGAGTAACTGAACCGCCAACAACTTTGTCAGGGGGAGTTCAGCTTTCCCATAAGCTGGTTGCGAATCATTTTCACAGGGCCACACATTCCTTTAAGAAAGTCTCATGAAGGAACAGAGGACGAGGAGGAAGAGGAGTCTGAGCAGGAGAAGAAGCAGCTGATGATGACAAGGACACTGTACTGCTTGGGGAGGCAAGCTGGCTTCCACAAAGAAGACCAAGAGAAGGAGCACGTGTTCTGATTGAGAATGCTGATCTTTTCTATTTATCCATAGGATCTGGTGATGTCGCCTCATGTGCTGCAATAGAGCCCTGCTACCTATGTTTGTGTTTGAACACACACATCATATTTTAATCCTGCAAATCTTGCGCACAGCGGTGGTTTTGTGTGCTGGCCTTGTGGAGAAAATAAATGCCTTATGGAAGTTGCTCGCACAGAGCTAGAGGCAGCCAAGCTTGGTGTAGGTCTGACAAATTTTGAGCCTGAGCCCACAATATCGGCAGCATCACCAGTTCCCGAGCTGACCACAATAGAAGCAGCTCTGGTCCTGCCAGTTCTTTTGGAGGTTTTGGCTATATACACTGCTCAAAAAAATAAAGGGAACACAAAAATAACACATCCTAGATCTGAATTAATTAAATATTCTTCTGAAATACTTTGTTCTTTACATAGTTGAATGTGCTGACAACAAAATCACACAAAAATTAAAAACTGGAAATCAAATTTTTCAACCCATGGAGGTCTGGATTTGGAGTCACACTCAAAATGAAAGTGGAAAAACACACTACAGGCTGATCCAACTTTGATGTAATGTCCTTAAAACAAGTCAAAATGAGGCTCAGTAGTGTGTGTGGCCTCCACGTGCCTGTATGACCTCCCTACAACGCCTGTGCATGCTCCTGATGAGGTGGCGGACGGTCTCCTGAGGGATCTCCTCCCAGACCTGGACTAAAGCATCTGCCAACTCCTGGACAGTCTGTGGTGCAACGTGACGTTGGTGGATAGAGCGAGACATGATGTCCCAGATGTGCTCAATTGGATTCAGGTCTGGGGAACGGGCGGGCCAGTCCATAGCATCAATACCTTTGTCTTGCAGGAACTGCTGACACACTCCAGCCACATGAGGTCTAGCATTGTCTTGCATTAGGAGGAACCCAGGGCCAACCGCACCAGCATATGGTCTCACAAGCGGTCTGAGGATCTCATCTCGGTACCTAATGGCAGTCAGGCTACCTCTGGTGAGCACACGGAGGGCTGTGCGGCCCTCCAAAGAAATGCCACCCCACACCATTACTGACCCAATGCCAAACTGGTCATGCTGGAGGATGTTGCAGGCAGCAGAACGTTCTCCACGGCGTCTCCAGACTCTGTCACGTCTGTCACATGTGCTCAGTGTGAACCTGCTTTCATCTGTGAAGAGCACAGGGCGCCAGTGGCGATTTTGCCAATCTTGGTGTTCTCTGGCAAATGTCAAACGTCCTGCACGGTGTTGGGCTGTAAGCACAACCCCCACCTGTGGACGTCGGGCCCTCATATCACCCTCATGGAGTCTGTTTCTGACCGTTTGAGCAGACACATGCACATTTGTGGCCTGCTGGAGGTCATTTTGCAGGGCTCTGGCAGTGCTCCTCCTGTTCCTCCTTGCACAAAGGCAGAGGTAGTGGTCCTGCTGCTGGGTTGTTGCCCTCCTACGGCCTCCTCCAAAAGTGACCAAAACATCAGCCAGGAAGCCTAGGAACTGAGAAGTGGTCTGTGATCACCACCTGCAGAACCACTTCTTTATTGGGGGTGTCTTGCTAATTGCCTATAATTTCCACCTGTTGTCTATCCCATTTTCACAACAGCATGTGAAATTGATTGTCACTCAGTGTTGCTTCCTAAGTGGACAGTTTGATTTCACAGAAGTGTGATTGACTTGGAGTTACATTGTGTTGTTTAAGTGTTCCCTTTATTTTTTTGAGCAGTGTATTTCCTCTGCTCTTTATTGTCACCGTGGTGGCATGTATTGCATCACTCCATCTGACATTGTGCTTGGTGAGGTAAGCTTTGCATGCCTATGCTTAACCATGGAAATCTAAGTCACTAAGCGTCTGGAACACAGTTTTTGTGCTGATGTTAATGCCAGAAGAGTTTTAGAACTCTGCAGTTATTCAGTTATGTAGAGCATTGGCGACTTTTATACACTATGCACCTCAGTGCTTGGCGACCCCAACCTGCTCTGTACCTTTAGAGTACATGGTCTGTCACTTCATGGTAGAGTTGCTGTGCTCCCTAAGCGCTTCCACTTTTCAATAATACCAATCACAACGGATCATGGAAAACGTATCTAGAAGAGAAGAAACTTTACAACATGACTTGTTGCAAGCATCCTATTACAGCACCATGCTCGAATTTAGTGAGCTATTTTGAACAACCCATTCTTTCACAAAAAAGGCAGTCTGCAAGGATAGATGCTGGATTTTATATACCTGTTGAAATGGGACAGAATGAAACAACCTTCAATCATTTAGAGGTGTGTCCCAGTTCTACTGTCCATAAAAGACTCTGCCTAAAACTCTTTATATGTCTGCTAAGAAATGGACATTACCACCCTGTGACATTTTATATCAGGGAAGGCCAGACGGTTACTGTCACACTCTGATATAAAAATGAAGACCATGTCATTTACATTTACTTACTTTAAAAGTGAGTACTTTCTGACTGTATACCAAACCATAATATACCATATCATTGATAACTCTTAATCACAAATGTATTGATTCATGCCTCCAAATGTAACTTCTGCAAAAACTACTTTGGCATCCCATCAGGTCAAGGACAAGATGACATATACGGGGGCACACAGGCGAAACGTTCATTCATTGGGTGAAATGATGGGAGGTGCAGACGCCTCAATCATCGTTCCCCTGCAGCAGACGGTGCTGTCTAAACAGTACTCTGTTACCCAGGAGCAATAATTTTGTATCGCTCGTTCTCATACTGTGGAGGTGATCGCTGCATGTAAGTGCAGCGCTTCACCTCAACTTAACGAACAGCTGACTTTCGGGAAGGAATGCTTCCTTCCCAACAAATGTCTTCACCTCGCTCCTTGTAAATCCGCCTTTACTTTCCAAAGTAAACTATTGCACTATTTTATAACATATAATAAATTCACAAGGTTCACCTCCTGCGCTATGCTAATTATACATTTATCTTTCCTTTTATAGGGACATTAATACCATATATGAAGGACTATCCATTAAATGGGGCATATGTGTGCAATCTATTTCGTCTGCTATATTTGGCATTTCTATAGGATTTGTCCTAGGCTGGAAACTGGCACTAGTGATCTTAGCATCTGGTCTATTAATCAGTTTTTTTATATCACTATGGATTAAGGTAAGTTTCTAAAACTCAGTAACCTAATTATTGGTGAATGGCTGCACAATTTAAAAATCTTGTTTTTGCAGCTTTCTTCAGTATTTACAATTAAAGAGTTAAAAGCCTATGGGATGGCGGATGCAGTTGCAGAAGAAATCTTGACAGCAATAAGAACAGTCGCTTCATTTAATGGACAAGAAAAAGAAATGGAAAAGTATGTCATGTTTACCTGTAGTTTGGTTTTATGGTTCCACTGCATAGACTGCATACTGGACATCTTGCCTTATTAATTTGCCATCTATAATGGAGAAAGAGTGTGATTCAGGACCATCACTAAAGTGCTGAGAGTTGTTTGAAGTCACTTTCATATATGAAGCACAAAACAGTCCAACTAGACAGTAAGAAAAAGTATACATTAACAGAATCCCACAACAAACAACTGAAATACAGACAACAAAAAGACTAAGGGTGGCATTTATTATGAATTATACTCCACTTTTTGGAGTATTAATGTCATAAATGTTGACACAATGGTCTCACACAACACTTTCCCCAAGTGCCAAGAAAATGGGGCATGGTGTGGGCGGGGAAGAGGGCGGGACCATCTCATTTATCATTTTCCATTCCAGTTTTTGGCATGAAAAATTACTTGAATCTACGCCAACAAGGGAGCTGGCATAGATTTTAGTATGTTGCACGGCCTGCTGGAGGAAGCACCACTAAAGTTATGTAGAGGCCTGTACCTCCACATAACTTTGGTGCATCCAATGGCATTGCAGAGGTACTAAGATCGGCGTCTAAATTGCTGGTCTTAATATATGTCCCCCTAAGTAACTGCAAATCCCAGGATGCTCTCAAACAAAGCCAAAGGACTAGTTTTCAAGACTCTGGAAACAAACTGAACAGAGCTATCGCTGTACCCTGAAAAGAGACACCAAAAAAAAAAAAGGCATTTAACGGCATAACAATCAAAAAGCCCCTTCCAGCAAACACCAGACTAAGCAAGTCGATAACAGAATCAGATTGAAGTGTAAGGCAGTTACATCTGACCCTTGTGGCTCATACCATATGGTTGCTTTTTTCCAAGAGTCACACTTGTCCAAAGGATGTGTGTAGTATTGCAACTCAGCCCCATTCGCTTCAGTGTAGCTGAACTGCAATACCAGACACAACCCATAGACAGAAGAAACGCGCCACACCTGAAATGGCCATAATGACCAGACTCTTTTTCGTGATTTAGCGCATAGTGGTTTAACCGTGCTAAGTAGTGTTGAGCGAACCTGAACTGTAAAGTTTGGGTCCATACCAAACTTTGAGAGTTCGGGTATCCGGACCTGAACTTTGCAGCAAAAGTTTGGGTTCGGTGTTCAGGCATTTAATACAGCTTGTTGAAAGACTGCAGGGCAGCCAATCAACAAGATTTTAAGCTGTGGAATGGCTGTGATTGGCCGTTGCATCATGTGACCCAGCCTCCATAAAAGCTGTATCACATGTAGCACCGCCCATCAGCTCTGAGTATTGCAGGAACAGGAAGCAGGCAGCTGAAGTGAGTAAAAGTGTTAGTAATCTCATCTGGCTATTTATTCTGTGGGTGACCTATAGCGATTTTTTTGTGGGTGCAATGCTCCATCTTTGTACCCCTGACACAAAAATATAGTAGTTTGTCTGTTAGTTCGGTGGGTGACATACTGTATACCCATTTTTTGTGTGAGGTACACCTGCACTGCATCCGTGACAGGGAAATTAATATAGTTAATCCATCTGTTAGTTCGGTGGGTGACATATACCAATTTTTTGCGTTAGGTACACCTGCATGGAATCGAGGTCATGCGAGTGATGTGTCCAGTTCGGAGGAAGAGGTGGTGGTCACACAGCACCAACCGCACTGCAAAAGAGGGAGCAGGGTGCAAAAGCAGAGTGGCCGTCCACTAGCCAGTTCGCCTGCTACTGCCCACCGCACCCAGGGACTGAGCACACCAAAGCCATCTCCAAGGAGTTCCTTGTCATGGCAGTTCTTTAGACAATGTGCTGACGACAAGACACAAGTGGTTTGCATGCTGTGCAATCGGAGCCTGAAGTGAGGCATAAACACCTCAAAAACCAGGAAAGATCTCAGGCTCCTCCTGCTCCCTCTTCTGCTACAGTCTCGGCCGCTTCCTCCCCCTTTGGAGTGACAGTGGAACCTGCCACCCCGCAAACAGAGGATGTGGCAGCAAAACCACCACCGTCACCAAGCATCTCCACACTGTCCCATGGAAGCTTTCAGCTGTCCATCCCCCAAACACTGAAGAGAAAGAGGAAGTACCCCCTACCCACCAGTGATCCCTGGTCCTGAATGCCAGCATTTCAAAATTCCTGGCCTTTGAAATGCTGTCATTCCGTCTGGTGGAGACAGAGACTTTTAAAAACCTTATGGCGGTGGCTGTCCCACAGTACATGGTTCCCAGATGCCACTACTTTTCCAAGTGAGCCATCCCTGCCCTGCACAATTAAGTGGCAGACAAAATCAGGTGTGCACTGTGCAACACCATTTGTGGCAAGGTCCACATATTCACTGATACGTGGACCAGTAAGCACGGGCAGGGACGTTATATCTCCCAAACTGCACACTGTGTAAATGCACTGGCGGCTGGGCCTGAGGTGGATAGCAGTTTGGCGCATGTCCTTCTGCCACCGAGGATTGCAGGACCTTTCCCATTGCCTCCTCCTCCTCCTACTCTGCTTCCTCCTCTAATGCTTCCTCATCTGGTCAGCGTAACACCTACACCACCAACTTCAGCACAGCCAGGGGGAAACAGCAAACTGTTTTAAAACTCATCTGTTTGACGGAAAAACCCCACACCGCTCAAGAGCTGTGGACGGGCATGCAACAACAGACCGATGAGTTGTTGGTGCCAATTTGACACACATCCCTTGCCTGGCGCATGTGCTGAATCTGGTGGTGCAGAGGTATCCTGAAAAATTACCCCGATATGTCAGAGCTGCTGCAGAAAGTGCGGGCCGTCTGTGCCACCCTGCTGCTGCTCTCTTGTCTGCGCTGCAGTGTAACTTCGGCCTTCCCATTCACCGCCTCATATGCGACGTGCCCACAAGGTGGAACTCCACCTTGCACATGCTGGAGAGACTGTGCGAGCAGCAGCAGGCGATAGTGGATTTTCAGCTTCAGCACGCATGGGTGAGTCGCTCTGCGTAACAGCACAACTTCACCACCAACGAGTGGCCCTTCATGCGCGACGTATGTTCTGTGTTGCGCTGTTACAAGTACTCCACCAACATGGCCAGTGCCGATGATGCCATCCTCAGTGTTACTATCCCACTTCTATGTCTCCTTGAAAAAACACTTTGGGCGATGATGGAAGAGGATGTGGCACAGGAGAAAGAGGAGGAGGAAGAGGGGTCATTTCCATGGTTATCAGGCCAGTCATTTACAAGTGGCTCGGAGGGTGGGTTCCTGCACCAACAGAGGCCAGGTACACAACTGTCCAGCCAGGACACAGTTCTGGAGGAGGAGAATGATGATGAACCATGTTCACAGCAGGATGGCACGCAAAGCAGCTCATGGGCATCACTAGGGGCATGGCTAGGGGGGTACAGAGGACACAGATGATACACATCCCACAGAGAACAGTTTGTCGTTGCCTCTGGTCAGCCTGGCACACATGAGCAACTTCATGCTGCAGTGGCTGTGCAATGACCGCCGAGTTGCCCACATTCTAACCAGTGCTGATTACTGGGTGGCCACCCTGCTGGATCCCCACTACAAGGACAATGTGCCGTCCTTAATTCCTTCACTGGAGCGTGATCGGAAGGTGCGCAATCCCACCTGACAGCGGGGGCTCAGTGGAAGCACAAGGTGAAGGCAGAGGAGGAGGAAGAAGTCACCAACAGAGCTGGGGCACTGCCAGCACCTCAGAAGGCAGGGTTAGCGTGGCCAAAATGTGGAAAAGCTTTGTCAGCACGCTACAACAACCAGCACCACCAGCTGATATGGAACGTCTTAGCAGGAGGCAGCATTTCAGCAACATGGTGGAACAGTACATGTGCACACGCCTACACGTACTGACTGATGGGTCTGCCCCATTCAACTTCTGGGACTCCAAATTAGGCACATGGCCTGAGCTTGCCCTTTATGCCTTGGAGGTGCTGGCCTGCCCTGTGGCCAGTGTATTGTACCTTGTGCTGAATAGACAAATTTACCGGCCGCACCCAGCCATTGTTATACTTCAGCGCACTTTCTCTTTGCATTCTCTTTTCTAGTTCCCAATGTTTTTGGGTCTTCCTAAAAAAAAAAAAAAACATAAAGAAAGAAAAAGAAAAAAAAAGTGTGGGCTACCTTCTCCTCCACCGCTGCTTCCACCTACACCGCCACGTCCACCGTCTCCCCAACCTCCTACTCCACTTTGACCTCCACATCCTAGTTCAAAATTATTATTATTATTATTATTTTTCTATTTTACGTTATTTTAAGTCATTTCCCTAATCACATTTGTTTGCAGGTAAACTGTCCTGCTCTTACACCCATTTTGCTTCCTTTTGCTGCCCTCTAGCTGTTGCTACGACTATTTTACAGCCATTGTAGTACACCAATATTAGGGTCCCCATTGACTTCAATGGGGTTCGAGTTTGGATCAAGTTCGGGTCCCGAACCCGAACTTTGTCCCGAAGTTCGGCCGAACCTAAACATCCACGGGTCCGCTCATCCCTAGTCCTAACCATTTTGCACTGTCAAAATCATTTTTGCACAGTTTTTCACAAGACATGTAGACACATATAATTTATCAGAAAATCATTACTTTATTACTACTTTAGTAATATTATATAGCATTTCATGTTACATTTTTGAACAATTTATTTTTTTGTAATGGCCTAAGAGCGCTCCTATTTGAGGAAACAAAAAGTCTGATGTTTATTGCCCTATATTTCTCCCACCCTTCATGAACTTAACCATCTACAGGGGACAGATTTTAATATGTATTTTAATTGCAGGTACAACACCAATTTATTAGATGCAAAAGCTGCTGGAATAAAGAAGTCTATCATTTCGGACGTGATAATTGGAGTATCAGAGCTTATGATATTTGGAGTCTTTGGCTTGTCACTGTGGTATGGAACACATTTGCTGGACACAGATCCTAAAAATTACAGGATTAGTAATGTTTTAACTGTAAGTATGTCATCCCTTGTAGTCATTTAACATCAATATTATCATGATACTATTTAATTCCTTGCTGACATGCAATGTACGGTGGATACCAGGTTGTTAAATGAATCACCAATATGCAAATGAGGCCCCAAGCACATAAGATGTGTTCTCCATCTCTGCTAGTGCCCAGGCCTTCCTGTCCAAACCATTGATAGCTCCTTCCCTCTCTACAGTCTTTCCCCAATCCCTGTGATTTGACTCATTCTCCTAAGTAAAATTTCAGGCAGGTGCAATGAACTTTAATTTCTCCACCTATGCATTACAAACACCACAGTGAGCATCAGCTTTGCAGTTTGTAATACACATGTGCTGTCAAGCAATGCACCATAGACTTTCCGAAAGAGTAGACGCTGTGAACCTTCTGCTCAGAATGGTGTTTGTAATGCGCAGGACAAATAGAGGTTTCACAGAGAGGGAAGAAAGGAAGGATGATAGAAAGAAGAGACGAGCTATAAAGTGTTATGAATGGAGCACACCTCCTAGCATTTTGGTCTCTTTTGCAAATAGATTAACGATTGTTTTCTGGTGCAAGCAAACAACACAAAGGCTAACAAAGGTATGTTTAATATGATGTTTAGGAGTACAGATGGATGGTGCTGGTAGTTCAGTGAAATAGCCAGCAAGTACATACTGTTTTACAGCTCTGATCACAAACAACTTCAAACATGGACATTTGACGCCTCAAATATCATTGACAATTGCTGTCATGGCATCTGAGAGGTCATTTGGAGCGAGGGAGCTCCCTCTGACGCTCAAACTGCTTACCAGTCATAACAGGAGCTATTTGGTTGATATTGTAGCCTGGAACCTTGTTAAAGCTCCAAGGTCTGCCATAAAAAAGTTATGGTAATAGTGATGGTTTAAAAGGTTTAAAAAAATAAATAAAAAACATTCAAATCACCCCATTTTAAACTTTTACCTATAAATATAAACAAATATAATAATTGGTATCACTGCATCTGAAAATACCCGATATAAAAAGGTGAGAAAAATTTGGTTCGATCCGAACATATTTGCAGTGAATCGCGTTAAAAAACTGCTATTTCCTGGCTGCAGAGAGCCTTTATAGTGGGGTAGAACACTCCCTTGCAGTAACAAGCATAGGGAGTCTGCTTTGGTAGTGAAATAACACTGAAACTGTATGACATGCAGATGACAGGCGTCGCTCCTAGAATCACTGCAGACTGCACTTATTTGGGCAATCACGAGGTCAAAACTGACCAAATAACTCAAGTATGAACTTAGCCTTACAGGTCGATGTTAGCGCCAAGAAGAAGCACACTCCTTTTACACCGTCGTCAGCGGATTCCACATAGAAGTCTACAGAACCTGTTCTATTAAACGTTTATACAAGTAGAGCCCCCCCCCGACAGAGTGGAGCGGGTGTCAGCAGTAAGTTTGTGTTGATGTCACTGTTTATTTTGCCCTTCTTCTGATCCATCAGAACAATAACCCACAAAAAATGGATCCTGTCTGTTCAGCATCCGCCTTTAGGCCCCTTTCACACGAGCGAGTTTTCCGTGCGGATGCGTTGCGGGAGGTGAACGCATTGCATCCGCACGGAATCCTGACCCATTCATTTCTATGGGGCTGTTCACATGAGCGGTGATTTTCACGCATCACTTGTGCGTTGCGTGAAAATCGCAGCATGCTCCTCTTTGTGCATTTTTCACGTAACGCAAGCCCTATAGAAATGAATGGGGTTGCGTGAAAATCGCAAGCATCCGCAAGCAAGTGCGGATGCGGTGCGATTTTCACGCATGGTTGCTAGGAGACGATCGGGATGGAGACCCGATCATTATTATTTTCCCTTATAACATGGTTATAAGGGAAAATAATAGCATTCTGAATACAGAATGCATAGTAAAACAGCGCTGGAGGGGTTAAAAAAAATCAAAAAATCATTTAACTCACCTTAATCCACTTGATCGCGTAGCCCGGCATCTGCTTCTGCCCCCTTTACTGAATAGGACCTGTGGTGAGCATTAATTATAGGACCTTTGATGACGTCACTCCGGTCATCACATGGTACGTCACATGATCTTTCACCATGGTGATTCACCAGCGCTGTTTTACTATGCATTCTGCATTCCCCTGCCATAGCTCTGCGATAGTGTGCAGTTTGTCACCTAAGCAGATCAGTTTAAGCACGGTCTGTTGTGGCTTCCCCACTGCAGCGCTACACTGCTTCCAGCTACTGACTGATGTCTGACTTGTGCTGCAATATGATAATTCAGAGGTGGAAGTGAAGGAGGAGGAGAAGTGGATTTGCAGCCACTAACGTAGGTGGTGGCGGAAACCCTGATGGAAGTAGGGCCAGGAATCCTTGGAGTCTGTAGCACCTGTGCCATCCCAGGGTATGACTCGCTCCCGGCCTCCACAACGTTCACCCAGTGTGCTGTCAGGAAAATGTAGCGTCCCTGGCCAAAAACCCTTGTTCATGTGTCAGTCGTTAAGTGGACCTTCCCAATAACTGCGTTGGTCAGGGCACGGGTGATGTTACGGAACACATGCTGGTATAAAGCTGGGACTGCACACCGTGAAAAATATTGGCGGCTGGGGACAGAGTACCGTGGGACAGCTGCCACCATCAGGCTGCGGAAAGCCTCAGTGTCCACAAGCCTGAATGGCAACATTTCCAGGGTCAGCAATTTGAAAAGTTGCGCTTTTAGTGCTATGGTCTGTGGGTGGGTGTCTGGGTATTTGTGCTTTCATTCAAAGGCCTAGGGTATAGACATCTGTACGCTGCGCTGGGACACAGAAGTGGATGTGCTAGCTGATGGTGCTTGCGACGGTCCAGATGCATGGCGGGAGGCATCCGGGCCTGCGTCTTGGACAGGGGATTGGCCAGCACATAACACAGGGGAAGAGTAGGCAGTGGTGTGACCCGCAGACACTGGTTGTGGACCCAGGCGTTCGGCCCACCTATTAGGGTGCTTTGATCCCATGTGGCGGATAATGCTGGTGGTGGTGAGGTTGCTAGTGTTCACGCCCCTGCTCATTTTGGTACGGCACAGGTTGCAAATGACAATTCTTTTATCGTCCGCACTTTCCTCAAAAAAGCGCCAGACTGCGGAAAACCTACCTAGTTGCGGGCCTGTTTGGTGTTGCCCGCCTTCTCCCTTTTGTGATCCCACTGCATCTTCCAGCCTGTTGCGGTGCTGCGGCTCCCCCTACCTCTGTACTGCTGTCCTCACTCGGCTTACCACCTTCCCAGGTTGGGTCAGTGATGTCATCATCCAGCACCTCCTCTTCCACTTCCTTACTCTGGTCATCCTCCTGACTTGTTGACCTAACAACAACCTCAGTTATTGACAACTGTGTCTCATCCTCATCATGAACCTCTTGAGAAGCTAATTATGGTTGACTTATTGGCAACTGTGTCTCATCATCATCATCCACCTCATGAAACACTAATTGCCGTTCCCCACAGTCATCTTTTTCTGACTGTGGATGCTCCAGAGTTTGGAAATCAGGGCACAAGATCTCCTCATGTCCCTCTTCAAGCGAGCTTGGCGAGAGACCCAAATTAAGGAATGGCAATGAAAACAGCTCCTCGGAATATCCGAGAGTGGGATCAGTTGTTTGTCATGACTCTCCATGGTGGGTGGAAGGAGTATCAGGGTGAGGATTCTGTTGACCAGACTCTTGGCTACTGAAACTGGACTTTGTGTAAGACAGGGTGGTGCTTAATCGACTGGAAGCATTATCTGCTGCAATCTAACCAACCATCTGCTCGCACTGGTCTGACTTCGAGAGTGGTGTCCTGCGCCGCCCTGCAAACTGGGACATGAAGCTAGGTATCGTGTGTTTCTTGTGCTCTGGCAGCAGACACAGTTTCACCGCTCCCAGGACCACGGCCTCTGCATGCACCATCAGCAGCACGGCCACTTCCCCGTCTCTTACTGCTCGCCTTGTGCATTTTAAATGGTATATATGCTTGCAAGTATGTCACATGTACAGCAGCGCAGGTTTTGTAAGTGTATGCGCAAATAAAGTACACAGAATGTCGCAGATATTTTTAGGATGCGCACACATTAAACAGGAGGTATAGCTCAAGTAAGATCACTGTCACCACCGCCTAATAAAAAATTACACTAAATGAATGTCACTGATATTTCGGATACGCAAATGTTATACAAGAGATGTAGTGCAGGTAATGTAACTTTCCGCAGCGGACACCGTCTACAGAAAAAGTACACTGGATGTTAGATATTTTTAGGCTACGCACACGTTACACAGGAGATGTAACGCAGATAATGTCACTGTCATGAGTGGCAAAAAAAATTACACTGAATGTCACTGATATTTTGGATGCGCTAACGTTATACTGGACTTGTAGCATAGGTAATGTCGCTGCCACCAGCAGCAAAAAAATTAGACTAAATGTCACTGATATTTCGGATACGCAAACGTTATACAGGAGATGTAGCGCAGGTAATGTAACTGTCCGAAGCGGACACAGTCTACGTAAAAAGTACACTGGATGCCACAGATATTTTTAGGCTGCGCACACGTTAGGCGGGAGATGTAGCACAGATCATGTCGCTGTCTGCAGCGGCCAAACAATTGCAATATATTTAGCGCAGGTTGCACTAAAAATATATATTGATGCCACACACAATAGTCCTTAAAATAACTTTCGGGTCTATAACAAGTATAAAAACTAAAATATTGCTATTTCAATCACTACACTATCTCTCCCTTCTGCTCTCCAGCTCTCCAGCTCTCCCTGACTAATACTGAGCCGAACACGTCATCGTGTGCTATATAGCACCCGATGACATGTTCCAGCCAGCCAATCACTGTAATGCCAGCAGCCAACATGGCTATGGCATTACAGTGAATGACAGTACTTACCTGCACGTTCAAGATAAGAAAATAATCCAGCGGCACTCACCAATCAACATTTTCATTTACTTTATTCACCACGGGTCAGGGGCAGACACTATACAGTGCAACCAAACAAACAGTAAGCAGCGACGGCCGTTTCATGCACAAAGCTCTTCCTCTGGCCACAGCTCACAAGTCAAGCACACCTATCACCTTATATAGGTAAATGCACTAGGGGCGTATACCCACTACATCACTTCCCGTCCATAACGCAGCTCAGGTGTACGGCGCTGTTGCGATCGCGCTCACCCACCTCCATCACACACGATCCAATTGAAAGTGTGTGCTTTAGTGGTGGCATGATTGCAAATTTACCGGATTAACATACACTGTGTTATAGTGGGTTCAATCCCCTGCCGTGCCATCTGCCCATCACTCTGCGATCAAGCAGTATATTTACATAAAAGACATCAGGACATACATCAGGTGATATTAACATTGAGCAAATCCCTAGTAAATAATTACAAAAATACGCTTAAATCTATTTTTTCATTTAGCCCAAGGGGGCCCATAGCATTTGACCGTAGGATCCACCTGCCTTCCCTTCTAAGAACTTCATGATCCCTGTCCCCTCTCCTCTGAGGGGTTGGGACAACCTCCAGACCTGCAAACTGTAGAACTCTACTGTCTCCGCCGTGTACCGTGCGGACATGTTCTATTAATCGTGGTACTCCTTTACCTGAGGCAATTGATCCCACGTGTTCACGGAACCTTTCAAATAGACAGCGTATGGTCTTACCAATATAAAACCTACCGCACACACATAGTACTAAATAAACAACAAAACGACTTCTACATGTTATCAATGTGTTCACTCTATGATGTAAAACTCCAAACGAGACCGAGGACCCTTGTAAGTTGAATTTACAAAAGGAGCAACTTCCACAACGTTTATTCCCCTGTGGGCGCCAACCATTCAACCATGTATCCCGTTTTTTTCTTTAAAATGGCTCCTTACTAGTTTATCCCTTAGGGTATGACACCTTCTGAAGGATGTGAGGGGTCGTGAACCACCAATATCCCCAAGACTGGCGTCTCCCTCCAACATGTTCCAATTATCCTTAATGATTTTTCTTGATTTGCTCTGCCATCGAACTGTATTTGAAAGAAAAAACTACCGGAGAAGGCTGACCCCTAATATTGGATCTTTTCTTTGCTCGTAATTCTCCCCCTCGAATAGTATTGGATGCTCGCATAATTGTGTCATTTAATAATTCCATGGGGTAACCCCTAGAAGACAACCTACTCTTCAGGTCTTTTGCTTGCTTTTGGAAGCTTTCTTCAGTGGTATTGATTTTGGCCAGTCGTGTAAACTGGCTAAATGGTACAGCTCGCTTAACACTAGTTGGATGGAAACTCAAGTGATGTAAAAGGAAGTTGGTGGCCGTGGGTTTTTTAAAACCTCTGTCACCAACTCACCTTCCTTAAAGGATACCAGGATATCCAGGAATTCTAATTTTTCACCTCCAAATACATATGTAAATTTCATATTCATCTCATTTACTCTATTGAGGCATTCTACAAAATCACTGAACGTACCTTCATCACTACTGACCCGTGGTGAATAAAGTAAATGAAAATGTTGATTGGTGAGTGCCGCTGGATTATTTTCTTATGTTGCACGTGAATTATTAATGCCTGACACCAGCTGAGCATTGCCTGACCAGGGAATACGCTTAACATTGTCCGTAGCTGTACTTGCAGGAGGAAGCGGGGTTATGTGCAGTGCAATCGGATCTGTTGTCTAACTCCATTGACTTACCAGCACGTTTATTGGCTGCATAGCAGCCAACAAACGTGCAGAGTGGAGACTCGAGCATCGTGCTCCAGCACAAGCGGTATTCGGGCGAACACCGCGATGTGCCGAGCATCGCGATGCTCAAGCCGAACTAGTGTTCGGCCGAGCATGCTCGCCCAACACTAATCTTGACAAAGGTCAGTCTCTCTACATATCGGGTGGACAGGCGAGTTCTTCTTGGGGTAACTATGCCGCACTAAACACCTGCTCTGATGCCACACTACTGGCCCGGCAGGGTCCAACAAGGTGGAGAGACATAAGTCATCCCATGTGTCTGGGTCCTCTGCCTCGTCTTCCTCATTGCACAGTAGCTCCTCTGGTTGCTCCTGCTCCTCCTCTCCTGTCCCCTATGTAGAAAAAACTATTTTCGCTACACATTGCTAGTGCTCCAATGTCCTCCTCCTCTTCCTCCTCCAGTTCAGCGCCCACAAGGCTCATGTGACCGTGAGATCTAGGCACCACATCTCCAGTCCCCTGACCAGCCAGATTTACCAGCATCTTTTCCAGGACATGAAGCATTGGAATGACATCATTCATCACATAGTCCTTGCGACTGAAAAATAATGTGGCCTCCTCGAAGGGCACGAACAAACGGCAGGTGTCACGCATGAGCTGCCACTGGCTGACATTGAAGTTACAGAGAGGAGTACACCTGTCCGCTTGAATCATCAAGAAATCGTTTATGGCCTTTCTCTGTTCGTACAATCGGTCCAACATATGGAGGGTCGAATTCAAAAGGATGGAAACATCACATATCAGCCTATGTTGGGAGATGCCGTCCTGTCGCTGCAGCTCTAGGAGGGTGTGCTTTGCAGTGTACGAGTGGATGAAGTGCATGCAAACTTTCCTGGCCATTTATAGGATGTCTTGCAGATGGGTGGAAGACTTCAGGAACCACTTGACAACCAGATTGAACACGTGTGTCATGCAAGGAGCATGGCTCAGCCCTCCTTGATGCAGCGCTGACATCATGTTGTTCCTGTTGTCAGTTAACATGTTTTCGATTTTCAGTTGTCGCGGAGAAAGCCAGGATTCGATTTCTTGCAGTTTCTCCCCTGTGTGACTCCGTCCACCCAGGCAAGCGAGGTGCAGGACAGCGTGACACCACTGTGCCCTACATATGTGGTATGCTGGAGGGGCACTGTGAATTGTCCCTGCAGTGGAGGCTGAGGACATAGTGGAGGATGACGAGGCAGAGGCGGACATTGCGACAGGACCAATGGCATATGAACGTGGAGGCAGAATCGGCGTCACCTGGCCAAGTTGCTGGTGTGGCTGTGCAGGGACCACATTCACCCAGTGGGCCGTAAAGGACGTGTATTGTCCCTGACTGTAGTTACAGCTTCACACGTAGTGCTGCCATGCACTTTGGCACACACCGACAGGCTGAAGGACTGGCCTACCTTCTGTTCTACATGTGTGTGCAGGGCTGGTACTGCCTTTTTGGCAAAGAACTGATGGCTTGGGACTCTCCTCCTCGGCTTGGCACAAGACATCAGTTTTCTGAAAGGTGCAGAGTCCACTACTTGGAAAGGGAGGGACTGCAGCACCAGCAACTTGGACAGGAGCACATTCAACTTCTGCGCCGTTGGAGGCGTGCAAGCATACTGTTGTCTCTTAGCAATCACTTCACTGATGACGGAGTGAGTGACGAGGAGAAGCAGGAGCATCAGGACTATCAGATAATGGGAAGGACAGACAGCTCCCTTCAGCTGAGGTGGTGGAGCCTTGACTGTCTGAAATCGGATACATGCCACTGCGTGATGCAGCGTTTTCTGCGGCAGGCTGGACCACCACATCAAAGCCACGTTCTCTCAGGACACTTTATGGCAACGCTGAATATGTTGATGCAGGGCCGTAGTGCCAACTTTGGCAACCTGGCCATGCTTCAACCTCTGCCCACAGATTCTACATATGGCCACTAATACACGGCAAAATGGCTATAAAACAGATAACTGCACTGCTATCCAGCAAATATATATTTTTTTTTTACGGTAATACACGCCACAAAGGGCTTTAAAAGATATCCGGTCAACCGAAAAGTCAGACAACATAAGAGAAAACATAAATATAATAAAGATTGTAATGCATAAAACCAATTTAGTATTGCCAGAAAAGATTAGTGATACATGTAATTAAAGATATGTTCTCAATGTATATGTAATAAAGATTCACTTTTCTTTATTCATTTAATGTTAAAGTTAACAAAGATTTAAGAAGGCACTTTTGTGTACATGTTTATTTTATTTTACTGCAATTTATTCTGATACATGCATCATCAATTATATTTGAAACGTAGATTATGTGTTCCCACCTCATGTGATATGAAGTAATATTACATGTGAAAAATTTAATTTTTCTGTATGTTATATTGAAATTTCTTTGAAAATTCTAATAAAAAATATTTTGTTCTAAAAGATATCTGGTAACTGCACTGCAAAACGGCAAATATATTTTGGTTTTGCCACTAATACACAGCAAAAATGACTTTAGAACTGATAACAGCACAGCTAAACGGCAAATATATTTTGGTTTTTGCCACTAATACACAGCAAAAATGGCTTTAGAACTGATAGCAGCACCGCTGAACGGCAAATATATTTTGGTTTGCTACTAATACACGGCAAAAATGGCTTTAAAACAGATAACAGCACCGCTGAACGGCAAATATATATTTTTCTTTTTACGGTAATACACGCACCAAAATGCTTTAAAAGATATAAAGTAACTGCACCGCTAAATGGCTAATATATTTTGGTTTTGCCACTAATACACAATAAAAATGGCTTTAGAACTGATAACAGCACCGCTGAATGGCAAATATATTTTGGTTTTGCCACTAATACATGGCAAAAATGGCTTTAAAATAGTTAACTGCACTGCTGTCCAGCAAATATATTCTTTCTTCTTACGGTAATAACAAACGGCTTTAAAAGATATCTCGTAACAGCACTGCTGAATGGCAAATATATTTTGGTTTTGCCACTAATACACAGCAAAAATGGCTTTAAAACAGATAACCGCACCCCTAAACGGCAAATATATTTTGTTCCCTTACGTCCTAACCAGCAGCACATGTGGGTTTTATCCGCCCCAGTGAAACTGGTAGGACAGACGGAATATTTCATGAAGTAATAAATCCACGCCCCCATTACCTCACTATAAGAGGCCAAACCCCCCCATACATCAGCGTGTTTTTTTCTGTCCTTTGGGACTGCAGGACAGACGGGGGCAGCCATTTGGCTGCCGTACTCTTAGATTACATGCTAACCTTGTGTTTTTCTTTCAGGGTTGAAGCTTATCTGATGGAAGCTGGTACTGACGTGCCAGGCAAGCTCCTGCTAAGCGCGGAGCTCCTGTAATCAGCTTCCTGTTTGGTTTCCTCACATCTCCTGCGGGAGCTTGTGTGCCAGCGCCCTCTGGTGGTCTGTCGGTGAACAACAATGATTAAAGTTTGTTCAAACCTAGCGTCTGACGTCACTTTGGGCGCCAAATTTGAATATATAAAGCCTCCAGTCCTTCCAGGCTGTGCTGTTTGCAGCCTTGGGTTGGTTACTGAGGCAAACTACTTTAGTTACCAGCATTTCCTGTGTCTGGCAGGTTTTCTGCTTCTTTGTTTGTCTAAGGGATAGACATTGTTCATTCATTATAACTTTTTCTCTGCAGATAATGTCCTCTGCCGGTGATGGGGATCGGTCTGGGCGCAAGACATCATCCAAGCGCAAGCATTTAGCGTGTAGGGATTGTGACACCCCTCTAGCAGACTCCGATGAATTTAATAGGTGTCCCTCTTGCCGTCCTCCTCCTCTGCCTCCTGATGTGGAGCCTACCATACGGGACGTAGTAGTCTGGGTAAAGGACTTAGTGGAGTCCTCAATGAACACCCTAAGGGATTCCGTGTCATCCAGAAGACCCGGTATCCGATCTCCTCTGAGACCCACTCCTATGCAGGAGGAAGCCTACCATACCGTGGACGAAGTCCATTCCTCTGAGTCTAGCGGGGAGGAAGAAGAGGCTGTAAGGTACTTCTTTCCTGTAGAGAAGATGTTGATCCTGGGGAAGCTTCAGAGTCTACCTCTAGGGGGGCCAAGGGCGTTCAAAGTGGATGAGACTCTGTCTCGGTTAATGAAGCTAGAATGGAAACATCCTGAGAAGGCACCAGTCATCTCAAAGCGCTTCAAGTCCATGTTCCCGATTGTGACATCCCAGTTAGACCAATGGGGCACAGTGCCCAAAGTTGATTTGGCAATCGCAAAATTGTCTAAGAGGACCCTTGTCCCGGCTGATGACAGATCCAACTTACAGGACCCGATGGACAGGCGGGTAGAATGCACCTTGATAAGATCTTACTCCACCGCTGCTGCTGCTGCATCTGTGGCTATATCCTCTACGGAGGTAGCCGTCTTCCTTCAAAGACACCTCCGACAGGTGCAGTCGGATATCGACTCTGGCATATCCCGTGATGACATCCTGGCGCAGTTTAAGTCCATTCTACTTGCCGTGGATTTTCTGTGTGACTCTGGCCCACAGCAGTTAAAATTAGCCTCTCAGGCTATGGCCCTCTCTTCAGCAGGTAGGAGGCCACTATGGCTAAAACCTTGGGTGGCAGATATGCCTCCAAGTATAATTTATGCAGCCTCCCTCCAGAAGAGATTGGATCCGGCGTTTATTCGCCAGTTTTCCTTGTTCCCCAAGCCACAGATGGTTGGCGCATGATCGTAGATCTCCGCTACCTCAACCAATTCATAAAGAAAAGGCGGTTCCGGATGGAAACCATCAAATCGGTAATCAGCATCCTGAGCCCAGGGGACCTGGTGGTTACACTGGATCTAAGGGATGCCTATCTTCACATCCCTGTGTGCCTGGCCCACAGGAAGTATCTATGAGTGGCAGTCAGTCTCAGGGGGACGGTGAAACATTTTCAGTTTGCCGCGCTTCCCTTCGGCATCACAACCGCGCCTTACATCTTCACCAAAGTGGTAATAGCTGTAGTAGCTCCCCTCAGATTGAGAGGCCTGGAGACCATTCCATATCTGGACGATTGGCTTCTAAAAGCCCACTCGGTAGAGACGCTTCATCTTCATCTTCTGCAGGCTCAGTCCTTCCTCCAGCGCTTGGGCTGGATTATCAATTGTCAGAAGTCTGAGATTTCTCCCTCCACTTCCAGGAGGTTTCTAGGGTTATAATAGATTCTGCCAACATGACGCTCTACCTTTCTCCGGAAAGGAAGTTACACATTTCCAAGACTGCAGATCAACTCATGGTTCCCCGCCGGGTAACTATCAGAGTATTGATGAGGATGTTAGGCCTAATGTCAGCAGCCGTGGATGCGGTTCCTTGGGCCTTGTGGCATATTCGCCCTCTTCAAGCGGAAGTTCTGAGTCTATGGGATCGAACTCCCAGAGGGCTAGAGACAAAGTGCTCACTGTCATCTCAAGCTCGCCGCTCACTGAAGTGGTGGAAACAGGACAAAGATGGGAGGTCCTTGATCCAACCTTGTTGGATCCTGTTGACGACAGATGCATCCCTTCTAGGCTGGGGTGCCCATCTAGAGGAACTTCAAGTTCAAGGATCCTGGAGCCCTCAAGAGCGTTTGATGTCATCCAATCTGAGAGAACTCAGAGCAATCCGGATGGCTCTCTTTCATTTTTTTCCCCCTTATCAGAAACAAGGCCGTAAGGGTTCTCTCGGACAATTCTACTGCGGTATCCTACATCAACAAACAGGGAGGCACCAGGTCTCAGAGTCTACTCTCAGAAGTAGGTCTAATTCTGTCTTGGGCAGAGCAGAATCTTTCCCACCTTTCAGCAGTCCACATTCGGGGGTCCCTGAATGTGGTTGCGGACCAGCTCAGCAGAGGAGTCCCAGAGGAGTCTCAGAGGAGTCTCTCTGAATCAGGAGATCTTTCATCAGATCACTCTTCGGTGG
Source organism: Bufo bufo (assembly GCF_905171765.1). Lineage (NCBI taxonomy): Eukaryota > Metazoa > Chordata > Amphibia > Anura > Bufonidae > Bufo > Bufo bufo. Next base: position 461,014,218 of record NC_053393.1, read on the forward strand.
GGTCGCCCAGACATAGATCTCATGGCGACAAGATTTAATGCCAAAGTGGAAACGTTCTGTTGCCTGTATCGGGAGGACAATCCCTTGGCAGTAGATGCTCTGTCAATTCCATGGGAGTTCAGGCTGGCCTACATCTTTCCTCCCATCGCCATGATACCCAGGGTATTGATGAAGATTCGGCAGGACCAAGCCTCAGTAATAGCCATGATTCTATTCTGGCCCAGGAGGTCTTGGTTTACCCTGCTCATGCAGATGAGCCGAGGGCAATATTGGAAGATTCCCCCAATGCAGAACCTGGTGTCCCGGGGCACTCAGCTCTGCCTAGATCCATCCAGACTCAATCTGACAGCCTGGAGATTGATGAGTCTCTTCTAGAGCCTGAAGGGCTATCAGCAGCGGTCTTAAGAACGATGTCTCATTCCAGAGCTCCAGCGACTGTCAAGGCCTACGCCAGGGTAAAGCGTATTTTTCTTCTATGGTGTGCATCTCATCAAGAACCATCTCAGGATCCTCCAGTATCAGCTATTCTCCAGTTCATGCAGGATGGACTAGATAAGGGCCTCAGCCCTTCTACACTCAAGGTACAGATCTCTGCTCTGTCAGCCGCCTTTGGCAGATCTTTACATCAAGACCCTCTGATTAAGAGGTTCCTTAAAAGAGCCGTACATCTTAAGCCTAGCATTTCAAGACCTATACCGCAGTGGGATCTCTCAGTAGTGCTTAAAGGGCTGAGTGGTCCTCCCTTTGAACCCTTGGAAGAAGTGGACTTTAAGTTTTTATCCTGGAAGGTAACCTTTTTGTTGCCAAACGCATTTCAGAGCTTCAGGCTTTTTCGGCGTATGAGCCATACACTTTATTTTTACCGGACAGAGTCCTTTTATGTTTTTTACCCACCTTTTTTCCTAAGGTGCCCTCTGTGCACAACATTAATCAAGTTGTGTCTTTGCCTGTGTTATGTTCCTCTGCAGAAGAAAGTTCCCTCCATACTCTGGATGTGGCCAGATTTTTGAGAATCTACATTGAGAGATCCCAGGAGTTCAGAAGGTCAGAGAATCTTCTTATCCTGTTCTTTGGAAGGAATAAATGGAAGAAGGCCTCTAAGCCTACTCTAAGTAGATGGATCAGAGAGGCCATCAGAGAATCTTTCGCTTCCCAGAAAAGACCTCCTCCTGCCTTTGTCACTGCTCACTCCACCAGAGCAGTCTCTACTAGTTGGGCCGAAAGGTCTCTTATTCCTCTGGAACAGATCTGTTCTGCGGCCTCCTGGAGCTCACATTCTACCTTTGTGAGCCATTATAGACTCAACCTCAGGGGTTCAGAAGACACTGCCTTTGGGCGGTCTGTTTTGAATTCCATTCAGCATTGAAGTCCCTACCCTTTAGGCTAACTTCTTGCTAAGTCCCCACATGTGCTGCTGGTTAGGACGTAAGGGAAGTGTTAATTTCTTAACGATAATTTGTTTTCCCTTAGTCCTAACATCAGCACACAAATATCCCTCCCTTTATTTTTGTTTTTTGAGAGTTTCTTGCTATGACACGCTGATGTATGGGGGGTTTGGCCTCTTATAGTGAGGTAATGGGGGCGTGGATTTATTTGATTACTTTACTTCATTAAATATTCCGTCTGTCCTACCAGTTTCACTGGGGCGGATAAACCCCACATGTGCTGCTGTTAGGACTAAGGGAAAACAAATTATCGTTAAGAAATTAACACAATTTGCCACTAATACACACCAAAATGGCTTTAAAACAGATATCAACACTGCTGTACGGCAAATATATTTTTTCTTTCTACGGTAATACAAGCCACAAAAGGCTTTAAAAGATATATACGGTAACTGCACCGCTAAACGGACCCTCCTCACTAATACATCACAGACTGCAATGTAAATTGCCAGCATTCGACCCATAAGACGCAGGGGCACTTTTACCCCACTTTTGGGGGAAAAAAGTGCGTCTTATGGGGCGAAAAATACGGTATATATTTTCTTTTTACGGTAATACATGCCACAAAATGCTTTAAAATATATACTGTAACTGTACCGCTAAACGGACCCTCTTCCCTCCTCACTAATACATCGCAGACTGCGATGTAAATTGCCAGCATTCGACCCATAAGACGCAGGGTCACTTTTACCCCACTTTTGGGGGGAAAAAGTGCGTCTTATGGGGCAAAAAATACGGTATATATTTTCTTTTTACGGTAATACACGCCACAAAATGCTTTAAAAGCTATCTGGTAACTGCACAGCTAAACGGCAAATATATTAAGGTTTTTCCACTAATACACAGCAAAATTGGCTTTAGAACAGATAACTGCACTGCTGACCAGAAAATATTAATTTTCTTTTTACGGTAATGCACGCCACAAAAGGCTTTAAAAGATATTTGGTAACTGCACTGCTAAACTGCAAATATATTTTGGTTTTGCCCTTAATACACAGCAAAAATGACTTTAGAATTGATAACAGCACTGCTGAACGGCAAATATATTTTGGTTTTGCCACTAATACACAGCAAAAATGTCTTTACAACTGATAACTGCTCCGCTGACCGGCAAATATATATTTTTATTTTTGCAGTAATACACGCCACAAAAGGCTTTAAAAGATATACGGTAACTGCTCTTCAAAATGGCATATATAATTTGGTTTTGGCACTAATGCACAGCAAAAATAGCTTTAAAACAGATAACAGCACTGCTGAATGGCAAATATATTTTGGTTTTGTCACTAATACACAGCAAAAATGGCTTTAAAACAGATATCAACACGGCTGAATTGCAAATATTTTTTTTCTTTCTACGGTAATACACGCCACAAAAGGCTTTAAAAGATATACGGTAACTGCACCGCTAAACTGCAAATATATTTTGGTTTTGCCGCTAATACACAGCAAAAATGACTTTAGAATTGATAACAGCACTGCTGAACGGCAAATATACTTTGGTTTTGCCACTAATACACAGCAAAAATGTCTTTACAACTGATAACTGCTCCGCTGACCGGCAAATATATTTTTTTCTTTTTGCAATAATACACGCCACAAAAGGTTTTAAAAGATATACGGTAACTGCACTTCAAAATGGCATACCGTATATAATTTGGTTTTGGCACTAATGCACAGCAAAAATAGCTTTAGAACAGATAACAGCACTGCTGAATGGCAAATATATTTTGGTTTTGTCACTAATACACAGCAAAAATGGCTTTAAAACAGATATCAACACGGCTGAATGGTAAATATTTTTTTTCTTTCTACGGTAATACACACCACAAAAGGCTTTAAAAGATATACGGTAACTGCACCGCTAAACGGCAAATATATTTTGGTTTTGCCACTAATACACAGCAAAAATGTCTTTACAACTGATAACTGCTCCGCTGACCGGCAAATATATTTTTTTCTTTTTGCAGTAATACACGCCACAAAAGGCTTTAAAAGATATACGGTAACTGCACTTCAAAATGGCATACCGTTTATAATTTGGTTTTGTCACTAATACACAGCAAAAATTTCTTTACAACTGATAACTGCTTCGCTGACCGGCAATTTTTTTTTTTCTTTTTATGGTAATACACGCCACAAAAGGCTTTAAAAGTTATACGGTAACTGCTCTGCTAAATGGCAAATATATTTTGGTTTTTCCACTAATAAACGGCAAAAATGGCTTTAAAACAGATAACTGCTCCGCTGACCGGCAAATATATGTTTTCTTTTTACGGTAATACACGCCACAAAATGCTTTAAAAGATATCTGGTAACTGCACAGGTAAACGGCAAATATATTTAGGTTTTTCCACTAATACACAGCAAAAATGGCTTTAGAACAGATAACTGCACTGCTGACCCGCAAATATATTTTTCCTTTTAATAGTAATAAATGCCACAAATGCCACAAAAGGCCTTAAAAGATATATGGTAACTTCACCACTAAACGCTTTCAATCATATAACAGCACTGCTGACTGGCAAATGCATTTTTTGGTTTGCCACTAATACACAGCAAAAATGGCTTTAAAACAGATAACTGCACCTCTGACTGGAAAATATATTTTACTTTTGCCCCTAATACACGATAATAAAATACTTTAATTTTAGCACTTCACCACTCAACAGCTAATAATCCCTTTTCTTCCCACTAATAAAAGCCAAAAAATGCTTTAGAACATATAACTGCACTGCACAAGGGCAAATGAGATGTAGAAATATTTCCTTGTAATAAACCCTGATAATGGCTGTATCAAACAGCACTTGCACCCTAATAAGAACGGTTTGCTGGAATTACAGGGCTGTATAATGGCAATTTGGATCCCCAGTCAGTGCAGCAAGGTGCAAAAGGAATGTTCCTGTTCTCCCCTACAAAACCTTTTCAACATAAAAGCTCTGGAAAGATTCCTCCCTATTAGAGTTGAGCGAACACCTGGATGTTCGGGTTCGAGAAGTTCGGCCGAACTTCCCGGAAATGTTCGGGTTCGGGATCCGAACCCGAACCCCATTGAAGTCAATGGGGACCCGAACTTTTCGGCACTAAAAAGGCTGTATAACAGTCCAGGAAAGGGCTAGAGGGCTGCAAAAGGCAGCAAAATTTAGTTAAATCCCCTGCAAACAAATGTGGATAGGGAAATGAAGTAAAATAAAAATAAAATAAATAGAAATTAACCAATATCAATTGAAGAGAGGTCCCATAGCAGAGAATCAGGCTTCATGTCAGCCAAAACTGGAACAGTCTATTGTCAGATATTTAGGCCCCGGCACCCAGACAGAGGAGAGAGGTCCCATAGCAGAGAATCTGGCTTCATGTCAGCAGAGAATCAGTCTTCATGTCATAGCAGAGAATCAGGCTTCATGTCACCCACCACTGGAACAGGCCACTGTCATATATTTTTAGGCCCCGGCACCCAGGCAGAGGAGAGAGGTCCCATAACATAGAATCTGGCTTCATGTCAGCAGAGAATGATGCTTCATGTCACCCAACATTGGAACAGTCCATTGTCATATAATTTAGGCCCCGGCACCCAGACAGAGGAGAGAGGTCCCATAGCAGAGATTCAGGCTTCATGTCAGCAGAGAATCAGACTTCATGTCATAGCAGAGAATCAGGCTTCATGTCACCCACCACTGGAACAGGCCACTGTCAGATATTTTTAGGCCCCGGCACCCAGACAGAGGAGAGAGGTCCCATAACAGAGATTCAGGCTTCATGTCAGCAGAGAATCAGACTTCATGTCATAGCAGAGAATCAGGCTTCATGTCACCCACCACTGGAACAGGCCACTGTCAGATATTTTTAGGCCCCGGCACCCAGACAGAGGAGAGAGGTCCCATAACATAGAATCTGGCTTCATGTCAGCAGAGAATCAGTCTTCATGTCATAGCAGAGAATTTCATGATTTTCCTATTCCATGACGTAAAGTCATGATTTTATTAAAGACACAGAGGCGAGTATTGCATCAACTCTCTTTACTGTTACCATAGCAGCAAAGAATGAACAGTCAATCACAAGAAGAAAAACCATAGTAACCAAACTCCTCCCACCATCCCAGTATATAATGGCTCAGCCCCTGAGATCATCCTCTTTCTTTGTACAGCTGCTCCGAACTGTAAATCTTCCGAAACTGGCCATCTTGGACCGAAACTCTTGACCACGCAGATAGGATAACACCTTCAACAGAAAGGAAAACAAACCTTGACGGCGTAGTAACACGGGACCTGTTCTTGGAACCAAATCTGGAAACAAATCGTCGTCTCAACCTGTGGAATTGAAACACACGGCAGCGATAGAATCAAAAGGTAAAGGAATGCACCAAACAGAATTAAACTATAATTCAATTAAATAACTGAGATGAAAGAGAGACGAGGATACATAATACAATCCGAACATCCTACAATCTAAGTTAGGGAGGGTAGGGTGGGCAATACTCGCCTCCGTGTCTTTAATAAAATCATGACGTTACGTCATGGAATAGGAAAATCATGAAATTTTATGACAAGACACGGAGGCTCCTATTGCAAGTTTAAAGCTGAGAAACAACAGAAGTAAATGCATGTGACATGGAACGGAAATAAAATTCCCGAAACGTGGATACCCTGGACCAATCCGCTAAGCGCATTACATCTTCCAAACGTGCTCCAGAAACCGACATGGACGTACCGGAAGCACTACGAACCGAATGGGCCGTAAAGGTATTAGTATCAATGCCTGCCAGACCCAGAATTTCTTTAACCCAGCGTGACAAGGTGACACTGGAGACGGGGGCATAAGGTCTCCGAAAAGATATAAATAAATGCGGAAATTCTGGAGAACGCAGAGCCAAAGTACGGGACTCGTACTCCTGTAAGCAAGCAACTGGGCAAAGTTGCGGGAGCTGCCGGAAGGAAGGGTAGGATACCAAACGGATGCCTGTTTTAGTACGTCTGGAGATGTTAAATTGGACACCTTCCGGGATAAATGACCGCGCATCGTAGTCTAGGGCGCGAACATCCGAAACCCTCTTACAAGAAATGAGACATAACAAAGTTACTAATTTCGCCGATAATTGGCGTAGGGACAGTTGAGCATTAGGAGACCAAGAGGATAAGAAGTCTAACACCAATTCCACATCCCAAGTTGTAGAAAAACGAGGTCTGGGAGGACGAGATAGGTGAGAGCCTTTAAGCAAGCGACACACCAAAGGATGTTGGCCCACCGGGTATCCCTCAACACCCTCGTGTCTAGAGGAAATAGCTGACCTATAAAGGTTAATCGTGCGATAGGCCTTACCTGAATCATAAAGGGAAGACAAAAAGGACAAGACAGAAGCTACAGGGGCACGAAAGGGATCCAGAGAGTGTCCTCCGCACCAACGAGCCCAAGCGTCCCAGGCGGAACGATAAGCCTGTCTGGTTCCGGGGGCCCATGCGCTCTCCAGTAGGAAAATAGTCGTGTTTGAAACTCCAGACAGTGAGATGGGACACCCGAGATCCTGCAAGCTAGCAGTCGGAGGAGACCTGCTTGTAGAAGGGGATGGGATTCCCCCGTCGGACTCCGCAGGAGGGAGAGTTGGTCCGGAAGGAGAAGCGGAAAATCCACCAATAGCTCCAGAACCAGCGGGAACCAAGACTGTGACCTCCATAGGGGTAGGACCAAGATGAGTTCCGCTGCTTGGTATTGAACCTGTAGGAGAACTCGAGGGATCAGAGCAAATGGGGAAAAGCGTACATTAACGCTCCTCCCCAGTGTTGCAGGAACGCGTCCACTGCTTCTGCCAGAGGATCTGGACGCCAGCTGAAGAATCTGGGAAGTTAGGTATTCAAACGGTTCGCGAATAAATCCACAGAGTGGGAACCCCACCGAGATGACAAAGCTAGGAATATCCTCTCGTCTAACTTCCAATCGCTGGAATCCGAAATGTATCGTGAATTCCAGTCCGCTAACACATTGTGAAGGCCCGGAAGGTGTTCTGCCATCACCACGATACCCCTGTCGAGACAGAACTCCCAAAAGTCTTTTGCCAGGTAGGTCAGGACTGATGAGCGTGTGCCTCCCATACCATTGACGTAACGGACCGCGGAGACATTGTCCATCCGGAGCCTGATACAGGTTGTGACCGTGTCGTTGGCGAAACTGCGAATCGCCAAAGACCCTGCCAGCAGTTCCAGACCATTGATATGGAGACGAGCCTCCTCGGGGGGACCAGGGGCCTCCTGTGGATACCCCATTGCAGTGCGCTCCCCAGCCGTGCAAGCTGGCGTCCGACTCTATGACCAGATCTGGAAGAGGGCCGAATAGGGCTTTGCCATTCCAGACCGATAGGTTCTGGATCCACCATCGAAGCTCGTCCTTCGTCTCCTTGTCCAGAATGATCATGTCAGAATAGGCGGCTCCTGCCTGAATGTGGGCAATCTTGAGCCGCTGGAGGGCCCTGTAATGCAAGGGGGCGGGAAAAATGGCTTGTATGGACGATGCCAGAAGTCCTATTAGTCGTGCCAAGTGCCGTAGAGACAATTGCGGTCGAAGCAGAGCATGGCGTAGCTCCTTGCGAATCGACCGGACTTTGGATAGGGGAAGATGAAGGGTCAGGGAAGAGGAGTCTATCCTGAACCCCAGAAATTCTATCGAAGTATCTGGTGTGAGGCACGATTTCTCCTGGTTTATGATAAAACCCAGCCCTGAGAGAAGGTTGATGGACATGGAAAGATGTCTGAAGAGAAGGGACGGGCTTTGTGCCATGATAAGAATATCGTCTAGATAAATTATCATGTGTACACCCCTGCTGCGGAGCCAAGCAACAACCGGTTTCATTACCTTGGTGAAGCACCAAGGGGCGGAGGACAGGCCGAAAGGTAGGCAGGTGAACCGCCAGACTTGATCTCTCCAAAGGAAACGGAGTAGATCCCTGGATGCAGGGGCCACTGGGACTGTGAGATACGCATCTTTTAGGTCTAGTTTGACCATCCAGTCGCCGGCCAGGAGCATGTCCCTTAAAAGATGGATGCCCTCCATCTTGAAGTGACGATACTGAACTAACGCGTTGAGGGGTTTCAAATTGATAACTGGGCGCATCTGACCTCCTTTTTTGTGTACTAGAAACATATTGCTGATCACACCAGTGGTGTGAGTCGTGACACGTTCTATTGCCTGTTTGTGGAATAACTCCATAAGTTCCCTGTGAAGGTGTAATTGGAGAGCACCGGTTAGGTGAATAGGGTGGGGAGAAGGCAAGAGGTCTGGGGGGGGCTACCAAGTCTATTGTGAAACCTCTGATGGTGTTCCGAACCCACCGGTCTGAGGTAATCGCGGACCAAGCATGGAAAAAGAGACGGAGTCTGCCTCCGACACAATCTGTTGAAGAAGACAACCTGAGAGCGGGATGGAGACTTACCGACTGGACGGCGAAAGGAGGGTGCTCCTCGATAACCTCTGGAACGTCCTGGTGTACCCCGGGAGGGGAAAAAGGAAGGTTGGTGTCTGGGGTCTTGAAGGGAGGATCTGTAATTAAAAGAGCCTCTCCCCGTGCCGCGGGGATGGAAGTTAGAGCGGCCGGACAGTCGGCCCCTAGAGCTGCCGGCCCTGTTGGAAAAACGGTTATTAAATACTCTTTTCATTGAGGACTGAGCTTTGTCAAGAGCCGTGAAAGCCCCGACATATCTGCCCAATTCTTTTATAAATGAATCTCCGAATAGGAGACCCTGTGCCTCTTTGCCGGCCTCAGACAGGGCAAGGTTGGAGAGTTTTGGTTCCACTTTAATCAGAATGGCCTTCCGCCTCTCTATGGCCAACGAGGTGTTTACGTTACCCGTAATACAAATGGCCCTCTGAATCCATCCCCCTAATTCAATGGGGTCCACGGATGTACCTTCTGCTTTGGCGGACTCCGCCATGTCAAATATCCTGGCGAGTGGGCCCGTAATATCCAGGAGTTTATCCTGGACAGCTCTCAGAGCCGAATCGAACCCTTTTTTGGGGTTAAACCCCGTTTTTGCCAGGAATTGGACCATTTTAGGATCCACTGTCGGCGTCTCACACACCTTGTGGGGAATGAGAGGACGTGGGCACTCTGCTCGCAATTTGTTGCGTGACTCTTTACTTAACGGGGTGCGGATCTTAGATTCCAGATATTGCGCTACATGAGTAGCTAGGAGCCATTCTGCAGAGCGGGAGTGATGGAGCTCATCAGGGTTAAATAATGGATCGCCCAGGGGATCAACCAAAAGATTGTCCCGAGTGGGGTGCCCTTCTGGTATAGCAGCCGTTGCCGTAGTGGGGACTGGGTTAGGCAACAGGTCAAGAGGATCAAGAATCACATCCTCAAGTTCCTCATTAGAGTCATAATTGGACTCGTTCTGAGCCTCCTCTATGGATTCTTTATCAGAATCAGACAATGGCTCATAGAGGTTCTGGAGGCTGAGGGCAAGTTAGTATCAACCCCTGCATTCTGGGCAGACTGAGAGCATAAAACCTGGGAAATAGACTGTGACAGGGCAGAGGACATAGAGCCCATGGCTGCCATGATCGCATTAGAAATCGATTGTTGTAAAATGGCATTCTGCCTATCCTGTGAGGAAGTTTCTATGCGGTTGTCTACAGCAGGAGGAGTTGTAGGGACAGAGGGGTCACCCTGTCTAGGGGTCGAACTAGCACTGCGGCGGGACATAATGGGTAAAGTGGCAGGAGTAATTCACCCCAGACCACCAGAAGCTGCAGCAGAAAAAACGACCTAGGAAAGAAAGAAAGGCAATGAGGGCCTAAGGATGTAAATAAGCGCAAGTATAGGAGCATGAGGGGAGAACTTACCGAAACAAAACCGGCGTCAGGAGACTCCAGAAGGGTGCCGTGCAGTGCTGAGGAGATGGTGCCGAGATGTTGCGAGATCTCGGTGAAAACGGCGGCAAAAGAGCGCGAAATCCCGCGGGATCGCGGGGAGAGAATGAGGGAGTACCAAGATGGCGGCCGAAGTCTCGCGATAGAAGGAGTTCGGCCGGCAGAGAACGGAGAGCAAGGGGAGACGAATAGAGGGCCTAAGGGGGACCGGATCGTCTGGTGAGCAGAAACAAGGCGCCGAATAGATGTGGGGAGCTACCCCCAGGTATGCTGGCCGATATAGGGATGAAAGTAGGTTAAAGCAATGCAATATAAAATATGACCGAAATTAACCCATGGGAGAAACGGGATAACGGTACGATAATAATAGGGAATTAACCCTGAGGGAAAATAAGCAAAATCACAATGCAAGAAAACATATGATAGTAAGCATACTCATCTGCTTTGGCAGCAGCAAAGAAAGAGGATGATCCCAGGGGCTGAGCCATTATATACTGGGATGGTGGGAGGAGTTTGGTTACTATGGTTTTTCTTCTTGTGATTGACTGTTCATTCTTTGCTGCTATGGTAACAGTAAAGAGAGTTGATGCAATAGGAGCCTCCGTGTCTTGTCATAAAATCATGCTTCACGTCACCCAACATTGGAACAGTCCATTGTCATATCATTTAGGCCCGGGCACCCAGACAGAGGAGAGAGGTCCCATAACATAGAATCTGGCTTCATGTCAGCGACTCAGCAGAGAATCAGGCTTCATGTCACCCACCACTGGAACAGGCCACTGTCAGATATTTTTAGGCCCCGGCACCCAGACAGAGGAGAGAGGTCCCATAACAGAGATTCAGGCTTCATGTCAGCAGAGAATCAGTCTTCATGTCATAGCAGAGAGTCAGGCTTCATGTCTCCCACCACTGGAACAGGCTACTGTCAGATATTTTTAGGCCCCGGCACCCAGACAGAGGAGAGGTTCATTCAACTTTGGGTTGCCCTGCAATATAATGGTAAAATGAAAATAAAAATAGGATTGAATGAGGAAGTGCCCTGGAGTACAATAATATATGGTTAAGGGGAGGTAGTTAATGTCTAATCTGCACAAGGGATGGACAGGTCCTGTGGGATCGATGCCTGGTTCATTTTTATGAACGTCAGCTTGTCCACATTGGCTGTAGACAGGCGGCTGCGTTTGTCTGTAATGACGCCCCCTGCTAGCTCTGGCCACGTGGACAATTTGGAGACCCAGAAGTTGAATGGGGCCGAACCATCAGTCAGTACGTGGAGGGGTGTGCACAGGTACTGTTCCACCATGTTAGTGAAATGTTGCCTCCTGCTAACACGTTCCGTATCAGGTGGTGGTGCAGTTAGCTGTGGCGTGGTGACAAAGCTTTTCCACATCTCTGCCATGCTAACCCTGCCCTCAGAGGAGCTGGCCGTGACACAGCTGCGTTGGCGACCTCTTGCTCCTCCTCTGCCTTCGCCTTGGGCTTCCACTTGTTCCCCTGTGACATTTGGGAATGCTCTCAGTAGCGCGTCTACCAACGGGCGCTTGTACTCGCGCATCTTCCTATCACGCTCCAGTGCAGGAAGTAAGGTGGGCACATTGTCTTTGTACCGTGGATCCAGCAGGGTGGCAACCCAGTAGTCCGCACACGTTAAAATGTGGGCAACTCTGCTGTCATTGCGCAGGCACTGCAGCATGTAGTCGCTCATGTGTGCCAGGCTGCCCAGAGGTAAGGACAAGCTGTCCTCTGTGGGAGGCGTATCGTCATCGTCCTGCGTTTCCCCCCAGCCACGCACCAGTGATAGGCCCGAGCTGCGTTGGGTGCCACCCCGCTGTGAACATGCTTCATCCTCATCCTCCTCCACCTCCTCCTCATCCTTGTCCTCCTCGTCCTCCAGTAGTGGGCCCTGTCTGGCCACATTTGTACCTGGCCTCTGCTGTTGCAAAAAAACCTCCCTCTGAGTCACTTCGAAATGCTGGCATTCAGGGCCAGGGATCGAGTATGGCTAGGTGGGAATTTACGTTTTCTCTCAAATGTTTGTGAGATGGAGAGCTGAACGCTGCCGTGTGACATGGTTGAGATGCTTGGTGACGCAGGTGGTGGTGTTGGTGGTACATCCCATGTTTGCTGGGCGGCAGGTGCCAACGTTCCTCCAGAGGCGGAGGAAGAGGCTGAGGCGGCGGCAGCAGCAGAAGAGGCCGAGGCGGCGGCAGCAGCAGAATAGGTAGCACGGGGAGCCTGAGTGACTTCCTTGTTTTTAAGGTGTTTTCTCCACTGCAGTTCATGCTTTGCATGCAGGTGCCTGGTCATGCAGGTTGTGCTAAGGTTCAGAACGTTAATGCCTCGCTTCAGGCTCTGATGGCACAGCGTGCAAACCACTCGGGTCTTGTCGTCAGCACATTGTTTGAAGAAGTGCCATGCCAGGGAACTCCTTGAAGCTGCCTTTGGGGTGCTCGGTCCCAGATGGCGGCGGTCAGTAGCAGGCGGAGTCTCTTGGCGGCGGGTGTTCTGCATTTGCCCACTGCTCCCTCTTTGTCTTTTGCTACGCTGTTGGCTCGGTCTCACCACTGCCTCTTCCTCCGAACTGTGAAAGTCAGTGGCACAACCTTCATTCCATGTGGGGTCTAGGACCTCATCGTCCCCTGAATCGTCTTCCACCCAGTCTTGATCCCTGACCTCCCGTTCAGTCTGCACACTGCAGAAAGACGCAGCAGTTGGCACCTGTGTTTCGTCATCATCAGAGACGTGCTGAGGTGGTATTCCCATGTCCTCATCATCAGGAAACATAAGTGGTTGTGCGTTAGTGCATTCTATCTCTTCCACCCCTAGGGAAGGGCTAGGTGGATGCCCTTGGGAAACCCTGCCAGCAGAGTCTTCAAACAGCATAAGAGACTGCTGCATAACTTGAGGCTCAGACAGTTTCCCTGATATGCATGGGGGTGATGTGACAGACTGATGGGCTTGGTTTTCATGCGCCATCTGTGCGCTTTCTGCAGAAGACTGGGTGGGAGATAATGTGAACGTGCTGGATCCACTGTCGGCCACCCAATTGACTAATGCCTGTACCTGCTCAGGCCTTACCATCCTTAGAACGGCATTGGGCCCCACCAAATATCCCTATAAATTCTGGCGGCTACTGGGACCTGAGGTAGTTGGTACACTAGGACATGTGGCTGTGGCAGAACGGCCACGTCCTCTCCCAGCACCAGAGGGTCCACTAACACCATTACGACCATGTCAGCATCCGCGTCCCTTACTAGATGTTTTCCTCATTGTTACCGTTCACCACAATAAGAAAAATATTATTCGGGCCAATGTATTGAATTCAAATTCAGTCCATTTTTTACAGACACCTAACACTATCTGGCTATCTATTTAGGTACCGTATTACACTAATACAGGCACACCAGTAATGACAGATTTAGCTGAATATAAATTTGAGGCCTATTATTTAGGCGCTGGGTGACAGGTATACGTTTACGGACAGAATTAGACTTAGATCTGCACAGTAGCGTGTGTGTGAAGTTATTGAGAATTACCCTATCAGCACCTTGAATCTAATATACCCTTTTAGGGATAGATTTAAAGTAGGCCTGATACAGCAGAAACCACTAATTTAGAGAATTGCAAAATTGGGAATTGTATTTCAGCCCAGAACAAAAACTGTGCTTTGACGGACACTAAATAACTTGACCAGCTAAAGCAGTAATGACAGATATGGATGAATATAAATGTGAGGCCTATTTTTTAGGCGCTGGGTGACAGGTATACGTTTAATCACAGAATTAGACTTGGATCTGCACTGTAGCGTGTGTGTGAATTTTTTGAGAATTACCCTATCAGCACCTTGAATCTAATATACCCTTTTAGGGATAGATTTAAAGTAGGCCTGATACAGCAGAAACCACTAATTTAGAGAATTGCAAAATTGGGAATTGTATTTCAACCCAGAACAAAAACTGTGCTTTGACGGACACTAAATAACTTGACCAGCTAAAGCAGTAATGACAGATTTGGATGAATATAAATGTGAGGCCTATTTTTTAGGCGCTGGGTGACAGGTATACGTTTAATCACAGAATTAGACTTGGATCTGCACTGTAGCGTGTGTGTGAAGTTATTGAGAATTACCCTATCAGCACCTTGAATCTAATATACCCTTTTAGGGATAGATTTAAAGTAGGCCTGATACAGCAGAAACCACTAATTTAGAGAATTGCAAAATTGGGAATTGTATTTCAACCCAGAACAAAAACTGTGCTTTGACGGACACTAAATAACTTGACCAGCTAAAGCAGTAATGACAGATTTGGATGAATATAAATGTGAGGCCTATTTTTTAGGCGCTGGGTGACAGGTATACGTTTAATCACAGAATTAGACTTGGATCTGCACTGTAGCGTGTGTGTGAAGTTATTGAGAATTACCCTATCAGCACCTTGAATGTAATATACCCTTTTAGGGATAGATTTAAAGTAGGCCTCATACAGCAGAAACCACTAATTTAGAGAATTTCAAAATTGGGAATTGTATTTCAACCCAGAACAAAAACTGTGCTTTGACGGACACTAAATAACTTGACCAGCTAAAGCAGTAATGACAGATTTGGATGAATATAAATGTGAGGCCTATTTTTTAGGCGCTGGGTGACAGGTATACGTTTAATCACAGAATTAGACTTGGATCTGCACTGTAGCGTGTGTGTGAAGTTATTGAGAATAACTTGGTGACAGGCTCAGCTTGACCCTGATGTAGGATATAGCCAAAAAATAACCACACTATTGATGGTTAAATGCACTTTGTGACAGGCTCAGCTTGCCCCTGATGTAGTATATGGCCAAAAAATAACCAAACTATTGATGGTTAAATGCACTTGATGACAGCTTGACCCTGATGTAGGATATAGCAAAAAATAAACACACTATTGATGGTTAAATGCACTTGGTGGCAGCTTGTGCTGGCCCACCACAAGCCACAAAATGGCCGCCGATCAACCCAGAAAAAAGTGACTGAAAACGCTCTGGGCAGCCTAAAAACAGTGAGCAATTGAATAGCAGCAGTTCAATGATTCACAGCTGTAGATCGATCACTGAATGAAGTCTTTTGGAGGAGTTAATCACTGCCTAATCTCGCCCTAACGTCGCAGCTGCAACCTCTCCCTACACTTGTATCAGCAGAGTGACGTGCAGTGCTACGTGACCCAAGCTTATATAGAGCCTGGGTCACATGCTGCACTGGCCAATCACAGCCATGCCAATAGTAGGCATGGCTGTGATGGTGTCGGGATTCGAACCCGTGACCAGCCACATCCCAGGCGGTAGCCCTGCTTACTAGGCTACCGTCCTCTCTGGACATTCCTCCCTGAAGCCTATTATGTAACCTCAGTCTTGCCAAGCCTTGCTCATCACCCTTGATTCCCCACACCTGGTACTTCCCTATATAAGTCCAGCCCCTTGCACTCTAGCTTTGCTGATTATTGAGCTCCTGAGCCTTGATCAAGCTTCTCCTCATCCGCTGCTCCTGCTACAACTGAAGTCCACTGCTGACCAGGAATTGCCTACCGACTACTCTTCTGCTTGACCCCACCTACTGAACTGCTACCACCGTTGCCATCCGGATTGTCTGACTACGCTTACTGCCGCCTGCCCTGACCCACCGCCTGCCTACCGACTACTCTTCTGCTGGACCCTACCTACTGAACTGCTACCACCGTTGCCATCCGGATTGTCTGACTACGCTTACTGCCGCCTGCCCTGACCCACTGCCTGCCTACCGACTACGCCTCTGCCAGACTTCTTGCACCTACTACCTGCCTGCGGTCCTTGCCACTGGGCTCCACTCCTACCTCCAGCCAGCGGTCCTCTGACTCAGGTGAGCCTGTAGGACTGTTACAGAATAATCAGCCATACCATGGAGTCCGCAATGGCCACTCTGCGTAAGCAGGTCTCCGAACTTCAAGATTTTGGTACTACATTTCAGGAGAAATTTGCCCAGCTCCAAGGCGTAGTCCAAAGCCAACAGAGGGAGATTATTGAACTACAGAGGCAACTCCTGGACGTTCGCGGCGCGCCCGCAGACACCCGCATGCCACTCCCATCAAGATTCAGCGGCGACAGACGCCAGTATCGGGGGTTTCTAAACCAATGCCGCATCTATTTTCAGATGTACCCGGCCCCCTTCACCACCGAGAAAAAGAAGGTGCTATTCGTGGTCAATCTCCTGACGGATGAAGCATTAGCATGGGCATCACCATACGTGGAGACTAACAGTCAGCTCCTGGACAACCTAAACAACTTTATCACCGCCATGAGCCAAGTCTTCGATGACCCCAACCGCTGTGCGACAGCCGAGGCGCGACTACATGGTCTGCGGCAAGGGAGACGCTCCGTCGCCGAATACACCGCCGAGTTTCGCCGTTGGGTCACGGACACCACCTGGAACCCAGCGGCACAGAGAAGCCAATTCCGGCGAGGCCTGTCAGAATTAATAAAGGACGAACTCGCCAGAGTTGAGGCCCCGGACGATCTGGATGACTTCATTCAGTTATGCATCCGGATAGATCAAAGACTCTCCGAGAGGAAGAAAGAAAGACTCTGGTCCTCGGACCACAGACCCACTTACTCCTTCTCTTCCACCGCCCAGCGCGACCCCCAGTCAGTAACTGAACCTATGCAGGTTGACGCCCTACGTAGGTCTCTATCCACAGCTGAGAAGGAGAGAAGGCTGGCCGAAAACCTCTGCCTCTACTGTGGGGAGCCGGGTCATTTTGCCATCAAATGTCCTCATAAGATCCTAAAGACTATTGCCGTCACGGAGCTAAAGGAGCAACCACAGACTCCAACACCGCCAGCAGCCCCGGAAAATAACAACACGGCGGCTCATGGATCCCACTTCATCGTCCCCATCCTCATCGACATTGAGGGGCGACAACTCCCCTGTTCAGCGATGTTAGACTCCGGGGCGGGAGGCAACTTCATGGACCTAACCTTCGCCCGCGAAAAGAACATTCCACTGACAATCAAGGCAGCCCCCGTTGACCTGGAAACCGTCGACGGATCCCCACTCTCCTCGGGGCCGGCCACTCACGAGACCACCGAACTACAACTCCTCATTGAACCTGATCACCGTGAAAAGATCCACTTCTCTCTGATCGCCTCCCCGAAGTTCCCAGTGATCTTGGGCATCCCATGGTTGACCACCCACAACCCCTCGGTGGACTGGGAAACCCGCTGCATACGATTCCCATCCGAGTTCTGCACGCTAAATTGCTCCCACAAACCCGTCCTTCCACCCGAAGACACCACCATCTCAAAACTATCCGTCAAGGATCTGCTACCCCCTCAATACCGTGAGTTCCAGGATGTCTGCGACAAGAAAAACGCAGACAAGCTGCCACCACACCGACCCTATGACTGCCCTATAGAACTGTTGCCCGGGGCCGAAATACCCTTTGGCAGTATCTACTCCCTCTCAGAGCCTGAACTCAAGGCCCTGAAAGAGTACCTGGACGAGGACCTGAGGAAGGGGTTCATCCGGCCCTCCACCTCCCCCGCGGGAGCCCCCTTTTTCTTCGTAGAGAAAAAAGACTCCTCCCTGCGTCCCTGCATAGACTACAGAAAGCTTAATGACATAACCGTAAAAAAACGGTACCCACTCCCACTGATTTCCGAACTCCTTGAGAGACTCCGGGAAGCGAAGATCTTCACCAAACTCGACCTTCGAGGGGCCTACAACCTCGTCCGAATCCGCCCTGGGGACGAATGGAAGACCGCCTTCCGGACACGTTATGGTCATTTCGAGTACCTGGTCATGCCTTTCGGACTCTGCAATGCTCCCGCCACCTTCCAGCACTTCATTAACGACGTCCTCAGGGACATGCTGGATCTGTTTGTAGTCGTTTACCTGGACGACATCTTGATCTTCTCTGAAGACCTCGAGCAGCACCGCGAACACGTCCGCAGGGTACTGCAGAGACTCAGACAGAACTCTCTCTATATCAAGCTAGAGAAATGCGAGTTTGAGCGAACCACCACTCAGTTCCTCGGATACATCATCTCCCCAGAGGGCCTAAGTATGGACCCGGGGAAGGTCCAAGCTGTGATGAACTGGCCCATTCCGAAAAATGAGAAGGAGATACAAAGATTCATTGGCTTCACCAACTTCTATCGGAAGTTTATCCGGAACTTCTCCAAGGTCATATCACCAATCACCCAACTCACCAAGAAGGCAGTCCCCTTCTCCTGGACACCCGAGGCCCAGGAGGCCTTCACCAAGTTGAAACTCCTCTTCACTTCTGCCCCAATCCTAATCCACCCGAACCCCGAGCTCCCATTTACAGTTGAAGTGGATGCATCAGACTCTGCGGTGGGGGCAGTTTTGTCACAACGGACAGGGGAGAGGATGCTATTACACCCGTGCGCATATTTCTCCCGCCAGATGTCCCCCTCCGAGAAGAACTATGACATCGGGAACAAAGAACTGCTGGCGATCAAGGATGCCTTCTCCGAGTGGAGACACCTGCTGGAGGGAGCCACCAACCCCATAATTGTACTAACTGACCACAAGAACCTCGAGTTCATCCGCAGCGCTAAGAGACTCTCAGCCAGACAGGCCAGATGGAGCCTATTCTTTTCCCGCTTCAACTATCTCATCACCTATCGCCCTGGATCAAAAAACGGCAAGGCTGACGCCCTCTCCAGAATGTTTTCCGAGCCCTCACAGAGTAACAAGGGCCAAAATAACATCTTACCCGAGAGAAGGGTCGTAGGGGCCACCTACTCTAAAGAACTCCTGGGCACAATCAAAGAAGGATACGAAAATGACCCCTTCCTCGCCCACCCCACAAGGAATATCAGCCTTACGTTTAAGAACGGTCATTGGTTTCATCAGGACCTACAACTATATGTACCAGAAATCGCACGGCTCGAAGTGCTCAAATTCAACCATGACTCCAAGCTGGCCGGCCATTTTGGCATAAAAAAAACCCAGGAGCTTCTCTCCCGCTCCTTCTGGTGGCCAACATACAAGGAGGACATCAAGAGGTACATCTCCTCGTGCGCGGTCTGTGCCCGCAATAAGACTCTTCGTTCCTCCCCTGTGGGTCTGTTACAACCCCTCCCTATTCCCTCCCGCCCCTGGGGCTCGATCTCCATGGACTTTGTGGTAGACCTTCCTCCTTCAAAAGGGATGAACACTATCCTGGTCGTGGTCGACCGTCTCACCAAGATGGCCCATTTCATCCCCTACAAAGGCCTACCCACAGCCAAACAGACGGCCGATCTTATTCTCAGAGAGATCTTCAGGCTGCATGGGATCCCGGACGACGTGGTCTCCGACCGAGGCGTACAATTTGCCTCAAAGTTCTGGAAGAACTTCTGCCTGGCGCTCGGGGTTAAAGTGAACCTGTCCTCTGCTTTCCACCCTCAGTCAAACGGGCAGACGGAGAGAACTAATCAGACCCTAGAGCAATACCTACGCTGTTTCAGCTCCCACCTGCAGGATGACTGGCTGGATCATCTCCCCACGGCCGAGTTCGCCTACAACAATGCTGAGCACAGCTCAACCAAGCACAGCCCCTTCTTTGCTAACACAGGCTCGCACCCGGTGTTCATTCCCCACCTACCCGTCGCCTCCACCCTCCCAGCAGTGGCCGAACGCCTAACAACCCTACAGGAGGCGCAAAAGAACATTATTGATAACCTCCAGCTTGCCCAGAGGCGCTTTAAACAGGGAGCAGACAGACGTCGCAAACCCACCCCGGGCTTCCATGTGGGAGACAAGGTGTGGCTGTCCACCAGGAACCTCAGATTGAAGGTCCCCTCCAAAAAATTTGCTCAAAAATACATGGGTCCGTTCCGGATCACTGCACAAATCAACGAGGTCACTTTCCGTCTCGACCTTCCGGACTCCATTAGGGTGCACCCTGTCTTCCATTGCTCTCTCCTCAAGACATACGTGGAGAACACCTTCACAGGCCGTTACTCTCCCCCTCCACCACCCGTGAGGGTACAGGGTGAAGAAGAATATGTTGTCGCAAAGATTCTCGACTCCAGGATCCACCGGGGAAGACTACAATACCTAATTGGGTGGAAGGGTTACCCTCCTGAGGATAACTCCTGGGAGCGAGAAGAAAATGTCCACGCCCCCAGACTGGTAAAAGAGTTCCACCAACGGCACCCCGGTAAGCCTGCCCCTGCGGTGCCCGGAGGTCACCTTGGAAGGGGGGGAGTACTGTCGGGACTGGAACCCGTGACCAGCCACATCCCAGGCGGTAGCCCTGCTTACTAGGCTACCGTCCTCTCTGGACATTCCTCCCTGAAGCCTATTATGTAACCTCAGTCTTGCCAAGCCTTGCTCATCACCCTTGATTCCCCACACCTGGTACTTCCCTATATAAGTCCAGCCCCTTGCACTCTAGCTTTGCTGATTATTGAGCTCCTGAGCCTTGATCAAGCTTCTCCTCATCCGCTGCTCCTGCTACAACTGAAGTCCACTGCTGACCAGGAATTGCCTACCGACTACTCTTCTGCTTGACCCCACCTACTGAACTGCTACCACCGTTGCCATCCGGATTGTCTGACTACGCTTACTGCCGCCTGCCCTGACCCACCGCCTGCCTACCGACTACTCTTCTGCTGGACCCTACCTACTGAACTGCTACCACCGTTGCCATCCGGATTGTCTGACTACGCTTACTGCCGCCTGCCCTGACCCACCGCCTGCCTACCGACTACTCTTCTGCTGGACCCTACCTACTGAACTGCTACCACCGTTGCCATCCGGATTGTCTGACTACGCTTACTGCCGCCTGCCCTGACCCACTGCCTGCCTACCGACTACGCCTCTGCCAGACTTCTTGCACCTACTACCTGCCTGCGGTCCTTGCCACTGGGCTCCACTCCTACCTCCAGCCAGCGGTCCTCTGACTCAGGTGAGCCTGTAGGACTGTTACAGATGGCCTCTTGGGGCAAGTAGTATGATGCTTGTTGATTGGCTGCTTTGGGATTCTATACAATGCGTATTTGTATTTATGCATATGTCCTTTTTAACCATTTCCCTCCTTGTTTGATTATGTTATCTTGTCTCTTGTGCATCTTATTGGCTTATATGGTGGAGCTGTAAGGCTCTAGAGGGATATTTGAATGTATTGCGTATTTGCATGTACATATATTCTTTTTATTCCTCTGATTATGTGACCAAATTGCTGCTGTTTTGCCGCTACTGCCACATTGGTGTCCATTTAAATTCATTAATTAATTATGTATTGCAATTTTTAATATATGTATTTGAAATAAGGACGTTGTTTAATAATAAATAGTGGTGTGGTATTGTGGTGTTATATTTGATTAGGGCCACACACTGAATGTGTTATGTTTATAGTTGGTGTACTAGCTTTAGCAATAGTAAACTTTATATATGTAAAATACATAAACACACACACACACTTTTTTCCCCATTTCTTTCATGAAAAAAGTTTTTGTTATAGTTAGGGGTTGTGCAGCGATTTATATTGATCATGTGTCCTCAGGATAGTTCATCAATATCTGAACGGCAGGGGTCTTACACCCGG
Organism: Bufo bufo; assembly: GCF_905171765.1. Classification (NCBI taxonomy): domain Eukaryota; kingdom Metazoa; phylum Chordata; class Amphibia; order Anura; family Bufonidae; genus Bufo; species Bufo bufo. Next base: position 461,036,085 of record NC_053393.1, read on the forward strand.
CAACCCCGACGATCAGCTGATTGAAGCGAAGGCGGTGCTCCATGCAAGCTGCTTCCTGTTCATTACACTGCACTACATCTCGGAAGTGTACATCTTGTAATGATGAGTACTCGCTCCATTCACTTGAATGGAGCCATTACTTATAATTACACTGTGCTGTCGCTCCACAGGAAATTAAGCTTCCTAATGAACACGACTCCTCTTCATGCAGCTGATCAGCGGGTGTCCCGATCACATATTGTATAATGACTAAATCACAGGCAATAAAATGAGATTTCTTATGCATTGATTCAATATAAAGATAGAACCCTTTGTAACTCATTTTCATATCTATTTACTTGTGCTTCTGTATCTTTCAGCATGTGTATTGGACATTGGACAGCCATGACATATCTTAATTACCTTTGTTCGTTATCTGTAATATTAACGCAGTTGTCATTTTTAAGGTCTTCTTTTCAGTGCTGACTGGCACAGTCTCATTTGGAAATGTGTTTCCATGCATAGAAAGTATCAGCAATGCAAGAGCAGCAGCCTATGAGATATACAGGATCATAAACAAGGTAATAAATGGCAGCAAAATGATGTATTGCATAGTATGCCTGGTGACAGAGAGATGAAATATCTTTTCCATGATCACTATAGGTTCTCAACTAGTTTGTGCCCAATAAACATTGTACAACAATTAGGTGTCCAAATCTTGAACTCAAGCATTGCCACTGCATGAAAAAATTCTCACCTACCACAAGTGCATACAGCAGAATTATACGATATGTACAGAGTGCTCAGTAAAACATCCAGTTCAAACATATAAAAAACATCCCCTTTCTTGATACTTGTGGCATCAGGATCCTAGAAAGAGAGTGGGGGTCACTTATTATCCACAAATACGCCTATTGTAGGCATATTTCAGGCGCAGATTGAGCACTTTGAATTCAGGTTGAATTTTTTCATACCCAAATCAAATCTTCTGACCAATGTGTTAGAATGAGACACAAATTGAATTTCAAGAAATTTGCTCACCTCTACTCCTCACTGGTTCTCCTCCTCCCCTGTCATTCTTTCCTCTCTCTGCCATGTATTTATTCTTTTCCACTAGAGAGTTTTTTACTGTCTGAGGAAGGTTCTGAACTTCTACAGAAATCCTGTGAGCAGTAAACAGGTCCAAATTTATGAAAGCACTTTCCCCATATAACCATATATCATTTAAATTGTATTATTTCATTATTATTAATTTTATTATTTATTGAGCAACACAAAAAAGTGGCATGAAATACAAAAAGGAAAAAACACTAGCCCGGCCCATATAGACCTCAATTGTATGCCTCCATACAGCTTGATGCAGACGTAGAAAACATTAGAGAAACTGAATGTTGTTAACCGTTTTGTTTCTCGAATTTATCATACATCCTCAAATCATATGTTAAAATAGCAAACAAATGTTGAAACCAAACCATCAAATATGGCTAATAGTGATGAGCGAGCACCAAAGTGTTCGGGTGTTTGAGTACTTGGTCCGAACACATAGCGATATTCGTGAGCTCGGCCGAGCACCCGAGTATAATGGAAGTCAATGGGAGACAACCAGGCACCCCCTGCTCGGATGAGGGGAAGGTGCCTGGTTCATAGGAAAAGGTCTGAAAGTGATTGAACCACCTCTGAAATCGATCAGGTATAGCAGGGGGACCATGTCTGGATGCATCTTGGACTCCAATGTCGCTGCTGGGAACGATGTTGTACACCACTTTTACAGACCGACAAAAAAACGCCCAAACCCCCCCCCAAAAAAATAAAAATATGTTTTTAGAGGAAAAATTGTTGGGAAACAATCTTTCCTGTATATTTAATTGTATATACAGTGTAAGTGCTGCCAAAAATTACAAGGAAGAAGAACTCCGATACAGCCTGTATATCACATAAAGGACTGGGGACTGCGAACCGAGGGACGGCCGCCGACATCAGGCTGCGGAAGGCTTCAGTCTCCACAAGCCTATATGGCAACGTTTCAAGGGCCAGTAATTTTGAAAGTTGCACATTTAGTGTTATGGACAGTGGGTGGGTGGCTGGGTATTTCCGCTTGTGTATGAATGCCTGGGGTTAGGACAATTGGACGCTGCGCTGGGACAGGGAAGTGGATGTAGTTGCTGAGGGTGCATGCGAAGGCTAAGATGCAGGGAAAGGGGCATCCGACCCTGCGCCTTCGACAGGGGATTTTCCAGTAGTGCGTTACACAGGGGAAGAGGAGGCAAAGTGGGGTGGCCCGCAGACCCAGATTGTGGACCCAGGTGTTCGGCCCACTGATTAGGGTGCTTGGATGCCATGTGGCGAATCATGCTGGTGATGGTGAGGTTGCTGGTGTTCGCGCCCTGGCTCATTTTGGTACGGCACAGGTTGCAAACTACCACTCTTTTGACCTGTTTGGTGTGGGCCGACTTCTCTCTTTTGCCAAACCACTGCCTCTTACAGCATGTTGTGGTGCTGCAGATTTCTCCTCGTCTGTACTGCTTTCCTCGCTGTGCTTTTCACCTTCCCAAGTTGGGTCAGTGACCTCATCGTCCACCACATCCTCTTCCTCTTCCTTATCCCCATCCTCCTGACCTGATCTAACCACAACCTCAGTTATTGACAACTGTGTCTCATTCTCATCCTCCTAGAGAACAAATAATTGACGTTCACCGCCCTCATCTTCTTGACCCTGTGATTGGTCAAGAGGTTGTGAATCAGGGCACAAAAACTGTGCCTCTTCAAGCGTGCTTGGCGAGAGGGCCAAATCTAGTGATGGCGATGAAAATAGGTCCTCGGAATGTCCGAGTGTGGTATCAACGGTTTGTCCGACTCCTGACTCTACATGGTGGGTGGAAGGAGGATCAGGGTGAGGATTCTGTGGACCAGACTCTTTGCTAATGAGACTGGTCTTGGTGGAAGAGACGGTGGAAGAATTATCTTCTGCCATCCAACCGATCACTAGTGAGCGGCAGGGGTCATATTCGAATTCGCAATATTTCACCAATATTTTGTAGAATATTCAGCAAATATTCTACGTTTTTTGCTCAAAAAACCGACAAGGTAATGATTGCGTAATATGCGAATTTTTGGAATGCGAATTTTCATCGCAAATTTTTCAATTGCCGAGCAAAAACATGATTCCTCCCTGCTTCTTGCTTGTGGGCCAATGAGTCATAGCAAATATATTAGTTTTTTTGAATATTCGTAATATTCTAAAACAAGAATATATAGCAATATAGCAAATATTCGAGAGAAAAAAAAAGAATATAGAGCAATTTTGCTAATATAGTGCTATAATCTTCTTTGTCTAATAGTTGTAATTTTTTTCTCATCTGAAGTTTAGATTGGAAAAAAATTACAACTATATTAGCTAAATTGCTCTGTATTTGTTTTTTTTTCGAATATTCGCTATATTGCTATATATTCTTGTTTTAGAATATTATGAATATTGGAAAAAACAAATATATTCGATATAGTGCTATATATTAGTTTTTTAGAATATTCATCATTTTTCCCATTTAAAGTCAAGATTCCTCCCTGCTTCTTGCTTGTGGGTCAATGAGTCATGGTTAATGTTAAATGTTTCCCAAATAGAAATAATTCTCTGCTGTAATACTGTATATACGGTTGCGGCCTAAACACACACACAGATGTGCCCAAAACTAGTTAAATTTGCCCAAAATATAAATAATTATTTGCTGGAGTACTAAATATAACAGTTGCGGATGGAACGCACACACAGATGTGGCACTAATTAGGTTAATTTCCCCAGAAAAAAATAATTCTCTGATGGTGCGGTGTATATCTCACGAGCAGGCACACTCTAGTGAATAAGCCCCTTTTTATAATGTCTGCTAAACACACTGCTTTCTGATGGCGTACTGTAGATCTCACTAATATCAAATTTTTCTGTCTTTTAAAAGCTTTTGGGTACTTAAAAAAGCTATTTTCCAGCCCTGCACTATCTGTCCCTTCCTGAAGATGCCTGTCCCTGATACTGCTGACTCTAACCCCTGGTAAAAATAAAAAATAAATGGTGCTGCATTGCTGTCAAACACACACTGTAGTCCTTAAGAGGACTGTTTGGTCTTTCAATAGTTTTTTTTTTTTTGTTAAATCTGTGAATTACCAGCAAAACGCTATCTGTCCCTGCCTACTGTCTGCTCTCTGACGCTGAATAATTTGAGCGCGGGACATCGGCTCCTATATAAACTGGTATCACGTGTTCCGGCCAGGCAATCAGTGTAAGGCTAATAGCTAACATGGCTTTGGCATTACACTAAAGGAAATTACTTACCTGAATGTTGATTGGCTGCTTAGGAGGCGCCAAATGTGCAGGAGGAGACTCGAGCAATGCGACGAGCACGGGTAGTATTCGGCCGAATACCGCCACGTGCCGAGCATAACGATGCTCGAACTGAACCGGTATTCAGCCAAGCATGCTCGCCAGGGCCAGCGCTATCATAAGGCAGACCAAGCTTCTGCCTTAGGGTGCACCCGGCGCCGCAGAAGGAATGGGCGCCGCCGCGCCAAAAATTAACCCCCTATGTTTTTTGTTAATTAAATAAAAAATTATCATAATCACCTATTGTTTTTCGAGCGGCTGCAGTGCCGCTGGGCGCCCGCCCCGCCCCCAGCCGCCTGTGTGTGTGCCGTGCGGTGCGTGTGGCCCTGAGCAGCACGGTCACATGTTCAGGGCAGGGATGCGTGACTGGCCAGTGGCGCCGCGGCAGACGGCAGCAGCAGCAAGGATCTGTCTGGAGGCGGAGCTGCTGTGTGAGCTGGCCTGTAAAAGCTGCCTCACCTGGCCAGCCGAGTACAGACTAAGCTGAGGAGTTGGGCCGACTGGAGTGGCGACAAGTGACTGACTGCAGAGCTGAGGACCCTATGGTAGGTAGGAGAATGATCAGCCTCTGCCTGCATTAATGAATGATGATTGGGGGGGGAGAGACTTTACCAGAGGCAGGGGGAGAAATTATGGAAAACAAAATGTCTGTGCCATGGAGCCTGGAGGAGAAGAAAAGAAGGGGGTGACATGATGAGGGACAATGTTGGAGTCTGTGCCATGGAGGGGGGTTACATGATGAAGGGACAATGTTGAAGTCTGTGCCATGGGGTGGTGACATCATGCCCCCCCCCCTCCATGGCACAGACTCCAACATTGTCCCTCATCATGTCACTGACATGATGAGGGACAATGTTGGAGTCTGTGCCATGGAAGGGGGTGGTGACATGATGAGGGACAATGTTGGAGTCTATGCCATGGGGGGAGGGTGACATGGTGAAGGGACAATGATGAAGGGACAATGTTGGAGTCTGTGCCATGGAAGGGGGGGGGTGACATGATGAGGGACAATGTTGGAGTCTGTGCCATGGAGGGGGTTGACATGACGGATAATATTGGAGTCTGTGCCATGGGGGGTGACATCATGTCACCCCCCCTCCATGGAACAGACTCCAACATTGTCCCCCATCATGTCAGTGACATGATGAGTGACAATGTTGGAGTCTGTGCCATGGAGGGGGGGGTGACATAATGACGGACAATGTTGGAGCCGTGGGGGGGAGGGTGACATGATGAGGGGACAATGATGAAGGGACAATGTTGGAGTCTGTGCCATGGAATGGGGGGTGACATGACGGACAATATATAAAAGAAAAATAAGGTAAAGAAACATATACCATATGCACAGGAGGTGGGTGCGGTAGGTGCACTGCAGGGTTTTGTGAGTATCACGGTCGGCGTGACTATCACATACGTGACACAGAGGGAGGGAACAAGGAAGGCCCTGCCCAAGTGAGAGGGAAGGTGGTGACCCCTGACTCACCTAGCGGCTGGCTCCTGGCTGCCCTGACGTCCCTAGACGGGTTCCTCACCCGTACGCCGATCACGTGCCTAAAGCCCTGGCTTTCCCTAAGCTGAGCCCTAGATAGTGAACAGGGCGGTGGGAACACTAGTCCGCACCACTAGCTCTAAAGCAAAACACCAAGGGAAGGACAGACAATACAAACTCAACATATAATCCCAGGTGGGCGACAACAGGAGACAACAAGAAGCCCAACAGGGATCCGGAGGGTAGCACTCTGGAACGACAACCAGGATTCACAACTCCAGTGGGTCAATATAGATGTCCAGGCAGGAAGCTCTATAACTGGCAACTAGAGAAGAGTGAGGGGAGAATATAAGGAGGTTGGGAGTGGCAGACAAGAAACAGCTGAGGAGGAGAAGCTACGGATCCCTGATTGAGACAAAAAGGATAGCAAGGCAAACACAGAAAACAATCACTAAGAAACATTGTGATCTTTAGATATAGAGCGCGCAGCCACCCGCTGCGACCTCCTGACCCCGGGTATAACGGAGTCAGACGTGGCTCTTGATACCCTCGTGACAGTACCCCCCCTTTCACGAGGGGCCTCCGGACACTCAGGACCAGGTCTCTCCGGATGAGAGGCATGGAAAGCCTGAATTAACCTGTTGGCGTTTACCTCTGACGCTGGAACCCACATTCTTTCCTCGGGACCGTAACCCCTCCAATGCACCAGATACTGAAGAGAGCGGCAGACCCGACGAGAATCAACAATTCTGGCTATTTGAAACTCCAGATTACCATCCACAATAACAGGAGGAGGTGGCAGCGGTGATGGTTCTAGAGGTGGAACATACTTCTTGAGTAACGATTTATGGAAGACGTTATGGATCTTAAAAGTCTGAGGTAGCTCCAGGCGAAAAGCCACAGGGTTAATGACGGCTACTATTTTATAAGGACCAATGAACCTAGGGCCCAGTTTCCAAGAAAGAACCTTCAACTTAATATTCCTAGTAGACAACCACACATAGTCATTCACCCCTAGGTCCGGACCTGGCGACCGTTTCTTATCGGCCATGCATTTATATTTACCACTCATCTTTTTCAAGTTAACTTGCACCTTCTGCCATACCGAAGAAAGAGATGAAGAAAACCTTTCCTCTTCGGGAACCCCAGAAGACTCCCCCTCTTTGAAAGTACAAAATTGGGGATGAAAACCGTATGCACCAAGGAATGGTGACTTGCCAGTGGACTACTGATAATGATTATTTATGGAAAACTCAGCTAACGGTAAATATAATGACCACAACTCTTGGTTTTCAGACACAAAACACCTTAAATATGTTTCTACGTTTTGGTTGATACGCTCAGTCTGTCCATTCGACTGAGGATGGAAAGCTGAGGAAAAGGACAAGTGTACCCCCAAACGGGAACAAAAAGCTTTCCAAAACTTAGAAATAAACTGGGTTCCCCGATCCGAAACCACATCGGAAGGGACCCCGTGAAGCTTCACGATTTCACTGATAAACACCTGAGCAAGAGTTTTAGCATTAGGAAGTGCGGGTAGCGCAATAAAGTGTACCATTTTGCTAAACCTGTCTACTACTACCAAAATAACTGTTTTACCCGCAGACAACGGTAAGTCAGTGATGAAATCCATCGACAGATGTGTCCATGGCCTATTGGGGATAAAAAGAGGCAATAAAGACCCTGCTGGACGTGTATGAGAGACTTTCGCGCGTGCACAAGTAGAGCAAGTAGACACGAAATCCATTACATCCTGACGCAACCTTGGCCACCAAAAACGACGAGATAATAGCTCCAAGGTTGCTTTACTACCCGGGTGCCCAGAAAGTGCCGAATTATGATGTTCTTTTAATAATTCAAGACGCAGGTTTAACGGTACAAACAATTTCTCTGAGGGGCAAGAGGCCGGGGCGTCCCCCTGGGCCTCTAACACCTTTCCCTCTAGAACAGAGTGTACAGCAGAGATAACCACTCCTCTTTGTAAAATAGGTACCGGATCACTAGCATTACACCCTCCAGGGAAACTACGAGATAACGCGTCTGCCTTGGTATTTTTTGCCCCAGGACGATAGGTGATTACAAAGTTAAATCTGGTAAAGAATAGCGACCACCTAGCTTGTCTAGGGGTGAGACGCTTAGCCGATTCTAGGTACAGAAGGTTTTTGTGATCCGTAATCACCGTGACAGGGTGGATTGCTCCCTCTAAGAAGTGACGCCACTCTTCAAGCGCCAGCTTAATCGTCAACAGTTCCCTATTTCCAACATCATAGTTCTTCTCTGCAGAAGATAATTTTTTGGAAAAGAAAGCGCAAGGGCGCCATTTGCCAGGAGACGGACCCTGAGACAATACAGCCCCCACTCCCACCTCTGACGCATCTACCTCAACAATAAAAGGCTGGGAGACATCAGGTTGAATTAGAACAGGTGCCGAGGTAAACCTCTCTTTTAGAGAGGAAAATGCATTTTTAGCGGCGTCAGACCATTTAGAAAAATCAGTCCCCTTCCTAGTCATGTCGGTAAGGGGTTTAACGATCACTGAATAATTTTTAATGAACTTTCTATAGAAATTTGCGAAACCCAAAAACCGTTGTAGGGCTTTAAGGTTCTCAGGAAGATCCCAATCTAAAATTGCCTGGACCTTCCCAGGATCCATACGGAAACCTGAAGCAGATAATAGATATCCCAGGAACTGTATTTCCTGAACGGCGAAGACACATTTTTCAATTTTCGCATATAATTTATTCGTCTGTAGGACCTGCAGTACTTGCCTGACATGCACCTCATGTGTTTTCAGATCAGCCGAATAAATTAAGATATCATCTAGGTATATGACTACAAACCTGCCGATGAGATGACTAAAAATATCATTAACGAAATGTTGGAAGACAGCGGGGGCATTGTTCAGACCGAAAGGCATAACTAGATTTTCATAATGCCCCTCAGGGGTGTTAAAAGCTGTCTTCCACTCATCCCCTTCCCTGATACGAATCAGATTGTAGGCCCCCCTAAGATCAAGTTTGGAGAACCACCTAGCACCCGCAATCTGATTAAAAAGGTCAGGAATGAGAGGAAGAGGGTATGGGTCTCGGATGGTTATCTGGTTTAGCTCACAGAAATCTAGGCAAGGACGCAGGCCCCCATCTTTCTTTTTAACAAAGAAAAACCCTGCAGCCACGGGTGAAGAAGAGGGTCTGATGTGTCCCTTAGCCAGACTCTCGGAGATATAATCTTTCATGGCTTGTCTCTCGGGACCCGAAAGATTATACAACCTGGACTTGAGTAATTTTGCACCGGGAATCAGGTTATCCGGGCAATCATAAGGACGATGAGGTGGTAGCTTCTGACAACCCTTTTCAGAAAAAACGTCCTCAAAGTCCGAAATAAATGTAGGTAGGGAAACTATGGAGGCGATTAAGCAATTGTTATTTAAGCAATTCTCTCTGCAATGCTCACTCCACTCCAATATCTCCCTGGCCTGCCAATCCACCACTGGATTGTGCGCTACCAACCAGGGAAGACCCAATACCACAGGAGAGGGAAGGCCCTCCAGAACGTAACATGAAAGACACTCATTATGGTGGTCCCCTACCCGAAGGTGTAAATTATGAACAATGTGGGTGAGGTTTCTCTGAGACAGAGGAGCCGAATCTATAGCGAATACGGGAATAGGTCTCTGCAACATACAGAGAGACAAACCCATAGTGCGGGCAAAATGGGCATCTATCAAATTTACCCCTGCTCCACTGTCTAGAAAAAAAGAAATAGACTCCGTCTTAACACCAAAAACAATAACCGCTGGTAACACAAATTGAGATGTTCGTATGGAGGAAACGTATACCCCCCGGCTGACATCCTCCGCACAGCCTGGGGTTGGTAGTTTTCCGACGGTCTTTTGTTTTTGAGAAAGGAGGGACAGACATTAATGAAATGACCCTTCCCCCCACAGAAAAAACAAGCCCCCCCCCTACGGCGAACCTCAGGAGGACGGACCTGACGAGAAGTTCCGCCTAGCTGCATAGGCTCATCTAAGTCAGTACAGACTAATTGTTGTTTGGGAGAGGTAACCAATTGCTCAGGAATTTTCGATCTCTCCCTAAGACGCCTATCTATTCTGATAGAGAGGGACATAACAGCATCAAGGGAAAGGGGGGTCTCATACAGCGCCAGTGCGTCCTTAACCCTTTCAGATAACCCAGAGCAGAACTGACTCCTGAGAGCCGGGTCGTTCCACTGAGTATCCGTAGCCCACCTACGGAACTCTGAGCAATATTCCTCTGCTGACCGATCTCCCTGTAGGAGTCTCCGTAACTTCGACTCAGCCAGGGCGACTCGGTCAGGGTCATCATATATGAGACCCAAAGCCCCAAAAAATCCCTCCACTGACCGGAGAGCCTGGGAACCAGGAGGTAACGAGAACGCCCAGGATTGTGGGTCCCCCTGAAGCAGGGAAATGACAATCCCAACCCGCTGTTCTTCATTACCTGAGGAGTAAGGGCGCAACTTAAAGTATAATTTGCAGGCCTCACGGAACGTCGCAAATTTGTCCCTTCCCCCAGAAAATCTGTCAGGAAGAACAACCTTGGGTTCTGTAACAACCTGGTTACCCATAGCAACCGCTGGGGGTGCGGTCTGCTGCATTTGCTGCTGTTATTGGAGGACAGACGCCTTCAATCCTGCCACCTCCAAAGACAGGCCTTGAAGCTGTTCTGCCAAGGCAGCAATAGGATCCATATTGGATTCTAAGTAGAGAAAAAAAAAACAACAAAAAGAAAAAAAAAAATATATATATTTTTTTTTTCTCAAAAAGTAAAGGCCAGTTATAATATCACGGTCGGCGTGACTATCACATACGTGACACAGAGGGAGGGAACAAGGAAGCCCCTGCCCAAGTGAGAGGGAAGGTGGTGACCCCTGACTCACCTAGCGGCTGGCTCCTGGCTGCCCTGACGTCCCTAGACGGGTTCCTCACCCGTACGCCGATCACGTGCCTAAAGCCCTGGCTTTCCCTAAGCTGAGCCCTAGATAGTGAACAGGGCGGTGGGAACACTAGTCCGCACCACTAGCTCTAAAGGAAAACACCAAGGGAAGGACAGACAATACAAACTCAACATATAATCCCAGGTGGGCGACAACAGGAGACAACAAGAAGCCCAACAGGGATCCGGAGGGTAGCACTCTGGAACGACAACCAGGATTCACAACTCCAGTGGGTCAGTATAGATGTCCAGGCAGGAAGCTCTATAACTGGCAACTAGAGAAGAGTGAGGGGAGAATATAAGGAGGTTGGGAGTGGCAGACAAGAAACAGCTGAGGAGGAGAAGCTACGGATCCCTGATTGAGACAAAAAGGATAGCAAGGCAAACACAGAAAACAATCACTAAGAAACAACGTGATCTTTAGATATAGAGCGCGCAGCCACCCGCTGCGACCTCCTGACCCCGGGTATAACGGAGTCAGACGTGGCTCTTGATACCCTCGTGACAGTGAGGCTGGCATTCAGGCGATTGGAGTGGGGCCCGGGTGGGATGCTGGTGTTAGGGGGAGTTCTGGAAGGGGGGGGGGGGGCGCCAAAATTTAGTTTTGCTTGTGTTGCCAAAAATCCTTGCACCGGCCCTGATGCTTGCTCATCACTAATAGCCAACCTTTGAATGCATTGTTTTCTATAACCAGTGGTAGGCAAGGCACAGAATTAGTTCATGTACAGGATGTGTAATGTAAAAGGCATATTAGACTGTGAAATCTAGGGTTTGGAGAAAAGATAAAATAAAATTTCATGGAGCTGAAAACACCTCATTGCCACCCATATAATAGCATGAAGAAGGTTAAGGACTGTGAACACAGCTGTATTTATAGCACAGACTCTTCAAGCCAGGTTTTGTGGAAGCTCCACTACTCCATATGTAGAACGTTTCAGTGTCTTATGGCGATTTTCATGCACGTTTACTGGGAAATAAAGACAGATATAATGAGTTTAAATTTAGCTAAGGAAAGTATATTGATTAATTAAATGTAGGACTAGGACACAGCAGAATCGGTAGGTTAAAATGAGGATCTTGAATTGGAATCTTTGTGTTTTACAACCAATTAAGGATAGGAATTGATGGGAGTGGCAACTAGGGATGAGCGAATTGACTTCGGATGAAACATTCGAAGTTGATTCACATTAAACTTTGTTCTAATACTGTATGGAGCAGGAGTTATTGCTTAGCGAACTCTCGCGAACTCCTGCTCCATACAGTATTAGAACAAAGTTTTATGTGAATCAACTTCGGATGTTTCATCCGAAGTCAATTCGCTCATCCCTAGTTGCCACTCCCATCAATTCCTTGGTTGTCCAACACATAAAGATTCCAATTCAAGATCTTCATTTTAACCTACCAATTATAGATTATAGATACGTTATAAGTTACACGTTATAGGTTATAGATACGCATAGTGGCTCACCTGTTCGGTAACTAAACTATGGTGCACTGTTAAATTTATATGAAGGTCTTTTTTCTTAATTGTGATCGTCACACTGATATTAACTGGGATTATTTATTACAATTTTTGTTTTTAATATATGTGTTTATTTTTAATAAACATTTGTTCTTGATACAATCTTTGGTGATTGAGTGCCTGTTATATAAATTTATTTATCTAATTTATGAAGTTATTATGCAAAGTCTCGCGAGACTTCGCTAAGCAATAGCTTTGGCTCATCGGAGCCAATACATTCTAATACTGTACGGAGCTCCTGCTCCCTACAGTATTAGAACAAAGTTTTATGCGAATCAACTTCGGATGTTTCATCTGAAGTCGATTCGCTCATCCCTAGTGGCAACATTAGAACAAGGAATGGAAGTGGAGAAGAGTCATACAGCAGAGTTTACAATAGATTAGATACCTGTTTTCTAGTAGACCACCAATGAGGGTACTGCTGTACTCTAGACAGGAGGTTATTATAGTCAGGAAGAATGTGTAGTAGCATTTTGTCTGCTGTTAAAGGATGATATACATATATTTTTTTTTTTAGCCTCGCCACATTGATAGTGGATCTACTGAAGGATACAAGCCAGACAAGTTGGTGGGAAATATTGAATTTAAAAATATTCATTTTGCTTATCCTAGCCGCCCAGATGTACAGGTATGTTTTCTATGGTTTTAAGTTATTATAAAGTCATTCAGATGTTATTACATATTGATGTACATTGATATTTTTAGGTTCTAAAGGGTCTAAACCTGAAAGTACCGGCTGGTAAGACGATAGCCCTGGTTGGCATGAGTGGCTGCGGGAAGAGCACAACCATACAGTTGCTACAGAGGTTTTATGATACCTATGATACCACAGAAGGGGAGGTAGGAATTTATTTTCTAATGGAACATGGATTTTTTTTCTATCTCGTAATGTAAAATATAAATGAATGCTAAACACATTCTCTCTAACAGAACCTTAAAGGGTTTTTTCCATCTTAACAGTTGTAGCATATCTCTAGGATATGCCACAAATGTCCAATAGGTGTGTGTTTCACCTCAGCTACCCTCTTCTATTTCCAGCCATGCATGTGCAGCCACCCTTCATTCAGCGTTATGAGAGTTCCCAAAATATCCCAACAATGGTTCTGCTATTTCCAACAATCACATAACAGTGAATGGAGTGGTGGCTGCACTTACTCGGCTTGCTCTCCATTCATCGCTATGGGACTTGCCAAAATAGGTCAGCCCGCTCACTCAGCTATTTTTTGGTAAGTCTCAAAAAGTGAAACAAGGGGCTTTGTGTATGGACTGTGTGCTCTCCTCCACTTTTAGGCACCATTCTGAAGAAAGAAATGGTCCCAGAGGTAGGACAAATACCTATGTTGAGATGAGAGAACCTCTTTAAGTTTCCAAAGAGAACACAGTGCCCCAGTGCCCATCCAGCACAAGTTGCACTGTACATGTCCTTCTGGTGTATGCACATCGCAGGTGGTTTTTCCACCAGAAATTTCGATTCAGTTTTATTTTCATTATACCAATACAGAGATGTACAGTTTAACGAAACACTATCAGGCTACTTCTCCAGTACAGTAATAGAGAATAAGTGTACAGCATTATAGAGATCTGTACCAGTCTGTGTTGTGTATTGATGTTCCAGTTAGCATTGCTGTGTGACCAATTTAACAGCTCAAAGAAAGTAAATATTTCTGAATCTGGTGGCTCTACCATTCCAGTACCGCTTTCCAGAAGGAGGAGGATGAAACAAAAATTGACTGGGGTGTGTGCAGACACCAGAAATATTACGAGCTTTCCTCAAACATCTTTTATTATAAATGTCCGGTATTGATGGTAGGGTAACCTATGAAAGTTGCATAGGATCTGTAGTGTTAGATGCATCATCATTACATTCATTACACATTACACACATACAAAAAGTTTCAGTTGATTCCAACGCCTTCTTGCTGTGTTACTTTTTTGTCAATGAGTATATGTACATATATGTGTATGTGTATATATATATATATACTCACCTAAAGAATTATTAGGAACACCATACTAATACGGTGTTGGACCCCCTTTTGCCTTCAGAACTGCCTTAATTCTACGTGGCATTGATTCAACAAGGTGCTGATAGCATTCTTTAGAAATGTTGGCCCATATTGATAGGATAGCATCTTGCAGTTGATGGAGATTTGAGGGATCCACATCCAGGGCACGAAGCTCCCGTTCCACCACATCCCAAAGATGCTTTATTGGGTTGAGATCTGGTGACTGTGGGGGCCATTTTAGTACACTGAACTCATTGTCATGTTCAATAAACCAATTTGAAATGATTTGAGCTTTGTGACATGGTGCATTGTCCTGCTGGAAGTAGCCATCAGAGGATGGATACATGTTCTCATTCTGTTTACGCCAAATTCGGACTCTACCATTTGAATGTCTCAACAGAAATCGAGACTCATCAGACCAGGCAACATTTTACCAGTCTTCAACAGTCCAATTTTGGTGAGCTCGTGCAAATTGTAGCCTCTTTTTCCTATTTGTAGTGGAGAAGAGTGGTGCCTGGTGGGGTCTTCTGCTGTTGTAGCCCATCCGCCTCAAGGTTGTGCGTGTTGTGGCTTCACAAATGCTTTGCTGCATACCTCGGTTGTAACGAGTGGTTATTTCAGTCAACGTTGCTCTTCTATCAGCTTGAATCAGTCGGCCCATTCTCCTCTGACCTCTAGCATCCACAAGGCATTTTTGCCCACAGGACTGCCGCATACTGGATGTTTTTCCCTTTTCACACCAGTCTTTGTAAACCCTAGGATATGTCACAAATGTCCAATAGGTGTGTGTTTCACCTCTG
This sequence comes from Bufo bufo, assembly GCF_905171765.1. Lineage (NCBI taxonomy): Eukaryota > Metazoa > Chordata > Amphibia > Anura > Bufonidae > Bufo > Bufo bufo. Next base: position 461,051,226 of record NC_053393.1, read on the forward strand.
CTACCCTCTTCTATTTCCAGCCATGCATGTGCAGCCACCCTTCATTCAGCGTTAAGAGACTTCCCAAAATATCCCAACAATGGTTCTGCTATTTCCAACAATCACATAACAGTGAATGGAGTGGTGGCTGCACTTACTCGGCTTGCTCTCCATTCATTGCTATGGGACTTGCCAAAATAGGTCAGCCCGCTCACTCAGCTATTTTTTGGTAAGTCTCAAAAAGTGAAACAAGGGGCTTTGTGTATGGACTGTGTGCTCTCCTCCACTTTTAGGCACCATTCTGAAGAAAGAAATGGTCCCAGAGGTAGGACACATACCTATGTTGAGATGAGAGAACCCCTTTAAGTTTCCGAAGAGAACACAGTGCCCCAGTGCCCATCCAGCACAAGTTGCACTGTACATGTCCTTCTGGTGTATGCACATCGCAGGTGGTTTTTCCACCAGAAATTTCGATTCAGTTTTCTTTTCATTATACCAATACAGAGATGTACAGTTTAACGAAACACTATCAGGCTACTTCTCCAGTACAGTAATAGAGAATAAGTGTACAGCATTATAGAGATCTGTACCAGTCTGTGTTGTGTATTGATGTTCCAGTTAGCATTGCTGTGTGACCAATTTAACAGCTCAAAGAAAGTAAATATTTCTGATTCTGGTGGCTCTACCATTCCAGTACCGCTTTCCAGAAGGAGGAGGATGAAACAAAAATTGACTGGGGTGTGTGCAGACACCAGAAATATTATGAGCTTTCCTCAAACATCTTTTATTATAAATGTCCGGTATTGATGGTAGGGTAACCTATAAAAGTTGCATAGGATCTGCCGTGTTAGATGTGTCATCATTACATTCATTACACATTACACACATACAAAAAGTTTCAGTTGATTCCAACGCCTTCTTGTTGTGTTACTTTTTTGTCAATGAGTATATGTACATATACAGGGAGTGCAGAATTATTAGGCAAGTTGTATTTTTGAGGATTAATTTTATTATTGAACAACAACCATGTTCTCAATGAACCCAAAAAACTCATTAATATCAAAGCTGAATATTTTTGGAAGTAGTTTTTAGTTTGTTTTTAGTTTTAGCTATTTTAGGGGGATATCTGTGTGTGCAGGTGACTATTACTGTGCATAATTATTAGGCAACTTAACAAAAACCAAATATATACCCATTTCAATTATTTATTTTTACCAGTGAAACCAATATAACATCTCAACATTCACAAATATACATTTCTGACATTCAAAAACAAAACAAAAACAAATCAGTGACCAATATAGCCACCTTTCTTTGCAAGGACACTCAAAAGCCTGCCATCCATGGATTCTGTCAGTGTTTTGATCTGTTCACCATCAACATTGCGTGCAGCAGCAACCACAGCCTCCCAGACACTTTTCAGAGAGGTGTACTGTTTTCCCTCCTTGTAAATCTCACATTTGATGATGGACCACAGGTTCTCAATGGGGTTCAGATCAGGTGAACAAGGAGGCCATGTCATTAGATTTTCTTCTTTTATACCCTTTCTTGCCAGCCACGCTGTGGAGTACTTGGACGCGTGTGATGGAGCATTGTCCTGCATGAAAATCATGTTTTTCTTGAAGGATGCAGACTTCTTCCTGTACCACTGCTTGAAGAAGGTGTCTTCCAGAAACTGGCAGTAGGACTGGGAGTTGAGCTTGACTCCATCCTCAACCCGAAAAGGCCCCACAAGCTCATCTTTGATGATACCAGCCCAAACCAGTACTCCACCTCCACCTTGCTGGCGTCTGAGTCAGACTGGAGCTCTCTGCCCTTTACCAATCCAGCCACGGGCCCATCCATCTGGCCCATCAAGACTCACTATCATTTCATCAGTCCATAAAACCTTAGAAAAATCAGTCTTGAGATATTTATTGGCCCAGTCTTGACGTTTCAGCTTGTGTGTCTTGTTCAGTGGTGGTCGTCTTTCAGCCTTTCTTACCTTGGCCATGTCTCTGAGTATTGCACACCTTGTGCTTTTGGGCACTCCAGTGATGTTGCAGCTCTGAAATATGGCCAAACTGGTGGCAAGTGGCATCTTGGCAGCTGCACGCTTGACTTTTCTCAGTTCATGGGCAGTTATTTTGCGCCTTGGTTTTTCCACACGCTTCTTGCGACCCTGTTGACTATTTTGAATGAAAGGCTTGATTGTTCGATGATCACGCTTCAGAAGCTTTGCAATTTTAAGAGTGCTGCATCCCTCTGCAAGATATCTCACTATTTTTGACTTTTCTGAGCCTGTCAAGTCCTTCTTTTGACCCATTTTGCCAAAGGAAAGGAAGTTGCCTAATAATTATGCACACCTAATATAGGCTGTTGATGTCATTAGACCACACCCCTTCTCATTACAGAGATGCACATCACCTAATATGCTTAATTGGCAGTAGGCTTTCGAGCCTATACAGCTTGGAGTAAGACAACATGCATAAAGAGGATGATGTGGTCAAAATACTCATTTGCCTAATAATTCTGCACGCAGTGTATGTGTATGTGTATATATATACACTCACCTAAAGAATTATTAGGAACACCATAGTAATACGGTGTTGGACCCCTTTTGCCTTCAGAACTGCCTTAATTCTACGTGGCATTGATTCAACAAGGTGCTGATAGCATTCTTTAGAAATGTTGGCCCATATTGATAGGATAGCATCTTGCAGTTGATGGAGATTTGAGAAATGCACATCCAGGGCACGAAGCTCCCGTTCCACCACATCCCAAAGATGCTTTATTGGGTTGAGATCTGGTGACTGTGAGGGCCATTTTAGTACAGTGAACTCATTGTCATGTTCAAGAAACCAATTTGAAAGGATTCGAACTTTGTGACATGGTGCATTATCCTGCTGGAAGTAGCCATCAGAGGATGGATACATGTTCTCATTCTGTTTACGCCAAATTCGGACTCTACCATTTGAATGTCTCAACAGAAATCGAGACTCATCAGACCAGGCAACATTTTTACAGTCTTCAACAGTCCAATTTTGGTGAGCTTGTGCAAATTGTAGCCTCTTTTTCCTATTTGTAGTGGAGAAGAGTGATACCCAGTGGGGTCTTCTGCTGTTGTAGCCCATCCGCCTCAAGATTGTGCGTGTTGTGGCTTCACAAATGCTTTGCTGCATACCTCGGTTGTAACGTTATTTCAGTCAACGTTGCTCTTCTATCATCTTGAATCAGTCGGCCCATTCTCCTCTGACCTCTAGCATCCACAAGGCATTTTTGCCCACAGGACTGCCGCATACTGGATGTTTTTCCCTTTTCACACCATTCTTTGTAAACCCTAGAAATGGTTGTGCGTGAAAATCCCAGTAACTGAGCAGATTGTGAAATACTCAGACCGGCTGTCTGGCACCAACAACCATGCCACGCTCAAAATTGCTTAAATCACCTTTCTTTCCCATTCTGACATTTAGTTTGGAGTTCAGGAGATTGTCTTGACAAGGACCACCCCCCTAAATACATTGAAGCAACTGCCATGTGATTGGTTGACTAGATAATTGCATTAATGAGAAATAGAACAGGTGTTCCTAATAATTATTTAGGTGAGTGTGTATATATATATATATATATTTATATATATATATACAGTACAGACCAAAAGTTTGGACACACCTTCTCATTCAAAGAGTTTTCTTTATTTTCATGACTATGAAGGCATCAAAACTATGAATTAACACATGTTGAATTATATACATAACAAACAAGTGTGAAACAACTGAAAATATGTCATATTCTAGGTTCTTCAAAGTAGCCACCTTTTGCTTTGATTACTGCTTTGCACACTCTTGGCATTCTCTTGATGAGCTTCAAAAGATAGTCCCCTGAAATCGTCTTCCAACAGTCTTGAAGGAGTTCCCAGAGATGCTTAGCACTTGTTGGCCCTTTTGCCTTCACTCTGCACTACAGCTCACCCCAAACATCTCGATTGGGTTCAGGTCCGGTGACTGTGGAGGCCAGGTCATCTGGCGCAGCACCCCATCACTCTCCTTCATGGTCAAATAGCCCTTACTTTCAAAGTTTTCCCAATTTTTCTGCTGACTGACTGACCTTAATTTCTTAAAGTAATGATGGCCACTCGTTTTTCTTTACTTAGCTGCTTTTTACTTGCCATAATACAAATTCTAACAGTCTATTCAGTAGGACTATCAGCTGTGTATCCACCTGACTTCTCCTCAATGCAACTAATGGTCCCAAACCCATTTATAAGGCAAGAAATCCCACTTATTAAACCTGACAGGGCACACCTGTGAAGTGAAAACCATTTCAGGGGACTACCTCTTGAAGCTCATCAAGAGAATGCCAAGAGTGTGCAAAGCAGTAATCAAAGCAAAAGGTGGCTACTTTGAAGAACCTAGAATATGACATATTTTCAGTTGTTTCACATTTGTTTGTTATGTATATAATTCCACATGTGTTAATTCATAGTTTTGATGCCTTCAGTGAGAATATACAATTTTCATAGTCATGAAAATATAGAAAACTCTTTGAATGAGGTGTGTCCAAACTTTTGGTCTGTACTGTATATATATACAGTTGCAAGAAAAGGTATGTGAACCCTTTGGAATGATATGGATTTCTGCACAAATTGGTCATAAAATGTGATCTGATCTTCATCTAAGTCACAACAATAGACAATCACAGTCTGCTTCAACTAATAACACATAAAGAATTAAATGTCACCATGTTTTTATTGAACACACCATGTAAACATTCACAGTGTAGGTGGAAAAAGTATGCAAATTCCTAGACTAATAACCTCTCCAAGAGCTAATTGGAGTGAGGTGTCAGCCAACTGGAGTCCAATCAATGAGATGAGATTGGAGGTGTTGCTTAGAGCTGACCTGCCCTATAAAAAACACACACCAGTTCTGGGTTTGCTTTTCACAAGAAGCATTGCCTGATGTGAATGATGCCTCGCACAAAAGAGCTCTCAGAAGACCTACGATTAAGAATTGTTGACTTGCATAAAGCTGGAAAGGGTTATAAAAGTATCTCCAAAAGCCTTGCTGTTCATCAGTCCACGGTAAGACAAATTGTCTATAAATGGAGAAAGTTCAGCACTGCTGCTACTCTCCCTAGGAGTGGCCATCCTGTAAAGATGACTGCAAGAGCACAGCGCAGACTGCTCAATGAGGTGAAGAAGAATCCTAGAGTGTCAGCTAAAGACTTACAAAAGTCTCTGGCATATGCTAACATCCCTGTTAGCGAATCTACGATACGTAAAACAATAAACAAGAATGGATTTCATGGGAGGATACCACAGAGGAAGTCACTGCTGTCCAAAAAAAACATTGCTGCATGTTTACAGTTTGCACAAGAGCACCTGGATGTTCCACAGCAGTACTGGCAAAATATTCTGTGGACAGATGAAACCAAAGTTGAGTTGTTTGGAAGAAACACACAACACTATGTGTTGAGAAAAAGAGGCACAGCTCACCAACATCAAAACCTCCTCCCAACTGTGAAGTATGGTGCTGGGGGCATCATGATTTGGGGCTGCTTTGCTGCATCAGGGCCTGGACGGATTCCCAAGTTTATCAAGACATTTTGCAGGAGAACTTAAGGCCATCTGTCCACCAGCTGAAGCTCAACAGAAGATGGGTGTTACAACAGGACAACGACCCAAAACATAGAAGTAAATCAACAACAGAATGGCTTAAACAAAAGAATATATGCCTTCTGGAGTGGCCTAGTCAGAGTCCTGACCTCAACCCGATTGAGATGCTGTGGCATGACCTCAAGAAAGCGATTTACACCAGACATCCCAAGAATATTGCTGAACTGAAACAGTTCTGTAAAGAGGAATGGTCAAGAATTACTCCTGACCGTTGTGCACGTCTGATCTGCAACTACAGGAAACATTTGGTTGAAATTATTGCTGCCAAAGGAGGTTCAACCAGTTATTAAATCCAAGGGTTCACATACTTTTTCCACCTGCACTGTGAATGTTTACATGGTGTGTTCAATAAAAACATGGTAACATTTAATTCTTTGTGCGTTATTAGTTGAAGCAGACTGTAATTGTCTATTGTTGTGACTTAGATGAAGATCAGATCACATTTTATGACCAAATTGTGCAGAAATCCATATCATTCCAAAGGGTTCACATACTTTTTCTTGAAACTGGGTATGTATATATATATATATATATATATATATATATATATATATACACAAAACAAAAGAGTAACAATGTTTTGAACTTTCAAGCTCCATATCTAACCATCCAGTACAACTTCGAACGTCAGACTGTCATCATTTTATAGACAATCATCTTGGCTATCTCATACATAAATTGGACTTGCATCTATTTAACATATGATTAGTTATGCAGATAGAGAAATTGAAGGAACCGTCAAGTACGGTGGAGGAAGGCTGATGATATGGGGTGGTTTCACAGCCAAAGGCGTTGGATACTTGACCAGGATCTATAGTGGTCTCAATGTTGAGCTATATGCAAGTATCCTACAAGACAATTTACTTCGTACACTTGAGTACTATGGGTATGAATAGGACGAAATAGTGTTCCAGTAGGACAACGACCAGAAGCATACTTTGACAATGAAGTGGAAGTGCTGGATTGGCCCCCACAGTCCCCAGACCTCAACCCAATCGAACACTTGTGAGCAGAGTTGAAGAAAAAGCTGTATTCATACCCAAGTGAGTCGACCAGTATGCACCAACATTGGAAATGCGTAGAAGAGACCTGGGAACAGATTTTGGTCGAGATATGCTTGAATCTGATCGAGAGCATGCCCAGAAGGATTCAGGCAGTGTTGAAAGCCCAAGGTGCATTTACAAAATACTAACAAAATAATAAAATATTTAATTTTGAATTTTAGGAGCAAAACAGTAACAATGCAGTCACATGACAATAATCTGCATAACTAATCATATGCTAAAGTGTTGGAAGTCCAATTTATGTGTGAGATAGCCAAAATGATTGTCTATAAAATGATGCTATTCTCACGTTAGAAGCTGTAGTGGATGGTGAGATATGGAGCCTGAAAGTCAAAAGTTCAAAACATTGTTACCTGTTTGCTTGTCAGTATATACAGTACAGACCAAAAGTTTGGACACACCGTCTCATTCAAAGAGTTTTCTTTATTTTCATGACTATGAAGGCATCAAAACTATGAATTAACACATGTGGAATTATATACATAACAAACAAGTGCGAAACAACTGAAAATATGTCATATTCTAGGTTCTTCAAAGTAGCCACTTTTTGCTTTGATTACTGCTTTGCACACTCTTGGTATTCTCTTGATGAGCTTCAAGAGGTAGTCACTTGAAATGGTCTTCCAACAGTCTTGAAAGAGTTCCCAGAGATGCTTAGCACTTGTTGGCCCTTTTGCCTTCACTCTGCGGTCCAGCTCACCCCAAACCATCTCGATTGGGTTCAGGTCCAGTGACTGTGGAGGCCAGGTCATCTGGCGCAGCACCCCATCACTCTCCTTCATGGTCAAATAGCCCTTACTTTCAAAGTTTTCCCAATTTTTCGGCTGACTGACTGACCTTCATTTCTTAAAGTAATGATGGCCACTCATTTTTCTTTACTTAGAATTTGTATTATGGCAAGAAAAAAGCAGCTAACAGTCTATTCAGTAGGACTATCAGCTGTGTATCCACCTGACTTCTCCTCAACGCAACTGATGATCCCAACCCCATTTATAAGGCAAGAAATCCCACTTATTAAACCTGACATGGCACACCTGTGAAGTGAAAACCATTTCAGGGGACTACCTCTTGAAGCTCATCAAGAGAATGCCAAGAGTGTGCAAAGCAGTAATCAAAGCAAAAGGTGGCTACTTTGAAGAACCTAGAATATGACATATTTTCATTTGTTTCACACTTGTTTGTTATGTATATAATTCCACATGTGTTAATTCATAGTTTTGATGCCTTCAGTGTGAATCTACAATTTTCATAGTCATGAAAATAAAAAAGAAGGTGTGTCCAAACTTTTGGTCTGTACTGTATATGTATATATTATATATGCAGTTGGAGAAATATTAATTTTGATACTCCCATTTTATTCTCAATTTTTAGATTACGCTGGATGGACATGAAATACGCTCCCTCAATGTCAAATGGCTAAGAGATAATATTGGTCTGGTAGGTCAGGAACCTGTCTTGTTCGCAACAACCATAAAAGAAAACATTTGCTTCGGTAGAGATGGAGTAACTGATACAGAGATTGAGCAAGCAGCCAGAGAAGCCAATGCCTACGACTTCATATCTAAACTCCCAGAAGTAATTATGAGTGTTATTAATACCTTGTTTGTGCAGTTTTTGTTCACTATAAGTTCTAAATGGTGTTTTGTTTCCAGATTATGAAAAAATCATATTTAATAAATTAAATCTGCAAAGAATGCTTCACTGCTCTTCACTTTGATGAGAGCAGATTATAAGAACAACTGTTGGGAATGTCAAAATTTGAGTAATTTCTACGCCATTTAATTCCTATGCAGTGTGGCTTGGGCCTGCTCATTTTCCAGGTCATAAAAGGTGTCTTAGCCATTCTCTTTCTCTTACCAGTTGGGTTATCTGAGACCAGACCATCCGTTCATACTTTTATGACTTGCCTAATAGTAATATTATATGATGAATTAAGTAATTAAAAAGTAAAAAACCTAATGAAGTATTAAACACACCTTCATGAAATGTAAAGCTTCAGAAATAGATGAGTATTTAAAAAAAACACTCCCTGATTTTTTTTTCCTTTGGCTATATAGGCTTATTACAGACTAAGAGTATTGTGTGTATGCATTGTGTATATCTGTTTTATTTCATGTTTAATTTATGAGTTGTCTGCCATCTTGCTTCCTTCTTCCCCTCATATGGTTTTACTGATGAATCGTAAATTTCCCATCATGCCTGGCTTTTGCAGAGACAGAGAAACAGAGTCTCATCACACTGCAATGCTTTGAGGGAAGCCATAACATATCAGTAACACAGACCCCTCACGCAGCAGGGTCTCCCTGTTTTCCTATGTGATACAGCTTCAGCCCGTCTTCCCTCTCTTACCTGTCATTTCTCTATCCGCTGTCAGGAATTATATGCAGGAGGCTGGGAGACCAATGTGAAGCTACACCCCATAGAAGTACATTGCAGAGTCAACACACACACATAGCATACACAGTCTATGTCTTAAGGTTCATATAATTGCAGCTACTCACTGTATACACTCACCTGCTGTATATCTACACTTACAGTCCTTTAGATAGGGGAGACATTATATCTTTAACAGAATACAAGGATATACAGAGGAATATGGAGGATGGAGAGGGGAAGGGTCTGAGAGGCGACCGGAGGGATTTGATTGATGATGATGTCGTCCTGTAGTTCATAGGAAGTCAGCCACAGGGGAGAGGCCGAGTTCCTGTTTACACATTAGAGCAAGTTCTGGGCTGGTGGTCAGACTTAAGGTCTCATGAACAGATTCCTATGATCAAAAGCTTCAAAATGTATGGATGTATCTGGATTAGGGAATAACAAATGGCAGTGCAGTGTAAAATAAAAACTTCTTTAAGAGTTTTTTGTACTGATGCATTGAAGACATTAATAGGATCTATCATTAGAGTTAGCCTCCTCATATCCTGCCGAAATAACTGGATTGTTGGATCTTAGGTTAATCAATCTACACTGCTCAAAAAAATAAAGGGAACACAAAAATAACACATCCTAGATCTGAGTTAATTAAATATTCTTCTGAAATACTTTGTTCTTTACATAGTTGAATATGCTGACAACAAAATCACACAAAAATTAAAAAAGGGAAATCAAATTTTTCAACCAATGGAGGTCTGGATTTGGAGACACACTCAAAATTAAAGTGGAAAAACACAATACAGGCTGATCCAACTTTGATGTAATGTCCTTAACCACCTCCGGACCGCTGTACGCACAGACGCGTCCTGGAGGTGGTTGATTCATTCCGCCTGGACGCATATACGCGTCATCTCGCGAGACGCGAGATTTCCTGTGAAAGCGCGCACACAGGCGCGCGCGCTCACAGGAACGGAAGGTAAGAGAGTTGATCTCCAGCCTGCCAGCGGCGATCGTTCGCTGGCAGGCTGGAGATGTGTTTTTTTTAACCCCTAACAGGTATATTAGACGCTGTTTTGATAACAGCGTCTAATATACCTGCTACCTGGTCCTCTGGTGGTCCCCTTTGTTTGGATCGACCACCAGAGGACACAGGTAGCTCAGTAAAGTAGCACCAAGCACCACTACACTACACTACACCCCCCCCCCCGTCACTTATTAACCCCTTATTAGCCCCTGATCACCCCATATAGACTCCCTGATCACCCCCCTGTCATTGATTTCCCCCCTGTCATTGATCACCCCCCTGTCATTGATCACCCCCCTGTAAAGCTCCATTCAGACGTCCGCATGATTTTTACGGATCCACTGATAGATGGATCGGATCCGCAAAACGCATCCGGACGTCTGAATGAAGCCTTACAGGGGCGTGATCAATGACTGTGGTGATCACCCCATATAGACTCCCTGATCACCCCCCTGTCATTGATTACCCCCCTGTCATTGATCAACCCCCTGTAAAGCTCCATTCAGACGTCCGCATGATTTTTACGGATCCACTGATAGATGGATCGGATCCGCAAAACGCATCCGGACGTCTGAATGAAGCCTTACAGGGGCGTGATCAATGACTGTGGTGATCACCCCATATAGACTCCCTGATCACCCCCCTGTCATTGATTACCCCCCCTGTCATTGATTACCCCCCTGTAAAGCTCCATTCAGACGTCCGCATGATTTTTACGGATCCACTGATAGATGGATCGGATCCGCAAAACGCATACGGACGTCTGAATGAAGCCTTACAGGGGCATGATCAATGACTGTGGTGATCACCCCATATAGACTCCCTGATCACCCCCCTGTAAAGCTCCATTCAGATGTCCGCATGATTTTTACGGATGCACTGATAGATGGATCGGATCCGCAAAACGCATCCGGACGTCTGAATGAAGCCTTACAGGGGCATGATCAATGACTGTGGTTATCACCCCATATAGACTCCCTGATCACCCCCCTGTCATTGATTACACCCCTGTCATTGATCAACCCCCTGTAAAGCTCCATTCAGATGTCTGCATGATTTTTACGGATGCACTGATAGATGGATCGGATTCGCAAAACGCATCCGGACGTCTGAATGAAGCCTTACAGGGGCGTGATCAATGACTGTGGTGATCACCCCATATAGACTCCCTGATCACCCCCCTGTCATTGATTACCCCCCCTGTCATTGATTACCCCCCTGTAAAGCTCCATTCAGACGTCCGCATGATTTTTACGGATCCACTGATAGATGGATCGGATCCGCAAAACGCATACGGACGTCTGAATGAAGCCTTACAGGGGCGTGATCAATGACTGTGGTTATCACCCCATATAGACTCCCTGATCACCCCCCTGTCATTGATTACACCCCTGTCATTGATCACCCCCCTGTAAAGCTCCATTCAGATGTCTGCATGATTTTTACGGATGCACTGATAGATGGATCGGATCCGCAAAACGCATCCGGACGTCTGAATGAAGCCTTACAGGGGCGTGATCAATGACTGTGGTGATCACCCCATATAGACTCCCTGATCACCCCCCTGTCATAGATTACCCCCCTGTAAAGCTCCATTCAGACGTCCGCATGATTTTTACGGATGCACTGATAGATGGATCGGATCCGCAAAACGCATCCGGACGTCTGAATGAAGCCTTACACGGGCGTGATCAATGACTGTGGTGATCACCCCATATAGACTCTCTGATCACCCCCCTGTCATTGATCACCCCCCCTGTCATTGATCACCCCTCTGTAAGGCTCCAGACATTTTTTTGGCCCAAGTTAGCGGAATTATTATTTTTTTTTTCTTACAAAGTCTCATATTCCCCTAACTTGTGTCAAAAAATAAAATCTCATATGAACTCCCCATACCCCTCACGGAATCCAAATGCGTAAAAATTTTTAGACATTTATATTCCAGACTTCTTCTCACGCTTTAGGGCCCCTAGAATGCCAGGGCAGTATAAATACCCCACATGTGACCCCATTTCGGAAAGAAGACACCCCCAGGTATTCCGTGAGGGGCATATTGAGTCCATGAAAGATTGAAATTTTTGTCCCAAGTTAGCGGAACGGGAGACTTTGTGAGAAAAAAATTAAAAATATCAATTTCCGCTAACTTGTGCCAAAAAAAAGAAATTTCTATGAACTCGCCATGCCCCTCATTGAATACCTTGGGGTGTCTTCTTTCCAAAATGGGGTCACATGTGGGGTATTTATACTGCCCTGGCATTCTAGGGGCCCCAAAGCGTGAGAAGAAGTCTGGTATCCAAATGTCTAAAAATGCCCTCCTAAAAGGAATTTGGGCACCTTTGCGCATCTAGGCTGCAAAAAAGTGTCACACATCTGGTATCGCCGTACTCAGGAGAAGTTGGGGAATGTGTTTTGGGGTGTCATTTTACATATACCTATGCTGGGTGAGAGAAATATCTTGGTCAAATGCCAACTTTGTTTAAAAAAATGGGAAAAGTGGTCTTTTGTCAAGATATTTCTCTCACCCAGCAAGGGTATATGTAAAATGACACCCCAAAACACATTCCCCAACTTCTCCTGAATACGGCGATACCACATGTGTGACACTTTTTTGCAGCCTAGGTGGGCAAAGGGGCCCATATTCCAAAGAGCACCTTTAGGATTTCACAGGTCATTTACCTACTTACCACACATTAGGGCCCCTGGAAAATGCCAGGGCAGTATAACTACCCCACAAGTGACCCCATTTTGGAAAGAAGACACCCCAAGGTATTCCGTGAGGGGCATGGCGAGTTCCTAGAATTTTTTATTTTTTGTCACAAGTTAGTGGAAAATGCTGATTTTTTTTTTTTTTTTTTTTTCATACAAAGTCTCATATTCCACTAACTTGTGACAAAAAATAAAAACTTCCATGAACTCACTATGCCCATCAGCGAATACCTTGGGGTCTCTTCTTTCCAAAATGGGGTCACTTGTGGGGTAGTTATACTGCCCTGGCATTCTAGTGGCCCAAATGTGTGGTAAGGAGTTTGAAATCAAATTCTGTAAAAAATGACCTGTGAAATCCAAAAGGTGCTCTTTGGAATATGGGCCCCTTTGCCCACCTAGGCTGCAAAAAAGTGTCACACATCTGGTATCTCCGTACTCAGGAGAAGTTGGGGAATGTGTTTTGGGGTGTCATTTTACATATACCCATGCTGGGTGAGAGAAATATCTTGGCAAAAGACAACTTTTCCCATTTTTCTATACAAAGTTGGCATTTGACCAAGATATTTCTCTCACCCAGCATGGGTATATATAAAATGACACCCGAAAACACATTCCCCACCTTCTTCTGAGTACTGAGATACCAGATGTGTGACACTTTTTTGCAGCCTAGGTGGGCAAAGGGGCCCATATTCCAAAGAGCACCTTTCGGATTTCACAGGTCATTTTTTACAGAATTTGATTTCAAACTCCTTACCACACATTTGGGCCCCTAGAATGCCAGGGCAGTATAACCACCCCACAAGTGACCCCATTTTGGAAAGAAGAGACCCCAAGGTATTTCGTGATGGGCATAGTGACTTCATAGAAGTTTTTATTTTTTGTCACAAGTTAGTGGAATATGAGACTTTGTAAGAAAAAAAAAAAAAAAAATCATCATTTTCCGCTAACTTGTGACAAAAAATAAAAAGTTCTATGAACTCACTATGCCCATCAGCGAATACGTTAGGGTGTGTACTTTCCGAAATGGGGTCATTTGTGGGGTGTTTGTACTGTCTGGGCATTGTAGAACCTCAGGAAACATGACAGGTGCTCAGAAAGTCAGAGCTGCTTCAAAAAGCGGAAATTCACATTTTTGTACCATAGTTTGTAAACGCTATAACTTTTACCCAAACCATTATTTTTTACCCAAACCTTTTTTTTTTTATCAAAGACATGTAGAACAATAAATTTAGAGCAAAATTTATATATGGATGTCGTTTTTTTTGCAAAATTTTACAACTGAAAGTGAAAAATGTCATTTTTTTGCAAAAAAATCGTTAAATTTCGATTAATAACAAAAAAAGTAAAAATGTCAGCAGCAATGAAATACCACCAAATGAAAGCTCTATTAGTGAGAAGAAAAGGAGGTAAAATTCATTTGGGTGGTAAGTTGCATGACCGAGCAATAAACGGTGAAAGTAGTGTAGGTCAGAAGTGTAAAAAGTGGCCTGGTCTTTCAGGGTGTTTAAGCACTGGGGGCTGAGGTGGTTAAAACAAGTCAAAATGAGGCTCCTCCCAGACCTGGACTAAAGCATCTGCCAACTCCTGGACAGTCTGTGGTGCAACGTGACGTTGGTGGATAGAGCGAGACATGATGTCCCAGATGTGCTTAATTGGATTCAGGTCTGGGGAACGGGCGGGCCAGTCCATAGCATCAATGCCTTCGTCTTGCAGGAACTGCTGACACACTCCAGCCACATGAGGTCTAGCATTGTCTTGCATTAGGAGGAATCCAGGGCCAACCGCACCAGCATATGGTCTCACAAGGAGTCTGAGGATCTCATCTCGGTACCTAATGGCAGTCAGGCTACCTCTGGCGAGCACATTGAGGGCTGTGCGGCCCTCCAAAGAAATGCCACCCCACACCATTACTGACCCAATGCCAAACCGGTCATGCTGGAGAATGTTGCAGGCAGCAGAACGTTCTCCACGGCGTCTCAAGACTCTGTCATGTCTATCACATGTGCTCAGTGTGAACCTGCTTTCATCTGTGAAGAGCACAGGGCGCCAGTGGTGAATTTGCCAATATTGGTGTTCTCTGGAAAATGCCAAACGTCCTGCACGGTGTTGGGCTGTAAGCACAACCCCCACCTGTGGACGTCGGGCCCTCATATCACCCTCATGGAGTCTGTTTCTGACCGTTTGAGCAGACACATGCACATTTGTGGCCTGTTGGACAAAGGCGGAGGTAGCGGTCCTGCTGCTTGGTTGTTGCCCTCCTACGGCCTCCTCCACGTCTCCTGATGTACTGGCCTGTCTCCTGGTAGCGCCTCCATGCTCTGAACACTACGTTCACAGACACAGCAAACCTTCTTGCCACAGCTCGCATTGATGTGCCATCCTGGATAAGCTGCACTACCTGAGCGACTTGTGTGGGTTGTAGACTCCGTCTCATGCTACCACTAGAGTGAAAGCACCGCCAGCATTTAAAAGTGACCAAAACATCAGCCAGGAAGCATAGGAACTGAGAAGTGATCTGTGGTCACCACCTGCAGAACCACTCCTTTATTGGGGGTGTCTTGCTAATTGCCTATAATTTCCACCTGTTTTCTATCCCATTTGCACAACAGCATGTGAAATTGATTGTCACTCAGTGTTGCTTCCTAAGTGGACAGTTTGATTTCACAGAAGTGTGATTGACTTGGAGTTACATTGTGTTGTTTAAGTGATCCCTTTATTTTTTTGAGCAGTGTATAATAAGTGTTTAGGAGGTCAGAGTTAAGTAGCCGTCAGCTGGGCTGCCTGACAGAACAGAGTGAAAACAGACAGCATGCTACTAGAGATTCTCAAAACTGTACAGAGAAAAGGGCTCAAAATGTTTAATAAACACCAGTTGAAAAACAGATTTTTAGCTCAAAATAAGTACAATGCAATAATAATAAAAAAATATGCCACCGAAGGTCTATAATGTCCCTTGCATTGGAACTGAATATTTGGTGCCATGTTTCCGCAAATTATTACAACTAATCATTTGAGGACAAAGAAGCAGGAGACTCTTTAAAAAGTTTATAGTAATAATGCCCTCCAAACAAAAAAGGATTGTACAAAGTGGGCAACCACACTTTTCATATTTCAGAAGGTAATGAGCCAAATACAAGTATGGTAGATAGAGAAATTAAATTTTAAGCCCATTTTTGTTAATTTAACACAAATGTAAGATAATTAAAATAATCAGAAATTAATAAGAATTCCAGACTTTTACTCACTCCTTCAATAGCTGTTTTAAAATGTTAAAGGGAATCTGTTGCATCATTTTGATGCAACTAACAAGATTGCACAATAGAAGATTACAAACACATTTCAAACATACCTGGGTGTACTTTGTGTCTTTATTCCACGTCCAGAAAAAGATTTTTTATTCTCATGGAAAACAGCTCCCAAGTGCCCAGCAGTGCGGAGTTTGCTGTTCCAAGTGCCCAAAGCCAAACAGTCTTAAGAAGAGGGGGATGGGTTGCTTTAGCTACTCATATCTTAGCATTGGTAGCAATTAGAGATATGGGCCTGGTCTGGTTTGAAAGCATTCAGACAATAATAAAATACCCAGCATTATATCCATTACATTGGGAGATATATCTGAGTCAGAAGTGAAATCAATGAAATATGTTTTTACTTTCACATTAAACTGCATTCTCTGCCATTTGGATTTCTAACAGCTATATCTTTTGATGTAATGGATATAATGCTGTGATTCTGGTATTGTCTGAAAGCTTGGAATGCTTGGACCCATATTTCTAGCTGCCATCAATGGCAATTAAAGCAGCTCTCCCCTCTTCCTATGTCTGGTTTGCTTTGGGCACTTGGATCAGCAAACCCTGCCAAATCGTGCACTTGGAAGCTGTTTTCCAAGAGAATAAAAACACTTTTCTGGACATGGAATAAAGACACAAAGTACACAAAGGTATGAATGAATATGCTTAAATCTTCTGTGTTCGTACAGGTGAAAATAACATGACAGATTCCCTTTAAGCTCTCCAGGACCCATTAGATTGATTGTTATATATCTACAGGATAAACACAGCGCTGACATAGCATATAACGTGAATATGCCAAAACGGAGGAGGGGGGGGGGTGTTATAGGAATACCGTTCACCATATAATGTTGTGCAAGGCCGGCACAACGCTGACATAGCATTCAGTAGTAGAACATGGCTGCAGCACAGCATAGACCGAGAACGAAACAATCCCTGCTGAATCAGATGTAGTGAAATAAAAAAAATAAAAAACTTATGTAAGGATAAAATAAATGGATATTTGTAGCTATTACACAAAAAGGCAATGTGTTTTGATGTGAGCTTCACATCTTCATCAGACCATATACGACATATACACGTGTGGCCTAATGAAGATGTGATGACCACATCCAAATGTCTTGCCTTTTTATACAATTGCAATAAATATGCATATATTTTATCCTTACATCCTCAGCTGCACTGACATTTTTATTTTTTATTTGACTGCATCCACTACTAAACTGCTCAAAAAAATAAAGGGAACACTTAAACAACACAATGTAACTCCAAGTCAATCACACTTCTGTGAAATCAAACTGTCCACTTAGGAAGCAACACTGAGTGACAATCAATTTCACATGCTGTTGTGCAAATGGGATAGAAAACAGGTGGAAATTATAGGCAATTAGCAAGACACCCCCAATAAAGGAGTGGATCTGCAGGTGGTGACCACAGATCACTTCTCAGTTCCTATGCTTCCTGGCTGATGTTTTGGTCACTTTTGAATGCTGGCGGTGCTTTCACTCTAGTGGTAGCATGAGACGGAGTCTACAACCCACACAAGTCGCTCAGGTAGTGCAGCTTATCCAGGATGGCACATCAATGCGAGCTGTGGCAAGAAGGTTTGCTGTGTCTGTGAACGTAGTGTCCAGAGCATAGAGGCGCTACCAGGAGACAGGCCAGTACATCAGGAGACGTGGAGGAGGCCGTAGGAGGGCAACAACCCAGCAGCAGGACCGCTACCTCCGCCTTTGTCCAACAGGCCACAAATGTGCATGTGTCTGCTCAAACGGTCAGAAACAGACTCCATGAGGGTGATATGAGGGCCCGACATCCACAGGTGGGGGTTGTGCTTACAGCCCAACACCGTGCAGGACGTTTGGCATTTTCCAGAGAACACCAATATTGGCAAATTCACCACTGGCGCCCTGTGCTCTTCACAGATGAAAGCAGGTTCACACTGAGCACATGTGACAGACGTGACAGAGTCTTGAGACGCCGTGGAGAACTTTCTGCTGCCTGCAACATCCTCCAGCATGACTGGTTTGGCATTGGGTCAGTAATGGTGTGGAGTGGCATTTCTTTGGAGGGCCGCACAGCCCTCCATGTGCTCGCCAGAGGTAGCCTGACTGCCATTAGGTACCGAGATGAGATCCTCAGACTCCTTGTGAGACCATATGCTGGTGCGGTTGGCCCTGGGTTCCTCCTAATGCAAGACAATGCTAGACCTCATGTGGCTGGAGTGTGTCAGCAGTTCCTGCAAGACGAAGGCATTGATGCTATGGACTGGCCCGCCCGTTCCCCAGACCTGAATCCAATTGAGCACATCTGGGACATCATGTCTCGCTCTATCCACCAACGTCACGTTGCACCACAGACTGTCCAGGAGCTGGCAGATGCTTTAGTCCAGGTCTGGGAAGAGATCCCTCAGGAGACCGTCCACCACCTCATCAGGAGCATGCACAGGCATTGTAGGGAGGTCATACAGGCACGTGGAGGCCACACACACTACTGAGCCTCATTTTGACTTGTTTGAAGGACATTACATCAAAGTTGGATCAGCCTGTAGTGTGTTTTTCCACTTTAATTTTGAGGGTGACTCCAAATCCAGACCTCCATGGGTTAAAAAATTTGATTTCCATTTTTTTATTTTTGTGTGATTTTGTTGTCAGCACATTCAACTATGTAAAGAACAAAGTATTTCAGAATAATATTTAATTAACTCAGATCTAGGATGTGTTATTTTTGTGTTCCCTTTATTTTTTTGAGCAGTGTAGTTTAATTCTTATTTTACTGATAACAATGTGGCTTAAATGTTTATGACCTTTTAGTAATTTAGAGACAAGGGTTATTAGATGAAAGTGAAAGTAGTATTCACACAGCTAGACAGTTAATTCTTTGTGACAGAGCGGTTGACTATTTTTAATAAAGGCCAATTTAAAAGATTTTTATCTCAAAATGAATCAAATGTAATCCTAAAAAAATAGCCTCTACATAGCCTTTAAAGGGAACCTGTCATCAACTTTATGCTGATCTCACTGAGGGCAGCATAAAATATTGACAGAAATGCTAATTTCAGCAGTGTGTTACTAATGAGCTAAAAGTAAGTGGTTGCCGAGAACCAGCATCATAATCATTGTAGCACATGCCTTAAAAAGGGTCAAATCTACTTGAGATGCATTATGGTTATTCATAATCTCTTGCACTTCCCGCTCATTGGCAGTTTTCACCTAGAGAAAAAGGGGAGAAAACTAGGTAGAAGACTGCCAATCATCATCAGGTGGGCAGGGAGAGCAGGAATTCATGAATAACCATGACTCTTCTCAGGTGGCTGTGACTCTTTTCCAGGCCCAGTCTGCAATGATTGTGATGTTGGTTCTCGGCAACCACTTAATTTAAACTTTTAAATGACAGACCGCTGAAATCAACTCACCTGTCTCTACCAAATGCTGACCTTAGTATGGGCACCACAAAGTTGATGACAGGTTCCCTTTAAGCATTACACTATTGCCATTGAAATGGGTTTTCTGGGCAATACACTGACTTGCAGAGCAAATACTGTGTTGAAGCTGCACTTCTTTAAAAGGGTATTTGAAAATGGACTTTCTAGCCAGATAAGCTTCAACTAATGCATGTTGGTGACACATACACCTGCAGTTTTATTCGGATTTCATCTGCATCTGTTGCATCATTTCTGCCTTTTAGAAAGGTTAACAAAATGGCAAACACAATGTAAACTTTTATGGTATTCCTGCTTTTTGCAGCAATTCAACACAATGGTAGGTGAGAGGGGAGCTCAGCTGAGCGGAGGTCAGAAACAGAGAGTAGCAATTGCACGAGCTCTTGTACGAGATCCAAAAATATTGCTCCTAGATGAGGCCACATCAGCACTGGACACCCAGAGTGAATCTATAGTGCAAGCTGCCCTGGATAAGGTGACATATTTAACTCACTTTGAAATGTGTAATATTGTACATTATACAGTGTTTTTACTTAGATTTTGTAAATATTTTGTTACTTTAAGGCTAGAGCTGGTCGGACCACCATTGTGATAGCGCATCGATTGTCTACTATCAGGACAGCTGATACCATTGCTGTTTTCCACGGTGGGGTTGTAGTGGAACAAGGAACACACAGTGAGCTAATGGAAAAAGAAGGGGTCTACCATTCCCTTGTCATGCTTCAGGTAACGTATTTTTCATTGTATTGCATCTACAGAAAATGTCCCATAAACAGGGCAACAAAAAAGTAAAAAATTGTTTTCAAAATATATTTAAAAAAATGAAAAAATTTAATTCAAATCCCTCACTTAATATTTCTGGCTAGCCAAGTAGCACTCCTATAATATTTTTGTCCCTTTAAACACAAAAGTATTTAACTTCAAAAGTTTTTTTCTGGCAGTGCCACACTACTTTTGCTATACTTCCCCCACTGCACAATGCTTAATAGCTGAATATGGATAGGATGGCAATGTCATTAACAGTTCTAGTCTAAATATCAAAGTATGAATTAGCATTTTAGGGTACTTTTACTCTAGCGGCAGGGGACTCCGGCCGTGCTGCCGCCGCAACTCCGCCCCCGCCCTCATTATAGTCAATGGGGATGGATCGGCAGTCCGGGGGCACATGTTAACTACTGGCATGATGGATCCAACAGGCTGTTCACCCGCCGGAACAGCCTGGCGGAGTCCCCTGCCGCTAGTGTGAAACTAGCCTTAAAGGGACATTCCCATCCCAAAATTTAGGGCATATGCTACAGATATTAGCTAGGTGCGGGTCCCACCTCCGTGACCCACTCCTATCTCCAGAACAGGGCCCTTAAAGTGAAGGAAAGCACACTGCGCAAGCTGACGTTCTTTCCATTTACTGCTATGGGAATTCCGCAAATAGCCAAGTGAGAGCGCAAGTCCCATAGCAGTAAATGGAGAGCAATTTAGGTCACCTTTCCATTCCACCACTATGGGACCGCTGAAAATAGCTGACCCAGGGCTCGACTATTTTTGAAACTCCAATAGCAGTGAATAAAGAGTTACTTTCCCTGCACAACTGCTTTCTATTCCCTTTGGGGCACTGTACTGGAGATAGGAGCAGGTCCCAGAGGTGGGGCTCACACCTATCCTAATGACATTATGAAACAAAGGACCGGCTTTATTGAAGCATGGAGGAAACAGTGCTGATGCGACACGTGTTTCGGCTCAGGTGTGAGCCTTTGTCAAGCATAATGAATTGCTACATGAAATACATTTAAATAGACCGCCCAGTAGGCGTCGAACGTGATGAGGTCACATCACCATATAAAACAGAGATACACAAAAATGAAGTGCAACAATTACACACATTGTTGCTACAAAGTTACAATGCTTTTCAACATGCAATCTAATTACTTCATATTATCACAATCACAAAATGGGTTTCACAGAAAAGAGAAATATACAAATGGCGTGAGAAAGAAAAAATTACAATAAATACAACAACAACAAATATATATATATATATATCACAATAATTACCCTGTGAAATAAGTCTCCCACAGGTTACACATAATCTGAGAATATCAAATCCTGTTATTTTTTTCATTTGTTTCATTTCCTCTGTGACTAAACAAATGCAGAAAATATATATCTTGTATTAAAATACAATAATAAATGCTACCTATTACACGACTCTGCCAGAGGAGTGCCGACCGTCATCAATTTTTGTATCCTAATGACGTCATGAGATGTGGCAATCCTTCAAATAATTAATTGCCAGAGGCCTTTCTATAGTAATAGTCACTGGCAGTGTGAATCACAGTTTTTTTTATGTTGTAATTGCTTTCTATAAAATTGTATTACTAGCTCCCTGAAACCAATAACAAATGCATTGACACATTTTCTAGAACCAAGGCAAAGACAGTGATACAGAAAATCAAAGTACAGACAATTCATATAAATATGAAAATTCTGGACTGTATGACATGGGTGAAAAACAAGACAAAGAAGACAAATGGCCGACTTTACAAGATGTTGAGAACATGCTGGAGCCCATTAAAAATGGACGATTACGAAAAGGTTCAACTAGAAAGAAAAATAAAGAGGAGCTTATTGAAATGAAACCCAGGAACACAAATACTGGAATTCTAGATGAGGTAGGATTTAAGAAGACAATACTTAAAAGAAAGCTCTGAATATTATTAAAAGAGTGTATTACTTGGAAACAAATACATCACTAGTAAATAATGCCAAATATATCAAAATTACAGACTCTACATGATACATTTGACAAGACTCATGGCATACTGTGTCATGTACACTAGCATTTATTGGCGCCCACAATATGGTGCAATTAATAATAATAACTTTGGTGCAACCATCATGAGCTGTTTAGACTTGCCACATGGTTGCGTCTTTTAAAAGAAATCTGCTACTGTATAGGAAATATGTCCTCCTGTACAATTTTTGTTTCTAAAGGGCTGTCTACATGGCCCGATGTAGCAAGCAAAGCATTCCTTCCTGACAATTGCCTGCTCACCAGTGAAGGAGAAAGCTGCATTTACCTGCAGCAATCTCCTCCACATTATGGGGAGGGCGAATAGCTAATGTCAGCACTCATCCCCATACACAATCATTGTTTGCTGGCAGTGCTGTTTAGACTGCATGATCTGCTGCCAGCAAATGATGACTTAGGTGTCAGCATGAATGATCCTATTACCTGATGAACGAGCATTTCGCTTGATCATCTGGTAATAGGTGCCACCTATACATAGGTGAAATCTATGGGGTGCGCACCCCCTGGGGACTTCTCAAAGTAGAAAGTTTTTGTTGTGACACCAGTTGGAGTGACGCAACAAGGGAACTGGGCCCCTTTCAGTGATATGGATGGTACCCAGGGTATGAATGCTAGAGTGGTGTAGGGTGGCCTAATGTCCCTTAATGGTGTTGCACTTGTCACTGTGCTCCTACATGGATACGCTGGAACCCCAGGCGTGACCCTCCGAAACTGCAGAAAAGTGATGGTTGGTGAAGGGTATGATGAAATAAATTGAGTCCAGACCTTATAATGAAGTTGATAACAGCTGTTCTTTGCATAAACTCTTCTCCAAACAGTTTACAGGCTTTGTCTTGGCTTCCAGCAGGCTTTGGCATTAACTTTGGCAGGCAAAAAAACACATCAGTTGCTCTCTTTGGCTCTGCTGTTTAACAGGCTGGCTGTAGAACTCAGCTTCTTTGGGTGCTGCAACTTCTGACTTGGTAGTCTGTCTCTAACTTTATACAGAGAACTTTCTCCTCCTGGCTTCTGAGGCTTCAGGCTTTGGCCTCTGTGTCCAGCAGAGTTGAAGGTGCTCTCAGGAGGGACGAGCACCTGCTGCACACCCTCCCTTGGCAGGGGGAAATCTAGACTGACTCTCACTAACTAAACTCTTCCCTCTCTTGGAGAGAGCTAGAATGGAAAGAATGGTTCTATCCTAGGTAAAATAGATCTGCCAATTATGCCGCCATCTGCTGGTGAACCAGGCACATTACACTTGAACAGTTTCAAAATCAGTAATATGAATACACATTTTGCAGGATCTGAAAATTACTACATAGGATGACATGTGGTATTAGCCCATAGGAGGCAGTAGCAAGGCGCAAAGGTGGTAATGCCACTCTGGGGCGTTACACAGGCAGATTATCAAAGGCTCATTAGCCATAACTTGTTTGAATATCAGGCAGTCTAAAGGGCTCTTAAAACACAGACATACATTTTTGGGAGGCTTTCTGATGCCTTTCATTAGAGAAATGTGATCTCTTTACTGTTAGAACTTTTACAGTTGTGTTCCAAATTATTCAACCCCCAATGCTGTAAAGGGTTTTAGGGAATTTAGTGTACATTTGTAATTGTGTTCAGAATGAAATTTTACAAGGACTTTTTAAAGAACCAAATGCAACTAAAATGACATCAATTGTTTTTGTAATACAGTATTAAATGTTTTTTTGTGTGATTTCTTCATTGACACAATTATTCAACCCCTTAAAGACTACCACTCTTAAGAACAGAGGTTCATTCAAGTGTTTTCGATCAGGTATTGAAAACACCTGTGGATGTCAAGGAGCAGCAATCAAGCATAATAAGCACCAATTAGGCAGATTTAAAAGGACTGTGATATTCAGCTCCTTCTAGACATTTACTGGTGTGTTTACAAACATGGTGAAGTCAAGAGAATGGTCCAGGAAGACAAGAGAAGAGCTGATTTCTCTTCACAGGAAGGGCAATGGCTATAAGAAGATTGCAAAGATGTTAAACATACCAAGAGACACCATAGGAAGCATCATTCGCAAATTCAAGGCAAAGGGCACTGTTGAAACGCTACCTGGTCGTGGCAGAAAGAAGATGCTGACTTCGACTGCTGTGCGCTACCTGAAGCACAAAGTGGAGAAAAGTCCCCGTGTGACTGCTGAGGAACTGAAAAAAGATTTGTCAGATGTGGGTACTGAAGTTTCAGCTCAGACAATAAGGCGCACACTGCGTAATGAAGGCCTCCATGGCAGAACTCCCAGGCGCACCCCCTTGCTGTCTCCAAAGAATAAGAAGAGTCGACTGCAGTATGCCAAAAGTCATGTGGACAAACCACAAAAGTTTTGGGATAGTGTTCTGTGGACTGATGAAACAAAATTAGAACTGTTTGGGCCCATGGATCAACGCTATGTTTGGAGGAGGAAGAACAAGGCCTATGAAGAAAAGAACACCTTGCCTACTGTGAAGCATGGTGGGGGGTCAATCATGCTTTGGGGCTGTTTTGCTTCTACAGGTACAGGGAAGCTTCAGCGT
The DNA here is from genome assembly GCF_905171765.1 of Bufo bufo. NCBI lineage: Eukaryota > Metazoa > Chordata > Amphibia > Anura > Bufonidae > Bufo > Bufo bufo. The sequence goes on from NC_053393.1 coordinate 461,076,086, forward strand.
GTGCAAGGTACCATGAATTCTCTTCAGTACCAGGAGATAGTGTATGAAAATGTGATGCAGTCCGTCACAAACCTGAGGCTTGGGAGACGTTGGACCTTTCAACAGGACAATGATCCCAAGCATACCTCCAAGTCCACTAGAGCATGGTTGCAGATTAAAGGCTGGAACATTTTGAAGTGGCCATCGCAGTCACCAGACTTAAATCCGATTGAGAACCTCTGGTGGGACTTAAAGAAAGCAGTTGCAGCGCGCAAGCCTAAGAATGTGACTGAACTAGAGGCTTTTGCCCATGAAGAATGGGTGAAGATACCCGTAGATCGCTGCAAGACACTTGTGTCAAGCTATGCTTCACGTTTAAAAGCTGTTATAACTGGAAAAGGATGTTGTACTAAGTACAAAGATTGAATGTCACTTGGGGGTTGAATAAAACTGATAATGATGTGAGCACAGAAAAGACATTTGTGGTTATTTCATTATAAATGTTATGTTATATTTGTCTGACTTACAAGTGCCTCTTTGATTTAATTGTAAACAAGATGACTGAAATGATCAAAATCAATGTCAAACTGGCCAAAACACTCAATTTCAGTGGGGGTTGAATAATTTTGAAAACAACTGTATATGTAAATTTGCATCTAGTGGGAATAAAGTATATTGCCTGCTATAGTGTAATTTTCCAGATCATAACCTATCTTATTAATGATAAGAAAAATGATTATAGTTAGAATTAGAATACTAAATTATCATTACTGTTACCAGCAATAGTATTAGTAGAAGTAATAATAATAATAATATTCATGCTGTTTAGCACACCTTTCACTGCTGTCTTCATCTACTGTTTCCTGCAGGAGTGTCAGAGGCGTACTGCTGCTCCTCTTCGAAGAATTCTACAGTTAAACAAACCAGAGTGGATATTCATTGTGACTGGAATGCTAGCTGCTGCAGTAACCGGGTGCATACCTCCGTTATTTGCAGCTGATTTTTCAAACATTATTGCTGTAGGTATCTAATCTCCATGTTCCTTAAAACTAGTGGAACTCATTATACTTCCCTATTTGTTCTGTCATTTACTTAATGGTTAACACTGTGATATTAGATACAGACTGTATATGTATTTTAAAGTGTGCTGTACTTGTTGTTGTTTTGCCCTATACTCCTAGCTGCTTTTCTAACAATGTACAGACATTATTAACACCAAAGGTAGAGATGAGCGAAGTTCTTAAAATTCAATTTGACTGCTTCGCCAAACTTTACAAAAAAATTCGCTTTGTGACGAATTACTTCTTCACAAAGTAGCTGGGGCAATGACAGGGAATTAGTGGTTTCTCATTAAAAAACGAAAACAAAAAAAATTAAATTGTACTTACCTCATCCATTTGAGCACGAAGAGGCTGCCGCGGCCATCTTGCTTGAAGTTCTAGCACAAATGCTAACTCACCCCATGATGACATCATCACGTCGGCCAACATCATATTACACCTCGCATGAGGCAGCAGCGGCCTCTTGGTACTCAAATGGTTAAGGTAAGTAGTTTTTTTTTAACTCCATTTCAGGGAAAATGTATTCATTATCACGAAGCACAAGGAAATTCGGCTTTGCAGTAAATCAAATTTTTCCTGAAATTCGGATCAAAGTCCACCACGTTAACTTCGATTCACTCAACACTAACCAAGGGGCTTATTTAGTAACTGATATATGCCGTATAAAACATATCAGTTGGCATTTTGGGACAAAATCTTTGACTTTTCCCCACTCGCGACACTGTTCCGACAGGTTGAGAAAAGGGGTGAGACGTGGGCGAGGAGGAGGGCAGGCCAGCAGTCCCTCTCATTCATCCTTTTCTAAGCCAGTTTCTGGCAAAGAAATGGCTTGAATGTATGCCAGTAAGGTATAAATTCAAGTTTGTTGTATGGCCTGCGGCTCCACATAACTTTTCAGTCTTAATAAATGAGCCTGAAAAAAGCATCCCGTTTTTCAGGTTCGATCTGCTGCAATTAGTTATTCCCACCATCAATTTTAGTTTACAACAACCTTCTGCAGAAAATATCCAATATGGCAGATTCCATTTCCAGATATTACATGAAAGATAAATTAAACTAACAAGTATAAGGACACTAGGATGAATGAAAAAAATCTTTATTAGATATTAAATATACTAAAACCTTGGGGTATATGACCCACAGTCAACTTCGAAAAACAGGCTACAAGAGGTTCTGATAATCTGGGTGGTATATAGATGTAGTCCAACCTCACTATAGCGATAATGTAGCAGATTGGGTACAAGTGGTTGTGAACTAATGGGATACACTCAAAATCACATACAGTGATCCCTCAAGATACAATGGCCTCAGGATACAATATTTTAAAAATACAATGGTCTTTTCTGACCCTTCATAAGTTGAAACTAGACTCAACATACAATGCCTCAGACTCAGATCCAAGGTCACTTCTTTGGTAAAATATCTGTATTAAGCCTCATGCAGACATCCGTGGAACACGGTCCGTGAGATACCGGACTGGCATCCTGCCTAGTGCAGGAGCGCACAGCATCATTGGTTGCTATGACGCCGTGCGCTTTGTGCCGCCGCTGCATTACAGTAATACACTTGTATGATCTATACGAGTGTATTAATGTACAGCAGCAGTGGCATGAAGCGCACAGCGTCATAGCAACCAATGACACTGTGCGCTCCTGCACTAAGCAGGATGCCAGTCTGGTATCTCACGGACCGTGTTCCACGGACGTCTGCATGAGGCTTTAGTTGATAGCTAGCAGCTATTTCTGACTGTTATATGTAAGGACTATCTGTCTTAGTTATCAGTCTATTTTTCCTAAATCTTCATTTTCTTTTATCTTGGATGACATTTTGGGGCTTTGGAGCCAATTACTCAACTTACAATGGTTTCAACATAAAATGGTCATCCTGGAACCAATTCATATTGTAACTTGAGGGACCACTCTATGGTTATAGAAAACCTCTTAAATTATGACATCAGAGTGCAGGCATGAGCCAAACGTATGCACTCTAGATGAAATTATCAACCCAGGTCAAGAGATAGTTTGTGCATAGATCTGTAGTCAATAACGAGTCCCTAATTCACTGCATTAGAGTAGTCGACTATATGAATAGTGTGGCATTCATGCTCACCTACTATTAATAAGTGCCCCCCTCACCCTATATGAGCTGGAAATAAAGCTCACAGAGAGGTTGCCAAGTAGTGAACTACGTGTGTTGTATGGCATATGTAGAAGCCAGCCAACATCGAGTGCCCCATTTATATAGGTGCACTAAAAGAATCTCTCAGATAGACAGCTCAATGCATTTCACCACGGGTGGAACCCCACAGATCATCAGGAGCAAGCAAGAGCTATGCGGTAATAGATACAACTAAAGCCTCATGTAGACGTCTGTGGAACACGGTCCGTGAGATACCGGACTGGCATCCTACTTAGTGCAGGAGCGCACTGCCTCATTGGCTGCTAGGACGCCATGCGCATTGTGCCGCCTCTGCTTTACAGTAATACACTCGTATAGATCATACGAGTGTGTATTACTGTAATGCGGCAGTGGCACAAAGTGCACGGCGTCATAGCAACCAATGATGCCGTGCGCTCCTGCACTGATCAGGATGCCAGTCTGTTATATCAGCGGACCGTGTTTCACGGACGTTTGCATGAGGCTTAATAGCCACCTCAGCCCCCCTAGCTGAAACACCCTTAATGACCAGACCACTTTTTACACTTCTGCACTACACTACTTTCACCGTTTATTGCTCGGTCATGCAACTTACCACCCAAATGAATTTTACATCCTTTTCTTCTCACTAATAGAGCTTCTCACTAATAGAGTGGTATTTCATTGCTGCTGACATTTTTACTTTTTTTGTTATTAATCGAAATTTAACAATTTTTTAGCAAAAAAATGACATTTTTCACTTTCAGTTGTAAATTTTTTTTTAAAAAACGACATCTATATATAAATTTTTCTCTAAATTTATTGTTCTACATGTCTTTGATAAAAAAAAATGTTTGGGTAAAAAAAAAAAATTGTTTGGGTAAAAGTTATAGCGTTTACAAACTATGGTACAAAAATGTGAATTTCTGCTTTTTGAAGCAGATTTGACTTTCTGAGCACCTGTCATGTTTCCTGCGGTTCTACAATGCCCAGACAGTAGAAAACCCCCACAAATGACCCCATTTCGAAAAGTAGACACCCTAAGGTATTCGTTGATGGGCATAGTGAGTTCATAGAACTTTTTAATTTTTGTCACAAGTTAGCGGAAAATGATTATTTATTTATTTATTTTTTTCCCTTACAAAGTCTCATATTCCACTAACTTGTGACAAAAAATAAAAACTTCCATGAACTCACTATGCCCATCATGAAATACCTTGGGGTGTCTTCTTTCCAAAATGGGGTCACTTGTGAGGTAGTTATACTGCCCTGGCATTTTAGGGGCCCTAATGCATGAGAAGTAGTTTGAAATCAAAATGTGTAAAAAAATGCCCTGTGAAATCCGAAAGGTGCTCTTTGGAATGTGGGCCCCTTTGCCCACCTAGGCTGCAAAAAAGTGTCACACATGTGGTATTGCCGCACTCAGGAGAAGTTGGGCAATGTGTTTTGGGGTGTCTTTTTACATATATCCATGCTGGGTGAGAGAAATATCTCAGCCAAAGACAACTTTTCCCATTTTTTTATACAAAGTTGGCATTTGACCGAGATATTTATCTCACCCAGCATGGGTATATGTAAAATGACACCCCAAAACACATTGCCCAACTTCTCCTGAGTACGGCAATACCACATGTGTGACACTTTTTTGCAGCCTAGGTGGGCAAAGGGGCCCACATTCCAAAGAGCACCTTTAGGATTTCACAGGGCATTTTTTACACATTTTGATTTCAAACTACTTCTCACACATTAGGGCCCCTAAAATGCCAGGGCAGTATAACTACCCCACAAGTGACCCCATTTTGGAAAGAAGACACCCCAAGGTATTTCGTGATGGGCATAGTGAGTTCATGGAAGTTTTTATTTTTTGTCACAAGTTAGTGGAATATGAGACTTTGTAAGAAAAAAAAATCAAAAGAAAAAATCATCATTTTCCGCTAACTTGTGACAAAAAATAAAAAATTCTAGGAACTCTCCATGCCCCTCACAGAATACCTTGGGGTGTCTTCTTTCCAAAATGGGGTCACTTGTGGGATAGTTATACTGCCCTGGCATTTTAGGGGCCCTAATGCGTGAGAAGAAGTCTGGAATCCAAATGTGTAAAAAATGCCCTGTAAAATCCTAAAAGTACTCATTGGAATTTGGGCCCCTTTGCCCACCTAGGCTGCAAAAAAGTGTCACACATGTGGTATCGCCGTACTCAGGAGAAGTAGGGCAATGTGTTTTGGGGTGTATTTTTACATATACCCATGCATGGTGAGAGAAATATCTCTCTAAAAGTCAACTTTTCCCATTTTTTTATACAAAGTTGTCATTATAGAGAGATATTTCTCTCACCCAGCATGGGTATATGTAAAAAGACACCCCAAAACACATTGCCCAACTTCTCCTGAGTACAGCGATACCACATGTGTGACACTTTTTTGCAGCCTAGGTGCGCAAAGGGGCCCAAATTCCAATGAGTATCTTTTAGGAGGGCATTTGGATTCCAGACTTCTCACGCTTTAGGGCCCCTAAAATGCCAGGGCAGTATAAATACCCCACATGTGACCCCATTTTTGAAAGAAGACACCCCAAGGTATTCCGTGAGGGGCATGGCGAGTTCATAGAAGTTTTCTTTTTTTTGGTACAAGTTAGCGGAAATTGATTTATTTATTTTTTTTCTCACAAAGTCTCCCTTTTCGCTAACTTGTGACAAAAAAAAAAATTTTACATGAACTCGCCATGCCCCTCACAAAATACCTTGAGGTGTCTTCTTTCCAAAATGGGGTCACATGTGGGGTATTTATACTGCCCTGGCATTTTAGGGGCCCTAAAGCGTGAGAAGAAGTCTGGAATATAAATGTCTAAAATTTTTTACGCATTTGGATTCTGTGAGGGGTATGGTGAGTTCATGTGAGATTTTATTTTTTGTCACAAGTTAGTGGAATATGAGACTTTGTAAAAAAACAAAAAAATAAATAAATAAAAAAAGATCAATTTCCGCTCACTTGTGCCAAAAAAATGTCTGAATGGAGCCTTACAGGGGGGTGATCAATGACAGGGGAGTGATCAGGGAGTCTATATGGGGTGATCACCACCCTGTCATTGATCACCCCCCTGTCATTGATCACCCCCCTGTAAGGCTAATTCAGAGGTCCGTAAAACACATATGTACGTCTGAAGGGAGCCTTATAGGGGGGTGATCAATGACAGGGGGCTGATCAGGGAGTCTATATGGGGTGATCCCCACCCTGTCATTGATCACCCCCCTGTAAGGCTCCATTCAGAGGTCCGTATATGTTTTGCGGATCCACGGATCGGATACGCAAAACACATACGGGCGTCTGAATGGAGCCTTACAGGGGGGTGATCAATGACAGGGGGTGATCAGGGAGTCTATATGGGGTGATCACCCCCCTGTCATTGATTACCCCCCTGTAAGGCTCCATTCAAACGTCCGTATGTGTTTTGCGGATCCGATCCATGGATCCGTGGATCCGCAAAACACATACGGATGTCTGAATGGAGCCTTACAGGGGGGTGATCAATGACATATAGCCCATATAGACTCCCTGATCACCCCCTGTCATTGATCACCCCCTGTAAGGCTGGCTCCATTCAGAGGTCCGTATGTGTTTTGCGGATCCACAGATCTATGGATCGGATCCGCAAAACACATACGGATGTCTGAATGGAGCCTTACAGGGGGGTGATTAATGACATATAGCCCATATAGACTCCCTGATCACCCCCCTGTCATTGATCACCCCCCTGTAAGGCTGGCTCCATTCAGAGGTCCGTATGTGTTTTGCGGATCCACGGATCCATGGATCGGATCCGCAAAACACATACGGATGTCTGAATGGAGCCTTACAGGGGGGTGAACATTGACAGGGGGGTGATCAATGACAGCGGGGTGATCAGGGAGTCTATATTGGGTGATCACCCCCCTGTAAGGCTCCATTCAGACGTCCGTATGTGTTTTGCGGATCCGATCCATGGATCCGTGGATCTGCAAAACACATACGGACCTCTGAATGGAGCCAGCCTTACGGACCTCTGAATGGAGTCAGCCTTACAAGGGGGTGATCAATGACAGGGGGTGATCAGGGAGTCTATATGGGATGATCACCCCCCTGTAAGGCTCCATTCAGACGTCCATATGTGTTTTGCAGATCCGATCCATGGATCCGTGGATCCGCAAAACACATACGGACCTCTGAATGGAGCCAGCCTTACGGACCTCTGAATGGAGCCAGCCTTACAAGGGGGTGATCAATGACAGGGGGTGATCAGGGAGTCTATATGGGGTGATCACCCCCCTGTCTAATATGGGGTGATCAGGGGTTAATAAGGGGTTAATAAGTGTCGGGGGGGGTGTAGTGTAGTGGTGTTTGGTGCTACTTATTACAGAGCTGCCTGTGTCCTCTGGTGGTCGATCCAAGCAAAAGGGACCACCAGAGGACCAGGTAGCAGGTATATTAGACGCTGTTATCAAAACAGTGTCTAATATACCTTTTAGGGGTTAAAAAAATTGCATCTACAGTCTGCCAGCGAACGATCGCCGCTGGCAGGCTGCAAATCCACTCGCTTACCTTCGGTTCCTGTGAAATCGCGTGCCTGTGTGCACGCATTCACAGGAAATCTCGCCTCTCGTGAGAGGACGCGTATATGCGTCCACCCAGAATAACAGGGCCGCCGCCAGGACGCAATCCTGCGTACGGCGGTCCTGAGGTGGATAATGACAGTTGCCTCCACGCTGCAGCATGAATTCGGTACGAAGACCGGCGCTGTAATGGCCGTGAATGCCGGGACTAAGAAGAAAATACCCCGCCCCCAGAAGCTGTGCCGGTCTGAATGCAGCCAATCAGATGGGAGGCGTGGCTCCCAATCACATCATGAGGCTTTCACGTCACGAAGTAGCGAGTGTACACACTGGGGAAGCGCAAACAGGGCATGGATCAAAAAGGGAATAATTCTGGCGGCTACATAAGAAGACGGAAGATGTAAAGAGGAAAATATATACAAAATCCAGGGAAGTTTATTATAATGATAACAATAATGAGAGAAGAAAATAAATAGTAAGTCAGCATGTTATACATTGCATGAAGAACACATACAATGTCAACAATGAAAGCTATATTGATACATAGGTACGGGAAGTAAAATATATACAGTACGCATGTAGAGAGTTGAGTTGTGTAGCAAACTGAGAAATACAAAAAAAGAAACCATGGGAGGAAGGATGTCAGAATAATATCAAATGGTCCATATGTGGGAGGAGCAATATACGCTACCTGAAACAATCAATCCCCTGAAAGCTAACCGAATCAGTCCTTCCATCATGGCAGTCCATCACATGGCGAGCTTTTGGTGTATCATTCACCTTTCTCATATCCAAAATATACAATTCTCCTCCTAAATTCACGTTTGGTTTTCCAACGTACTTTTTGCCACATTTGCATGACAAAAGTTATACCACCCCTACATTCTTACAATTAATAAATGATCTTATATAGTAGGACTTATTGGTGGTGTTGCCATTAAAGGATTTCCCTTTAAAGATGTACCTGCAGAACATGCAGGAACCACATAGAAATGTCCCCACCACTGTGTTCTGCAATTACGTTTGTTGTACAGGACACTGGTAGAAGCTATTGACAAGGCGGTCATGTAGATTTTGGTTACGACGATAGGTAATCGCTGGATGATGGGAGATCATATTGCCAACATCAGGGTCAGATAACAAGATGTCCCAGTTATCCGACAGGTCTGCCATACTTCCTTGTGGGCCTTGTCATACGTACCAATAATTCTGAACGTATCGTCCTGCTTAGTCTTAGATTTAGGGCAAAGTAATTGTTCCCTATTAGCACTCAGAGAATGTTGGTATGCTTGCCTGAGGTTATTCTGAGGGTAACCACGGTGAATGAATCTCCGCTGTAGGTCCTGTGCAGCGGATCTGAAGTCCGCAAGCTCTGAGCAATTCCTGCATTTCCTTAAATATTGCCCTTTGGATATCCCCCTCTTAAGAGCAATAGGGTGACCACTATCCCATTTAAGGAGATTATTGGTGGCGGTGGTTTTACAATATAAGCTGGTAGTGATGTGCCCAGAGTCATTATGGGCAATTGACAGATCTAAAAATGAGATCTGTCTATCATGAATTTCAGACGTTAAAAACAGACCCAACTGATTCTAATTCAAGATGGAAACGAAGTCCTGAAACTGTGCTTTACTCCCTTTTCATAGAATTATCACGTCTTCAATGTACCTAATCCATAGTGGAATCAGTGACGTGAATTGTTCCAAATCGTCACTGAAAACAACCTCTTTTTCCTACCAGCCCAGGTAAAGGTTAGCGAATGTGGGGGCACACGGGCTCCCCATTGCAACTCCCCTGAGCTGGTGGAAGAGCTGATGGTTGAACAGGATGATGTTATTCGTAAAAATTTGTTGCAACAGTTCCATGAGGAACAAATTATCTCGTCTGAGATGTTCCCGTCTCTGCTGAAGATAGGTAAAGATAGCTTTGCATCTGAGATCATGGGGGATGGAGCTATAAAGGGCTTACACATCAAGGCTGGCAAGCCATGTACCCTCATTACATTGTATCCCATTTAATCTGCACACGACATCCATTGTGTCCCTAGCATAAGAGGACAGACCAATCACAAATGGCCTAAGTATAGTATTGACATAGGTACTGACGTTTGCCATCAAGCTACCTATGCCTGACACAATTGGTCTGCCCTTAATGGCATTACAGCCCTTGTGCAGTTTCGGTAGGCCATAAAACGTGGCCAGCACTGCATATTCAGGTAAAAGGTATGCAAATTTAGATATACTGATGAGGTTGGCCTCCAGCACCTTGGATAGAATGTCAGACAATTCCTTCTTGAATACTGGTGTAGGATCCGAGGGTAACCGTTTGTATGTATGTTTATCATCGAGGATCCTAGAGCACATATTCTGATATTGATCATGCTCAAGAATAACAATGTTCCCTTCTTTGTCTGATGGCTTGATTACGATGCCCTTGTACTGCTCGAGTTGTACCAATGCTTTCCTTTCAGATGAATACATATTGTCTGGACCAGATGAATGTCCCTCAAGTGCGTGTAACTTATTAGTGACCACTGAAACAAAGGTGTCAATAGGTGTATTGTCACTAAGCGGAGGATATTTCTTAGATGGTACTATTAGGGTCGTGAAAGGGCCATCACCGAGACTATGTTGACCCTCAGTGTATAGATCAGCTAGCAGCTGTACATTAGGGAGTTCCTGTTCATTAATCCCTGAGTGGTGGGGGAGGGGGGGACAACGGCGCTGCTGGGGGGCGTAGAGTATGAGCCGAGGAGAGGCCTCGGGCACCTTACTAGCTCATTTGCATAAGGAATAAAGTGGATTTTTTCGAGATAGAAACCAAGCAGCAAGGAAAGAAAAGCACATCTGGAAAGGAGGTAGTAAGTGGTGTAAGACAATAGTTTTAGTTTAATGGTGATGATTCTGGTGACAGATTCCCTTTAAGAGGGGGATACCCAAAGGGCAATGTTTAAGGATACGCAGGAATTGTTCGGAGCTTGCGGACTTTAGATCCGCTGCACAGGACCTACAGCGGAGATTCTTTAGCCGTGGTACCCACAGAATGTCCTCAGGCAAGCATACCAACATTTTCTGAGTACTAATAGGGAACATTTACTTTGCCCTAAAGCGAAGACTAAACAGGACGATACGTTCAGAATTATTGGTAGGTATGACAAGGCCCACAAGGAAGTACGGCAGAACCTGTCGGATAACTGACCCTGATGTTAGCAATCTCCCAACATCCAGCGATTACCTATCGTCATAACCAAAATCTACATGACCGCCTTGTCAATAGCTTCTACCAGTGTCCTGTACAACAAACGTGGTTGCAGAACACAGTGGTGGGGACATTTCTATGTGGTTCCTGCATGTTTTGTAGGTACATCTTTAAAGGAAAATCCTTTAATGGCAACATCACCGATAAGTCCTACTATATAAGATAATTTATTAATTGTAAGACGGTAGGGGTGGTATATCTTTTGACGTGCAAATGTGGCAAAAAGTACGTGGGGAAAACCAAACATGAATTTAGGAGGAGAACATATTTTAAGAAACATATTTTGGATATCAGAAAGGCGAATGATACACCAATAGCTCGCCATGTGATGGACTGCCATGATGGAAGGACTTGTTTCTGTTAGCTTCCAGGGGATTGAGCAAGTAAGAAGGTCCCCGAGGGGAGGTGACACAGATTTGATTTGATTTGATTTTATTATGCAAAGAGGCACAGTGGATTTTCAGGTTAAAAACTATTGTGGAGCGCAAATATTCAAAAAGCTAATTTTTTTTGCGAATATCGGCACTTCGAGAATTTGCGAATATTTAGAATATAGGGCTATATATTCGTAATGACTAATATATATATTTTTTTTCAACACAGTACATTTCAGGTAATCATCCCTCCCTTCTTCTAGCTTGTGAGACAATGAGAAGGCTTTGTCACAGCTTAGCAACATACCTAGCAACCAATAGAAAAGTTGCCTACCCCACGCCGATATTTCGCTCGCATTACGCAAATAATACATTGCCGATTTTCGCAATCAAGAATATAATCTCTAATTCGCGAATTCACAAATATATGAAGAATATTCTACAAAATATTCGCAAAATATCGCAAATTCAAATATTGCCCCTGTCGCTCATCACTACTGAACACAGTCAAAACTATGGGCCTCAATGATGTTATTTCATATGCTCCCTTTATTTGAGGCTATTTTCAATCTTGTACTTCTTATGCGCTACTTGGGTTACAGAGACACAGTGACCCATTCCTTCTGAACCCTGGTCCAGTTAATTGTTTCAGGTAGTGTATATTGTTCCTCCCACAATTGGACCGTTTTATATCTTTTTTACATCCCTCCTCCCATGGTTACTGTTTGTATCCCTCGCTGTGCTGCACAACTCAACTCACTACATGCGTATATATTTTACTTCCCATACCTATGCATCAATATAGCTATCATTGTTGACATTGTATGTGTTCTGCATACAATGTATAACATGCTGGCTTACTATTTATTTTATTGTCTCATTATTGTTATCATTATCCATGCGCTGTTTGCTCTTCCCCAGTGTGTACACTCGCTACTTCGTGACTTGTCAGCTCCTTGATGTGATTGGGAGCCACGCCTTCCATCTGCAGCACACCTTTGGGGGGGGGGGGCATTGGCTTCTTAGTCCCGGCCTTCCCTCGGCCGTTCACAGCCATTACAGCGCCAGTCTTAGTACCGAATTCATGCTGCATCACAAAGGCAGCTGTCTCTATTAGTTGTACTGTATCTATTACCGCATAGCTCTTGCTTGCTCCTGATGATCTGCGGGGTTCCACCCATGGTGAAACGCGTCAAGCTGTCCGTCTGAGAGATTCTTTTAATGCGCCTATATAAAAGGGGCACTTGATGTTGGCTGGCTTCTACATATGCCATACAATGCACAAAGTTGACTACTTAGCCACCTCTCTGTGAGCTTTATTTCCATCTCATATAGGGTGAGGGGTGCACACATTAATAGTTGGTGAGCACGAATGCCACACTATTCATATAATCGACTACTCTAAAGCAGTGAATTAGAGACTCATTATTGGCTACAGCTCTATGCCCAAACTATCTCTTGATCTGGGTTTATAATTCCATCTAGAGTGCATACGTTTGGCTCATGCCTACACTCTGATGTCATAATTGAAGAGGTTTTATATAACCATAGGGTCATATATGTGATTTTGAGTGTATCTCATTAGTTCACAACCACTTGTACTGAATCTGCTACATTATCGCTATAGTGAGGTTGGACTACATCTATATACCACCCACATTATCAGAACCTCTTGTAGCCTGTTTTTGAAGTTCACTGTGGGTCATATACCCCAAGTACGAATGAGTGAATCGACTTCGGATGAAACATCCGAAGTCGATTCGCATAAAACTTTGTTCTAATACTGTACGGAGCAGGAGCTCCATACAGTATTGGAATGTATTGGCTCCTATGAGCCAAAGTTATTACTTTATGAAGTCTCACGAGACTTCGCATAATAACTTCATAAATCAATTTCTCCTGTGAAAAACCATTTTCCGAACTCGGGTTCGGTTCCAAATGGATGCCCTTCTGGGAGAACTATTTATATTTTATATGGCAGTAGTTGGTGGGCTAGCATTTCCGACAAGCCAGCGGTCAGCCGTTGGGCAAGAGGGTTTTCCTGCATCATCATCTTTTTTATTTCCAACATTTGGGACACGGAAGCCTGCCTTTTGCCAGATGAACGCGACGACGGCACGGTGGAAGATGAAGTGGAGGATAAATGGGAGGAGAGAGGAGAAGGGGAAGAGGCAGGACGTGAAGCGCCGGGAGTGTGACTTTGGGTTCTGACAGTGTTGCTCCCACTGGGCTCGGTGATGGGAGGCCAGGTGCCTTCTTAACCGCCTCCGGACCGCCTAACGCAGGTTTGCGTTCCGGAGGCAGTCGATTCCTCTTGGACGCGCCGGCACGTTCATCTCGCTAGACGCGAGATTTCCTGTGAATGCGCGCACAAAGGAGTGCGCGTTCACAGGAACTGCAGGTAAACGAGCTGATCTACAGCCTGCCAGCGGCAATCGTTCGCTGGCAGGCTGTCGATGCGATTTTTTTAACCCCTGAAAGGTATATTAGACGCTGTTTTGTTAACAGCGTCTAATATACCTGCTACCTGGTCCTCTGGTGGTCCCTTTTGCTTGGATCGACCACCAGAGGACACAGGCAGCTCTGTAAAGTAGCACCAAACACCACTACACTACACCCCCCCCTGTCACTTATTAACCCCTTATTAACCCTTGATCACCCCATATTAGACTTCCTGATCACCCCCCTGTCATTGATCACCCCCCTGTAAGTCTCCATTCAGACGTCCGTATGTGTTTTGCGGATCCGCAGATCCACGGATCGGATCCGCAAAACACATACGGATGTCTGAATGGAGCCTTACAGGGGGGTGATCAATGACAGGGGGGTGATTACCCCATATAGACTCCCTGATCACCCCCCTGTCATTGATCACCCCCCTGTAAGGCTCCATTCAGACGTCCGTATGTGTTTTGCAGATCCGCGGATCCGCAAAACACATACGGACGTCTGAATGGAGCCTTACAGGGGGGTGATCACCCCATATAGACTCCCTGATCACCCCCCTGTCATTGATCACCCCCCTGTAAGGCTCCATTCAGATGTCCGTATGTTTTTTGCGGATCCGCGGATCCACGGATCCGCAAAACACATACGGATGTCTGAATGGAGCCTTACAGGGGGGTGATCAATGACAGGGGGGTGATCACCCCAAATAGACTCCCTGATCACCCCCCTGTCATTGATCACCCCCCTGTAAGGCTCCATTCAGATGTCCGTATGTGTTTTGCGGATCCACGGATCCGCGGAACCGCAAAACACATACGGACGTCTGAATGGAGCCTTACAGGGGGGTGATCACCCCATATAGACTCCCTGATCACCCCCCTGTCATTGATCACCCACCTGTAAGGCTCCATTCAGACGTCCGTATGTGTTCTGCGGATCCACGGATCCGCGTATATCCGCAAAACACGGACACCGCGTATCCGCAAAACACGGACACCGGCAATGTGCTCTCCGCATTTTGCGGATCCGTACATTGCCAGAACTATATAGAAAATGCCTTTTCTTGTCCGCAATTGCGGACAAGAATAGGACATGTTCTATAGGCTCTACAAAAAACGCAGTGTTCGCCCGATCAGGCCTGATCTTGTGCGCTCACTTGCGTTCAGTCCGCCCTACCGCAGTGACAGAATTTTTTTTTTATGATCACTGCAAAAACACAGTAAAAATGCGGCGGCGCTATAAAAAGATCACTTTTGAGGGGCATGGCGAGTTCATAGAAGATTATTATTTTTTTCTTCACAAGTTAGCGGAATTTATTTTTTATTTTTTGCTTTTTCTTACAAAGTCTCATATTCCACTAACTTGTGACAAAAAATAAAATCTCACATGAACTCACCATACCCATCACGGAATTTATATTTATATTCCAGACTTCTTCTCACGCTTTAGGGCCCCTAAGATGCCAGGGCAGTATAAATACCCCACATGTGACCCCATTTTGGAAAGAAGACACCCCAAGGTATTTCGTGAGGGGCATGGCGAGTTCATGTAAAATTTTATTTTTTGTCACGAGTTAGTGGAATATGAGACTTTGTAAGAGAACAAAAAAAATAAAAAATAAAAATAATAATAATAATAAAAAAAATACCTTGGGGTGTCTTCTTTCCAAAATGGGTTCACTTGTGGGGTATTTATACTGCCCCAGTATTTTAGGGGCCCTAAAGCGTGAGAAGTAGTTTGGAATCCAAATTCGTAAAAAATGCCCTGTGAAATCGTAAAGATTCTCATTGGAAATTGGGCCCCTTTGCTCACCTAGGCTGCAAAAAAGTGTCACACATGTGGTAGCAATGTCAGCAGCAATGAAATACCACCAAATGAAAGCTCTATTAGTGAGAAGAAAAGGAGGTAAAATTAATTTGGGTGGTAAGTTGTATGACCGAGCAACAAACCGTGAAAGTAGTGTAGTGCAGAATTGTAAAAAGTGGTCTGGTCATTAAGGGGGTTTAAGCTAGGGGAGCTGAGGTGGTTAAGGCTGTCGTCCCTAGGTGAGTGTTGGGCTTACTGCAACTTAAGCATTGACAGCACAGGCTGCAGATGGCAACACTATTGTTGGCAGCTGACACGTTAAAAAAACCCACACTGCGGAGCCATGTGCCGGTGTCCTAGGAGCGCCAGATGTGACAATGTATGGTGGATGGCTCGCTCCAGATACATCTGCTTTTTGCCTCCTGTGCACTGTGAGTTCTGCCTGCTTCTCCTCCTTCTACCCCTCTCTGCTGTTCTGTCTCTCCCTCTGAACTGACCTCCGTCCTTTGGCTGATCTGGGTACTGTCGTCAGAACGCTGGGTGGCAGCCGTTGCTACCTCCTCTTCCTGATCTGATGCCAAGAATGTCTGCGTATCAGTAGGGTCTGGGAATGGATGGGAAAATAATTCCTCTGACTCGAGTGGAGGGGCTATGGTGGTGGTGGTGGTTTCTTTGGGGGTGCACACAGCAGAGAGTGAGGATGGTGCAGATACAGAGGATAAGGAGGGTGCAGAAGCGGAGGGCTGAGTGAGACACTCAGCCAAATCTGGTACATCCTTTGATGTAATCGCACGCACCTTCTACAACTTCCCACTTAGGCTCCGGCCTGGTGCACCTGCCCGACCCCTACCACACCTGTGGAATGGCCTGCCTCTTCCTCTGCCTGTCATTTTCAAAATGACCCTGTGACAAAGTCCCTATAGAAGAGCAGTATTTGTGGAAGCCGGTGTATCGCAGGCCTCAATCAATATTTGGTGAAAGCAAGTATATCAATCCCCTCTATCAGTATTTTGTGGAAACAGGTACTGTATATAGAACCCCTTTTTTTTTAACAATTTTTATTGTTTTAAAATATCCGTACAATTGAATATTGTAAAAATAATACATCTTAGTGCAAAAACACTGTAAAGTTTTAGATACAAACATTACATTTGTTTATAGACATATTGTTAATATCAATTGCAGATATTATTTTATGAGTAGAACAAAACCTGAGACTTAAATGCATGAACACCTGGATATACTGTAGATTGTAAGGTATTAAGCAAAGTTTCTATACGTTTTCCATAAAGACCAAATACGGAGGAAGGTACTTCTGGATTTTAGTTCCCAATGTGAGAGCTCTTCGAGGCAATAAAATTGGTCAACCTTAGCTTTCCAATGATCAATAGTAGGAATGTCTGGGTTACGCCAATATGTGGGGATAAGTAGCCGTGCCGCTGAAATCAGGAAGGAAAAGAGTTTTTTTTTATGAGTGTCTACCCCATGGATGCCAAAAGATAATAGGGCAATCTCGGGGGAGCTAGGGAAGTTGGTATTGCATATATTGTTGCTTAAACTGAATATTTTCTTCCACCAAGGATTTAACAGAGGACATTTCCACGAGATATGGAAATAAGAGCCTTTGTTCTTTTCACATCTCCAACATTTGTCTGGAACATTAGGATAGTACAAGGAGATCTTGTCTGGTGTTCTATACCATCTAGATAAAACCTTGTAACCGTTCTCTTGCACTCGGACACAGCGTGAGAGTTTGTGTGGGGTAGTGAAAAGTTTGGTTATGTCCGATTGAGAAAATTGTCATCCCAGGTCCTTTTCCCATAGTGCTATTACTGCCGGTTTGACACTCATAGGTGAGAGGGAAAGTTTTTTGTAAAGAGCGGATATTAACTTAGTGTGGTAGTTTGTGGAATTCAGCAGATTCTCAAACCAGTCTGAGGGTTTCTGTATGTTCAGGGATTTGGCTCTAAAGGCGATTTCTTTTCTAATATAAATGAGGAATAGGGCATGTGAGGAAGTAATATCTAGACTTTTTGAAAGAGACGTTCCAGAGAGGACACATCCGTCCTTGTCTAGTAGATCTGTTACTAACTTAGTAGATGATCTGATCCCTAGAGGGCAGGAGTACTTCAGCTCTTTTGGAGCGAATGAAATAATATCCCCTACCTGAAGGAGAGGGGAGGGCAGGGGTAAGGCACGGTAGTTGGAGGAGAACCACTCCCATACCTTCAAAGAGGTGCGAATTGTAGGGTTCGGAATAGAGGAGATGGCAGGGAGTGGACTATCCGACAACAACAGGGCCCTGATAGTGGAAGGAAAAAATATATTTTCTAACGGTAGCCATTGTTTGTGATTTAAGGGTCTGAGCCAATCAATCACTCTAGTTAAATGTATAGCTTTCATATATAGTTCAGGGTCGGGTAAACCTATCCCACCGAGGTGTTTAGGTTTCGTTAAGGTAGAGAAGGATATTCTAGGTTTTTTACCCTGCCAGATAAATTTCCGGATCTGGTAGTTCAAAGACCTAAAAAAGGACCTTGGGATAGCAATTGGGAGAACTTGCAGGAGGTAAGTGAGTCTTGGAATTACCAGGGACATCACCAAGTTTTTTCTGCCAAACCAAGACAGATATGGGTAGTCCAGAGAATCCAGATGAGCAACAATGGCCTTCAGGATGGGAGTGTAGTTGAGATGGAACAGTTCTGGGAGACGAGAAGTTAATTTAATGCCCAGGTAGGTTAGGTGTTTATTAGACCAGCTGAAAGGAGAGCTTAATTGGAGGGGAGAAATTTGGGTTGGGGATAAACTTATGTGGAGGATCTGGGATTTTTGAGGATTGATTTTAAAATTTGAGAAGAGACGAAATCTTTTTTAAGAGGGATATTGTTAGGGGCATAGACTTAGTGGGGTTTGTCGTAAGAATAAGCAGGTCGTCTGCAAAGGCCGCTAGTTTAAATTCTCGTGGGCCTAATTTTAGTCCAATGATGCCCTCTTCCTGTCTCAAGGCCTGCAAAAGGGTTTCCATCACTAAGACAATTATGAGGGGAGAGAGGGGACATCCCTGACGTGTACCGTTTTTGATTGAGAAACGGGCGGATATGAGGTTGTTGACCAGGACTGAAGCAGAGGAATTTGCGTACATTGCAAAAACAGCATTGATGTATGGGATAATAAAATGGAATTTGTGCAGGGTATGCCTTATGTACGACCAGTCTATTCGGTCAAATGCTTTTTCAGCATCAGTGCCAAGTAAAACCAAGGGCCTTTTCTTGTGAGAAGCATAGAAGAGGGGATCAAGAACTTTGGTAGTATTGTCCTTTCCCTCCCCCCCTTTCACAAATCCCACCTGATCAGAGTGGATCAGGTTAGGTAGAAAAGATTGGAGTCTAGTGGCCAACATTTTTACCAGGATTTTTAAATCTGTGTTCAGTAAGGATATGGGACGATAGTTAGCGCAGGAGGTAGGGTCTTTACCTTCTTTGGGTATTATTGTAATTAACGCATTAGTCATATCAACTGATAGTGGTTGGTTGTGGAGGGAAGAGTTGCAGACGGGGAGGAAGTAAGGGATTAGGGAGTCTTGGAAAGAGGTATAGTAAGCAGTTGGGAAGCCATCCGGGCCCGAGCATTTATCTTTTGGGGAGGCTTTAAGGGCTGCAGTTAATTCTGCCGGAGTGAAAGGTTTTTCTAGGGTATCTTGCTGATCTGGGGATAATTTAGGAAGGTTTAGTCTGTCCAGAAAGGCCTTAACTGACGCTTCTCTATTTAGAAAGATTGGGTCCTCTGTGGGGAGGTAAATTGTGCAAGGTTTCATAAAAAAGCTTAAACTGTTCAGCAATAGCCTCTGAGGAGTAAAGCTGTTGGCCCTGAGGAGTTTTGATAGAAGGTACATGTCTAGCTAGCTTTCTGCGTTTAATGCGTTGCATCATGAACTTTGAGGCCTTGTTACCATGAGCAAAGAACTTGTGTTGGGAGGATAGATAGTATTTAGCGGCTTTAGCATTTAGAAGATTTTTGAGCTCTGTTCTAAGAGCGGTGAGGTCTGATAAGTGTTGAACTGCAAGGGATCTCTTATGGAGAGACTCCAATACGTGAATCTGATCCGGAAGAGAGGAGAGATGCTTGTCTGCTTGTTTCTTTAGAAAGGACCATTTGCTAATGAAGTGGCCTCTTATAAAAACTTTGTGGGCATCCCAGAGGATCTGGGGAGAAATATCTGGATTCCTATTGAGGGAAAAGTATTCTTCTATAAGGGATTTGAAGTGTTTTTTAAGGCCATCGTTGCTCAGCACAGGCTCATTAAGTCTCCAAATAGGAGTCCTACCTGGTTCAGAAGACGGACGTATTGTACAGAAGATAGGGGAGTGATCTGATATGGTAATGTTACCAATTTTTGCATCCGAGAAAATAGGAATTTGGTCCTTCGGAACGAATATGTAGTCTATCCTGCTGTAGGAGTGACCTGGAGCGGAATAAAAGGAGTAGTCAGTGCAATTTCGGTTGAGGCATCTCCATATATCTATGAGTCCTAGATCATATAGTCTGGAATACAGCTTTCTAAGAGATTTAGCAGAGAAAGAAGATTTCTTGGAAGATGTATCAACGGGGGGCTGTAAAGCGACGTTGAAGTCACCTGCCAAGACAAGGGTTCCCTCCCGCAAGTCCTCCACCAGGATCAAAAGGTACAGTAGCCAGTCAATCTGGTCAGCGTTGGGGGCATAAATATTGACAAATGTGTACATCTTACGACCAATAAAGCCCTTTAGAATGATGCATCTGCCATCAGGGTCTTGTGTGTGTGCAGAGTAAGTGAAGGGAACATTTCTCCTGAATCCTATACTCACTCCCCTAGAGGCCGCACCCCCTGCCCCACAGTGGTACCAATTTGGGAATTTGGAAAATGAAAGATCAGGGTAGCTACCATGCTTATAGTGGGTTTCCTGTAGGAATAAGACAGAGCATCTTTCCTTCCAAAGGAGGGAAAAAATTTGGGATCTTTTAGATGGAGATCTAAGCCCCTTTACATTAAAGGACACTAATTTGAGGTCATTCATGACTCGATGATTGGGATATATTGGCGGCCACAAGAGAAGCGAGTATACCCCCAGCACTTAACAAATAGTGCTGCGGCTGATATCCAGATGTTCCACAAGTATAAAAACATAAAAGAAAAACATAAACATTAATAAAACAGTAAGGCGGCAGTGGAGAGTCAAATTGCCGCTTTAAGAACAACATGAAGCTTAATGGCTTCTTCAGAGATGGGGGGGGGGGGAGTGGGGTACAGGATCCTGCTAATATTGGGATTAAATAAGGTGTTTGAATATGTACTCCAGATAAGGGGGGGGGGTAGGAGTAGGGGAGGGGGGTGAAGGGAGGGAGTGGAGAAGGAAAGAGGTATGGTGAAGGAAGATAATGAGAGAGATGGAGGAAGGAGGACTTAGAGGAGAATAGAGACAGAGACATTGCTTATAGTATGCCAACAATATTAAAGAGAGAGAGCTATGACGAAGATCCAGTTATCCTCCTCGGGGTCAGGATGCCACTGCGATGTTTCATGCGCTGTCGCTTAGGAGTAGAAGTCTTCTCCCGGGGGGTCAGCTTCAGAAGATCTGGTAATGCGGAGATCTCAGACACTGCATCCCAACTTGCTATGTCCATTGAAGGAATGTCCATAGAAGAAAGTGCATCCTGTAGATGCATATAGGTAGATATCTTGTTCTGTTTTCCTGCGTACTTGAAGGACAGACTGAAGAGAAAAGTTCCATCTGTATAAGATATTCTTGCTGCGCAGATGATCTGTGAGAGGTTTCAGGGTTTTCCTCTTATTTAAGGTAACAGGAGAAAGGTCTTGGAATATCTTAATAGAAGAATCGCCAAAAGAGATGGCATTTGAGGCTCTAGCTGCATTGAAGATTTTTTCTTTGTCTGCATAATTTAAAAATCAGCAGATAATGTCCCTGGGAGGCTCTGTATCTTTTGGCTTCTGTCTGAGGGCTCTATGAGCTCTTTCAATAATCATGTCAGACGTGTCGCCATTTCCCAGGAGGGTTTCAGCTATTTGTTTAATGGTGGACATGAGATCATCATTAGGCACAGTCTCTGGTATGCCTCTGAACCGGAAGGTTGTTCCTCCTGCTCCGATTTTCTTGATCCTCCATGGCTGCGTGCAGGTGATTTATATGCTGCTGGCAGGAGGAGAGGGATTGAGAGACAGCGGCGCTATGTTCCAGGGTGGCCTGATGGATGTTTTCCAGTGACTCGACCCTGTGACCTATACACTGCGTGCAGAATTATTAGGCAAATGAGTATTTTGACCACATCATCCTCTTTATGCATGTTGTCTTACTCCAAGCTGTATAGGCTCGAAAGCCTACTACCAATTAAGCATATTAGGTGATGTGCATCTCTGTAATGAGAAGGGGTGTGGTCTAATGACATCAACACCCTATATTAGGTGTGCATAATTATTAGGCAACTTCCTTTCCTTTGGCAAAATGGGTCAAAAGAAGGACTTGACAGGCTCAGAAAAGTCAAAAATAGTGAGATATCTTGCAGAGGGATGCAGCACTCTTAAAATTGCAAAGCTTCTGAAGCGTGATCATCGAACAATCAAGCCTTTCATTCAAAATAGTCAACAGGGTCGCAAGAAGCGTGTGGAAAAACCAAGGCGCAAAATAACTGCCCATGAACTGAGAAAAGTCAAGCGTGCAGCTGCCAAGATGCCACTTGCCACCAGTTTGGCCATATTTCAGAGCTGCAACATCATTGGAGTGCCCAAAAGCACAAGGTGTGCAATACTCAGAGACATGGCCAAGGTAAGAAAGGCTGAAAGACGACCACCACTGAACAAGACACACAAGCTGAAACGTCAAGACTGGGCCAAGAAATATCTCAAGACTGATTTTTCTAAGGTTTTATGGAATGATGAAATGAGAGTGAGTCTTGATGGGCCAGATGGATGGGCCCATGGCTGGATTGGTAAAGGGCAGAGAGCTCCAGTCCGACTCAGACGCCAGCAAGGTGGAGGTGGAGTACTGGTTTGGGCTGGTATCATCAAAGATGAGCTTGTGGGGCCTTTTCGGGTTGAGCATGGAGTCAAGCTCAACTCCCAGTCCTACTGCCAGTTTCTGGAAGACACCTTCTTCAAGCAGTGGTACAGGAAGAAGTCTGCATCTTTCAAGAAAAACATGATTTTCATGCAGGACAATGCTGCATCACAAGCATCCAAGTACTCCACAGCGTGGCTGGCAAGAAAGGGTATAAAAGAAGAAAATCTAATGACATGGTCTCCTTGTTCACCTGATCTGAACCCCATTGAGAACCTGTGGTCCATCATCAAATGTGAGATTTACAAGGAGGGAAAACAGTACACCTCTCTGAACAGTGTCTGGGAGGCTGTGGTTGCTGCTGCACGCAATGTTGATGGTGAACAGATCAAAACACTGACAGAATCCATGGATGGCAGGCTTTTGAGTGTCCTTGCAAAGAAAAGTGGCTATATTGGTCACTGATTTGTTTTTGTTTTGTTTTTGAATGTCAGAAATGTATATTTGTGAATGTTGAGATGTTATATTGGTTTCACTGGTAAAAATAAATAATTGAAATGGGTATATATTTGTTTTTTGTTAAGTTGCCTAATAATTATGCACAGTAATAGTCACCTGCACACACAGATATCCCCCTAAAATAGCTAAAACTAAAAACAAACTAAAAACTACTTCCAAAAATATTCAGCTTTGATATTAATGAGTTTTTTGGGTTCATTGAGAACATGGTTGTTGTTCAATAATAAAATTAATCCTCAAAAATACAACTTGCCTAATAATTCTGCACTCCCTGTATGGTGAATCTCCTTGGTAAGTACTGAGATTTCTTGTTTGAGAGGTGAGAGGGCTTCAGCTAGGGCTTGTTTGATGAAACGCCTAGACACGGGCAGTGAGCGGGAGCTTACAGACTCACCACCATCGCTTTCTCCTTCAGACATGCCTCCATCAGCGTCTGCTTCAGAGCGTTCGTCTGCCGGCGCCATCTTACATTCTTTAGCTGCAGGCGTAGCGGTCTGTTTCTTCAGATATTTTGCCATTCCTGTTCCTGGGTTAGGACCTCTCGGGATCACAGCATGGTCTGTGGTCTTTTGTCCACCGATTTTCACAATTTTGGAGTACAATAGCTAACGTAGGCAAGTCCCTTTAGCAAGAGATTAAGCGGAGCTCAGCAGAGCATGTCCTCGCATCCCAGATGTTGGCTCCGCCCCTCCGTATATAGAACCCCTTAATGAGTATTTGCTGGAAGCTCGTATATCAAACCCCTTAATCAATATGTGGTGTAAGCAAGTATATTAGTCCCCTCTATCAGTATTTTGTGGAAACAGGTATATAGAACCCCTTAATGAGTATTTGCTTGAAGCGGGTATATCAAACCACTTAATATTTGGTGGAAGCCAGTGTATCGCAGGCCTAAATCAATATGTGGTGTAAGCAAGTATATCAATCCCCTCTATCAGTATTTTGTGGAAACAGGTACTGTATATAGAACCCTTTAATGAGTATTTGCTGGAAGCTGGTATATCAAACCCCTTAATCAATATTTGGTAGAGGCCAGTGTATAGCAGGCCTCAATCAATATGTGGTGTAAGCAAGTATATCAATCCCCTCTATCAGTATTTTGTGGAAACAGGTATATAGAACCCCTTAATGAGTATTTGCTGGAAACTGGTATATCAAACCCCTTAATCAATTTTTGGTGGAAGCTGGTGTATCACAGGCATCAATCAATATTTGGTGGAAGCCGGTATATCAATCCCCTCTATCAGTATTTTTTGGAAACAGGTATATAGAACCCCTTAATAAGTATTTGCTGGAAGCCGGTATATCAAACCTCTTAATGAATATTTGGTGGAAGCCGGTGCATCACAGGCCTCAATCAATATATTGTGGAAGCTGGTGTATCACACCCCTCAATCAATATTTTGTGGAAGCTGGTATATCACACCCCTCAATCAGTATTTTGTTGAAGCAGGCATATCAAACCCCTTAATCAGTATTTTGTGGAAGCAGGTATATCGCACCCCTGCCTTAATCAGTTTTTTGGGGGCAACAGTTATATCACACCAGTTGCAATTAGTTATTCCAATAGCGTTTGTCCCTCTATCTGCTGCACAATACAAATGCACTATAATATACTTTCTATGTTAGAAGGTATATTATAGGTATATCACACCCCTCAATCAGTTTTTTTTTTGGGGGGGGGGGGGCAACAGGTATATCACACCAGTTGCAATTAGTTATTCCAATAGCGTTTGTCCCTCTATCTAGCTGCAGTATCGCAGCAGAACCGCACACAACTGCTGGACAATACAAATGCACTATAATATACTTTCTATGTTAGAAGGTATATTATAGTTATATCACACCCCTCAATCAGTTTTCTTTTGTTGGGGGGGCAACAGGTATATCACACCAGTTGCAATTATTTATACCAATAGCGTTTGTCCCTCTATCTAGCTGCAGTATCGCTGCAGAACCGCACACAACTGCTGCACAATACAAATGCACTATAATATACTTTCTATGTTAGAGAGTATATTATAAGTCTATCACACCCCTCAGTATGTCACACCTATCCATAGCACACCTATACCTGTCACGCCGGTGACAGGTTTGAGAAGGTCTGAAAGAATATCTGCACATTAGTTATCTGACAGCCTCTTTTGGTTTCACTTTGTCTGTGTGTTGCTGGTATGTCCACACCCCCTTTTCAGGTGTGGATCATGTGACCTTCACCTTCCCCTATTTAGTCGGACTTTACCCATCACTCCTTGCTCTGGATAGCTTCATTTGGTTTTGGAAGAGCTGGAGTGTGGTTCATGGTGAAGTCCTGTTCGTCCATCATCCATCAGCCTCAGAAGTTAAGTGTTCCGCTTGTTGTGTTTTGTATTCCCCCCCACCTTTGTTGTTTACTAAGCCACAGCGAGACGCTGGTTCCTTCACCAGGGAAGGAGCGGGTTGTCTCTGCCCGGTCATTACTATCAGGGCAACTGAGGGTCACCAGGGTTTTCTAGGTTCCTGTGTATGGGCATCTCTACCATCGAGAGGTGCCCATACGGATAGGAGTTAGGGCCAGGAGCAGGGTTTTATAGGTGGTGACCCTTTTCCTTCCCTAGCGGTGAGGCCTAGTGTCTTTTCTCTTCCTTCTTGTTGTCCTTTGGTGTTCTCCCCTACAACATCCGTGACAATACCAGTCCTTAAAAAGTCTTTTGTGGCCCTATTTGCTAGCGTTTGGTGTCCCTAACAGTCTGTCCCTGCTCCACACAGAAACCTCTCCCTACACTGGAAAAACACAGAATGTAAAGTGGCTGCCAGATCAGGTTTATTTATAGGGTAGGGGGTGTGTCCATGTGCTGAAACGTCTTAATTGGCTGTTTTGTCCGACCTGATGAATGTGTTATGGGTCAAAGTTCTGCACAATGCAAAAGAATATGATGCTGGCGGACATCTCCATATGTTATCCTGTTTGGCGAACCGCAAAAGAGCAAAGTTCGCCGCGAAACAACCGCCAGTCGAACCGCAAGGTCCTCTTTACTCTCAATATGTCAACATGTAGTGCATTTTTTCTAGGCCTAGTTTTAATAATTGCTCACTAACTAGCTCCATTGTGAATAAAACCTGCATTTTCGAATAACTTAATAGAAAATTTCTTCATTCTGATTTTGGGACTTAATATATTTTTCAGACATTTGGTGAAAGAGACCCGATCCGAAAGGTTCAAAAGGTTAATCAAACATTACTAAGATTTGTAGTTTTGGGATTTGCCATTTTTATAGGGCGTGCCATCATGGTAAGACATATTTAAATATTAATGATTTATTATATATGATTTTCATGTAATAAAGGATGCCACAATATGCATTAATAAACATACATACAGTATATGCGTTATTCAAAGGAAATCCATAGACTTCTGCAGTATGTGTGTTTTAATTTGCTTGAAATCAGAGGTGGATTGGCAACTTATAGTGGCCCTGGAAAAAATACTAAAAGTTGCCCCATTTTGTAGGGTCTAAATTGACGGAAAGCAGGGACAACACATGTATGCAGGGCCAGCAATACCATATTGTGGCACATCATACCACCCCAATAGAGCTAAATACCACAGTCCATAACAAAATACTGCTAGCAACACAAAATACATCCCCAAAAACTTCCACTGGCTGGCTGTGGGGAGGGCTCAGGCGGCCCCCTGGGCATCGGCCCACCGGGAAAATTCCCTGTAAGGTCTATGGCCAATCCACCCCTGCTTGAAACTGTCAACTCCCACTATGGATATGATTTTAATAATGCAGTACAAAAATGTTTTCATGTCGACAGTCAGTTCTTCCTATACAGTTATGACGTACAGTTTCTTGTCAGGAATAGTCATTTGACTAATGCCTTTAAAAGTCTGAATTCAGAACAGCGTTGTCATTGCTGGCTGCTAACTGGAGTAGAAAACTACAAATTCCGGATCCGCTGAATGACACTCAGTGGGCCCCATTGACTTACGGTATTACTTGTCTGTTTGTCAGTCTTTAGTACCATATGTTTCTGACACAAAATGGGGGTGATATATCAAGACTGGAGCATCCATCCGCCAGTCTTGATCTTTCTGCACTGCCATGAGTTGAAAATTCCTAATAAACTAGGCACATTTCTGCCCTGCTGTGCCACAGAAACTGAAGTCTATGCCAGCTACAGGCTGACATAGACTTCAGCTATAGTAAAAGTGGGGGGCGTTGCAAAGCCACACTCATTTTTCTTACCACATTGGAAAAGTGTTGAAAATCATAAAAAGTCGCAAATTATGGCTCACATATGGTGTGCACCATAATCTATGACTTTTTTAGACCACATTAGTGCCGTAATTAGCTTAGTAAATGTCCCTCATTGTCCTTTAGAGTTGTCCCCTGACAGCTTACTTAAAGGGGTTCTCTGGGAATTAAGAAAATGAAAATACTTAAATATTACTTCATGATAAATATATTCCCAAATACCTTTTATTAGTTATACTGGCTCATTTTGTCTAGGGAGCAATCATTAGGAGAAAAAAATGACGCCATCCTATTAGCACACACAAAACCTGTCCTAATCACACAGGAGGACAAGTTACTTCACAACACTGAGATAAAGGGCTGCCTCATTCTCCTCTCTGCTCTGCTTGTCAGGGATTATGATCCTGAATACAGTTTAATAAACTCATAAGCTGAATCTCTGTAGGAATGGAGTTCATGAGCAGATGAGGCTAATGAGCAGCAGCACTTGTATTCACTCTCGATTACCATAGTCTGTCCTGTCCATCCTATTTGTACTTCATGTCTCCTCATGAACTCCATTCCTACAGAGATTCAGATGAAGATCTTATCAGCTGTATTCAGGACCATAACCCCTGACAAATTGAGCAGAGAGGAGGATGAAGCAGCTCTTTACCTCAGTGTTGTGAAGTAACTTGTCCTCCTGTGTGATTAGGACAGGTTTTGTGTGCACTAATAGGACAGCGGCCATTTTGTTTCTCCTAATCATTGCTAGACAAAACAAACCATTATAACTAATGAAAGGTATTTGGGAATATATTTTTAATAAAGTAATATTTACATATTTTCATTTTCTTAATTCCTGGAGAACCCCTTTAAGTTGTGCTTGCACGTCCTCCATGGACCGTTTGGAGAAAGCACAGCATAAACACTACAAGTGAATGGGACTTATATCTGACAGCAGGGTCACCGCTATTAAACCAACCATAATGTCTGGTAGGGCTAATCCCACTGATTAAACACAAGCCTTTCTTTCCACGATCTGCTGCTGCATTTAGGAGACGTGTTTTTTTTTTTTTTTTAAATCTGCAAATTAGAGCTTAAATACAGTACACCAAGGGTTGGCACTAGCAACTCTGTCTGCCATAACAACTCTTCTCTTCTTCCCTTGAAACTCCTCTTCCACGTAATCCACAGGGTTAGGCATCCAATAGAGAGGACAGTATCCAGGGAAGTTGAGAGGAGAAGCTAGGGTGCACATAAACCCTAATTTGCATAACTTTTACTTCTCCTGAACACAGGAGCAGGTTGGGGGAAGAAAGGTATGTTGTTATTCAGAAGGGGCCATACCAGGCAATATGGATGGCTTAATAACATTGATGCTGCTGACAGATGCCCTTTAAATGAAGATGCCTCCTGCCTCCTGTTCAAATTTAGGAGAGTAAGCTAAAATAATCCCAGAGGAATTAGAATGTGACTGAATATGCAAACCGATGGAAAAGAACACTTCACTCAAAATAAATTATTATTTATTTTCTGCTCAAATACATTCCAATACAGGAGACAAAAAAAAAAATAGTACAAGGAGTAGATTTTTAGGTACTCACTTATCATCAGACATCAGCATTAACAATTTGTTTCATGAAAAATGACTTACCGTATGTTATATTTCGAGCAGTTTTTTTTACAATTACTGGAAATGTTTTGTACATTTACCGTATATCAATTTTGCTGTACTG
Source organism: Bufo bufo (assembly GCF_905171765.1). Lineage (NCBI taxonomy): Eukaryota > Metazoa > Chordata > Amphibia > Anura > Bufonidae > Bufo > Bufo bufo. Next base: position 461,105,260 of record NC_053393.1, read on the forward strand.
TAATTTATCCCAATACACAGAACTCCACAGAATTATTTCAAGATCATATAATTTCACCTCGGAAAACAATCATCTCTGGATAAACTGCGGCAGGACAGTGCTAGACTTTCTCATTTATTGTATTTTTCAGGGTTTCATGTTTGGAAAGTCGGGGGAAAATCTAACAATGAGGCTGAAATCCTTGTCATTTAAAGCATTGCTCCGACAGGTAAAGCAGTTAACAGCTGTTTGTATTATTCTTCTTGTTACTATAGAATACTTTGCTTGCATTTTTTGTCACCCAGGCTCAGTTCATTTTGCTGTTTTTGCTATCCTGTAAGAGTTTGCAGTATTTTTCATCATGGCAAGAATAGTGCAGTGAAAGTACTATTCTTGCTGTCAAAATAATCAGAACCCTGCCAATAATGAAACTCTTTGTAAGCCTGAATTTACACTTCAGTTATTTGGTTGGTTATTTCCATCAGCTATTGTAAGCCAAAACTAGTACTGAAGGCTAAACAGAGATAACTTATAATGGAAAGATATTCATCTGTTTCTGTGTTTTTGACCCACACCTGGTTTTGGCTCCCAATAACTGATAGAAATAACTGACCAAATAACTGAAGTGTGAACTTAGCCTACGTCAGTAGGGTTCCTTATGATTTATTGGTGTCCATTTGCTCCATTGTAAACAGAAGCTATGTTGATTGTGTGAACTGAACTTTACTTGGTCATTGATTATCTTTTTAATGGGGTTGTCTGGTAAACTAATAGAGCAGTGTTATGTTGTCTTTTTAGAAAACTCCTACCAATCGGATGTTATTTGGCTTTGACCCTTGCTGCTTGCAATGGTTACCTGAACAGAAAATGCAGTATTCTATGGTTTGCAGCAAAATGTCCATGTGATCTTCCCTCCTGCAATTTGACAGGAGCAGGCTGTGGAATGCAAGAAGATAGAAGCCTTCTTCTGCCTTCTTTTCTCAGTATGTTGTGCTGTGCAGTGAATACAATGCAAATAAGAGAAAGAATACATTTAAAAAACCTTCACCACTGAAACTATTCCCATAATTGCCTGTTCACACCAATATATGCATATTATACACAAAACATGTCTCAGGCAGATATGTTAATGTTTACAGGTGTGGTCTGATTAGACACTTGATCTTGCCAGAAGAGGACACAAAAAAAGTTCTTTCCCTGCTACCCTATAAACAGGTTCTCAGAGCCTACTTTAGGGTAGCATACCTCTTGGTGAGAGATTTTTGTCTGCTAAGGATGCCTCTATGATGCACCCAAAGATATTTTTCTCAGTTGACAGACTCTGAGGTGGGCATCAATTTGTCTGAGAGACGTTGGTAATTTCAACAAATTGCCTGTCATGTAGGTCATTACGACCTAGCTGCTGTGGTCTATGGCCTTTGCTATAGACACCAGTGGTGAGCAGGAAGAGAGAAGGGAGACTGCGTGTGTGCACTGTGTGCACCATCTCCTCATACAGCTGATCAGTGCAGGTGTTGGGTGTCGAACCCACGCCAATCTGATACTGATGACCTATCCTGAGGCTAGGTCATCAATAATAAAAGCCTGGACAACCCCTTTTACTTCCTCTACATAATAAATGCTATTTGCTGAAATTAGACAATCCCTTTAATACATGACAGTTGCTTCCTGCTAACCATAGAAGCAACTGATTGACATTGCATGTTGTTATTTAATCTATGATCTACAAGTACACTAAATTTCTTCTCTACAAATGACATATGATGCATGTATATTATTATTACCCAGATACATAACTTTACATTTATTCACATGGAACCTCATTTGTTAAGCTGCTGCCCAAACACTCAGAGTGTTCAAGTTAGCCTGTAGTTTTTGAACGTCTTCGTTAGGCTGTACAGTACTACATAGCATAGTGTCATCTGCAAAAATAGAAATGGTTCTATTAATTTCATCCTCGATATCATTAATAAATTTGTAAATTAAAGAATAGGGGACCCAACACTGAACCCGGGACCATTCAGGATAGGAATCATTGACCACAACTCTCTGTACATGGTCCTTCAGACAGTTTTCAATCCAATTACAAACTATACTTTCCAAGTCTATGAGGGACAGTATCAAATGCCTTTGCAAAATCCAAGAAAACTACATCCACAGGCCCCCCTCCTTTCACGCTTCTAACTTATCTCCTCATAAAAACAAATCAGGTTAGTCTGACAACTTCTGTTTCTTCTTAGTAAACCCATGCTGGTTATCACTTATGGTACCATTAACAGTCACATACTCCTGTATATAGTCCCTTAAGAGTCCTTCAAACATTTTTCCCGGAACAGAATTCAAGCTTACTAATTTATCCTCAGTATTATGTGATAGTAGCTGCTCCCAGTCTATGCCCCAAAATACTGTCCTCCACCCAGGGAAATTGGCCTTTTTAAAATTCAGTGTTTTTGCTCTCCCAACCAGAGTTTGCTTTTTACAGTTCAGGGGAAATATAATTATATTGTGGTCACTATTACCTAGTGTTTCACAAACAGTAACATTTCCAAGAAGCTCTGCATTGTTAGAAATTACTACATCCAACAGAGCATTGGCCCTAGTGTGATCTTCTACAAACTGGCCCATAAAGTGGTCCTGCAGAAATTTGGAGAATTTTCTCCCCTTTTCAGTTGAGGCAGAACCATTACCCTAGTCAATATCTTGGAAGTTAAATCTCCCATTATGACAAATGCCCATCCTGTGCAGTCCGCTCTATTTGGTTATACGGCTGAACTTCTATTTCCTCTGTGATGTTAGGGGGTCTATAGATTACACCAAGTATTATTTTTTCCAAGTTTATTTCCCTTTGTAATTCCACTCATAAGGCTTCAACAACCTCAACCACAATTGCCTCTTTCACACTTGCTTTTATAACACTCCTCACATTCAGTTACACGCCACTGCCTTTTCTATTAGCCCTGTCTTTGACGAGTGTAAAACCCCATATATTATCAGCCCAGTCATGAGAAGAGTCCAGCCATGTCTTAGCCACACCAACAACATATACTGTATGTGTTCCTCTAGTACCGTAGATTCTAGCTCCACCATTTTACTTGTTTTTGAATGTTTTAAGTTACTATTTAATTTCCCACATTCAGTTCCCAGAAAGTAAATGTCTGAGATTTTTTGGGTAACTTGATTTATATTGTTGTTTTGTAATAGGTTCATGTTACCAGTAGCTTTGTTTTTCATGGGTATACACTTATTTCCAGTCACTAACCTCAGCCTCCATTAAATCCCCACTGTCCCCTCCTATATTCCAATACAGCTTTTTTTGCCAAAACACAGAAATTTGGCATTTTTCAGCATATTACAGTGTGACAGAAAGGCGTTAGATACTCCAGTTACATTGTCTGAGTAAAATGACAGCATTATTTGCCAAAACACTCAAATTTGGCATTTTTCAGTATATTACAATGTGACAGAAAGGTCGTAGATACTCCAGTCACATTGTCTGAGTAAAATTACATATTTTTTTGCCAAAACACTCAAATTTGGCTTTTTTCAGCATATTACAGTGTGACAGAAAGGCGTTAGATACTCCAGTTACATTGTCTGAGTAAAATGACAGCATTATTTGCCAAAACACTCAAATTTGGCATTTTTTAGCATATTACAATGTGACAGAAAAGCCGTAGATACTCCAGTTACATTGTCTGAGTAAATTTACAGCTTTTTTGCCAAAACACTCAAATTTGGCATTTTCAGCATATTACAGTGTGACAGAAAGGTCGTAGATACTCTAGTTACATTGTCTGAGTAAAATTACATATTTTTTTGCCAAAACACTCAAATTTGGCTTTTTTCAGCATATTACAGTGTGACAGAAAGGCAGTAGATACTCCAGTTCTATTTTCTTATTCAAATTACATTTTTTTTTGCCAATAAAACTTAATTTGGGCATTTTTCTGGCTTTTTTAGGCTGAATTAGAAGCTTTACGTACTACTCTTATATTCTGTTAGTAACAAAAACGATCCTAAATTTGCAGAGAATGAGTATAGCGTCAAATATGGATGTGGCCCCGGTCGTGGTGCTGCTGGTGGAGCTCCTGTTGCAGGGAGAGGACGTGGTCGATCTGTGCCAGCTACATGCACAAGTGAAACGACTTCCTCAGGTGCGAGTAGGTGACAGAACCTTCAGTGGTATTTGGTCAGGCCTAATGCCGCTCTACGAATGGTGAGGCCAGAACAAGTACAGGCGATAGTAGATTGGGTTGCTGACAGTGCCTCAAGTTCCTTTACATTGTCTCCCACCCAGTCTCCTGCTGAAAAATCTGAGTTGGCACCTGCAGCCCATGTCCATCAGTCTTTCACCTCACCCTCTTGCAAATCAGCGAAGCAGTCTGAGCCCCAAGTCATGCAGCAGTCTCTTCTGATTTTTGATGACTATGCTATCAGGGTTTCCCAGGGCCATCCACATAGCCCTGCCCCAGAAGTGGAAGAGATTGAGTGTACCGATGCCCAACCATTTATGTTTCAAGATGAGTACGTGGGAGGACCACCGCAGCACATCTCGGATGATGACGAAACACAGGTGCCAAATGCTGTAGCTTTTGAAAGTGTGCAGACAGACAAGGAGGGCAGGGGTGAAGACTGGGTGGAAGATCATGTGGAGGACATTGAGGTCCTTGACCCCACATAGAATCAAGGTCATGCGAGTGACCTGTGTAGTTCGGAGTAAGAGGCGGTGGTCGCACAGAGCCACCAGCACAGCAAAAGAGGGAGCAGGGTGCAAAAGCGGACCGGCCATCCCCTAGACAGTACGCCTGCTACTGCCCACCGCAGCAAGGGACCGAGCACACCAAAGCCAGTTCCAAGGAGCTCACTGGCGTGGCAGTTCTTTAGACAATGTGCTGACGACATGACACGAGTGGTTTGCACACTGTGCAATCAGAGCCTGAAGCGAGGCATAAACGTTCTTAACCTGAGCACAACCTGCATGACCAGGCATCTAAGTGCAAAGCACGAGATGCAGTGGGGTAGACACCTCAAAAACCAAGAAAGGTCTCTGGCTCCTTCTGCTTCCTCTTCTACTGCAGTCTCGGCCTCTTCATCCACCTCTGGAGTGAAAGTGGCCACCCCGCAAACAAAGGATCTGCCAGCAACACCACCACCCGGTTCACCAAGCATCTCCACAATGTCCCACGGAAGCGTTCAGTCCTCCATCTGCCAAACACTGAAGCGGAAGAGGAAGTACCCACCTACCCACCCGCAATCCCTGGCCCTGAATGCCAGCATTTCAAAATGATTGGCCTTTGAAATGCTGTCATTCCATCTGGTGGAGACGGAGAGTTTTAAAAGCCTTATGGCGGTGGCTCTCTAACAGTACGTCGTGCCCAGGCGCCACTACTTTTCCAGGCTTCAGCTGCACCACACACGGGTGAGTCGCTCTGCGGAACAGAACCACTTCACCACCAATTACTGGGCCTCCATGTGAGACCTGTGTTCCTTGTTGCGCTGTTTCGAGTATTCCCCCAACATGGCCAGTGCCGATAACACCGTTCTCAGCTTTACTATCCCACTTCTATGCCTCCTTGAATAAACGCTGCTGGCGATGATGGAAGAGGATGTGGCACAGGAGGAGGAGGAGGAAGAGGGATCATTTCATAGGGTTTCCAGCCAGTCATTCACAAGTGGCCGGAAGTGCACCCACAAATGCCAGGTACACAATTGTCCAGCCAGGGCACAGTTCTGGAGGATGACGAGGTGGAGGATGAGGAGGAGGAGATGGAGGAGGAGGAACCGTGTTCACAGCAGGATGGCACCCAAACCAGCTCATGGCCATCACTGTTGCGTGGCTGGGGGGATACAGAGGACACAGACGATACACCTCCCACAGAGGACAGCTTTTCGTTGCCTCTGGGCAGCCTGGCACACATGAGCGATTACATGCTGCAGTGTCTCCGCAACGACCACCGAGTTGCCCGCATTCTAATTTGTGCTGATTACTGGGTGGCCACGCTGATGAATCCCCGTTACAAGGACAACGTAACATCCTTAATTCCGTCACTGGAGCGTGATCGTAATATGCGCTGGTAGACGCGCTGCTGGTGGCATTCCCACCTGACAGCGGGGGCACAGTGGAAGCACAAGGCGAAGGCAGAGGAGGAGGAAGAGGTCGCCAACGCAGATAGGGTACTAACAGCACCTCATAAGGGAGGATTAGCGTGGCCAAAATGTGGAAACGTTTTTTCAGCACGCCACAACAACCAGCACCACCAGCTGATATTGAACGTCTTAGCAGGAGGCAGCATTTCACCAACATGGTGTTGCATTATGTGTGCACACGCCTACACGTACTGAATGACGGGTCTGCCCCCTTTAACTTCTGGGTCCCCAAATCGGGCACATAGCCTGAGCTTGCCCTTTACGCCTTGGAGGGGGGCGTTATCACAGACAAGCGCAGCCGTCTTTCCACAGCCAATGTTGTCCACGTTCATTAAAATGAACCAGGCATGGATCCTACAGTACTTGTCCGTACCTTGTGCAGGATAGACATGCATACCGGCCTTAACCAGCCATTGTTATACTACAGTGCAATTGCTCATTGTTGTATTTTGGATATTTCACACTCTTTTGGAGTGTACCCAAATTTTTAAAAAATGTAAACCAAAGACCAGGTTGGCTACCTCCTCCTCCTCCACCGCCGCTTCCACCTACACCGTTACGTCCACCGCCACCTCAACCTCCTTCTGCATATGGACCTCCACCTCATACATAAAGATTATTTTTTTTGTACGTATTTTATTTTATGTCATTTCACTAATTTGTCTGTTACATTTTCAGGTGAAATTCACCAATTTTTGGCTGTGATATACCCCTGCTCTACCTAGTATACAGGTTAATAAATTAACTAATTTTTCTGTTACATTGTCGGTGACATTCACAAATTTTTGCCTGTGATATACTAGTAGACAGGTAAACAAATTTAACTAATTTGTCTGTTACATTTTCGGGTGAAATTCACCAATTTTGTTTGCTGTGATATACCCCTGCATTACCTAGTAGACAGGTTAATAAATTTCACTAATTTTTCTGTTACATTGTCGGGTGACATTCACCAATTTTTGGCTGTGATATACCCCTGCTCTACCTAGTTGACAGGTCAATAAATTTTACAAATTTTTCTGTTACATAGTTTGGTGTCATTCACCAATTTTTGGCTGTGATATAACCCTGCTCTACCTAGTAGACAGGTTAATAAATTTCACAAATTTATCTGTTACATTGTTGGGTGACATTTTACCATTTTTGCCGTGAATAAACCCCTCCTCTGCATAGGTGACAGGGACCGAAATTTTTAAAAATCATCTGTTCCATTGGTGGGTGACATTAACCTATTTCTGGCGATGAAAACCCCCTGCTCTGCATAGGTGACAGGGAATTAAATTTGTAAAATGCATCTTTAATTGGCCCTTTCATTCGATCCTTCAGCTTTATTAACTTGTCCCACATTTCAGCTTGATCACATTGCAGCCATTGACCTCCGTGGAACCCTGATTCGCCGATAACCCTGATCAACATGGTAGGCTCAGAAAAGAACGTCAAAAGTTGATAGAGAAGATATCCAAATGGATCGTGGACATCACAGGGACGTGTGATCAGCCAGAAGTTATCTAGAGTCAACAAAGCGGCAGCAGGGCCTCTCCTGTCTAACGTTTACAAATCCAAAATACCCCAGTGACATTCCCTATAATTTTTTTATTAATCATTCCAATAACAGGGCATCTTAAGAGTCCTGTATTGCTATTTATCGTCACTACCTCCCCGAGTCGGGAGTGGATAATTGCCGTGCGCCCCCTCCTTTCCTTCAATTCTTATGTTTTAATAGCTTCTTCCACATTTCCGCTCGATCACAATTAAATTTCATCCATTGATCTCCCTTGGATGTGCTATCCCTTTCTCACGTTCCCTCTCCGGCGTGGAACCCTGATTCGCCGCTAACCGTGACCAAATGGTAGGCGCAGAAAAGAACATCGAAAGTTGATAGAGCAGATAGCTTTTCAGAAATTGGTGGACTAATTTATGTTAATAAATAAGTTAATTCAATCTATGGTCTGTTATTTTTGGCCCCTTTAGCCTGCCCTATTTTCAGCAGTTCCGTCACTCACACAACTGCTTAGTAAGGTAGAATAGGATAGGTACCAACGGTAGCCGATCCGAGCACAAAGAGGAAAAAAGAAAAATACATTTGCCGTTCAGTGGTACAGTTATATGTTCTAAAGCCTTTTGTGGAGTGTATAAGGGGAAAAAAGAAAAATATATTTGCCGTTCAGTGGTGCAGATATATGTTCTGAAACCTTTTGTGTCGTGTATAAGTGGGAAAAAATAAGAGCCAATTTGCTGTTCAACGGTGCAGTTATATGTTCTAAAACCCTTTTGTGGAGTGTATAAGTGGAAAAAAAATATGTATATATGCCATTCATCGGTGCAGTTATACACTGCATGCAGAATTATTAGGCAAATGAGTATTTTGACCACATCATCCTCTTTATGCATGTTGTCTTATTCCAAACTGTATAGGCTCGAAAGCCTACTACCAATTAAGCATATTAGGTGATGTGCATCTCTGTAATGAGAAGGGGTGTGGTCTAATGACATCAACACCCTATATTAGGTGTGCATAATTATTAGGCAACTTCCTTTCCTTTGGCAAAATGGGTCAAAAGAAGGACTTGACAGGCTCAGAAAAGTCAAAAATAGTGAGATATCTTGCAGAGGGATGCAGCACTCTTAAAATTGCAAAGCTTCTGAAGCGTGATCATCGAACAATCAAGCCTTTCATTCAAAATAGTCAACAGGGTCGCAAGAAGCGTGTGGAAAAACCAAGGCGCAAAATAACTGCCCATGAACTGAGAAAAGTCAAGCGTGCAGCTGCCAAGATGCCACTTGCCACCAGTTTGGCCATATTTCAGAGCTGCAACATCACTGGAGTGCCCAAAAGCACAAGGTGTGCAATACTCAGAGACATGGCCAAGGTAAGAAAGGCTGAAAGACTACCACCACTGAACAAGACACACAAGCTGAAACGTCAAGACTGGGCCAAGAAATATCTCAAGACTGATTTTTCTAGGGTTTTATGGACTGATGAAATGAGAGTGAGTCTTGATGGGCCAGATGGATGGGCCCGTGGCTGGATTGGTAAAGGGCAGAGAGCTCCAGTCCGACTCAGACGCCAGCAAGGTGGAGGTGGAGTACTGGTTTGGGCTGGTATCATCAAAGATGAGCTTGTGGGGCCTTTTCGGGTTGAGGATGGAGTCAAGCTCAACTCCCAGTCCTACTGCCAGTTTCTGGAAGACACCTTCTTCAAGCAGTGGTACAGGAAGAAGTCTGCATCCTTCAAGAAAAACATGATTTTCATGCAGGACAATGCTCCATCACACGCGTCCAAGTACTCCACAGCGTGGCTGGCAAGAAAGGGTATAAAAGAAGAAAATCTAATGACATGGCCTCCTTGTTCACCTGATCTGAACCCCATTGAGAACCTGTGGTCCATCATCAAATGTGAGATTTACAAGGAGGGAAAACAGTACACCTCTCTGAACAGTGTCTGGGAGGCTGTGGTTGCTGCTGCATGCAATGTTGATGGTGAACAGATCAAAACACTGACAGAATCCATGGATGGCAGGCTTTTGAGTGTCCTTGCAAAGAAAGGTGGCTATATTGGTCACTGATTTGTTTTTGTTTTGTTTTTGAATGTCAGAAATGTATATTTGTGAATGTTGAGATGTTATATTGGTTTCACTGGTAAAAATAAATAATTGAAATGGGTATATATTTGTTTTTTGTTAAGTTGCCTAATAATTATGCACAGTAATAGTCACCTGCACACACAGATATCCCCCTAAAATAGCTAAAACTAAAAACAAACTAAAAACTACTTCCAAAAATATTCAGTTTTGATATTAATGAGTTTTTTGGGTTGATTGAGAACATGGTTGTTGTTCAATAATAAAATTAATCCTCAAAAATACAACTTGCCTAATAATTATGCACTCCCTGTATGTTCTAAAGCCTTTTGTGGAGTGTATAAGTGGAAATAGATAAGGGCCTATTTGCCGTTCAGCTGTGCACTCATATGTTCTAAAGACCTTTTGTGTAGTGTATAAGTGGAAAAAATAAGGGCCTAATTGCCGTTCAGAGGTGTAGTTACAGTTGGGTCCATAAATATTGGGACATCGACACAATTCTAACATTTTTGGCTCTATACACCACCACAATGGATTTGAAATGAAATGCACAAGATGTGCTTTAACTGCAGACTGTCAGCTTTAATTTGAGGGTATTTACATTCAAATCAGGTAAACGGGGTAGGAATTACAACAGTTTGCATATGTGCCTCCCACTTGTTAAGGGACCAAAAGTAATGGGACAATTGGCTTCTCAGCTGTTCCATGGCCAGGTGTGTGTTATTCCCTCATTATCCCAATTACAATGAGCAGATAAAAGGTCCAGAGTTAATTTCAAGTGTGCCATTTGCATTTGGAATCTGTTGCTGTCAACTCTCAAGATGAGATCCAAAGAGCTGTTACTATCAGTGGAGCAAGCCATCATTAGGCTGAAAAAAAATAAAATAAAAACATCAGAGAGAAAGCAAAATCACTAGAAGTGGCCAAAACAACTTTTTGGAACATTCTTAAAAAGAAGGATCGCACCGGTGAGCTCAGCAACACAAAAGACCCGGAAGACCACGGAAAACCACTGTGGTGGATGACCGAAGAATTCTTTCCCTGGTGAAGAAAACACCCTTCACAACAGTTGGCCAGATCAAGAACACTCTCCAGGAGGTAGGTGTATGTGTGTCAAAGTCAACAATCAAGAGAAGACTTCACCAGAGTGAATACAGAGGGTTTACCACAAGATGTAAACCATTGGTGAGCCTCAAAAACACAAAGGCCAGATTAGAGTTTGCCAAACGACATCTAAAAAAGCCTTCACAGTTCTGGAACAGCATCCTATGGACAGATGAGACCAAGATCAACTTGTACCAGAGTGATGGGAAGAGAAGAGTATGGAGAAGGAAAGTAACTGCTCATGATCCTAAGCATACCACCTCATCAGTGAAGCATGGTGGTGGTAGTGTCATGGCGTGGGCATGTATGGCTGCCAATGGAACTGGTTCTCTTGTATTTCTTGATGATGTGACTGCTGACAAAAGCAGCAGGATGAATTCTGAAGTGTTTCGGGCAATATTATCTGCTCATATTCAGCCAAATGCTTCAGAACTCATTGGACAGCGCTTCACAGTGCAGATGGGCAATAACCCAAAGCATACTGCAAAAGCAACAAAAGAGTTTTTTAAGGGAAAGAAGTGTAATGTTATGCAATGGCCAAGTCAATCACCTGACCTGAATCCGATTGAGCATGCATTTCACTTGCTGAAGACAAAACTGAAGGGAAAATGACCCAAGAATAAGCAGGAACTGAAGACAGTTGCAGTAGAGGCCTGTCAGAGCATCACCAGGGATGAAACCCAGCGTCTGGTGATGTCCATGTGTTCCAGACTTCAGGCTGTAATTGACTGCAAAGGATTTGCAACCAAGTATTTAAAAGTGAAACTTTGATTTATGATTATTATTATGTCCCATTACTTTTGGTCCCTTAACAAGTGGGAGGCACATATGAAAACTGTTGTATTTCCTACACCGTTCACCTGATTTGGATGTAAATTCCCTCAAATTAAAGCTGACAGTCTGCAGTTAAAGCACATCTTGTTTGTTTCATTTTAAATCCATTGTGGTGGTGTATAGAGCTAAAAATGTTAGAATTGTGTTGATGTCCCAATATTTATGGACCTGACTGTACATGTTCTAAAGCTCTATTTGTCGTGTATTAGTGCCAAAAGAAAAATATATTTGCCGTTCAGGGGTGCAGTTATATGTACTAAAGCCCCTTTTGCATGTATAAGTGACACAAAAAAAAAACATTTGTCGTTGTGTGGTAAAGTGAGAAAATTAAAGCCCTTTTTGGCATGTATTAGTGGGAAAAAAGGGCTTATTAGCCATTGTTTGGTGAAGGGAGAAAATTACAGACTTTTTTGGGGTGTTTTAATTTCCTTTTTATTTATTTATTTAATCTAACAGTATGTCAGACAAAGAAGTGCCAGGCCCTGCACAGGAGAGTGGCAGAGGCCTAAATGTTTCTGGTGCAAGCACAGGTCGCAGCAGAGTAAGGGGGCGTGGCAGCAGGAGTCGAAGCGAGAGGCCTGAGCTGCCGGTTTCATCTAGCAGTCGTGTCTTGACCAGCAACACAGCAGTTCTTGAATGGTTGACATGGCCATCCACTTCGTCCCAAGTGACATCAGACACCCCCAGCCAAGAGTCGGTTGTTTCGTCAGACACAACCCTTAGTTCGCATGGCCCTGGAGCAGGCCCTCAGCCCTCACCTGTGCTCAACCTGCCTCTGTCCTTTCCTGTTCCCTCAGCCAGACAATATTATATGCTGTGGGCTCAGCCCCACTATACAGCAAGGGCGAGCTACTAGAGGACAGTCAGCAGCTACTGGCCAGCCAAGATGTGGAGGAGACATACACCAATCCTCCTAGGCGGGCAAGTAGTGATGAAGAGAGTGGCGTGGGAGTTGGTGTTGCGAGCGCTGAGGTTCATGACCCAGAGACTGTTTAGGAGGACATCAGTGACGTGCAGACATTACTCGATGATATTGTTGTAGCTGATCGCACTTGGGAGCCGGGTGAATTAGGGGCTTCATCATCATTGCGAGAAGAGGGTGGCAGCTTGCCCATGAGGCAGTTGCGGAGCCAGCAAGTTGCTAGCGTGACTGGGAGTCAGGGGGGTGGCAGCAGTGGGAGTTCAGTAGGTCTCCTGATGCTGCTGTCACCTCCACACTGTCATTGTGCCACTCTGTGGCCTCCCCCTGATGCTGCTGCTGCTGCCACCTCCACACTCTGTCATTGTGCTACTCTGTGGCCTCCTGATGCTGCTGCCACCTCCATACTCTCTCACCTTGCCACTTTGTGGTCTCCTCATTCTGCTGTCACCTCCACACTTTGTCACCTTGCCACTCTGTGGTCTCCTGATACTGCTGCCACCTTCACACTATGTCACCTTGCCACTCTGTAGTCTCCTGATGCTGCTGCCACCTCCCCACTATGTCACCTTGCCACTATGTGGTCTTCCGATGCTGCCGCCACCTCCATACTCTGTCATTGTTCCACTCTGTGGCCTCCTGATGTTGCCACCACCTCCACACTGTCATTGTGCCACTCTGTGGCCTCCTCCTGATGCTGCCACCACCTCCATACTCTGTCATTGTTCCACTCTGAGGCCTCCTGATGCTACCACCACCTCCACACTGTCATTGTGCCACTCTGTGGTCTCCTCTTGCTGCTTCCACCTCACCACTATGTCATAGGGCCACTCTGTGGACTTCTCATGCTGTTCCCACCCTCCCCACATCATGACTGGGCCACTATTTTGCCTGGCTGACATCATCATTTATTTGACCCTTCTTCTGATCTGTCCAAAGGAAGGAAAAATGAGACGCACAACGGATCCTGTCTGTGTAGCAGCTGTAAGGCCTGTATGGTCCCATCAGAATTAGCTTGTGATTTGGTAGCCAAAAGCAGGAGTGGGTACAAAACAGAAGACATGCAAATATTCCATTCACGTGTCATCTCTGTTTTGGATCTACTCCTGTTTTTTTGGGCATTAGCAATACTGGTGGATTACTAACCAAATGCTGACCGAGTGAAGGCGGATGCTCCACAGACAGGATCAGTTTTTTGGGGGTTATTGTTCTGAGGGATCAAAGGAAGGGCAAAATAATCAGTGATGTCAACACAAACTTACTGCTGACACCCTCTCCACTCTGAGCTCAATTGACCTATTGACCGTGCACCCGGACTTTAAAGTAAGCACAGTGCCGTCCTTTTTCTTTTGATTCAATACCCTCTCCACTCTGTCGGGGAGGGGGGCTCTACTTGTATAAGTGTTTGATAGAACAGGTTCTGTAGACATCTATGTGGAAACAGCTGACGATGTTGTAATAGGAGTGTGCTTCTTCTTGGTGCTAATATCTACCTGTAAGGCTGAGTTCATACTTGAGTTATTTGGTCAGTTTTGGCCCTGTGACTGCCCAAATAAGTAAAGTGAGCAGTGATTCTAAGAGTGACGCCTCTCATCTGCATGTCATACTGACTCACAGTAATATTTCACTACCACAGCAGACTCCCTATGCGTGTTACTGCAAGGCACAGTGTTCTACACCACTAAAAAAGGCTCTCTGAAGCCAGGAAATAGTCGTTTTTTTAATGCGATTTGCCGCAAATAAATTCGGATTAAACCCATTTTTTTTTATTTGCTCATCTCTAGTGGCAGCCCTACTCCTGGCTAAATCTAAAAACACCAAATTTTCACTTACATTCACCCTGTTGATACAGAGCTCTGCTCCTGCAATCTTCAGGAATGCTCATGAAATAATTATCTAAAATAATGTTATCTTCAATCCCTAATAGGACATGGCCTATTTTGATGACAAACAAAATGCTGTGGGTGCCCTTCTTGCAAGACTTACAATAGATACTTCTCAAATTAAAGGGGTGAGTATAAATTTATTTAAGCTAAAATGGCATATTTGAATTATACATTTTAATCTCACTTCTTGAGCTTTTTAAAAGTGAGAAGTACAGTATTTTTGTTGTTTGTCACTCAATGTATTTCTCGGGGGGGGGGGACAAAGTTAGATCATCATCTCCTAAAAATATGAAATAAAAACTGAATTACTGCTATATTTCCTATTTGAAAATTAGAAGCTTTTAATCATGGTCATATGTTTCTGGCTCATCCACTCTGCCTCTTCACATACTGTATATCTTCCCATAGTGTGGGCTTCAGGACTTCACATAAAGTCAAACCCTTTTCTCTTATTTTAGTGATCCTTTCTAAACAAACTGTAACCTTGTTAGCTAACCAGCCATAGCTAAACTACATCTATGTCTCAGTAAAGCTATGTTCACATCTCCTCTAAAGATAAGAGGAACATACTACTGGAGCTACTGGCAGTTTCTGCTGCTGGCATATGATTTAGGTGCCTGCCCAAACGAGCATATTACCCGATATGTGTGGGCTGGCATGAGGAAATTCAATTAAACGTGGTCATCACAGGTGTTGAATTCCTCCGAGATCCATGCCTCTTACATTTTTAGAAATGTGAGGTAGTCCACACTGTCGTAATCGTAATTAAGTAATTGGCGGCAACTTTACATGGCCAGATAATCACTAACGAGCTCTCGATAGCGATTATCTGATGGATTCTCAACCTGTGTAAAGGGGCCCCAAGACAGGATCCACCATTCCCAATAAGTGATTGTCATAGCTTATCAACTCCAACCTGATCTCTGCACAGGTCACAGGGCATGTCTAGAAAACTGTCCTATAGAAGTTCAAGAGGTTCCCTTCTGTCCATTATGTCTATATCCCATGTGGCTGCTGTAAAGATATTCTCTAAATGCTCTATAAATGCTGTTAAGAACAGAACAGGAAAGATGGCCCCCTGCAGGGGTAATATATAGAATTTTCTTTCCCTGTAGTAAAATGCCTCCATATATTTAATGTTTTCCCCCTGAAGTCTAATGCCCCGTTTATGTAATGCTCTCCCCTTGTAGTATAAGGCTTCTGTTTATATAATGCTCTCCCTGCTTAGTATAATGCCCTTGTATATATAATGCTTCCCCCTCTTAGAATAATGCCCCTGTATATATAATGCTCTTCCCCATAGTACAATGTGCTCCCCCCTTTAGTATAATGCCCCTGTATCCAGTGCTGCCTATAATTATTCATACCCCCGGCAAATTTTGACTTAGGCCTCCTGCACACGAACGTATTTTTTTTGCGGTCCGCAAAAACGGGTCCCATTTTTCCGTGATCCGTGACTGTTTTTTCGTCCGTCGGTCTTCCTTGATTTTTGGAGGATCCACAGACATGAAAAAAAAGTCGTTTTGGTGTCCGCCTGGCCGTGCGGAGCCAAACGGATCCGTCCTGAATTACAATGCAAGTCAATGGGGACGGATCCGTTTGACGTTGACACAATATGGTGCAATTTCAAACGGATCCGTCCCCCATTGACTTTCAATGTAAAGTCAGGAGTTAATATACCATCGGATCGGAGTTTTCTCCAATCCGATGGTATATTTTAACTTGAAGCGTCCCCATCACCATGGGAACGCCTCTATGTTAGAATATACTGTCGGATTTGAGTTACATCATGAAACTCAAATCCGACAATATATTCTAACACAGAGGCGTTCCCATGGTGATGGGGACGCTTCAGGTTAGAATATACTAAAAGAACTGTGTACATGACTGCCCCCTGCTGCCTGGCAGGTGCTGCCAGGCAGCAGGGGGCAGCCCCCCCCTGTAGTTAACACATTGGTGGCCAGTGTGGCCGGCCCCCCCCTCCCTCCCCTGTAGTTAACTCATTGGTGGCCAGTGTGGCCGGCCCCCCCCTCCTCTGTAGTTAACTCATTGGTGGCCAGTGCGGCCGCCCCCCCCCCTCCCCTGTAGTTAACTCATAGGTGGCCAGTGGGCCCCCCCCTCCCCTGTAGTTAACTCATTGGTGGCCAGTGCGGCCGCCCCCCCCCTCCCCTGTAGTTAACTCATTAGTGGCCAGTGCGGCCGGCCCCCCTCCCTCCCCTGTAGTTAACTCGTTGGTGGCCAGTGGGCCTTCTGCCCTCCCTTCCCCTCCTAATTAAAATCTCCCCCCTATCATTGGTGGCAGCGGAGTCTACCGATCGGAGTCCCAGTTTAATCGCTGGGGCTCCGGACCGGTAACCATGGCAACCAGGACGCTACTGCAGTCCCGGTTGCCATGGTTACTTAGCAATTTGTAGAACCATTATACTTACATGCGAGCTGCGATCTCTGCGTCCGGCCGGGAGCTCCTCCTACTGGTAAGTGACAGGTCCGGCCGGGAGCTCCTCCTACTAGTAAGTGACATGACCTGTCACTTACCAGTAGGAGGAGCTCCCGGTCGGACCTGTCACTTACCAGTAGGAGGAGCTCCCGGCCGGACCTGTCACTTACCAGTAGGAGGAGCTCCCGGCCGGACGCAGAGATCGCAGCTCGCAGGTAAGTATAATGGTTCTACAAATTGCTAAGTAACCATGGCAACTGGGACTGCAGTAGCGTCCTGGTTGCCATGGTTACCGATCGGAGCCCCAGCGATTAAACTGGGACTCCGATCGGTACACTCCGCTGCCACCAATGATAGGGGGGAGATTTTAATTAGGAGGGGGAGGGAGGGGAGAAGGCCCACTGGCCACCAACGAGTTAACTACAGGGGAGGGAGGGGGGGGCCCACTGGCCACCAACGAGTTAACTACAGGGGAGGGAGGAGGGGGCCCACTGGCTACCAACGAGTTAACTACAGGGGAGGGAGGGGGGCCGGCCGCACTGGCCACCAATGAGTTAACTACAGGGGAGGGGGCCACACTGGCCACCAATGTGTTAACTACAGGGTGAAGGGCTGCCCCCTGCTGCCTGGCAGCACCTTCCAGGCAGCAGGGGGCAGTCATGTACACAGTTCTGTTAGTATATTCTAACCTGAAGCGTCCCCATCACTATGGGAACGCCTCTGTGTTAGAATATACTGTCGGTTCTGAGTTTTCACGAAGTGAAAACTCAGCTATGAAAAAGCTTTTATGCAGACGGATCTTCGGATCCGTCTGTATAAAAACTAACCTACGGCCACGGATCACGGACACGGATGCCAATCTTGTGTGCATCCGTGTTCTTTCACGGACCCATTGACTTGAATGGGTCCGTGAACCGTTGGCCGTGAAAAAAATAGGACAGGTCCTATTTTTTTTACGGCCAGGAAACACGGATCACGGATGCGGCTGCAAAACGGTGCATTTTCCGATTTTTCCACGGACCCATTGAAAGTCAATGGGTCAGCGAAAAAAAACGGAAAACGGGAAACGGCCACGGGTGCACACAACGGTCGTGTGCAGGAGGCCTTAAAGTTACTTTTATTCAACCAGCAAGTAATTGTTTGACAGGAAATGACATAGGTGTCTCCTAAAAGATAATAAGATGATGTACAAGAGGCATTATTGTGGGGAAAAAAAACATTTCTCAGCTTTTATTTACATTTGAGTAAAAAATACAAGATGTTCCTCACTGTGGAAAATCTCAGAGGATGTGGTCGGAAGCCAAAAGTGACACCTGTGCTGGCCAGGAGGATAGTTAGAGAGGTAAAAAAGAATCCAAGGATCCCCACCAAGGCCATCCTGGTGAATCTGGGCTCTGCTGGTGGCAATGTCTCAAGGCAGACAATCCAACGGACACTGCACACTGCAGACTGCTGGGAGACCAAGGAGGACTCCACTTCTCCAGATATGGCACACAAAAGCTTGCTTGGCCTTTGCAAAAGCTCATCTGGACAAAGAAGAAAACTTCTGGTCTTCTGTGTTATGGTCAGATGAAACAAAAATGTAATTGTTTGGTCACGATGATGTTTCCTTCATTTGGCATAAAAAAGGAGAAGCCTTCAACCCAAAGAACACCATCCCCACTGTTAAACATGGTGGTGGGAACCTAATGCTTTGGGGGTGTTTTTCAGCTAATGGACCAGGGAACCTAATCACAGTAAACGGCACCATGAAAAAAGAACAATACATGAGGATTCTCAACGACAACATCAGGCAGTCTGCAGAGAAACTTGGCCTTAGGCACCAGTGGACATTTCAGCATGACAATGACCCAAAACACACAGCAAAGTGGTGAAGAAATGGTTAGCAGACAACATTAACGTTTTGGAGTGGCCCAGCCAGAGTCCAGACTTGAATCCAATTGAGAATCTGTGGAGGGAGCTAAAGTTTAGGGTGATGGCGAGAAGACCCTCCAACCTGAAAGTTTTGGAGCTTATTGCTAAAGATGAATGGGCAAAAATACCTGTGGAGACATGCAAAAAGCTGGTCTGCAATTATAGGAAGCGTTTGATTGCTGTAATAGCCAATAAAGGCTTTTCTATTGATTATTGAGAAGGGTATGAATCATTTTGGACTGGACACTTTTTGCTAAATAAAAGCTGAGAAATGCTTTTTTTCCCCCACAATAATGCCCCTTGTACATCGTCTTATTATCTTTTAGGAGACACCTATGTCATTTCCCGTCAAAAAATGACTTGCTGGTTGAATAAAAGTAACTTTAAGTCAAAATTTGCCAGGGGTATGAATAATTATGGGCAGCACTGTATATAATTTTCCCCCCATAGTACAATGTGCTTCTCCCTTTAGTCCTGTATTATATTGCCTCCATTTATATAATGCTCCCCTGTAGTATTGTGCCCCCATTTATATAATGCTCTTCCCCTCTAGTATAATGCCCCCAAATATAATGCTCTCCCCCTCTAGTATAATGCCCCCATGTATAATACGCCCCCCCCAACCACCACCCGGTATTTCCCCCTGTAGTGCTATATATTGTAAGAAGGAACAAGGGGCCATCATTGACGGAAGATACGTGTCACCAAGGTTCCTGGCCTTCGTGAGGTAAGAACCGGGTTTTTCCCTGAAGTGTCAGTTTTGCAGTTGCAGTCTGACACTTCAGCTGTTAGTATGGCTGTAAAGCCGATCCGGGTCGGTTCTTATTGAGAGCAGCCAAAGAGCAGGGTGGGTGGCTGTTCTCTACGGTTCCAGGCCGGGTTTTGGCTGGAATATAAAAACCCAACCAGCATGTTCAGCTGGTGTGGATTATCCTCCATGACAGAGAAGCTGGGGAGTCTGTGTCTTGAGACACTGAGGCCATCTATTTGTGAGAGCCGCATGCTGGGAAAACAGGCCTCTAAAAGCCCTCTCTGCAATTCGGGTTTGTAAAAAACAAAAAAAAAAAAAAAAAGAAGGTTTTAAGGGCTTGTGTTGCTGGAGTGGGGAGAGAATGCTGGCCCCCCACTCCATTCGGACAGTCCGGGTTTTAGGCTGTCAGGTAATCACTACTCAGGTGTGCTAGCCTGATATAAGGCTGAGAATGGAGACACGTGTCTCTCTCTCTCTCCGCCTGGGGACAGAACTGCTTGGAGTCTCTGTGAGTATAGCAGGTGGTACAAACAATAGGGTTATGTTTGGTGTCCAGTGTTAGGCTGGCACCAGGCTAGTCAGGAGTTCCTCATTGTATAGTTAGAGCCGGACAGGCATACAATTTTGTTTGTTTATTTTATGTACCACCCACTGGCAATAGATCTGGACAGTTGATGGAAAACTGAGGTTGCCTGGAATCTGTGCTCAAGAGAGTGTGCACATCGACCACCCAGCTACCTAACTCTTAATATAGATATCTCAAAGAAGAGGCAGCACTCCAGGATAAAGTGAAAAACGACCCGCTTTATTTCCCCTGTGCAACGTTTCAACTGCTCATTGCAGTCTTTCTCATGCTTGAGAAAGACTGCAATGAGCAGTTGAAACGTTGCACAGGGGAAATAAAGCGGGTCGTTTTTCACTTTATCCTGGAGTGCTGCCTCTTCTTTGAGATATCTACAACTATTTTGACCGAACAGCATAAGGTCAGAGGATTTTGCACCCGGCTTCATCTACAAGTAGTGCTGCTGCCCTTTCTTTGTATTATAACTCTATATATATATAATATATATATATATATATATATATATATATATATATATATATATATATATTCAAAGAATGAAGAGGCAGCACTTCCAGTTGTTAGGTGATAGGGTGACGACCCCAAACTTTATTCCAGCTACGTTTCTGCCTTCTCAATGAGGCCTTTGTCAAGCTACAACAGTGCTACACTGTGGGGTTTATATACCCACAATCCAATACAAATTGGTGCAATTAGTGAAACCACATGTTGACAATAAAATCACATGATCCTAAAAACGTCACATCTCACATGACTATTTGTGTAAACATATTCTACATGTCAAAAATCTTTATACAAAAGTGGTAACATATTCAATAGTGAAGCACCTACATAATAGGTTCTATACATATCATACATAGTGTTCCAATGTGCTGTATCAATATCCCTCGTGTCCAGCTTCTAATTACACATATGTGAGTAAAAGAGTGCTCCATCCATTAAGGGGTAAAATCAAATACTCGATGCAGCTGCATCATATTAAACTTTAAAAACTTTTTGGGACTAACCGTCATTGATCAGCCCGGCGCGCTGGCATCAGCGTCCCTCCGTTCGCCAGGCGCATGCGCCGCGTCATGCGTCATCCGTCCACCTCCCCACGTCATCATGCACGCACCCTGGAACGCAACTTCGCCCAGTGGAGCGCACAGTGAACATAGCGGCGGCGGGGGGAGGGAGAGAAAAGACACATGACCGGACACACTGCCGAGGCGTCGAGGGGGCGTGCCTGTAGCCATGGTGACACAGTGGAAATCAATACACAACAAGAAGAGAGGAACATCAAGGCAGTCACGAGCGCATAATTACCTAGCCAACCTGCATATTGATGTGCAAATGAACCCAGGAGTGGCAACCACTACAGCATCCGTACACTGACCTGACGCAGTGTGCCCCCTAGGTTAATATGCACATCCAGAGTGAAAAATCTGTGCAGTTACAATGGGAGGGATCCATCCCATCTCCATGCACATAAAACTTGGTATACATATAGCCAACTTCTAGCTTATAGATTCCCGGTCAAAGCTGGCATCTAGTACCATTTTAGTAAAAATTGATGCAGGTCGGGTTGTCCTAACGTGCTACGCATGACTTGTCATCAACGCCCCTCCTCAGCATAAGCCACTGGTCACCATTATGTCAGCGCACCGGGGTGGTCCATACACGGAGTAGTCCAATCATGAGACAAAGGTTCATTATATTCTTCAAAACTTCCATCTATAAATAAACCAAAGGTATATGAGTGTATTTATCATACAAAAGATTACAAATAGCACTGTTGTATATCCTCCCCATTCGACTCAACGAATAATATCACCTCCACGTCTGATGAGCAAATAACACATTACCTATCCACATAATTCCCATCTGCATTCAGCATTAAGACCATCAGGTCTAAGTGTGCGCAATTTATGTATCCACATGATCTCACGTTGTTTCAACTTTTTTTCCCTCTTACCTCCCCTTTTAAGTGGGGGAATAAAATCTATCACCCTGAACTTGAGATCCTTTTCCCTGTGTCCAGCTTCTACAAAGTGTTTGGACACCGGGAGATCTCTCCGTTTCTGACGGATGGAGTACCTGTGATAGTTCATTCGCGTCTTCACATCACACGTAGTCTCCCCAACATATAGGAGACTACAGGGGCATGTCAATAGATAGACCACGAATGAACTATCACAGGTCAAGAAATGTCTGATCTCAAACACTCTATTGGTCACTGGGTGTGTAAATGTTTCTCCCTTCAACATATAGTTGCAGTTTACACAGTTCAAACATGGATAGCTCCCAAATTTTTTTCGACCCATGTATGTCTGAACTGCGGTTTTATCACCTGCCACCTCTGCTCTAACCAATTTGTCCCTTAGACTGTCAGTTCTCCTGTAAGACATCAAGGGGGGTGTAGAGAATTCTTTCACATGGCCAAAATTGCTACTCAGTATAGGCCAGTGTTTCCTAATAACCTTTGCTACCTGATCACTTCCTTCAGTGTAGGTGGAAATGAATGGTATTCTAGCTTGTTCAGTCACTCTCTTGGGGTTCCTAGGTTTCAGATCATCCAGATGTTTCTGTATTAATCTCTTGGGATACCTTCTATTTAGAAATTTCTCGGCCATCTCAGACAGTCTTTTATTTTTTAAAATAGGATCTTTTACAATGCGCTGGATACGGAGGAACTGGCTCCGTGGTAAAGACTTGACCATAGGCCGCGGGTGGCAGCTCTCAAATCTCAAGAGCTTATTGCAATCCGTTGGTTTAATGTACAAGTCAGTTACCAGCCTCTTGTCTTGTTTCCTCACCATAGTGTCCAAAAACTGGACCTGCTCGGTGGAGTGCGTCAGAGTGAACCGGATTTCAGGATCCATGTTGTTCAAAAATTCATGGAACTGGGTCAATTCACCCTCAGTGCCCTCCTAGATGACGAACACGTCATCTATGTATCTCCACCACCCCAGCACATGGCTGAAGGTCATGTGCTGGGGTGGTGGAGAAGGTCCAGTTTTTGGACACTATGGTGAGGAAACAAGACAAGAGGCTGGTAACTGACTTGTACATTAAACCGACGGATTGCAATAAGCTCTTGAGATTTGAGAGCTGCCACCCGCGGCCTATGGTCAAGTCTTTACCACAGAGCCAGTTCCTCCGTATCCAGCGCATTGTAAAAGATCCTATTTTAAAAAATAAAAGACTGTCTGAGATGGCCGAGAAATTTCTAAATAGAGGGTATCCCAAGAGATTAATACAGAAACATCTGGATGATCTGAAACCTAGGAACCCCAAGAGAGTGACTGAACAAGCTAGAATACCATTCATTTCCACCTACACTGAAGGAAGTGATCAAGTAGCAAAGGTTATTAGGAAACACTGGCCTATACTGAGTAGCAATTTTGGCCATGTGAAAGAATTCTCTACACCCCCCTTGATGTCTTACAGGAGAACTGACAGTCTGAGGGACAAATTGGTTAGAGCAGAGGTGGCAGGTGATAAAACCGCAGTTAAGACATACATGGGTCGAAAAAAATTTGGGCGCTATCCATGTTTGAACTGTGTAAACTGCAACTATATGTTGAAGGGAGAAACATTTACACACCCAGTGACCAATAGAGTGTTTGAGATCAGACATTTCTTGACCTGTGATAGTTCATTCGTGGTCTATCTATTGACATGCCCCTGTAGTCTCCTATATGTTTGGGAGACTACGTGTGATGTGAAGACGCGAATGAACTATCACAGGTACTCCATCCGTCAGAAACGGAGAGATCTCCCGGTGTCCAAACACTTTGTAGAAGCTGGACACAGGGAAAAGGATCTCAAGTTCAGGGTGATAGATTTTATTCCCCCACTTAAAAGGGGAGGTAAGAGGGAAAAAAAGTTGAAACAACGTGAGATCATGTGGATACATAAATTGCGCACACTTAGACCTGATGGTCTTAATGCTGAATGCAGATGGGAATTATGTGGATAGGTAATGTGTTATTTGCTCATCAGACGTGGAGGTGATATTATTCGTTGAGTCGAATGGGGAGGATATACAACAGTGCTATTTGTAATCTTTTGTATGATAAATACACTCATATACCTTTGGTTTATTTATAGATGGAAGTTTTGAAGAATATAATGAACCTTTGTCTCATGATTGGACTACTCCGTGTATGGACCACCCCGGCGCGCTGACATAATGGTGACCAGTGGCTTATGCTGAGGAGGGGCGTTGATGACAAGTCACGCGTAGCACGTTAGGACAACCCGACCTGCATCAATTTTTACTAAAATGGTACTAGATGCCAGCTTTGACCGGGAATCTATAAGCTAGAAGTTGGCTATATGTATACCAAGTTTTATGTGCATGGAGATGGGATGGATCCCTCCCATTGTAACTGCACAGATTTTTCACTCTGGATGTGCATATTAACCTAGGGGGCACACTGCGTCAGGTCAGTGTACGGATGCTGTAGTGGTTGCCACTCCTGGGTTCATTTGCACATCAATATGCAGGTTGGCTAGGTAATTATGCGCTCGTGACTGCCTTGATGTTCCTCTCTTCTTGTTGTGTATTGATTTCCACTGTGTCACCATGGCTACAGGCACGCCCCCTCGACGCCTCGGCAGTGTGTCCGGTCATGTGTCTTTTCTCTCCCTCCCCCCGCCGCCGCTATGTTCACTGTGCGCTCCACTGGGCGAAGTTGCGTTCCAGGGTGCGTGCATGATGACGCGGCGACGTGGGGAGGTGGACGGATGACGCATGACGCGGCGCATGCGCCTGGCGAACGGAGGGACGCTGATGCCAGCGCGCCGGGCTGATCAATGACGGTTAGTCCCAAAAAGTTTTTAAAGTTTAATATGATGCAGCTGCATCGAGTATTTGATTTTAACCCTTAATGGATGGAGCACTCTTTTACTCACATATGTGTAATTAGAAGCTGGACACGAGGGATATTGATACAGCACATTGGAACACTATGTATGATATGTATAGAACCTATTATGTAGGTGCTTCACTATTGAATATGTTACCACTTTTGTATAAAGATTTTTGACATATAGAATATGTTTACACAAATAGTCATGTGAGATGTGACGTTTTTAGGATCATGTGATTTTATTGTCAACATGTGGTTTCACTAATTGCACCAATTTGTATTGGATTGTGGGTATATAAACCCCACAGTGTAGCACTGTTGTAGCTTGACAAAGGCCTCATTGAGAAGGCAGAAACGTAGCTGGAATAAAGTTTGGGGTCGTCACCCTATCACCTAACAACTGGAAGTGCTGCCTCTTCATTCTTTGAATATATATCTTGGAGGACAAGCCAGCCTCTGTGAGGATTTCTTGCACCCAGAGCTCTACATCTGACTGTGCTGCTGCATTATTTGTGGTATTTATATATATATATATATATATATATATATATATAAAAAATGTATTATTATTATAAATATATATATTTTTTTTAAACAAACATTATACTAAGTGTGTCTCATTCTCCGCCAGGTTTATTATTACCTGTGGTCTTGGATGATGCTTTCCTGCAAAAGGCAACATGACCTAATACACCAGGTCACAGGTGGAGCAATGATGTGGTCACGTGCCCACGTTATCAGGCCAACTGTGACCTGGCACAGGAGGTCACAATGATGTCATCGTGACCACCTGCGCGGTTCTACTTCTTCATAGGTTTCAGGCCTCCCTTGCTCAGTGGCAAACTGCCGCCCAGCTGAGAGACGGGTTGACTGCTGCCTGAGGCGAGATTCTCAAATTGCTTCATGGCAGAAACGGGCCTGCACATCAATCAGCTGTTTGAAGAAAATGCAGCGCTCCTAAGTGAATAGTAGAGAGACATCCTATTGAAGTGAATGATATAGTGGAACGGTAATTACACCTGCTCACAGCTGCAATGTCGCCACAGAGGAAAAAAAAACACAGGCTCATACGTTCCTTCAAACAGATGATCGGTGGAGATTCTGGTAGTCGGGTTTCCGCTGATCGGATATTGATGATCTATACTGAGAATAGGTCATCAATATAAAAAAAGCAGAGAACCTGTTTGAACCCTATTAATACCACTGAAAGATTTAAGATTCAGCACATTTCATCACTGACACAAGACAAGACATTGTCCTCAAGATTTCTTCACTTCAAAAATTTTACTCTTTCTGTCTTCTAGCTTACTGGAAACCGGCTGGGAGTGCTGACAATGACTGTGACAACTTTGCTTGCTATAATCTGCATTTCGTTTGCATATGGCTGGCAGCTGGCCCTACTCATCTTGGCATTTGTTCCCATTCTCGCCGGAGCCCTGCTGATTGAAGCGATGATTATGGAGAATCAGGCATTCAAAAACCAAAAGGCCCTGGAGGAAGCTGGAAAGGTATATTTATTTAATTCTTAGGCTAAGTCTACACGACGACATTTGTCGTTCAACATTTTGTCGCACCAATGTTGCGCGACAATTTTTATAATGATAGTCTATGGTTTTGCACTGCGACTGCGATGCGAGAGTTGCAAAAAATCTATTTGAAATGGATTTTTCTGCGACTGTTGCAGTTGCGACACCATAGATTATCATTATAAAAATTTGACAACTTATTGTCGTCGTGTAGACCTAGCCTAACACTTCAGTCACGGTGTATAAAATCAAATTTTCTAGGTAATTAATATAAATGCTTCCAAAAATGTGTAATGTAAATTTTAGTGGCTCACATAGCAGTAGTGTATGTGCAAGTGCATGTGCCAAGTGTCTATGCCGTACCCTAGAGCAGCTAGTATCTGCAAATGGTTTGTTAATGTTAATGCAATTTGATTCTATGTTATCTATACCTAGCATAGCCTGACATGGCTAGCTGGCATGGCCAGGGTTTACAATTCTAGATCATGCCTGTTAGGAGGTTAGTCCCACCCCCAACTTGGGATTGTCTAAATTGGAGTTAAGGAAGGAAGCAAATTCCATGTGCTCCTTCTCATCAGGCCTCGTATTCCAGATCTCTGTGTGATTTACTTTAAGCTCTGCAGAAAGAGAGAAAGGCAAAGGAGGGAAAGAGGAGAACTTAGAGTTTGCATGGTCAAGCATAGGAGAACCAACTATTACAGTCATTCAGACCCTGCTACTGTGAGGGACAGTGTTAGGACACACTTCACATCTGGACACTTTCTGACCTTAAAAACCCTGTTTCCCGCAGTGGACACAACAGCTATTGTTGGAAGAAAGGGTGAACCCTACTTTCACTGTACTGGCCCTAGGGAGCAGCGGTGGGAGGGAAGCCATTGTGATAGACTGTGGTATAGCAGGAGCCACTGCCAATAGTAGCATGGGTTCCTCAATCCCTGGTTGATCTTAGTTATTATGAGGACTAGGCAGTTAGTTATTTACTGTAGCCACAAAGGTTGAAAACAGTTTTGCCTCTCTTACACGAAAAACATATAGTCAGGCTGGTGTTGCTATGGATTATCTTTGGACACTGTTGTGGTGGCAATAACACCTAAGATTATTTTTGAACAAATATATTGGAAACAGGCATTGCCTTGTCTGAAACCCCAAAGTCACACTAAGACAGAAAAAGAGGTGGAAGACTGCTCTAAGGGACAGTGGATCCCCCCATCTACGCAGTCCTTCTACTGTAGCTATATACTAGGAGAGGAAGAATGGTGTATGATCTACAGCCAGAGGAGCTATGGTCACCAGGATGGAAAAGTATTGGAGAGGCCAGACAGTGACTGAAAAGATTTCATCTATGTGTTACCTATTTTCCCCATATACCCATATACAGATCATTAATGACAGTCATTTAATGGTAACAGCCCATGCTCGACTGTTACCTGTGATCATATATATGCAGATAACATGCAGATCACATCTGCTTTGCAAGCATCCAAGGCCATTGTGAACACTGTGTTCAATGGTTTTCTGTGACAGGGAAGTGATTATTTCATTTCCATGTCACAGTAGAGGAGAGGGCTCTGTGATAGCTCAATTCTGCTGATAGCATTATGTATAGGAGCATATTATGTATAGGAGCATGCAAAGCTATTAAACTCACCACATAAATTAACTGGCGGCAAGCACATGGACTAGAATAGGGGTTAAAAACAGGAGTGAGAAAGTGTGATGTTATGAACAGCACTGTGTAGTATGTATTATGCACTGAATATGATTAATGCATTGATGGCAGTGGAAAGTGTTAACTTTTAAGACCCTAGCAAATGGCTGAATTGAGTCGGACGCCATGCATCAGGCAGTGGTAATAATGATGTAGTATGGTTGTGTCAGTGTCCTACCACAGGCTGTCGCTCCCTGGGGTACATTGCAGTGAAAGTTATAGCATTGAAGAATGAGGTTTCAAGGACGTACCGAGACATACGGATGTACCAGCGACTGGTGGCAGGAGATCTGTGAGACTGGCATCACGTGGTTTGATCTGACATGTTTTCCTGTTAATTCAAATGATGTCTGTGTTGTTACCGGTGCTTGCCACACCTTCTTTCCCAAGGTGTTGCTATTGAGGTCATTTTACCTTCTCTATTTATTGTTTCTCCCACTATGCTATGCGGTTTATAGCTTCCTGTTCCTGGTGCTATCAAAGCTTCATTGAAGATAAGTGTTTCCGTTCCCTTTTGTATTTTGTTTTGATATGTGTGTGTTGCCTTTCCCTGTTTGTCATTAGGCCTGAGGGAGACTTCTGTTCGTCCTTCCCTTTGGAGGAGCAGGTAGACTCAGTCCTGACATTAGTTCCAGGGTCCTACAAGGTGAGATAGTATTCTAGGTACTATCGTGCGGAGGTAGCTGACCTCCACACAACCGTCTTACAGATCCAGAGACCACAGGCTGCTGGTCCTAGTGGTGATAGTGGTTACCAGGCCTGTCTCGAGCCTAAAGTTGCCCTCTCGGACAGATTCTCTTGGGGAAGTGAAAATTTCATTTTGTTTAGGGAGGTGTGCAAATTTTGTATTTTAGGCTACGTCCACATTCATCTGGGGATGAGAATAAGAGAGTTGGTGTAGTTATTTTGTTGCTTAAGGGTTTTTTCTCTGCTGACCGGAATGCAGTCTCTCCGGTCGTTGGATGAATTTTTTAAAGCTCTGGGTCTCATCTATGATGACCCGGAGTGGACCTCCTTGGCCGAGACCAAGCTACATGGCTTTCATCAGGGAGAGTGTTCTGCTGAGATCTATTGCTCTGAGTTTAGGAAGTGGGCTATGGATACTGAGTGGCACGATCCGGCTTTCCGTAGTCAGTTTTGTCAGGGACTATCGGAGAGGCGGAAGAACGCTTCTGGCCTTTCATGAGAATCCTGAGTCTCTGGAAGTCGCTATGTCTCTTGCAGTATGCATTGACTCCCGGATCCACTTTTAAGCATTCTGGTCATAGGAAGGGAGTTTTTTTTTCTGCGGACAGAAAGGACATTTTATCGATGTATGTCCAGTCTCAAAAAGAAAAAAAAGGGGACGTTTAATTCCCATCTGACTCTTGGAGGGGTGGGAGGAGAGTCAGAAAATGTGCATTTGTCTTTGCCTGGTAGTACCCGATTTATCCTGTCTGCTGAGGTGGCGCTAGAGTCCAAGACTGTATTGTCTGTATTGAGGCGTTTATTGACAGTGGGGCAGGGGTGAACCTGATTGATGCTCAGTTTGTCTGTATCCATGGGTTGTTTTCAAGTGCATTAGAGAAAAACCTTTCCATTTTTGCTATTGATTCTGCACCTCTAACTCTGAAGTGTTTATCTTAGATCGTGCATGACATCCGATTAAGAGTGGGTGACTTTCATCATGAATTCGTCTCGTGTTTTTTGTTGGAGTGTCTCCCTGCTTCGTTGGTTCTGGGTTTACTGTGGTTAAGCAAGTACAATCCAACCATCGATTGGCAAGCTAGACAAATTCTGGATTGGGGTGATTATTGCGTTGACAATTGTCTATATACATCTTTTTCTGCTTTAACCACTAAAACATTACCCTCTTTTATATCTGATTTTGCCTATGTATTTTCTGAAAGTGGATGCCAGGATTTACCTCCACATCGGGAATATGATTGTCCTATCAACCTTATTCCTGGAGCTAAGTTGCCCAAATCTAGGTTGTATAACCTTTCTGGACCTGAAAGAACGGCCATGAGAGAGTCTATTACCGAGAATTTGGCTAAAGGACACATAAGACCTTCCAAATCTCCAGTGGCAGCAGGGTTTTTCTTTGTTAAAAAAAAATGGATGGAACTCTTAGGCCATGCCTGGAATTCTGTGAGCTCAATCGGATTACTGTCTGTGATCCTTACCCCCTTTCTTAGATTCCTAATTTGTTTAACCAGATTCTTGATGCCAAGGTGTTTTCCAAGTTGGACTTAAGGGAGGCATATAATCTGGTCTGGATCAAGGAAGGGAATGAATGGAAGACAGCTTTCAATACTCCTGACGGTCACTTTGAGAATCTGGTTCATAATGTGTTTCACAAATCTATGTTGAAGAGATGTTAAACATTTTGGAGTCGTCCCCCTTGCCAACCGGTCCTGTCATGGTGGATGGCAGTTTGGAATTCCAGATCGCCAAGATTATTGACTCTCGAGTTCTCCGTAGATCTCTTCAGTATCTTGTTCACTGAAAGTGTTATGAACCAGAGGAGAGGATGTGGGTACCGGCATCTGACGTGAACGCCACGTTTGGTGAAAGCCTTTCACAGGTCTCATCTGGATAAGGTTGGTCCTGGGTGCCCGGAGGTCTCTCATAGAAGGTGGAATACTGTCACGGACGTACTGAGACATACGGACGTCAATAGGCATGCTGCCCAGGGGTGGTCTGACAACTCATGGGGCCCCCGGGCAATAGGAGATTATGGGGCCCCTGTGTCCCCGCCCACCCTCAAGCACAGACACACACACACAGCCCCACCAACATCACTTATACTTGGTACAGAATTTCTCTTCACTATGTTCAAAATAAATCTTTACTAATTAAAAAAGAAAATCACGCCCTCCACCACAGCACAAGCGTATCTCAGACTCAGTGTATCGCATAGCTCCACAGCAATACAACTCACAGTAATGTGCGATGTGCAAGTACATCACAGATCACCTCAGCAATAAAATGCATAGAAAAGTGCAGTGTGTGAGTATCGCAAGCTCTACAGCAATATGTCACAGGAATGTGCAGTTTGTGAGTGTATTACAGATCACCTCATCAATACAATGCACAGGAATGTGCAGTGTGTGAGTATATCATAGCCAACCCACTGCTTTCCCATAGGGAAGTATTGGGAGGCTATTGCGCATGCGTGGCTTTTTAAAGATGCTTTCAATCAATGAATTTCTATGAGCAGTGTTTAGCGTGAATGCCAGTGTTGCACCTCTAGTGGCTTTTTAAAGATGCTTTCAATCAATGAATTTCTATGAGCAGTGTTTAGCGTGAATGCCAGTGTTGCACCTCTAGTGGCCGTCTGATGCCTTGGCAGTAATGTAAATACTGCCTTTTTTTCTGAAAAGGCAGTGTTTACATTAAAAGCTTGCAGAGACTTGCTATAGACACCAGAACTACTACGTTTAGCTGTTGTGGTTCTGGTGACTATAGTGTCCCTTAATAAGGAGAATAAAAAGAATCAGCACAAAAGTATCAAATAAAATGGCTGTATCACTATTCTAAAAATTAAAAAAAAAGCACAACTTCTGACACAAATATATAGTATTTTGCAGATTACTTTTTTTTTTTTTTACAATGTGCAGATAGTACTGTATCCCTCCATCCTTCCCTCCCCCTTCTCCAACCACCCAGCACCCGTACTCACATAAAACAAGTAATATACATAATATAGCTTACAGAGAATTACTATAAATACTTACATATCTGTAAAGAATAAATCAAGGCAACTGGACGTACTGGACAGTTCTGAAGACTCCAGCAGGCTAAGGATCAGTGCTCTGGGCAGTGGGCAGCTGGTCTCAGGGCTGGAAGTGGGCACCGCTCTGCAGTTCAGGAAGGAGACCTATAAGACGCACCTAGGTTTTAGAGGGGGACAATAAGAAAAAACTTTTTTCATTACACCTCAGGTCAGACCACCAATCAGACCCCCAATGTTAATCAGACCTCAGCTGACAGCCCCAATCAGACCCCCAATGTTAATAAGACCCCAATAAGACCTCAAATCAGACCTCAGCTCAGACCCCAATGTAAATGATCTCCAATCAGACCTCAGATGAGAGCCCCATGCCTCTCATCACCCCCATATCAGCCCCCATGCCTCTCAATAGCCACCATTATCAGCCCTTATGCCTCTCATCAGCTACCATTATCAGCCCTTATGCCTCTCATTAGCCCCCATTATACCACTTTTAGCCCCCATTATGCGCCTCTCAGCCCTATTATGCGCCTTTCAGCCCCCATTATGCCTCTCAGGCCGCATCAGAATGGCCATTATGCCCCCAGCAAAAATAAATAAAACACTTACCTCTCCTGCTACTGGACTTCGTTGCTCCTCACCGGCACCGCAATCTTCTTCCTCCTGCTGTCGGCTGGCGCGCACAGTGTGACGTCACATAGTGACTCACGTGGTGTGCAGACCTGCACAGCCAACAGCCGAGGACCAGAAAGTGGTGAGTACCGATCCTTCACCGCTTCCCGGTCCTCCGGTGCTAATCATTGTTTCCAAAATGGAAGCACTGATTAGTATTCACGGTGAATCCTTGACTATGCGAGCCATGCCGCTCGCAAAGTGAAGGATAGTATCTTGGGGACACATAGAGCCGGCGGAGTGGAGGCAGCGGCCAGCGGGCCTGAAGGGCCCCCTAGTGGCCGCGGGCCCTTGGTCCATGCCCGAGTGTCCGAATGGTCAGTCCGCCCCTGATGCTGACATCACACAGCCCAATGAGCAACTTTTACCCTCACCTGTGTCTTTACCCTTTCCCTTGTAGATTGCAATTTCTCGTGGCAGGGTCCTCTCTCCCACTGTGCAAGTTTGTTAATAGTTTCATGTGGATTGTATTTGTGTTTTTATATTATGTATGTGTGACCCTTTTTAGATGTACAGAGCCATGGACTTAATGGTGCTTTCAGAT
Organism: Bufo bufo; assembly: GCF_905171765.1. Classification (NCBI taxonomy): domain Eukaryota; kingdom Metazoa; phylum Chordata; class Amphibia; order Anura; family Bufonidae; genus Bufo; species Bufo bufo. The sequence continues at coordinate 461,138,416 of NC_053393.1, forward strand.
AAATCATAATAACATTCTCTGCTTCCTTATCTACAAGGAACCAGTGAGTAACAGACTGGGTTTTGTTCTGACTCAATACCTAGGCTGAAATGTGAGGCTTATGAGACAATATGGCTATGGTTGTCTTTATTGATAACTTCATCTAATACCTATCAGATACCATTCAATTCCACTGCAAGACATGTATGAAGAATCCAGATAGGGTTTATTTCCAGGTTAAACTGTTGTAATTATGCACAAACAATAGGTGAAAAGATTTTTTATTTTTTTTGCCCGGTTCAACCAGACATATTGACAGTACAAAACATATATAAAAAATGGCAGCCAGGCACAGGTAGAAAGGTGGAAATCACATCAACAGCAAACAAACTGAAATAACAGCTATAAGATATAATAACTTAAAGGGGTTGTCTCATCTCACCATTACTAAGGCGAGATGAGACACATTCCTGACCACCTCCCACGCATAGCCATTAGAGCTACTGAAACAGCATAGTTCCAGCCGGGAGGTTGTCAGGACTGTGTCTCATCTTATCTTAGTAACAGTGAGATGAGACAACCCCTTTAAATTACATACAACCATGAAATATGGAACTTGACATTCCCCATATGAAATGTTTACATTTTATAATCAACATTAACAATAATGTTCCTGCGTGAAGTCTCGGTAGTAGATTTTGAGACTTGATACTGTAGATGAAAAAGACGAAAACATGCAAAGATGTAACTGCAAAAAACAAACAAACAGTTATAACATTAGTCCAGGTCCTGTGGCTGAAGGTCCTAAGGAATGTAATCCACAATCGTAGAGAACAGGGGGAGGCTGTGACTGCCAACACTTCTACCAACCCAGAGTATACTCCAAATGGTGTCATTTTACTGAACACCCACAGTCTTCTTTTGAATGCATTAGTGATCCATACACTCTCTTTTATTGGTAACAGGAGCACTGTGCTGTAAGAATCACTAGATCAGGAGCAGAGTTGTAACTAGAAAAGGCTGGGCCCTATAGCAAACCTTTAATCTAATTTGTTAGTAGTAATTGAATGTAATAAAAGGAGAGGTAAGTTGTAATGTTGTCACAGTAATTGACCACCAGCTCAGTTTTTGTGCATTTCAATGTATTTGCTTTAAATATCTGCTTATTAACAGTGTTGATCGAGAATATTTTAATCGCAAATTTTGATCGCGAATATCGGCAATTCAAGAATTTGCAAAGATTTTGAATATTGTGCTATATATTCGTAATCACAAATATTCGAGAACCTCAGTTCTTGCTTGTGGGCCAATGAGAAGGCTGCAATATCTTTGTCAGAGCTTAGTAGCATCCCTATCAACCAATAGGAAAGTTGCCTACCCCTTACTATATAAGAACCTCCCCAGCAGCCATTTTCTGCAGTTTTTTGCAGTTGTGAGAGAGACAGCAGTGTCATTACTGTGCTCTGTGCTTTGCTGAGTCATTTACATTGCTGAGTCAATTACATTAGATAGTTAGTTAGCTTATATATATATAATACAGATGTCACGGATGAAGTTGCAGATAGCTGGAAGTTATGAATAAAAGTCCGACTGGCTTGATCCCAAACTAAGGAGCATATAGGTGACCCCTATAAAACCCTAAGAGCTCACCCTGACTGCTAAGCACATACTAGGGTCTCAAAGGTAGACGATTGTATGCCCTCGTACCTAAGACTTTGTGAAACCTGAAAACCCTATAATAGTGAGGGGACACGACCACCGGCTCCCTGCACTTCATACGGAGGGAGTCAGGGTCACCTAGAATCAAGCCAGCAAGGAAACACAATACATGAAAGGACTTATCTGAACAAGCAGCAGCAGAAGACTCCAGCAGTGAACACTTCAATCCAGGAAGTAGTATAAACCGCAAAGTGAGGCAGTATGGGAGGGAATATAAAGGAAAGAGGATTAGTCTAAATAGGTGATACCTGGGAGAAGAAAATGAGATGAGAAAGTGAAACCAAAACAAAGAACATCATGCAAGAGGTAGAGAAGGACGTCTGTCAGACCTTCTCACAGAAGTGGCGGTGACAACAGATAGTTAGTGGGAGATAGTCAGTGTAGGTTAGATAGGGATATGAGTGTAGCTGATAGGTTCCAGTGCAGGGTGTTAGGTAGTGTGATAGGAATTACTGTTTCTCTGCTGTCCATACATGCATGCTACAGACATAGTGCTGTGATGTCACAACAATACTTAGTGCACCAATCAGTCATATCTACTCAGACCTGATAGAATGTGAAGTTGCATGTATTGAGCCAAAACTATGCGCATCATTAGTGCCGATTTCTGCAATCGTGAATATATTGGAGCAGAGTGCTGTAATGTAAAATTACCTACAGTGATCAGGAGTCATGAAAGTTGCTGCCAACCATTTTCTCCAGTCTCAGGAAACTTCTAGCAGCTTGAAAAATGTAACAAAAGTGAGCCACGCCTGTATTGCGCGCGCAATATGCGCATATTACATTGCCGATTTTCACAATCAAGAACATAATGACTGGAGATCACGAATTTGCTAATTTATGGCGAATATTAGGCCAAAAATTCACAAATTATCGCAAATTTGAATATTGCCTATGCTGCTCATCACTATTTGCAATTAATTTCATTTTTTTTTTTCTATAAACACTTTTCTCACTAATCTTTAGATATCAACAGAAGTTGTTGAAAATATCAGGACAGTAGTGTCATTGACCAAAGAAGATGTTTTTTATGAAAAATATAATGCCAGCTTAACAGGATCATACAGGTAAGTCATACAATGTGTGTCGACATTACTGTGCTGCCATTGAATACTATCATTATGTAGCATAGTCATACAAAATCTTTTCTGATGTACTTGTTTGTTGGTTTGACTTGTGATTATCTGACACAACTACTCCTCTGGATTCATTGCCTATCATTTTGACACTTTCTCATCCTTCTTGGTTATTAGAATCAGCTCTGACCCTGACTATGTTTGGATTTGCTTCAAGCTCTGAGATTTATCTCTCATTACCAACCCCTTGCTTGTCTGGTTCTTCTTATACCAATTTGCATGAACCTGGGAATTTTCAGGAGCCAAATCATATCCTCCTTGTGGTGGGAAAGGATGAATTCATGAAGTCTCTTGCACTCTGTTAACCAGAATTGTCAGCATAAAACCTGACTTTGGAAGTGCAGTTGTTAAACAGGTTATTTTGTATAGTAACACAACAGAAGTACTACTACAGATCAGAAAGGAGTTGATCAAATGCAAGATCTTGAACCAAAAACTTGCATTTCCAAGGAGGCCACCACAGTCTCAGCTCAATTTGCTAGACCATATTTCTGGGAATTGTAGGGAATCTGTAATGCTTCATGAAAGCTATAAATTGTACTTTAAATTACTGCTGTATTCATCTGGAACTAGACAACATCATATGGGGTTGGTCATGTTAATAGCCTACCTCCTGATAAACCTATACTGATTTGCACCGCTCCGAATTGTAAAAGTAAATACAGAGAGCTTGGATTTGGTTTGTATTGTGGATAATCTGGTTATTAATCAAGTCCTGTCTAAGCACCAGTCCAGCTACAGGAAAACACAAACACTTAGGTATTTCCTTTTCATTCTGATAACATACTGCTACCTGTACAACTGTTTTAAAGAGAACATTCTTTGTGGGCTAAGGCATTTATTGACTGCAAAGAACCGCTAATTTCATCTATGCCAAAATTGTATAATTGATGAAGATACCTTTGCTTAGACTGTCTAAGGCTATCAATGTCACTACAGTGGACAGTACCCTTCTTCCTCAGGATGTGGTTCATTTTGTTGCCCCAGAAATTTCTAATTTGCTGGGTTATTTACATTTTGAGTCCTTGTCTTTCTTTGTTCTGGAATAATTGTCTGAGACTTGATGTCTTGAGTGCTTTGGTTACTGTTATGTAATTCTCTAAACTGATTGGCACTCGGATGACATTTCTAAGAGGAACCTTGAGTGTCATGCTGCTTGTCTCTCCTTGCACTTGAAATCTTTTGCAACATCTATTGTTGAGGTGACAAATCATTTCTGATTTATTTCTGAAACCATGCTAAAAGCTACCTGACAGAAGTTATCATTGACTTATTGATTTTATTGTGGACTCTTGTTTACCTAAGTGCAGAATATGAAATCATTCCGGTCCACAGAGACAGTTATGATAGTAACTGAGCACGAACAACCTGCTCAAATGGGTCGTGTTCCTCTCTGCAAATCTAAATTAATAACCATAAGCCAAAAAAGGACTCAGAGCACAACAGGTGAACCTACAAATCCCAGCACACCACCGTTAGCATAAGTTAAAAAAGGACTGTACATTGGTAGTAATGGTCAGCAGTGTCCAATGTCAATGTGCAGGATCAGGATCATAAAAATAAAACAGCCTGCTGTGCTTATTCAGAATACTGACAAGATGAACATCTTGTATAAAACATGTAGTAAAATAGTAGGAATCATCTCAGGATGGAGCTCACAAGTGTTCAACTTGTTTTGCCTCCCAAGACTTCTTCAGGGGTTCCTATTCTGAGCTCCAGGCGACATCTTTAACTACAAACGTGCCAAAATTCCTCTGTAAAAAGTCACTTCACTTACAAACATCACTTAAGAACATCATAAGAATTTATTCACACTGTGCAGCTCCAATTGCAGTAGCAACACATCAGTATATTATAAGCACCCAGCAAACCCATGAAATGAAATCTCAATGTTAAAAAGGGAAAAAACTGTTAAAACTGCACTGAACACAACATAAAATTGTGAGATCCAACTATCAATGTCAACTTCATTATTTCACCTACTTGGGCAAAGGTTATTCACTTGGTTTAAATACAGGGATAGATTAAAAGTCATCAAGCCTCTATTCATATATCTAATATATTAAATCAATCATACTGGTATATTTACCCTGCATGGCTCTAACCTGACCCTCATTACAATAGCAGCCCACAGGGGGTGTGAGGAATATGGATTATTATTTACTTGCAGCCCTGATTGTCAGTTGATTCACCTTTTGGCTTGTACACAGTCAGTGTACATGCAAAATATGTTCCCACCCCCCAGCCATCTGATTGCCAGCTAGCAAGGGAGAAAGCCCCAGGGGTACAGGCTTCAAGGAGGCCCCAGGTGGATAATGTCACACCTCAATAAGCCAGTTTGGAGGCAACCAAATCTGCAGGAAAACCCCCAGCAGGGGGTCTCAGCTCTTGCCAAGATCAATGATACCTCCCAGACATGTTGGCACCTACATTTCATAAGGAATTATGAATCGCCCTGCCATCGCAGGCGCAAACCGGATACATATTTGTGTCCCGGTGGCCACGGTGAACATGCCCATATGTTTTGTTTGATGGTGGCATGCCAGGGATAGGAGATATCCATATCTCCCCACATAAACCCAATAGTGGCACCATGTTTGGACTCTAGTTATATCTGGAACCCAGGCGGATCCGTTGGTCCCAGAACCATCTCGCTGTGACCTTCTGGACTGGAGCTATAAACCCTAAAGGGTTGTGTGGGTCATTTGCAGCCAGTCCAGCAGAGGGGGGTGGACCCCTCCCAAAGGCCAGGAGGGGCCAGCTACAGGTTAAAAGGCTTGTACCTGCAAGCGGGCGTGTCTTTCTCTGAAGAAGGATCACATTGTGTATTGTGTTTAGGCGGACCCAGGAAGATTTGTAACAGGGTTGATGTTCCTGGAGGGATACACCAAATGGAAAAGGATTTAGGAAAACTAGAGGAATGGTCAAAAATCTGGCAACTAAAATTGAATGTTGATAAGTTCAAGATAATGCACCTGGGGCGTAAAAACTCAAGAGCAGAATATAAAATCAGTGATACAGTCCTAACCTCAGTATCTGAGGAAAGGGATTTAGGGGTCATTATTTCAGAAGACTTAAAGGTAGGCAGACAATGTCATAGAGCAGCAGGAAATGCTAGCAGAATGCTTGGGTGTAAAGGGAGAGGCATTACCAGTGGAAAGAGGGAGGTGCTCATGCCGCTCTACAGAGCACTAGTGAGACCTCATTTGGAGTATTGTGCGCAGTACTGGAGACCATATGTCCAGAAGGATATTGATATTTTGGAGAGAGTTCAGAGAAGAGCTACTAAACTAGTACATGGATTGCAGGATAAAACTTACCAGGAAAGATTAAAGGCCCTTAACATGTATAGCTTGGAAGAAAGACAAGACAGAGGGGATATGATAGAAACTTTTAAATACATAAAGGGAATCAACAAGGTAAAAGAGGAGAGAATATTTAAAAGAAGAAAAACTGCTACAAGAGGACATAGTTTTAAATTAGAGGGGCAAAGGTTTAAAAGTAATATCAGGAAGTATTACTTTACTGAGAGAGTAGTGGATGCATGGAATAGCCTTCCTGCAGAAGTGGTAGCTGCAAATACAGTGAAGGAGTTTAAGCCTGCATGGGATAGGCATAAGGCCATCCTTCATATAAGATAGGGCCGGGGGGTATCCATAGTATTCAGTATATTGGGCAGACTAGATCGGCCAAATGGTTCTTATCTGCCGACACATTCTATGTTTCTAGTTGAGATCTCTGCCTTTCATGTGACTACAGCAAAGAACACACCACAACCGAAAGGAACTTTCATCTAAGGCTACTTTCACACTAGCGTTCAGAGAGGATCCGTCTGATGTCTGCACAGACGGATCCTCTCCTATAATGCAGATGTTTTAGATCCGTTCAGAACGGATCTGTCTGCATTATAGTTTAGAAAAAATTCTAAGTGTGAAAGTTGTTCAGACGGATCCGTCCAGACTTTACATTGAAAGTCAATGGGGGACAGATCAGTTTGAAAATTGAGCCATATTGTGTCAACTTCAAACGGATCCGTCCCCATTGACTTACATTGTAAGTCTGGACGGATCCATTTGCCTCCGCATGGCCAGGCGGACACCCGAACGCTGCAAGCAGCGTTCAGGTGTCCGCCTGCTGAGCGGAGCGGAGGCTGAACGCTGCCAGACTGATGCATTCTGAGCGGATCCGCATCCACTCAGAATGCATTGGGGCTGGACGGATGCGTTCGGGGCCGCTTGTGAGAGGCATTAAACGGAGCTCACAAGCGGAGCCCCGAACGCAAATGTGAAAGTAGCCTTACCCGGTAACTGACTTTTGCTCTGCTTAACCCTGCTGTACCCATATAACCTGTATCTGTAACCTCAGACCACTGTATATTATCTCTGTGTATATTGTGTTATATCTAGTGTGCCCTAGTCTGTGTTTCGGCCTAGTTATAAGCTACCGCGAGTTGGTTTCTCACCCTGTATAATCCCGTTAGTGGACCGGGCTTATATCAAACAAGAAGCTGGTGGCAGATACCTGGGCTGAGCCAGAGCTGTTTTCACTGCAGCAGTGAAAAGGCTCTCTCAGCCTGTTGCCTCTGTGCCCGCGTGGACAGGAGGTGTATGTGTAAACCGTATCAAGCTGACCTTACCTGCTCCTCTGGAGGGCGTAACGTCACGTTCTTGGTAACCTGTGACCATAACGCTTCTCGTGAGCTCGACGTAGGCGACGTCAAGCGGGCACGAGGTCTGGTATTCGTCACAGGGGGCATCAAGTGAACTACTTATCCAGAGGATCCCAGCCAAAGACGTAGAAAAATAAAGGCTTCAAAATGGCACTGCTTGAACATAGTCCAAAGACTCAAGTAAAGCAATTAATGTCAATTTCCAAATGGGTTTCATCAGAAAAATATATTAAGTTTCTTTTTGTCACAAAGTTTTAATGATTTCACCCCCTCTCCAATGCGAGTCTACCTGACAAATACCGATAACTTTCAAGCCTTCTAAACTTTTAATTCTACCCCTCCATAGGATGAAACAGTTTAATCTATGTAACGACACCAAAGTAACAATTCAGCTGGTGGTGTCCCATAGACAAGTGACTCCTCCCACAGCGACATATAAAGGTTTGCATAGCTGGACGCAAATTTTGATCCCATAGCCACACGCACCTGTTGAAAATAAAAATCACTCTCCACCAAAAATGGTTGTGCCATGTTTTAATTTCTATCTACAATTGTCTGTATCACCTTAACCCCTTCATCACGTGGAATCACATTATACAATGATGTCATATCAGCTGTATGTATTTAAGCTGTGGAATGACATCAGTGGAATTGCGCAAAAAGGAAGGCATAGGCAACATACTTTTGGAGAGAAAAAAATACACATAGTTGCCTAGATGCCAGAGACTATAGGTCTGGGAGGTGAATGCTGCTGGTTTTTGTGCACTTTTGGCAGGAAGTATATAACTGGTATCTTTGGGGACATTTTATAGATATGTTTTGTATTCCTTCCAACTTTTTGCCATCATCCAGAATTATCAATATCTCTTTTAGATATTTTTGTGTGGGGTCTAATCAAAGTTTTTATGCGTGTTTTCTTCTAACATCTGATTCATCTTCACTGTATAATGTTCTGGCTTCATGAAAACAACCCCTCCCCCCTTTCCTGGTTTCAGAACTACACTGTTATCTTTCACAAATTGTTTTAGTGCATTTTTGTCTTTGATACTAAGATTGTGTTTCCTCATTTGTTAATGACGACATTTCTAAAAACCTCTATGGTAGCCCCATTACAGGAGGATTAAAAGTAGAGGGGCTACATATATCTGTATAGGAATTTATCACCTACAACATATTTCAACCTTTTTTGAATTATAATGTCTTATTTTGGTATCCCTATAGTTGAAAACATCCATGCTGCTCATATGTTTTACCTAGAAGAGTGCACAATAAATGAAAACACAAAAATGGTAAAAACAAAGAGCAAACAACCTGATCAAACCGGTCAAACTGGTTTTCGAACAACCTCCTTATTAGTAGAGGTATTGATTATTGATGTATGTCCAAAAGCTGTATTAGACCTTGGGCAAGCGTAAATGATGGGAGCGGTGGTGGTTAAAATTATGCTGGTGGGGGGCTTTGTATGGGTATGTGATAATTTTTCTCCACAGTGCTGGCTGTTATTGTATTGGATTCCGTCCAGCTGTGATTATTTTATTTTTTTACAAAAAAAACTTTTTTAGTAATTTTTTTTTTTTATTATCTTGTCCTTAACCCCTTAAGGACTCAGCCCTATTTCACCTTAAGGACTTGGCCTTTTTTTGCAAATCTGACCAGCGTCACTTTAAGTGCTGATAACTTTAAAACGCTTTGACTTATCCAGGCCATTCTGAGACTGTTTTTTTTATCACAAATTGTACTTCATGACACTGGTAAAATGAAGTAAAAAAAATTCATTTTTATTTATAAAAAAATACCAAATTTACCAAAAAAAATTGCAAATTTCCAAGTTTCAATTTCTCTACTTCTATAATACGTAGTAATACCTCCAAAAATACTTATTACTTTACATTCCCCATATGTCTACTTCATGTTTGGATCATTTTAGGAATGATATTTTATTTTTTGGGGATGTTACAAGGCTTAGAAGTTTAGAAGCAAATCTTGAAATTTTTCTGAAATTTTCAAAAACCCAATTTTTAGGGACCAGTTCAGGTCTGAAGTCACTTTGCGAGGCTTACATAATAGAAACCATCCAAAAATGACCCCATTCTATAAACTACACCCCTCAAGGTATTCAAAACTGATTTTACAAACTTTGTTTACCCTTTAGGTGTTCCACAAGAATTAATGGAAAATAGAGATACAATTTCAAAATTTCACTTTTTTTGCTGATTTTCCATTTTAATAATTTTTTTCCAGTTACAAAGCAAGGGTTAACAGCCAAACCAAACTCAATATTTATGGCCCTGATTCTGTAGTTTACAGAAACACCCCATATGTGGTCGTAAACCTCTGTACGGGCACAAGACAGGGCGCAGAAGGAAAGGAATGCCATACGGTTTTTGGAAGGCAGGTTTTTCTGGACTGTTTTTTTTTTTACACCATGTACCATTTGAAGCCCCCCTGATGCACCCCTAGAGTAGAAACTCCAAAAAAGTGACCCCATTTTAGAAACTACGGGATAGGGTGGCAGTATTGTTGGTACTAGTTCAGGGTACATATGATTTTTGGTTGCTCTATATTACACTTTTTGTGAGGCAAGGTAACAAGAAATAGCTGTTTTGGCACTGTTTTTATTTTTTGTTATTTACAACATTCATCTGACAGGTTAGATCATGTGATATTTTTATAGACCAGGTTGTCACGGACGCTGCGATACCTAATATGTATACTTTTTTATTTATTTATGTAAGTTTTACACAATGATTTCATTTTTGAAGCAAAAAAAATCATGTTTTAGTGTTTCCTTAGTCTGAGAGCCATAATTTTTTCAGTTTTTGGGAGATTACCTTTGGTAGGATAGGATTTTTGCGGGATGAGATGACGGTTTTATTGGCACTATTTTGGGGTGCGTGTGACTTTTTGATCGCTTGCTATTACACTTTTTGTGATGTAAGGTGACAATTTTTTTTTTATTTTGCACAGTTTTTTTTTTTTTTTTTTTTTTTTTTTTTTACGGTGTTCATCTCAGGGATTAGGTCTTGTGATATTTTTATAGAGCCGGTCGATACGGACGCGGCGATACCTAATATGTATACTTTTTTATTTATTTATGTACCGTATTTTTCTCCCTATAAGACGCACCGGCCCATACGACACACCTAGGTTTTTTAGGAGGAAAATAAAAAAAATATTTTGAACCAAAAGGTGTGCTTTTGGTGGGCTTTGAACTAATGGTAGCCTGTGAATGACACTATTATGGGGGTCTGTGGATAGCACTGTTATAGGGGTCTGTGGGTGGCACTGTTATGGGGGTCTGTTGATGGCACTGTTATGGGGGTCTGTGGCTGACACTGTTATGGGGGTCTGTGGCTGACACTATGGGGGGATCTGTGGATGACAGATAAATAGCATCTTATGCTATTTGACATCCACAGATCCCCCCCATAACAGTGTCAGCCACTGTGAATGACCCCAATACAGGGGGTGGGGGCTGGCATCTACACTAGTTTTTAAATGGCAGCGGGGGCCCAGTGCAGTAATTGTATTACATTGCACCGGGCCCCGCTCACTGTACTAATGCTATCTACTGTAACTGCAGGCATGCATGGTTAACTATAGATATGTTTGATCCAGCGCTGAGCAGCCTGTACTTACGATCATAGCAGGCTGAAGGCTGGAGACAGGAGGCGGGCGGGCGGGCACTGGCAGCGTAACTTCCTACGTCACGTGCTTGCGCCGCCTGCTTCATTCATAAAGTGGGCGGAGCAGGCACGTGACGTAGGAAGTTACGCTGCCAGTGCCCACCCGCCCAGCCTCCTGCCTCCAGCATCCAGCCTGCTATGATCGTAAGTATAGGCTGCTCAGCGCTGGATCGAACATATCTATAGTTAACCATTGCCTGCCTGCAGTTACAGTAGATAGCATTAGTACAGTGAGCGGGGCCCGGTGCAAAAGAATACAGTGACTGCACTGGGCCCCGCTGCCATTACAAAACTAAAGGCCGGCACCCAGCCCCTGCTCCCCCCTTGCTGATACACACACTGGCCGCGCTGTGCAGCTTGCGGTCGGCGGTGTATCAGTGTAAAAATGGCAGCCTTCGCCCCGTAAGACACACTGCCATTTTCCTCCCACTTTTGGGGGAAAAAAGTGTGTTTTATAGGGCGAAAAATACGGTAAGTTTTACACAATAACAGCTTTTTTAAAACAAAAAAATGATGTTTTAATGTCTCCATATTCTGAGCCATAGTTTTTTCAGTTTTTGGGTGATTGTCTCAGGTAGGGGCTCATTTTTTGCGGGATGAGGTGATGGTTAGATTGGTACTATTTTGGTGGGCAAACGCCTTTTTGATCGCTTGCTGTTGGACTTTTTGTGATGTAAGGTGACAAAAAAATGGTTTATTTAGCACAGTTTTTATTTTTTACGGTGTTCCTCTGAGGGGTTAGGTCATGTGATATGTTTATAGAGCCGGTCGATACGGACACAGCGATACCTAATATGTATACTTTTTTTTTTCCCTATTTTTTTTTTTTTAACTTTTTTGGGGGAAAATGACGTTTTTGTTTATTTTTACTTGAAACTAAATTTTTTGGGGGGAAAACTTTATTTTTTCAACTTTTTTTTCACTTTATTTTTTGTCCCACTTTGGGACTTGAACTTTTGGGGGTCTAATTCCCTTTACAATTCATTCCAATACCTCTGTATTGGAATGCATTGGCTGTGTGTATTACTCATACAGCTTCCGGCCTGTGAGATCCAGGGGGCTAGATCTCACAGGCTCGTCACCGGAAGGCAGCGCAATGCCTCAGGAAGGCATCGCGCTGCCTTCCATGCCATCGGGTCCCCCCTACAGCCCCATGGGGACCCGATGGCACCACCGCCGCCGCACCAGGTAAAAGCCACAAACCGCAGGTCTGAATTGACCTGCGGTTTGCGGCGATCACCGATGCGGGGGGGTCACAAGACCCCCACCCCGGCGTTGTGACAGGATGCCCGCTGAATGATTTCAGCGGACATCCTGTTCTGATTAACCGCCGCCGCCCTGCAATGTAGTTTTAAACTTAGGACGTACCGGTACGTCCTGGGTCCTTATTGACTCGGCAAACATGGCGTACCGGTACATCCTAAGTCCTTAAGGGGTTAAGTTCCATCTTGTCTTCTTCAAAATTGTTTAAAATGGTCTTGCCTTTCATTATTTATACAAAAAAAAAATCTTGTAGCATGGCAGGAAATTTGGGACACTCCTTTGAATTGCCACGCTACCACAAGATGCCACCACTGACTCATAGAGCAGCTGTTAAGGACAGGGAAAGTTCATCTCTTTCACGCCCCCCTGGGTCAATGTTTTGCAAGGCAGCAATGAGGCCAGGTTCTTGTTGATATCTCTACTTTTGTGTCGGTCCGGTTCCCATATCAGGAGCTTATCCGCCTCCTCCACTCCCTACTCAATGACATCTTCCTGTCCTCAACACAAACATGAAAGAGCATTTCTTTAACTCTATCTCTCTACAGTGTTGCCATGGTGTTTTAAAAATTATTAGCCCTGGTTAGAGAAGCCAAACAGCAGATCAGTTGCTAATCTTCATCACGCGGCAAATATATTCGCCAACCATAACTGTCAGTGACAATGGCAGAAGAATTGTGGCTGTGCTACATTTGTGGGAAATAACACATTTTCCATGCATGGGATACATAATAAATTTAGTGGTGCAATAATTTTTTTAAAAGGATTGTGGCTTGCAGAAGGTAATCCCACGTCCAGAAGAGTGTCTGCACATTTCATCCATTTTTATGTGGCTACGAAGGTCCCTGTGGACTTGCAGCGACAGTACTGTCTGCCTTTGCACTGCTTGACCTGCGCTATTCTAACTCACGGGAATTCCATCTTGCATACTGTATGCTAGAGCATCTGTACGAGCACCATAAAGTGGTTAATGATTTCATCATACATCCGACCACCACAGCATAGATCATGTGTTGTTTTGAGGTCACGCAGGACAGGAAAATAAGAATATACCTTCCAGGATGACTCTTCTCTCATTAGGGAACCAAATTCAACAGCTCACGATCCCTTTGTCACTGCACGGGAAAAGGGGCAATTCCCACAGCAAAATTCCATTAATTATCCCCAGCAGACGTACTTGCTTCAACCTTGTATTTTTATTCTAGAAAAAATGTCCATCAACAGGATGCGTTTCAGCTCATGTAGCCTTTCTCAACGGTACAGTTGAGAGGCTACATGAGCCGAAATGCGTCCTGTTGATGGACATTTTTTAAGGAATAAAAATACAAGGTTGAAGCAAGTATGTCTGCTGGGAATAATTAATTGGACTTCTCTCATTGAGACACGATAACCAGAATATCTCTTTATCATTAGGGAGATGAAAAAAATGGTCATGATTAGAGTTGAGCGGACACCTGGATGCTCGGGTTCGGCTGAACTTCACAAAAAAGTTCGAGTTCGGGACCCGAACTTGACCTGAACTTGAACCCGAACCCCATTGAAGTCAATGGGCACCCGAACTATGAAGCACTAAAATGGCTCTAAAGGTCATATAAAGGGCTAGAGGGCTGCAAATGGCAGCAAAATGTGGTTAAGAGCATGGCAAGTGCTCTGCAAACAAATGTGGATAGGGAAATTACTTAAAATAACATAAAATACATACAAATAAAAAAATAATAATCTTGATCTAGGAGGACGAGATCCATATGGAGTAGGAGGTTGAGGAGGGCAGTGGATATGGCGGTGTAGGTGGAAGCGGCGGTGGAGGAGGAGGTAGCTAACACTAATTTTTGGTTGTAATTTTTTTTCTTTTTTGGTTTAAATTAGGGTACACCCCAAAACATTGGGAAATATAACCTGTGATAACCCCCTCCAGCTGTGCTAAACAAACGTTCAGACAATACACTGGCTGCAGGGAAGGCCAGTACCTCAACGGCATAAAGGCCAAGCTCAGGCCATGTGCCTCATTTGGAGACCCAGAAGTTGAAGGGGGCAGACCCATCAGTCAGTATGTGTAGGTGTGTGCACACATACTGCTCCACCATGTTGCACGTCCCCGTGATGTCCATAGGATATCTGCTCTATCAACTTTTGATGTTCTTTTCTGCGCCTACCATGTTGATCACGGTTAGCAGCGAATCAGGGTTCCACAATGGAGAGGGAGCGTGAGAAAGGGATACCACATCCAAGGGAGGTCAAATTAAATGTGATTGAGCGGAAATGTGGGACAAATTATTGAAGCCGAAGCTTCCAAGTAAAGGAGGGGGTGCGTGGCAATTACCCACTCCCGACTCTGGAAGGTATTGACGATAAATAACAATACAGGACTCTTAAGATGGACTGTTATTGGAATGATTAATAAAAAATTATAGGGAATGTCACTGGGGTATTTTGGATTTGGAAACGTTAGACAGGAGAGCTTTGTTGACTCTAGATAACTTCTGCCTGATCGCATGTCCCCGTGACTTCCACGATCCATTTGGATATTTTCTCTATCAACTTTTGATGTTCTTTTCTGTGCCTACCATGTTGATCACGGTCAACAGCGAATCAGGGTTCCACGCCAGAGAGGGAGCGTGAGAATACCACATCCAAGGGAGATCAATGTATGAAATTAAATGTCATCGAGCGGAAATGTGGGACAAGTTGTTAAAGTTGAAACATCTAATGAAAGGAGGGGCGTGTGTCAATTAAAGACAAATTTTTGAAATTTAATTCCCTGTCATCTATGCAGAGCAGGTGTTTTTCATCGCCAAAAATGGGTTAATATCACCCACCAATGGAATAGAATATTTTTAAAAATTTCGGTCCCTGTCACCTATGGAGAGCAGGGTTTTATTCACATCAAAAAAATGGTAAAATGTCACCCAAGAATGTAACAGACAAATTAGTGAAATGTATTTCCTTGTTCACTAGAAATTTGGGAATTTCACCCGAAAATGTAACAGACAAGTTAGTGAAATGACATATAAAATAAAATACGTACAAATAAAAAAAAATAATCTTGATGTATGAGGTGAAGGTCCATATGGAGTAGGAGATTGAGGAGGTGGTGGGCGTAGTGGTGTAGGTGGAAGCGGCTGTGAAGGAGGATAAGGTAGCCAACACTTTTTTTATTTTTATTTTTTTATTTTATTTTTTATTAGGGTACACTCCAAAAGAGTGGGAAATATAAAAAATACAACAATGAGCAATTGCACTGTAGTATAACAATGGTTGGGTAAGGCCGATATACATGTCTATTGTGCACAAAGTACGGACAAGTCCTGTGGGATCCATGCCTGGTTCATTTTAATGAACGTGAGCTTGTCCAAGTTGGCTGTGGACAAGCGGCTGTGCTTGTCTGTGATAACGCCCCCTGCCGTGCTAAACACACGTTCAGACAATACACTGGCTCCAGGGCAGGATAGCACCTCCAAGGCGTAAAAGGCAAGCTCAGGCCATGTGCCCAATTTGGAGATCCAGAAATTGAAGGGGCAGACCCATCATTCAGTACGTGTAGGCGTGTGCACACCTACTGCTCCACCATGTTGCTGAAAGGCTGCCTCCTGCTAAGATGTTCCATATCAGCTGGTGGTGCTGGTTGTTGTGGCTTGCTGACAAAGCTTTTCCACATTTCGACCATGCTAACCCTGCCTTCTGAGGTGCTGGTGGTGCCCCAGCTGGTTGGCGACCTCCTCCTCCTCCTCTGCCTTTGCCTTGTGCTTCCACTGTGCCCCCCGCTGTCAGGTGGGAATGCCACCAGCAGCGCGTCCACCAGCGTGCGCTTGTACTCGTGCATCTTACGATCACGCTCCAGTGACGGAATTAAGGATGGTACGTAATCCTTGTAACGGGGATCCAGCAGTGTGGACACCCAGTAATCAGCACAAGTTAGAATGTGTGCCAGGCTGCCTAGAGGCAATGACCAGCTGTCCTCTGTGGGAGGTGTATCGTCTGTGTCATCTGTATCCCCCCAGCCAATCACTAGTGATGGCCATGAGCTAGTCTAGGTGCCTCCCTGCTGTGAACACTGTTCCTCCTCCTCATCCTCCACCTCCTCATCCTCCAGAACTGTGCCCTGGCTGGACAATTGTGTACCTGGCGTTTGTGGGTGCAGGAACCCACCCTCGGAGCCACTTGTGAATGACTGGCCTGAAACCCTTGTAAATTATCCCTCTTCCTCCTCCTCCTGTGCGACATCCTCTTCCATCATCGCCCGAAGCGTTTTTTCAAGGAGACATAGAAGTGGGATAGTAACGCTGAGAACAGCTTTATCGGCACTGGCCATGTTGGTGGAGTACTAAAAACAGAGCAACAAGGCACACAGGTCTTGCATGGAGGCCCACTCATTGGTGGTAAAGTGGTGCTGTTCCGCAGAGCGACTCAACCGTGCGTGCTGCAGCTGAAACTCTATCGCCTGCTGCTGCTCGCACAGTCTGTTTCGGCATCATCCGAGACGTGCTGCGGTGGTCCTCCTATGTACTCATCCCGAAACATAAGTGGTTGGGCATCAGTGCACTCAATTTCTTCCACTTCTTGGGCAGGGCTATGTGGATGGCCCTGGGAAATCCAGCTAGCAGAGTCATCAAAAATCAGAAGAGACTGCTGCATGACTTGGGGCTCAGACTGCTTGGCTGATTTTGCAAGGGGGTGAGGTGTAGGACTGATGGACATGGGCTGCAGGTGCCAACTCTGATATTTCAGCAGGAGACTGGGTGGCAGACAATGTAATGGAACTGGAGGCCCTGTCAGCCACTCAATCTACTATCGCCTGTACTTGTTCTGGCCTCACCATTCATAGAGCCGCATTAGGCCTGACCAAATAACGCTGAAGGTTTTGTCGCCTATTCACACCTGAGGAACGTATTTTACTTGTGCGTGTAGCTGGCACAGATCGACCATGTCCTCTCCCTGCAACAGGAGCTCCACCAGCAGCACCACGACCGGGGCCACGTCCCTTATTTGACACTCTCCTCATTCTCTGCAAATGTATTTTGCCCAAAATGGGTGTTTTTTTATAACAGAATATAACAGCAGTATCTAAAGCGTGTATTTCACACTGGCAGTTGCAGTAAAGGCCCCAGATGTAGGGTATTGCCAAAAATGGGTGTGTTTTTTTTTAAACACAGAATATCATTGCAGTATTTCAAGCTTGTATCTCACACTAACAAATGTAGCAAATGCCCCAGATGTAAGGTATTGCCAAAAATTGGTGTTTTTTTTTTTAAACACAGAATATCATTGCAGTATTTCAAGCTTGTATTTCACACTGACAGATGCAGCAAAGGCCGCAAATTTAGTATTTTGCCCAAAATGGGTGTTTTTTTAAACCAAGAATATTATTGCAGTATTTCAAACATGTATTTCACACTGACAAATGCTGAAAAGACCCCTGATGTAGGGTATTGCCAAAAATTGGTGTGTTTTTTTAAACCCAGAATATAATTGCAGTATTTCAAGCTTTTATTTGACTGTCACAAATGCACATATGCTGTGCTCATGCACTGAACTTGCATTAAATGGCCGCCAATGCCCACCTAACTAACAGACGGCTAAAAGTTATTTTTCTGTGTCACTGGGCTCAGGGCAGGGTAAAAATATTGTGCACTGCACCCACAAAACAAAAAACTAGGTAGATCGCTGAGTTAACAAGCACTTCTCATTAAAGATTCTTTCCTATTCTCTCCCTCACAGCAGCAGCATCCTCTCCCTACACTAATCAGAGCAGAGTGACATGGAGCGCTATGTGACTCCAGCTTATATAGAGGCTGGGTCACATGCTGCACTGGCCAATCACAGCCATGCTGTTAGTAGGCATGGCTGTGATGGCTTCTAAGGGCACACGAGTTAAACGCTTGCTGATTGGCTGCTCTGCAGCCTTTCAAAAAGCGCCATTATCTCGCCGAACACCGAACCCAAACTTTTACTGAAAAGTTCGGGTTCGAGTCAAGGGTCCAAAAATCCAAAAGTTCGGTACGAACCTGAACTTTACATTTCGTGTTTGCTCAAATCTAGTCATGATGAGTATTATATGTCAGGCAACACTGCTCTTGCTTGTGTTGAGTATTATATGTCAGGCAATACTTCTAGGAAGAATATAAGCCTTCTGGAAGAAAGCTATCTTGCATGTCTTGTTGAGCAAAGTGTAATCCAGGGTATGAGATTCTAGTTCTGTTTTGCTTTTAGATGGAGAATTGGCTTGCCTGTCTCACTTTCAGTAGAATATTACCTTTTTTGTTTTTCATTTTGTGTCATAGGTTTTCCATGCATGATAGAAAGCTATAAAATCTTGAAAGAGTGTATTTATTATTTTATTTCATTTTGTCATGTAGAAAGGGAATCTACTAAAGTGTTTTGTATGTCAGTAATGGCCTGTTACTTTGTCCTCATCGAGGTAGCACAGCATCTGTGGAAGTCCGATCACAGAGACGTAAATTTATGAATGGTACATGTGCTGAAGGATTCAAAAATAACATTGGCAAGAATTTATTAAGACTGGGGTTCACATACCGCAAGTCTTGACACCCTTGCACTAGAATAAGATGCACCTAATTTATTAAAAGGCAAATGCTTTAGTCGCATCTCTGGCACTCATTGCGCCAATGAGCAGTTCAAATGCTGTTTTTATGTAGTTGCTTGTCATAAAATAGATTTTCTAACATTCAGTACTTGTGTTTTTTTTCAGGAATGCATTAAAGATCGCACCTTTTTATGGATTGGCATGCGCTATAGCAGAAAGTTTGCAATTCCTTATATGTGCACCGGTGTTTAGCCTCGGAGGATGGCTTGTTGCACACTGCTATATATATATTGAAAATGTTTTCCTGTAAGTATTTGAATTTCTTTTTTGGATGTCACATATTAAACAAATATGTTTTAATAATATTTACGACTCATAATACGGTCCCTTTCATGCATCCTCCAGCCCAATAACACCCTACAACTGACCAAAATGTTGTTAAAGTATCGCATCTTCCATTTTATCACTTTCCTTTAATTATTACTAATTTAGAAAGCATTATCATATTCATTAAAAGTATCCTCTTGAAAGTATTGCAAAACTTGTTTAGCACATGTCTTACCGTGTTTCTCAAACTGTGAGGCATGGCTCAATATCAGGTGAGGAGCTGGTCCTAGTCCTAATTTCTGAATAATCCATCCAGCGGCACAGAAGCAGGCAAAGCAGCTATCAATGTGAGCAAGTTCTGGGGCCTACACCTCTCATCCCACTTCTAGAGTGAGTGTGGGGTTGGTGCTGTGTGCCTACATTTCACTTCCATAGCCTCCTCCGCCGTCTCATTTTTGGACAGATGGAGGAGAAGGACGAGGAGGACAGAATGTGGCAAGTGACACTCCACAACGGAGGGACAGCCTGCCTCAGCGGAAGGGCATGCAACAGAAGACAGTCCAAGCTGCTGTCCACCAATATTGGCAAAATCTTTTTATTATGCAGTACTTCACAAAACCTTTAGGAAGGTGTTGAAAAATGCTGCAAAGCATTCTTAAAAATATTGACACGTTAATAGTTTATTTTTATCAATTAACAAAATTCAAAGTGAATGAGCACTGTGTACAAGAGTACCTAGAAGAATTGATGGTGTTTTGAAGGCAAACGGCCACACCAAATATTGATTTGATTTAGATTTCTCTTTTGTTCATTCACTTTGGATTTTGTAAATGATAAAAAGAAACTATTAAAACTTCTATTTTTGAAAGCATCCTTACCTTGCAGTATTTTCCACACCTACCTAAAACCATTTTTTTGTGCTGCACTTGGTATTTGGTTACTGCTAGTTTTTTTGCACTGCATTGTGGCAGGTGGTGCTGCTGGGGAGGTATTTTGTGCTGCACTGTGGTATTTATTGCTAAATAAATCAACTTGCTGAAAAGAAATACCATTATTTTTACTGTTGGTGAAGTGCATCATCCTCAACTTTCACTTGGACAAATTTAAGGAATAAGACACCTGACATTGTGTCTTCCAAGGCACAGAAAAGACCAACACAAAGTATCACATTATGAGCAAAAGAGCCAAAAAACATGTAGTTATGTGGATTTATGTGGAAGATTAATCGAGAATGAATGTTCCTGCGAATGCTCATTCCCGACAATCTGCCCATTTAAAGCTGCAGCTGGTCACCCTATGAACGGGTGAAATGCTCATTCATCGGGTGAAACTGACATTAGTGCAGGCAAGTAAATTATCGTTTCTGGGCAAAAGATCCTGCTGTCTAAACAGCACTTTGCTGCCCATAAAAATATAGCTGTATGAGAACGAGTGATCATAGTAGTGATCGCTCCTTCTCATACTGTGGAGGTCATCTCTGCATGTAAATGCACCGCTAACCCTACACTTAACAAGCAGCCGTTATAGGGAAGGAACACTTCCTTTCTGATAATCAACTGCTCCTTGGCATATGTAAATACACCATTAGTCTTCCCGGATGCCAAGAAAGCGGATAATGTTATGGTGAGACCTGTCCTCCAAATCAATTACTGCACTCTCATTCTCCTCATCATTTGTATTATCCACTAATTCACTGTTAGCATTAGCAAATTCTTCTCCAAGTACACGCACCAGTATCTTTATATCCTTTTGCAGTGGTATAAGGAGTGAATATCTGCTTATAATGATAACTGCAGGTTTCCTAGTAAAGCTCTCAGAGTAGCCTCAGTAATAGGTTTATCCGGCGAATTAGAAGGGATAGCGTGATTTGCATGAGATAGCAAAAAAACAGAATCATGCTGTTGCATAGCTTGCTCATGGACAAAGGACTGACCATTTGTGCCTACCATATGGTAGCTCCCACAAATTTCTCTCCATCCATTTCCCAAACATGGGGCAGGTAACATGCATGAACCTTTACCCTGTCATGTCAGTGTGTATTCACCGAGCATGTAGAGTTAAGGGTGTATTGACAGCCAGATTTTCTGGCAGATAATCACTAACAATCGTTCCTATGAACACTCGTTAGCAGTCACCTGGCAGTCTAAGGCTACTTTCACACTAGCATTTCTGATGGATCCGGCAGGGTCCAGAAAAAATGCTTCCGTTACTGATAGTACAACCATCTGCATCTGTTATGGATGTATCTGGTTGTATTATCTTTAACATATCTTTAACATAGCCAAGACGATCCGTCATTAACTCCATTGAAAGACAATAGGGGACGGATCCGTTTTCTATTGTGGCAGAGAAAACAAATCCATACCCATTGACTTGAATTGGGGGTAATGCCGGATCCGTCTTGCTCCGCATCCCAGGACGGAAAGCAAAATACAACATGTTGCGGTTTGCTCTCCGGTATGGGAATGCAACTAAATGGAACGGAATGCATTTTGGTTATGTTCAGTTAAGTTTTGTCCCCATTGACAATGAATGCGGACAAAACTGAAGCGTTTTTTTCCGGTATTGAGCCCCTATGACGGAACTCGATATCGGAAAACTTAAATGCTAGTGTGAAATACTGCCTCTAATTGCCTGATGAACAAGCATATGCTCGTTCATCGGACAATTGTTATTTTTAAGCATGCGTAAAAATCACAATGGTCTCGCTTGCAGATCACGCTAATAGCGATCTGCTGCCGGAACACCACTGTCCTGCATGGGGACGAGCGATGGCATATCGATCACTTCTCCCCATGCCACGGAGGACATTGCTGCATGTAAAAGCAGCTGTGTCCTCCAATAGCTATCTGGTGATTGCTGGAGGGAACACTTCCCTCCTCACAATCGTCCGCGGCATTGGGGTGTCTAATACACCCTTAAGTTACAGTGTTTGAATGCTGTGTATCAGCAGGGTTAATAAGTGAGGTGGAACCAAAGGTCAGGAGACAGTTGGGGAAGGTTTTTAAGCCTAGACAGGAAAAGGCCTGACAGTGTGTTAGGCAGAGAGTCCTGTGAGCATGTGAGTCCTGGACATCAATAAGCACAATGTCATCATTGCACCAGTCAGAGGGATAGCAAAAAGCTCATGGGCCCTGGTGCAAGAGTTCAGCTTGGGCTCCCGTCCCTCAGTGCTTGTTGGCAAGGGGCAGGGGAGCACATATCCTTCCTGCTGCCTGAGGCAAACATTGAAAGGGCACCCCTCATGCCAAATTCTTAACCTAACCCCTTCCCTCCAACCAGAGGTGTAAATTGACCAGGATGCACTTTCTATAATGCCAGTGTCTTATGTGGCACAAGGGTCTTTGGCCCCCCTCAGGCTCCTGGCCCCGGTAGCTACTGCTACCTCTGCACCCCCTATAGCTACGCCCCTGGCGCCAGTGGAACTGATGACTGATGTTTTCTCAGTGGGAGAAGTTCAGATACTACAAGAAACTAGTTGGCATATTAAATGAGCTGATGTAAATAAAGGGGTACCAAGGAACCTTTTTGTTCAGTCAAAGTGAGACATTTCTTGGCAGGTTTGTGTAATGTGAAGTGATACCAGCTGACATAGGACTACTGTGCTCACATGCCAATATGGGAAGGCTGGTGGCAGCTGTTATAAGAAGCTTTAGATGACATTATATGCTACTATGTTTCATTATTTTATACGTTTCCTGTTTTATACTTATTCTTTTATGTAAAGTTGTAAATTATTTAATGATCATTTAACTATTTATAGGGAGTCTTTCACCAATCCTGACCATTAGAGAACACTAACACCATTATCAGCATTATGGTCCCCATATTGGAATGCTACTTACTGTTTAGCTGCCCGTCGCTTATTTTCTTCAAAAAACACTTTTATTCAATATGCAAATTAGGTCTGAAGGTGTCCAGGGGCAGTTTTCAAGCAGCCAGTGCCCACACCCCTCGTCGCTATTCGTATGAAACCCCTCCCCTTTTACCTCTCTGGGCCTCCCTAGGTTCTTCAGAAATCCAGCACCAGTGCCGTTCACAAGATTTGTCGCGCCTGCGCACTTCATTACCCATTTCGGCACAGGCGCATTAAACACTCTTGTGCCTCTGCCCATTATAGGGAATGAAGTGCGCAGGGGCGGCAAATCTTGGGAACGGCACTGGCGCTGGATTTCTGAAGAACCTAGAGCGGGTCAAATAGATAAAAGGGGAGGGGTTTCATATGAATAGCGACGAGGGGCCTGGGCACCGGCCGCTTGAACTCCGCCCCTGGGCACCTTCAGACCTAATTTGCATATTGAATAAAAGTGCTTTTTGAAGAAAATAAGCGACTAACAGCTAAACAGCAAGTAGCATTCCAATATGGGGACTATAATGCTGATAATGGTGTTAGTATTCTATAATTGGTCAGTATAGGTGAAAGACTCCCTTTAAATTATTAATTAAATTATTTCTGATGTGTCTTCTTTTAGAACATTTTTCATGATTACATTTACTGCTCGTAAAGTGGCGCATCCAGATTCCTTCACATTAAATTTAGGAGCTGCAAAATTTTCAGCTGAACGCATTTTTAAACTGGTGGATAGAATTCCAGCTATTGACATCTACAGTGAAGAAGGACAAACTTTGGTAAATGTATATTTCTCCTTTTTTACACAGTGTTTAGTACATTTGTTAGAGAGACTGAAGTGGGTGGAAAAATGCTCTGTAATGCGTGATATTAATGCGCTAAAATTCCAATAATGGACGACAAAGGTATTGGATTATCGACTACTAATGGCATTTGAGAGTTTGGCCTAGAGATGAGCGAATAAAAAAAAAATTTGATTCGGCCAGTTTGAGACTAATTTGGTTTGAGACTAATTTGTTCATTGCGAATCACGTTAAAAACGACTATTTACTGGCTGCAGAGAGCCTTTATAGTGGTGTAGAACACTGCATTGCAGTAACAGTAGGGAGTCTACTGTCATAGTGAAACAATACTGTGAGTCAGTATGACACGCAGATGACAGGCTTTGCTCTTATAATCACTGCACACTTCACTTATTTAGGCAGTTACGGAGCCAAAACTGACCAAATAACTCAAGTGTGAGCTCAGACTTAAAGATCAATGTTAGCATCAAGAAGAAGCGCACTCCTTTTACACTGTCATCAGCTGATTCCACATAGATGCCTACACAACCAGTTCTATTAAACGCTTATACAAGTAGAGCCCCCCCCGACAGAGTGGAGTGGGTGTCAGCAGTAAATTTGTATTGACATCACTGATTATTTTGCCCTTCCTCTGATCCGTCAGAACAATAACCCCCAAAAACGGACCCTGTCTGTGGAGCATCAGCCTTCACTCAGTCAGCATTTGGTCAGTAATCCATCAGTATGGCCAAAGCCAAAGAAAACAGGAGTGGATCCAAAACAGAGATGACACGTGAATGGAATATTTGCATGTCTTCTGTGTTTTGTACTCACTCCTGCTTTAGGCTACCAAATCATAAGCCAATTCGGATGCAAAATAGGCACCATGTCATGCAGGCCTTACAGCTGTTACATAGACAGGATCCGTTGTGCGTCTCATTTTTCATTCCTTCTGACAGATCAGAAGAATGGTCAAATACTGTAAATTATTATGTCAGCCAGGCCGAAAGGCAAAATAGTGGCCCAGTCAGGAAGTGGGGAAGGTGGGAACAGCATGAGAAGTCCACAGAGTGGCCCTATGACATAGTGGTGAGGTGGAAGCAGAATGAGGAGACCACAGAGTGGCACAATGACAGTTTGGGCCCCCCTGGTCAGACGTGCGAGAGGATGGACGATGGCGCAGATAGGCAGCCACACACTGACTACATAGGAAGTCTCTAAAAAATCCCCCCTATTTGGACCGGTAGCGAAGGCCCAACAAGGTGGAAAGCCAAAAGTCATCCTTCTGCCGAATGGTGACAATTAGAGATGGACTTCGCATGGCGGTTGTTTCGCGGCGAACTTTGCTCGTTCACGGTTTGCCAAACGCGCAAACATATGGTGATGTCCGCCAGCACCATATTCTTTTACATTGTAAAGAACTTTGACCCATGACACATCAATCACGAGGTACAGGACCGCCAATTGAGACGTTTCAGCACATGGACATACCCCCTACCTAATAAACCCGATCAGGCCCCCATTTTATATCCAGTCTTTTGCTAGTGTAGGGAGAGGTTGCTGTGTGGAGCAGGGACAGACTGTTAGGGACACCAAACGCTAGTTAATAGGGCCACAAAAGTCCTTTTAAGGACTGGTATAGGTGTGCTATCGATAGGTGTGACTTAATGAGGGGTGTAATATACTTATAATATGCTTTGTAACATAGAAAGTATATTATAGTGCATTTGTATTGTGCAGCAGTTGTTTACGGTTTTGCTGCATTACTGCAGCTGCACATAGTGACAATCGCTATTGGAACAAATAGATTCTCCTGGTGTGATATATCAGTTGCCCCCCAAAAAAACTAATTGAAGCAGGGGTGTGATATACCAATAATATACTTTCTATATAGTGCATTTGGGTAGTGCAGCATTTGTTTGCCGTTTTGCTGCGTTACCGCAGCTACAGAGAGTGACAAACGCTATTAGAACAAATAATTTCTATTGGTGTGATATACCAGTTGCCCCCCAAAAAACTGATTGAGGCAAGGGTATTATATACCTTCTTCCACAAATACTGCTCTTCTATAGTGACTTTTGTCACAGGATCATTTTGAAAATGACAAGAAGAAGAAGAGGCAGGCCATTCCGCAGGAATGGTAGGGGTCGGGCAGGTGCACCAGGCTGGAGACTAAGTGGGAAGTTGCAGAAGGTACGTTCAATTACATCAGAAGGACGGACCAGACTTGGTTGAGTGGCTTACTCAGCCTTCCGCTTCTGCACCCTCCTCATCCTCTCTATCTGCACCCTCTTCACTCTCTGCTGTGTGCACCCCCAAAGACACCACCACCACCACCATATCCCCTCCACTCGGGTCAGAGGGATTATTTTCCCATCCATTCCAAGACCTTACTGATGCGCAGCCATTCTTGGCATCGGATCAGGGAGAGGAGGTATAAGCGTTCGCCACCCAGCAGTCTGACGACAGTATCCAGATCAGCCCAAGGAGGGTGGTCCCCGCTGTTGCTGCCTACTCTGAGATCTCTAATGTCAGTGGTGGTGAAGGCGCCGATCATGACGTGTCTATGGACGTCACATGGGTGCCCACAAGAGAGGAAGAGGAGGGAAGTTCAGAGGGAGAGACGGAGCAGCAGATAGCTACATATATGGCCACGTTCAGCGGCAAGTGAATGTATCTCTGGCACACAGTGTCGGTGCCAAGATATATCTGACCACAGACACGTGGTATAGCAAACACAGGCAGGGAAGGTACATAACTTTTACTGCCCACTGGTGGAACATTCTGATGGCCATCAAGCATGCGTCCTCCTCGACTGACTCCTCCTTTTCCACTGCTACTGCCTCTTCCGCTGCGCCACCCAGAACCTATTCTACGTGCCACGTGAGACGGCATACTGTGATGCTGCTGTTGTGCCTGGAAGCCAAAAGCCCCACCTCAGCACTGTGGTCACAGGCCGATCAGTGGCTAACCCTGCTCAATTTGACAGTTGGTAAAGTGGTGTGCGACAACAGTGCCAATCT
This sequence comes from Bufo bufo, assembly GCF_905171765.1. Lineage (NCBI taxonomy): Eukaryota > Metazoa > Chordata > Amphibia > Anura > Bufonidae > Bufo > Bufo bufo. Next base: position 461,165,388 of record NC_053393.1, read on the forward strand.
GCTGAGCACGCTGAAACAAAATGACACACGTACCGTGCATGGCACACGTCCTGAACTTAGTCGTGCAGCGATTTGTTGCCCAATACTCCGGGGTCCAGGACGTCTTGCGGCAGGCCAGAAAAATCTCTGGCCATTTTAGATGATCTTACACCACCTGCCCGTAAGACGTCTGATTTGTGACTGCCCGTCGCGATGGAACTCCACCTTGTATACGCTTGTTAGGCTGCTCCAGCAGAAACGCGCAGTTAACGACAACCTACACGAACTCTGCGGCAGGACAGGTTCTGGGGAGCTTTTTTTTTTCACCCCGCCAGTGGCTGCTCATGTGCAACGCATGCAGACTTCTGCGGCCATTTGCTGAGATCACCAAACTGGTCAGTCGCAGCCAGGGCGCCATCATTGACATCGTACCTTACGCCTTCTTTCTGGAGAGTGCATTGTGCCATGTCATTAATCAAGCAATCGAGGAACAGGAGCAGGAAGATGAGGAAGTCGCAATGCTGAATGAATTTCCAGGGGGCTACTCCATCAGAGACAAGTCAACAGGAGTCTGAAGAGGAGTCAGAGGAGGATGGTGCCGCGGAGGAGGAGGAGCAAGAAGAGCATGCTTTAACCTTTTATGGGATCCCTGGTGTTGTCCGTGGCTGGGGGGAGGAGACCGAGGATGACATTATCCTGGACGATGAGCAGGAGCCAGGCCACTCCACTGCTTCCAGTTTAGTGCAAATGGGGGCCTTCATGCTCCAGTGTTTGAAGAGGGACCCCCCCATATAAAAAGCATAAAGGGCAAGGACCAGTATTGGGTGGCAACGTACTTAGACCTCCGGTACAAAAATGAAATGGCTGACATGTTACCAGTTACCTGTCAGAATGCAGCACTTCCAGGCCTTGCTTCGAGAAATGCTGCATTCTGCTTTTGCGGGCACTGGCAGAGGATTTTCCACACAGAAAAACTGTTGTGGGTACCAATCCAACAGCGCATGCAAGAAGAGGGCGGTTTGAAAGATGTGTTGGTCACTTCGGATATAAAACTATTCGTCATGGATCTCGGAGGAATTCAACACATGTGACGAGGTGACCACATGTAATTGAATTTCCTCATGACAGCCCACAAATATCTGCCACAACCCAGAACAAATAATGGTTTGTGTCTTAGGTAAATACAGCTTTCTGTCCGTTAAATGCCTAATGTTTTGGGCCTCGGAAGAATTCAACAGCTGTGATGACCAAGTGTTTCAATTATTATCATTAGGGTTTTTTTTCAAGAGGGGGGATTTCGTTTCCCATGTTTTTAATTCAATTTTATATTTTTAGTTCTTCTAAACATATGCATTTGACCTGTATTTGTACTGGCCTTCAGTAAAAATGATATCCATTGACCGTCTAATAGACTTCCAGCCACATAATCACTTGATCTTTTCTGTACGGTGAATGCATAATTTTTAGGGCCTATAATACACTGGCCTGCTGTAAAATTGACATCCAATGATCGTGTAATCTACCTCCTGCCTCATACTTGTTGTTTTCTGTACGGTGAATAAATAATTGTTGGAGCCTCGGAGGAATTCAACACCAGTGACGACCACGTGTTATCGAATTTCAACTATTATCATTAGTTTTTTTTTTAAAGAGGGGGGATTTTGTTAGCCATGCTTTTAATCCAATTTTATATTTTTAGTTCTTTTAAGCATATGTATTTGACCTGTATTTGTACTGGCCTGCAGTAAAATTGATATCTATTGATCGTGTAATATACCTCCGGTCACATAATCATTTGATCTTTTCTGTTCGGTGAATGCCTAATGTTTGGGGTCTGCAGTCCAGTGACCTACAGTAAAATTTTTATCCATTGACCGCATAATGTACCTCGAGCCACATAATCAGAATCACTTTTATATCAGGTGAATGCCTAATTTTTAAGGCCCATACTCCCGTGGCCTAAAATAAAAAAAATCTAGTCTCCGACTGTCACGGCCTCTGTGTTGTACTCTGTGACACCTTTGCTGTACATGCCGGTTGCTAGGGGCAACACATGGTTGTCTGCATGTGTGTCCTTTGCTCCCCTTCTCCTGGTTCCTCTTCTGTCTGATGCTGGAAGGGATAACTTCATGGCTGGGTGTGGTCACTTGGATTTTATTACCTGTGGCTCCCTGGCTGGAGTCAGTTGTACTCCAGCCGTCGTTGGTGCTGGAGCTCTGCTTCAGTCCAGGGTGTTCTGTCTGCCAAGTCCTTGAGGGCCACCTAGTGGGACATTAATGTCTCCTGCAATGTCTCTCCGTTGTCATCCCTCTGCCCTCCCTTCACTACCTTCGCATATGTTTGGTGATGTTTATGTATGGGTGGTTGTTGTCTTGTCTAGTGGGTGTTACATGTCTGGTCCCTTGGTGTTTGTAGTCCAGCATGTTTGCTAGACTTGTTCCTGGGTTCTGAACCTCCGGAAGGGGGCTGGTTTCCCAGAGGGGTGAACCATAAGCCTGTATACAGCGCTGCCTGGGGCTGCCGTGCACCTTGTGGCATGGGGTCCAGGCAGTATCTGGTGTGCTGGATACCTGTGTGTGGGTGTTGTTGGCACGGTGTCCTGTTTAGTGTGTGGGCTCCTGTACTTATGCATGGGTTCCAGTTATGGTGGCTGCGGCAGGTAAGTGTGTTGCTATGTACTTACCTGCCGATTTTGTTACTGTATACAGTCTCCTACTTTTTGATATTAGGCCAACAAGACTCCTGTTCTTCAGTGTCTTGGAAGAAAAGGTTGTCTCTCCCCTGCTCCTATGAAAGGGATTTTTAGGGCCAAAGGTATCCTGGGTATGGGCCGTCCTACCATGCTGGTCCGCTCATACGTTGAGTTAGGGTGAGGATTAGGGACGCTTTAGGAGGTGACCTGATCCCGGTGTCCTGGCCTAGCTTCTTCCCCTTTATTCCTGACATTGTACGGTGGGGGGTTTCCCCCACTCCCCACCGTGACACCGACAGGGCACATTTCAGAGAATATCCCTTCAAGATGCATAAAAATGTCCCCTGATTAAGACGAACTTTTTTTTTGTTGGAATTTTTGTCATTGAACCCCCTCTAGTATGTCACTGTCCATGTTGTGGGACAATTTGTGCACTTCTACTAAGTATTTGGTGGCTGCAAATATGACTTGAAGGTTTTTCAGGTTCGCCTGCCATTAAAGTGAATAGGGCCCGCCGTGAACTTGCGGTTTGCGAACATTTGATCGCGATCACATTCGCAAACCGCCCTGGCCAATGTTCGTCCATCACTAGTGACAATTCGGCTGTCACTACGCAAGCAAGTGAGCATGCATCGGGCCATTTGTGCAAGAGACTCGGATGGACTCCCTGCCTCCATCTCCACTGCATACTGTAATGGTGTGTCTGGGTCCTCTGCCTCGTCTTTCTCCTCGCCCTGTAGCTCCTCTGGCTACTCCTGCTCCTCCTCTCCTGTCACCTGTGTAGAAAAACCACCTATTTCACTACACATTGCTTGTGCTCCAATGTCTTCCTCCTCCAGTTCAGCCCCCACAGGGCTCATGTAGCCGTAAGATCTAGGCTCCACGTCTTCATTCCCAGGACCCACTAGATTTAGCAGCATCTCTTCCAGGACATGAAGCAGTGGAATGACGTTGTTCATCCCGTAGTCCTGGCGACTAACAAATAAAGTAGCCTTTTTAAAGGGTATGAGCAAATAGCAGGTGTCACGAATGAGCTGCCACTGTCTGACATCGAAATTACACAGGGGAGTACTCCTGTCAGCTTGGATCATTAAGAAATTGTTTATGGCCTTTCTCTGTTCGCATAGTCGGTCCAACATATGGAGAGTGGAATTCCAACGGGTGGAAATGTCGTTCTGCCGATGTAGCTCAAGGAGGGTGTGCTTTGCAGTGTTCGAGTGGCTGAAGTGCATGCAAAGTTTCCTGGCCATTTTTAGGATGTCTTGAAGATGGGTGGAAAACTTCAGAAACCACTTGACAAGTTCAACCAGATTGAACACGTGTGCCATGCAGGGCGCGTGACTCTCCCCTCCTTGACGCAGCACCGACATCATGTTCTTCCCGTTGAAGGACATGCATTGTCCCTGACTCTAGTTACAGCTCCACACGTCGGCGCTGCCGCGCACTTAGGCAGACACAGATAGGCTAAAGGACTGGCCCACCTTTTGTTCTAAATAGTGATAGACTAACATTGGCCGGGACGGTTCGCGAACGCAAATGTTTGTTTGCGCTCAAATGTTCGCGAACCGTGTGTTCACAGCGGGCCCCATAGACTTGAATGGCAGGCGAACCTGAAAAACCTTCAGGTCATATTTGCCACCAAAGAAGTGCACAAATAGTCCCACAACATGGACAGTGACATACCAGATGTATTATTCAAATTTGCGATCTACATTCATAATTTTTTTCAATGCAAAATATCGGCAATGTAAGTTTCTCGTATGCCTATGCGCAAAATAGGCGCGGCCTACTACAGCAACTGGTTTCCACCAGACCGAAGTTGGATGCGATCAGAAAAGATGGTTGGCAACAATTTTTGCGACGTTGAGGAAGAACTTCTCACTGTAAGTAATTTGACATTAAAGCAGTGCATTTGATTACATTTCACATGCATGTTAGAACAATCGTTGTATATGCAGACAGAGTGTTTAAAAAAAAAAGCGCCATTGCAAAAATCCCTAATGATGCGATTTTATTTTATTTATTTTTCGCGGTACACACAACTTCACATTTTATAAGGTCTCATGAGATATTAGTGATTGGTGCACTAAGTATTGTTGTGAGAACTTGCCACTCCAGTACAGGCCCCAAAAATTAGCCAATAGGCATTCACCTGACAGCAAACAACTTTGTAGGATTCTGTGGCTGGAGGGACATTAGGCAGTCACAGGATAAAAATGTAAATCTCAACCAGTACAGGCCCCAAAAAATAGCCAATAGGCATTCACCTGACCGCAAACAACTTTGTAGGATTCTGTGGCTGGAGGGACATTAGGCAGTCACAGGATAAATATGTAACTGTCGGCCAGTACAGGCCACACAAATTAGGCATTCAACGGACATAAAAGGCCTCTTATGCCGCTGTATTTACCTAAAACAGGGACCAGGATTTGTTGTGGGTGGTAGCGGATATTTGTGGGCTGTCATGAGGAAATTCAATCAAACGTGGTCGACTCGTCACATGTGTTGAATTCCTCCGAGATCCATGCCTCATTCATTTTTAGAAATGTGAGGTAGTCCTCACTGTCATGTTGTGCCAGCTCTGGCCACAGGTCAAGCCTGCACACCTAGTAGATAAGGGGTTTATCGCTTCTCAGAGCATGCACATCGGCTGTTAACCCGATGTAATCGGACACCTTGCGGTCTAGGCGTTCCCTGAGGCTGGATACGGAGGACGGCTGTCAATGGGTTGGCTGCAAGGATGATCTCATATCCGAAGTGACCAACACATCTTCAAACGCCCTCTTCTTGCATGCGCTGTTGGATTGGTACCCGCAACTGTTTCTCGCAAAAGCAGAATGCAGCATTTCTCTAAGCAAGGCCTGGAAGTGCTGCATTCTGACAGCCCTCTGTGATTATGGTATCATGTCCACCATTTTGTGTTTGTACCGGGGGTCTAAGTACGTTGCCACCCAGTACTGGTCCTTGCCCTTTATGCTTTTTATACAGGGGTCCCTCTTTGCACTAAACTGGAAGCGGTGGAGTGGCCTGGCTCCTGCTCATCATTCAGGATAATGTAATTCTCGTTCTCCTCCCCCCAGCCACTGACAACACCAGGGATCCCAGAAAAGTTTAAAGCATGCTCTTCTTGCTCCTCCTCCGCCCCGGCACCATCCTCCTCTGACTCCTCTTCAGACTCCTGTTGTTGACTTGTCTAAGAGTAGCCTCCCCGGAAATTCATCCTGCTCCTTGACGGCTTGATCAATGACACGGCACAATGCACGCAACAGAAAGAAGGCATAGGGTGTACGATGTCACTGATGGCGACCCGGCTGCGACTGACCAGTTGGGTGATCTCATCAAATGGCTGCAGAAGTCTGCATGTGTCGCGCATGAGCAGCCACTGGCCGTTGAAAAAAAAAAATCTCCCCAGAACCTGTCCTGCCGCAGAGTTCATACAGGTAGTCTTTAATTGCACGTTTATGCTGGAGCAGCCTATCATTTATATACAAGGTGGAGTTCCATCGCGTAGGGCAGTCACAAATCAGACGTCTGACGGGCAGGTAGTGTCGCCGCTGAATGTCAGCAAGGCGAGCCATGGCCGTGTAAGATCTAAAATGGCCAAATATTTTCCTGGCCTGCCGCAAGCTGTCCTGGGCCACGGGTTATTTGGCAAATAATCGCTGCACAACTAAGTTCAGGACGTGTGCCATGCACGGCATGTGTGTCATTTTGCCCTGTTTCAGCACGCTCAGCAGACTGGCACCGTTGTCGCACTTTACCAACTGTCAAATTGAGCGGAGTTAGCAACTGATCGGCCTGTGACCGGTGTGGCTCTTGGCTTCCAGGCACAACAGCATGGCAACGTCTTACCTGGCACGTCGAATAGGTTCTAGGGAGCTTGGAAGGGTGAAGCGGAAGAGGCAGTAGCAGTGGAAAAGAGGGAGTCAGCCGAGAAGGAGACGGAGGATGGAGTAGGAGGAGGAGAAGAAGAGGCAGGCCTGCATGCAATTCGTGGCTGTAACACCAAATCTACACGGGTGCCATGGGTTGCATGCTTGATGGCCGTCAGAAGGTTTACCCAGTGGGCAGTAAAAGTTAGGTACCTTTCCTTTAGTTGTCTGATGTCACTTGAGATGAAGTGGATGACCGAAAATTTAAGAACCATTTAAGATCCGCTGGGTTGCTGGTCAAGACACGACCAGTAGATGACACCGGGAGCTCAGGCCTCTCACTGTGACTCCTGCTGCCACGCCCACTTACTCTGCTGTGACCTGTGCCTGCGCCAGAAATATTTAGGTCTCTACCACTCCCCTGTGCAGGGCCTGGCACTTCTCTTTCTGACATACTGTTAGATTAAATAAATAAATAGGAAAATAAAACATCCCAAAAAAAGTCTGTCATTTTCTCACTTCACCACACAACGGCTAATAAGCCCTTGTGTTTTTCCACTAATACATACCACATAAGTCTTTAGAACCTATAACTGCACCGCTGAACTGGAAATATATATATTTTTGCCACTAAGGCCTCTTTCACACTTGCGTTGTCCGGATCCGGCGTGTACTCCACTTGCCGGAATTACACACCGGATCCGGAAAAACGCAAGTGTACTGAAAGCATTTGAAGACGGATCAGTCTTTAAATTGCGTTCAGTGTTACTATGGCAGCCAGGACGCTATTAAAGTCCTGGTTGCCATAGTAGGAGCGGGGAGCGGGGGAGCGGTATACTTACAGTCCGTGCGGCTCCCGGGGCGCTCCAGAATGACGTCAGAGCGCCCCATGCACATGGATGACGTGATCCATGCGATCACGTGATCCATGCGCTTGGGGCGCCCTGACGTCACTCTGAAGCGCCCCGGGAGCCGCACGGACGGTAAGTATGCTGCTCCCCCGCTCCCCACTACACTTTACCATGGCTGCCAGGACTTTAGCGTCCCGGCAGCCATGGTAACCATTCAGAAAAAGCTAAATGTCGGGTCCGGCAATGCGCCGAAACGACGTTTAGCTTAAGGCCGGATCCGGATCAATGCCTTTCAATGGGCATTAATTCCGGATCCGGCCTTGCGGCAAGTCTTCAGGATTTTTGGCCGGAGCATGCTGCGCTATTTTCTCCGGCCGAAAAACGTTCCGTTCCGGAACTGAAGACATCCTGATGCATCCTGAACGGATTTCACTCCATTCAGAATGCATTGGGATAATCCTGATCAGGATTCTTCCGGCATAGAGCCCCGACGACGGAACTCTATGCTGGAAGAAAAGAACGCAAGTGTGAAAGAGCCCTAATACACGCCAAAAAGGGTTGTAATTTTCTCACTTCACCACACAACGGCAAATATATTTTCTGTGCCACAAATACACGCAAAAAGGGGCTTTAGAACATATAACTGCACCGATAAATGGCAAATAATATAAATTTTTTTGCCACTAATACACACCAAAAAGGGCTTTAGAACATATAACTGTAACTTCACCGCTGAACGGAAAATATATATTTTTTTGCCACTAATGGATGCCAAAAAGTGCTTTAGAACATATAACTGCACTGCTGAATGGCAAATATATATTTTTTGCCACTAATACTCGCCAAAAAGGGCTGTAATTTTTTCACTTCACCAAACAACGGCAAATATTTTTGGGTGTGCCACTGATACACGCCAAAAAGGGCTTTAGAACATATACTGTAACTGCACAGCTTAACGGCAAATAATATATATTTTTGTGGCACTAATACATGCCAAAAAGGCTGTAATTTTTTCACTTCACCACACAACAACTAATAAGCCTTATATTTTCCCACTAATACAAGCCCAAAAATTATTTAGAACATATAACTACACCGCAAGACACTCAACAGCCATTTAGGAAAAAATGTGATTCGTTACCACGAAGCATGAGGAAATTCGGATTCAGTGCGAATCAAATTTTTCCTGAAATTCAGATAGATTTCCACTTCGTCAACTTCGATTCGCTCATCTCTAGTTTGGACAGTTAAAAAATAGGACTAATTACCTATTTACTCAGCCCCCATACAAAGGCGTACAGCTTGTCTGCTTTGGACAATTTCTACGAAGTTCTTTCAAGGGTCTTCTTGACAATAAGCAGTTGACAAGGTATCCACTTGCTGTTAATTGTGCAGCACCTCTAGATAAGTGTTGAATGTCTTTGCAGAGTCATCACAAGTAAAATTATTTATTTTACAGTGGCCTTTCAAATCAATGGGTTATTTGTGTAATGCAGGTCAGGTCCTCTAGAGCAGTGTTCCTCAACTCCAATCCTCAGGGCAACCTACTGGTCATATTTTCAGGATTTCCTCAGTATTGAGCAGGTTATATAATTAGTGTCAATGTATCAACACTTAATACAGGTATTCATTCATGGGATAATCTCAAATCATGACCCACAGGTAGATTCTGAGGACTGGAGTTGAGGAACACTGCTCTAGAGAGATACATGATCTTTCTAGACACTTCTCATTTAATAAGATTAGGATTCTCCATATGGGACCTGCTCTATTAACCACCAATATGCCTTTTCACAGCAATCACTAAGGGGACTTAGGCCAAGCACTGCACATGAGAGACTCGCTCCTACTCTAAGGCCTCTTTCACACGGGCGTTGCGGGAAAATGTGCGGGTGCGTTGCGGGAACACCCGCGATTTTTCCGTGCGAGTGCAAAACATTGTAATGCGTTTTGCACTTGCGTGAGAAAAATCGCGCGTGTTTGGTACCCAAACCCGAACTTCTTCACAGAAGTTCGGGCTTGGGATCTGTGTTCTGTAAATAGTATTATTTTCCCTTATAACATGGTTATAAGGGAAAATAATAGCATTCTGAATACAGAATGCATAGTAAAACAGTGCTGGAGGGGTTAAAAAAAAATAAAAATCATTTAACTCACCTTAATCCACTTGCTCGCGTAGCCGGCATCTCCGTCTGTCTCTTTTACTGTATAGGACCTGTGGTGAGCATTAACTATAGTTCAAGGACCTGGGATGACGTCACTCCGGTCATCACATGGTACGTCACATGATCTTTTACCATGGTGAATCACCATGGTAAAAGATCATGTGACGTACCATGTGATGACCGGAGTGACGTCATCCCAGGTCCTTGAACTATAGTTAATGCTCACCACAGGTCCTATACAGTAAAAGAGACAGACGGAGATGCCGGCTACGCGAGCAAGTGGATTAAGGTGAGTTAAATTTTTTTTTTTTTTAACCCCTCCAGCGCTGTTTTACTATGCATTCTGTATTCAGAATGCTATTATTTTCCCTTATAACCATGTTATAAGGGAAAATAATAATGATCGGGTCTCCATCCCGATCGTCTCCTAGCAACCGTGCGTGAAAATCGCACCGCATCCGCACTTGCTTGCGGATGCTTGCGATTTTCACGCAACCCCATTCATTTCTATGGGGCCTGCGTTACGTGAAAAACGCACAAAAAGGAGCATGCTGCGATTTTCACGCAACGCAAAAGTGATGCGTGAAAATCACCGCTCGTGTGCACAGCCCCATAGAAATGAATGGGTCGGTATTCAGTGCGGGTGCAATGCGTTCACCTCCCGCATCGCATCCGCGCGGAATACTCGCTCGTGTGAAAGGGGCCTAACAGCCTGGAGTGGCAGAAGCGTCAAGCTTGGCTGTTTAACCCCTTACATGCGGTGGGCAATGGCCTGCCACATGTAAGCAGTTACAGAGGGAATAGACTCCCTCTGTCTCCCATCGGCACCCTGTAAATGAGATAATGGGGTACCAATGTTTATTTGCAGGTTGGAGTTGCAGTATAAGCCAAGCCTGCCTTGAGTGTTTTAGAAGCAATCATTAGATTACCTGTTATAGTCCCCTTGTGGGGCTATTAAATGGTAAAAATAAATAAAATAAATAAAACAGCAAGAATAAAATCTCCCCTAAATGTCTGGTATCGATACGTCCGTAACGATCCACACTACACAAAAATATCATATAAATTATCCTGTATGGTGAACACTGTAAAGAAAAAAAAATTCCAGAATTGCTGCTTTTTGCTTAGTCGCCATAAAAAAAAGGAATAAAAAGCAATCAAAAAGTGTTATGTACCCCAAAATGATAGCAATCACAAGTCATCCTGCAAAAATCAATCCCTCAGACAGCTCCGTAGAAAGAAAAATAAAGAGTTAGGACTCTTTCACACGAGCGTGATGGATTGGCTCCGAATGCGTTCAGGGTGCGTTCAGTGAAACTCGCACAATTTTGCAAGCAAGTTCAGTCAGTTTTGTCTGCAATTGCGTTCAGTTGTTCCGTTTTTTTCCACGCGAGTGCAATGCATTTTGATGCGTTTTTCATGCGCGTGATAAAAAACGGAAGTTTTACAAACAACATCTCTTAGCAACCATCAGTGAAAAACGCATTGCATCCGCACTTCCGGATGCAATGCATTTTTCACTGAAGCCCCATTTACTTCTTTGGGGTCAGGGCTGCGTGAAAAACATGCTGCGTGAAGAACATTCTGCGTTTGTCACGCAATGCTGAACTGATGCGTGAAAAAAAATGGCTCATGTACACAGATCCATTAAAATGAATGGGTCAGGATTCAGTGCGGGTGCTATGCGTTCACATCACGCATTGCACCCGCGCGGAAAACTCGCTTATGTGAAAGGGGCCTCATGGGTCCTGGGATGCGGAGATGCAAAAAGATTCTCTTCTTTTAAAAAAAAAAGGAGTTTATTGCACAAAAGTAGCAAAATGAGTGCTTAACCGCTTGCCGCCACGCTAACGTCGAAAGGCGTCATTTCTGCGGCGCTCCCAGGTCACACTAACGCCAATAGGCGTCATCTCGCGTGAGCCGAGATTTCCTGTGATCGCGCGCACACAGGCGCGCGCGCTCACAGGAACGGAAGGTAAGAGAGTTGATCTCCAGCCTGCCAGCGGCGATCGTTCGCTGGCAGGCTGGAGATGTGTTTTTTTTAACCCCTAACAGGTATATTAGACGCTGTTTTGATAACAGCGTCTAATATACCTGCTACCTGGTCCTCTGGTGGTCCCCTTTGTTTGGATCGACCACCAAAGGACACAGGTAGCTCAGTAAAGTAGCACCAAGCACCACTACACTACACTACACCCCCCCCCCCTGTCACTTATTAACCCCTTATTAGCCCCTGATCACCCCATATAGACTCCCTGATCACCCCCCTGTCATTGATTACCCCCCTGTCATTGATTACCCCCCTGTAAAGCTCCATTCAGACGTCCGCATGATTTTTACGGATCCACTGATAGATGGATCGGATCCGCAAAACGCATCCGGACGTCTGAATGAAGCCTTACAGGGGCGTGATCAATGACTGTGGTGATCACCCCATATAGACTCTCTGATCACCCCCCTGTCATTGATTACCCCCCTGTAAAGCTCCATTCAGACGTCCGCATGATTTTTACGGATCCACTGATAGATGGATCGGATCCGCAAAACGCATCCGGACGTCTGAATGAAGCCTTACAGGGGCATGATCAATGACTGTGGTTATCACCCCATATAGACTCCCTGATCACCCCCCTGTAAAGCTCCATTCAGATGTCCGCATGATTTTTACGGATGCACTGATAGATGGATCGGATCCGCAAAACGCATCCGGATGTCTGAATGAAGCCTTACAGGGGCATGATCAATGACTGTGGTGATCACCCCATATAGACTCCCTGATCACCCCCCTGTAAAGCTCCATTCAGATGTCCGCATGATTTTTACGAATGCACTGATAGATGGATCGGATCCGCAAAACGCATCCGGACGTCTGAATGAAGCCTTACAGGGGCATGATCAATGACTGTGGTGATCACCCCATATAGACTCCCTGATCACCCCCCTGTAAGGCTCCATTCAGATGTCCGCATGATTTTTACGGATGCACTGATAGATGGATCGGATCCGCAAAACGCATCCGGACGTCTGAATGAAGCCTTACAGGGGCATGATCAATGACTGTGGGGATCACCCCATATAGACTCCCTGATCACCCCCCTGTAAAGCTCCATTCAGATGTCCGCATGATTTTTACGGATGCACTGATAGATGGATCGGATCCGCAAAACGCATCCGGACGTCTAAATGAAGCCTTACAGGGGCGTGATCAATGACTGTGGGGATCACCCCATATAGACTCCCTGATTACCCCCCTGTCATTGATTACCCCCCTGTCATTGATTACCCCCCTGTAAAGCTCCATTCAGACGTCCGCATGATTTTTACGGATCCACTGATAGATGGATCGGATCCGCAAAACGCATCCGGACGTCTGAATGAAGCCTTACAGGGGCGTGATCAATGACTGTGGTGATCACCCCATATAGACTCCCTGATCACCCCCCTGTCATTGATTACCCCCCTGTAAAGCTCCATTCAGACGTCCGCATGATTTTTAAAGATCCACTGATAGATGGATCGGATCCGCAAAACGCATCCGGACGTCTGAATGAAGCCTTACAGGGGCATGATCAATGACTGTGGTGATCACCCCATATAGACTCCCTGATCACCCCCCTGTCATTGATTACCCCCCTGTAAAGCTCCATTCAGATGTCCGCATGATTTTTACGGATGCACTGATAGATGGATCGGATCCGCAAAACGCATACGGACGTCTGAATGAAGCCTTACACGGGCGTGATCAATGACTGTGGTTATCACCCCATATAGACTCCCTGATCACCCCCCTGTCATTGATCACCACCCCTGTCATTGATCAACCCCCCTGTCATTGATCACCCCCCTGTCATTGATCACCCCTCTGTAAGGCTCCATTCAGACATTTTTTTGGCCCAAGTTAGCGGAATTATTATTTTTTTTTTCTTACAAAGTCTCATATTCCACTAACTTGTGTCAAAAAATAAAATCTCACATGAACTCACCATACCCCTCACGGAAACCAAATGCGTAAATTTTTTTTGACATTTATATTCCAGACTTCTTCTCACGCTTTAGGGCCCCTAGAATGCCAGGGCAGTATAAATACCCCACATGTGACCCCATTTCGGAAAGAAGACACCCCCAGGTATTCCGTGAGGGGCATATTGAGTCCATGAAAGATTGAAATTTTTGTCCCAAGTTAGCGGAACGGGAGACTTTGTGAGAAAAAAATTAAAAATATCAATTTCCGCTAACTTGTGCCAAAAAAAAAAAAATTCTATGAACTCGCCATGCCCCTCATTGAATACCTTGGGGTGTCTTCTTTCCAAAATGGGGTCACATGTGGGGTATTTATACTGCCCTGGCATTCTAGGGGCCCCAAAGCGTGAGAAGAAGTCTGGTATCCAAATGTCTAAAAATGCCCTCCTAAAAGGAATTTGGGCACCTTTGCGCATCTAGGCTGCAAAAAAGTGTCACACATCTGGTATCGCCGTACTCAGGAGAAGTTGGGGAATGTGTTTTGGGGTGTCATTTTACATATACCCATGCTGGGTGAGAGAAATATCTTGGTCAAATGCCAACTTTGTATAAAAAAATGGGAAAAGTTGTCTTTTGCCAAGATATTTCTCTCACCCAGCAAGGGTATATGTAAAATGACACCCCAAAACACATTCCCCAACTTCTCCTGAATACGGCGATACCACATGTGTGACACTTTTTTGCAGCCTAGGTGGGCAAAGGGGCCCATATTCCAAAGAGCACCTTTAGGATTTCACAGGTCATTTACCTACTTACCACACATTAGGGCCCCTGGAAAATGCCAGGGCAGTATAACTACCCCACAAGTGACCCCATTTTGGAAAGAAGACACCCCAAGGTATTCCGTGAGGGGCATGGCGAGTTCCTAGAATTTTTTATTTTTTGTCACAAGTTAGTGGAAAATGATGATTTTTTTTTTTTTTTTTTTTCATACAAAGTCTCATATTCCACTAACTTGTGACAAAAAATAAAAACTTCCATGAACTCACTATGCCCATCAGCGAATACCTTGGGGTCTCTTCTTTCCAAAATGGGGTCACTTGTGGGGTAGTTATACTGCCCTGGCATTCTAGGGGCCCAAATGTGTGGTAAGGAGTTTGAAATCAAATTCTGTAAAAAATGACCTGTGAAATCCGAAAGGTGCTCTTTGGAATATGGGCCCCTTTGCCCACCTAGGCTGCAAAAAAGTGTCACACATCTGGTATCCCCGTACTCAGGAGAAGGTGGGGAATGTGTTTTGGGGTGTCATTTTACATATACCCCTGCTGGGTGAGAGAAATTTGATTTCAAACTCCTTACCACACATTTGGGCCCCTAGAATGCCAGGGCAGTATAACTACCCCACAAGTGACCCCATTTTGGAAAGAAGAGACCCCAAGGTATTTCGTGATGGGCATAGTGAGTTCATAGAAGTTTTTATTTTTTGTCACAAGTTAGTGGAATATGAGACTTTGTAAAAAAAAAAAAAAATATATCATCATTTTCCGCTAACTTGTGACAAAAAATAAAAAGTTCTATGAACTCACTATGCCCATCAGCGAATACCTTAGGATGTCTATTTTCCGAAATGGGGTCATTTGTGGGGTGTTTGTACTGTCTGGCCATTGTAGAACCTCAGGAAACATGACAGGTGCTCAGAAAGTCAGAGCTGCTTCAAAAAGCGGAAATTCACATTTTTGTACCATAGTTTGTAAACGCTATAACTTTTACCCAAACCATTTTTTTTTTACCCAAACATTTTTTTTTTATCAAAGACATGTAGAACTATAAATTTAGAGCAAAATTTCTATATGGATCTCGTTTTTTTTGCAAAATTTTACAACTGAAAGTGAAAAATGTCATTTTTTTGCAAAAAAATCGTTAAATTTCAATTAATAACAAAAAAAGTAAAAATGTCAGCAGCAATGAAATACCACCAAATGAAAGCTCTATTAGTGAGAAGAAAAGGAGGTAAAATTCATTTGGGTGGTAAGTTGCATGACCGAGCAATAAACGGTGAAAGTAGTGTAGTGCAGAAGTGTAAAAAAGGGCCTGGTCTTTAGGGGGGTATAAACCTGTGGTCCTTAAGTGGTTAAATGGATGAGGCAAGTATGATTATTTATTTTTATTTATTTTTACCGCCGTTTCAGGGAAAATTGATTCGTTACCACAAAGCACGAGGAAATTCGGCTTCATGGCAAATCGAATTTTCCCTGAAATACAGATCGAAGTCCACTGAGGATACTTCGATTTGCTTAAGGCCTCATGCACACGACCGTATTTTTTCACGGTCCGCAAAACGGGGTTCCGTTGGTCCGTGATCCGTGACCGTTTTTTCATCCGTGGGTCTTCCTTGATTTTTGGAGGATCCACGGACATGAAAAAACTGTCGTTTTGGTGTCCGCCTGGCCGTGCGGAGCCAAACGGATCTGTCCTGAATTACAATGCAAGTCAATGGGGACGGATCCGTTTGACGATGACACAATATGGTGCAATTTCAAACGGATCCTTCCCCCATGACTTTCAATGTAAAGTCAGAAGTTAATATACCATAGGATCTGAGTTTTTTCCAATCCGATGGTATATTTTAACTTGAAGCGTCCCCATCACCATGGGAACGCCTCTATGTTAGAATATACCATCGGATTTGAGTTAGATCGTGAAACTCAGATCCGACAGTATATTCTAACACAGGCGTTCCCATGGTGATGGGGACGCTTCAAGTTAGATTATACTGAGAACTGTGTACATGACTGCCCCCTGCTGCCTGGCAGCACCCGATCTCTTACAGGGGGCTGTGATCCGCACAATTAACCCCTCAGGTGCTGCACCTGAAGGGGTTAATTGTGCATATCATAGCCCCCTATAAGAGATCAGGGGCTGCCAGGCAGCAGGGGGCAGACCCCCCTCCCTCCCCAGTTTTAATTTCATTGGTGGCCAATGCGGCCCCCCCCCCTCCCTCCCACTATTGTATTATTTTCATTGGTGGCACAGTGTGCGCCCCCCCCCGCCCCCCCTCCCTCTATTGTATTATTTTCATTGGTGGCACAGTGTGCGGCCCCCCCCGCCCCCCCTCTATTGTATTAATATCATTGGTGGCCAGTGTGCGGCCTCCCCTCCCCCCCCCCCGATCATTGGTGGCAGCGGAGAGTTAGAAGCATCATACTTACCTGCGAGCTGCGCTGTCTGTGACCGGCCGGGAGCTCCTCCTACTGGTGAGTGACAGGTCTGTGTGGCGAATTGCTTAATGATCTGTCACTTACCAGTAGGAGGAGCTCCCGGCCGGTCACAGACAGCGCAGCTCGCAGGTAAGTATGATGCTTCTAACTCTCCGCTGCCACCAATGATCGGGGGAAGGGGAGAGGGGAGGCTGCACACTGGCCACCAATGATATTAATACAATAGAGGGGGGGTGGGGGGGTCCGCACACTGTGCCACCAATGAAGATAATACAATAGAGGGAGGGGGGGCGGGGGGGGCGCACACTGTGCCACCAATGAAAATAATACAATAGAGGGAGGGAGGGGGGGGGCCGCACTGGCCACCAATAAAATTAAAACTGGGGAGGGAGGGGGTCTGCCCCCTGCTGCCTGGCAGCCCCTGATCTCTTATAGGGGGCTATGATATGCACAATTAACCCCTTCAGGTGCAGCACCTGAGGGGTTAATTGTGCGGATCACAGCCCCCTGTAAGAGATCGGGTGCTGCCAGGCAGCAGGGGGCAGTCATGTACACAGTTCTCAGTATATTCTAACTTGAAGCGTCCCCATCACCATGGGAACGCCTCTGTGTTAGAATATACTGTCGGATTTGAGTTTTCACGAAGTGAAAACTCAGCTCTGAAAAAGCTTTCATACAGACGGATCTTCGGATCCGTCTGTATGAAAGTAACCTACGGCCACGGATCAAGGACGCGGATGCCAATCTTGTGTGCATCCGTGTTCTTTCACGGACCCATTGACTTGAATGGGTCCGTGAACCGTTGTCCGTCAAAAAAATAGGACAGGTCATATTTTTTTGACGGACAGGAAACACGGATCATGGATGCGGCTGCAAAACGGTGCATTTTCCGATTTTTACACGGACCCATTGAAAGTCAATGGGTCCGCGAAAAAAAACGGAAAATGGCACAACGGCTACGGATGCACACAACGGTCGTGTGCATGAGGCCTAACACTAATCACTGTAATTGTACTAACCCAGAGAATAAAGTTATTTTTGGAGAAATATGAACGCCGAAAAATTTCTAACATAAAAGTCAGCGGCTTTATTGCTGTTTTTTCCCATTTCCCTCCCAGATAGAGTTAATAAAAATTAATCAGCAAGTTATGTATACCTCAAAATGGCTCTATTAAAAATTACTTGTCCTGCAAAAAAAAAATAAAAAAAACCTTCATACAGGTACATAGACGGAAAAATATAAGTTGTAGCTCTTGGCGACAATGAAAAAGAAAAAAAAACGCTTGGTCAGTAAGGCCATAAACAGGCTGGTCGTCACTAACGGGTTAAAGGGTGTTTTCAGGTTCAATATATTGATGGCCTATGCTCAGTACAGGCAATCGATATCAGGTCAGTGGGGGTGGGTCCAACTCAGCATGCAGCCTGTTCAATGTTTACATGGGTCCATCTACCTGCACACCAACTACTTAGTAAAGGTAGTTTAGGATAAGGCTACATTCACACAAACGTTGTGTTTTGCGGATCCGCAAAACTCGGATACCGGCCCATGTGCATCCTGCAATTTGCAGACCGCACATGCGGCAGCTATCATAGAAAATGCCTATTCTTATCTGCAATTGCGGACAAGAATAGGACATGTTCTATTTTTTTAGCAGGTCCGCGGCACGTAGCAACTGATGCGGACAGCACACGGTGTGCTGTCCGCATATTTTGCTGCCCCAAAAATATGAATGGGTCCGCACCCGTTCCGCAAAATTGCGGAACGGATGTGAACTCATTTATACGGTCTTGTGAATGTAGCCTAATGTAGCTTCATCCCATTCAAATGAACAGCATGAAGCTGCAATACCCACTACTAAGTAGACGGATTACAGGTAGACTGATCCATGTCAACAACGAAAACACCGCACTGCGGACCCATCAAGCATCTGATTGAGCTGATCTGCAGGAATTCAGCCACAGACATTGTATAGACATAGTCCCAGCCATAGGCATGCATAGGCTTGTCCCCAAAACGCCACTAGTAAAATATAAATGTAACGTAAAACAAATCAAACTGGCAGATTTTCCATTTTTTGTTGATTCACCTCTAAAAGTTTTTATATGCACCCCAATATGGTATCAATCAAAAGAACAAATTGCCCCACAAAAAAATGAGCCTTCTGTAGACTTGCAAAGCAAAATATATATATATTTTTTAAAGTTTTAGTTTTAAAGAGGACCTTTCACTAGAATAAAAAATCTAAACTAAGCATACAGACATGGAGAGCGGCGCCCAGGGATCTCCCTGCACTTACTGTTATACCTGGGCGCCGCTCCGTTCTCCCGGTATAGGCTCCGGTATCTTCATATGTTCGGCTCCACACAGTTGAGCCTGCCGGGGTCTCCTTCTCCCATGCTGTAGCGCTGGCCAATCGCAGCCCTCAGCTCATAGCCTGAGAGGTTTTTTTTTCTCTCAGGCTATGAGCTGAGCGCTGCGAATGGCCAGCGCTACAGCCTGGGAGAATGAGACGCCGGCAGGTTCCCCTGGGTGGAGCCTAACTATGAAGATACCGGAGCCTATACCGGGAGAACGGAGCGGCGCCCAGGTATAACAGTAAGTGAAGGGAGATCCCTGGGCGCCGCTCTCCATGTCTATGCTTAGTTTAGATTTTTTATTCTAGTGAAAGGTCCTCTAAGTATTAAAACACAAGAAAAACTATAGAAATACAAAATCGCTGCAATTGTAATGACCTGGAAAATGAAGGGAACAGGTCAGTTTTACCGCATGAGAAACCCCAAAAATTTGTGGTGGAATTGTGTTTTTTTAAAAAAAAAAATTCACCCAATTTGGAATTGTTTCCTGTTTCCTACTACATTGGGATAATACATGGTACTATATGAAAGTAAAACTTGTCCTGCAAAAAACAAGCCCTCATATGGCTATATGAGTGCATTCACACAATCGTATTTATTTTGCAGTCCGCAAAACATGTACCTGCAAAAATGCGAATGAGGTCCGTGTTGCATCCATTTTTTTTTGTGGTCCCAATGTAACAATGCCTATGCTTGTCCGCAAAATGGACAAGAATAGGACATGTTTTTTCTTTTTTGCTGGACAGTGGAACGGACATATGGATGCGTACAGTGCACGATGTGCTGTCCGTATTTTTTGCAGACACATTGATATGAATGGGTTCACATTCAATGCTTGAACAATTCAGATCAGATGCGGACCAAAAATACAGTCGTGTGAATGGGGCCTATGTGAAAGCAAAAATTAAAAAGTTATAGCTGCGGGAAGGATGGCAGTAATAAACCCTCCCTCCCAGACCCTCCCACCTCCTGGACAGCATCCATTTTAGATTCATTCGGAAGCTGCATTCTTAGTGAGAGGAGGGACAGTGCAGCTGCTGCTGATTTAATAGGGAAATCGATATCTAGGCCAGTGTATTCAGTGTCCACTACAGTCCTGAAAGACTCATCTGATCTCTGCTGTAAGGACAGCACCCCAAAAAGCCCTTCTTAGGGCTAGAACATCAGTCTTTTTTTTTTTTCCTGTGTAATCTAATTGCAGTTGCCTGCCTGCCAGCGTGTGTGTCAGGCTCACGGCGTACACTGTGCCCACTTGCCCAGTGCCTTCAATGACATCAGTGAGGACAAGGAACTGGACATGGCTAGCTTGGTATCCAACCTTGTGCAAATGGGGAGTTTGCGGTTGTGCAAATGGACTGTTTGCGGTTGTTTCGGTGCGTTAAACGGGGAGTTTGGTCTGTCACTGTGAAGCGGGCGTAACCCTTACACTACCTGATCGATACAACATCATACCAGATGTTTTAAAGCACGTTATTCCAAACAATTTAGGAATGTTAGGTGATTTATGCCCTTTATGGATTAAAACCCGACTCTGCGTCAACTACGTAATTTTCCATGGGAGTTTTGCCATGGATCCCCCTCCGGCATGCCACAGTCCAGGTGTTAGTCCCCTTGAAACAACTTTTCCATTACTTTTGTGGCCAGAAAGAGTCCCAGTGGGTTTTAAAATTCGCTTGCCTATTGGAGTCTATGGCGGTTCGCCCGGTTCGCCAGTTCGCGAACATTTGCGAAAATTCGCGTTCGCCATTTGCGAACTGAAAATTTTATGTTCGCGACATCTCTAATTAAGAATGCTATTATTTTACCTTATAACCATGTTATAAAGGGAAAATAATACAATCTACACAACACCTAACCCAAACCCGAACTTCTGTGAAGAAATCCGGGTTCGGGTCTGGGTACCAAACATGACAAATTTTCTAACGCGCGTACAAAACGCATTAAAATTTTTTGCACCTGCGCAGAAAAAAACGCAAACACAGTGAAAACTGACTTGTTTTAGTGTCAAAATCACACCATTTTCCCTGAATGCATCCGGCCCCAAT
Source organism: Bufo bufo (assembly GCF_905171765.1). Taxonomy (NCBI): domain Eukaryota; kingdom Metazoa; phylum Chordata; class Amphibia; order Anura; family Bufonidae; genus Bufo; species Bufo bufo. The sequence goes on from NC_053393.1 coordinate 461,186,525, forward strand.
CCGTAACGCCCATGTGAAAGGGGCCTTAAGGGTCAGTAATCTGTTATCCCTGATTACAGACATTGCATAAGGAGGTCAACTGGGTAATGCAGCCATCATCTGCCAACTATGGCACCAGCTCGGTCCTCATTCACATTTCTGTGTCCGTTTGACGTCCGTAAAAAAAAAAATCAGTATGTGTTTCATCCACGAAGATGTCCGTGAATGATCGCTGTTTGGTTTGGTTTTTCCCCTCTGTTTGTCATCTATAATATATTTCACGGGCACTGCTCAGCTGAAAATGACTTTCATAGCATACTGATTCCTCAGTGGTTGCCCCACTAAGGAAGGGGTCAGTGTCTTAAATCCCCGAAACGCGTCTGGTATTAATCCCCCCACCAAGAAAAAGGATATTGCTAGACTGAGGAGGCCTGGACACCACCATATAATCAGCGAATTGCCAAAGAAAAAAAACACTATCACACGAAAGGTATCAAGACCACGTGTAGCAAACAATTCAATTGGCGCCAAATTCGAATTTGAACAACAGCCCTTGAGACCGGAATCCAAAAGGAAAACACGCCGAGTCGAGGGCTTACTGTCCAGTGTAAAGACCTTCTGGTAAGATTACGCATATCCTATTCAAGCGATCGCTTTCTAAACAAATACAGCGGGACGCCGCTGTGCGTACGAGCAGCTGAAATATTGTTTGGATAAACTACCTAAGGCTGTATACGCTTGGAACTCTGGCTATTACAACCAATGTGTGTTAAAGGACTGGCCACAAGCCGATCATTACATTCGGCAGCAAGCGACTATTTGCATTACTGAAATTTCGCATTGGATTAATGTACTAAAGTATTACCAGTGAATAATATTTGTACGATCATCCTCTTGAGTACTATCGAATATCCGAATTTTTTTGCCTTTTTATTCGCATATAGGAATAACATTTTATGTTACACAAAGCAAGATATTTAAAGCTGTTTCCGAAAACTGTTGTTATAACACAGCCTGTGAGCACTGCATCTCTGTATAACCTCTCTCTATATATTTATTTTAAAAGAAACAAATGGAGGGAAATCTGGAGTTTAAAAACATCCAATTTGTTTATCCAACAAGACCCAATGTTCAGATTCTTCAGGGACTGAACTTGAAAGTTTCTAAAGGCCAGACTCTCGCACTGGTTGGAAGCAGCGGCTGTGGAAAAAGCACAGTGGTTCAGCTTTTGGAGCGTTTTTATGACCCTGGAGAAGGACAAGTGGTAATGTTTTTGCTATTCTATATGTAACATGTAATAGAACAATACTCTGGTCATAGATCTATGTATAATAGATGACAAGCAACCTGCAGTATACTTTATGTATGATTTATAGATTGGTGTTCCAGGTTTGGACTGCAGAGGGCCATTGTGCAAGAACTGGAGTGTGCATGGGACCCTTACTACTTCAATAGTCCATTGTAGAGCAATGGAATGTGTTATAGAGCAGGAGGAGCTGAGCAGATTGATGTATATTTTGGTGGGAAAAGATTCAGTAACACTTGTAATTTATACATTTATATCTTTACTTTAGCTAATTTAAAGAGTTTTCAAAGATCTTTTTACAAATGACTAGGCTCGAGCGAATCATAGATCCAAAGTTGATTAGTTCAAATACTTGGATTTTAAGGCTGTTTCCGTACCGCATTAAAATGTATTGGCTCTGTGGAGTCAAAGTTCGTTTTGCCCAAAGTCACGCAAGACTTTGGTGAATTCTTACTGTAATCATATCTGCATATTGAAAACCTGTTTGAAATAGCGATCCGAACTGGGCTTTGGTACTGCAGTTCGGATTGCTCTTTTTAATTGTTTTAAAATACGCAGATATGAATACAGTAGGAATTCACCTATGTCTTGCACGACTTTGGGCGAGAAACAGCATTAAAATCAAAGTATTTGAACTAATCGACTTTGGATTTATGATCTGAAGGTTGATTCGCTCAAGCCTAGTAATCACCTATTCTCCGGATAGGTCATCAGTATCTGATTGGTAGGGGTCCGACACCCAGGACCCCCACAAAACAGCTTTTTGAGAAGGCTCCGGTGCTCACATTAGTACTGCAGCCTTCTCCCTGCTCACCAAACACAGCACCTTCCATGTGATAGTGGCTGTGCTTGGTTTCGCAGCTCAACGTCACTTGAATGGGGCTGATCTGCGCCTAGGCCATGTGACCGATGAACAGGACGCCTGGTGCCTTCTCAAACAGCTGATTGGTGGGGTTACCGGGTGTTGGCTACCCACCGATCAAATATTGATGACCTTTCTAGGGGATAGGTCATCAGTAAAAAAAAGAGTTTGGAAAACACCAGCCCTGTAAACAGCCGTTAGTACACAGGGGAAGTGTTATCAATGATTAATAGCATTTCTTATATACATAGGAGGCTGTCACTTTCCCTATGTAATGAGAGTTGTTAAAATAGACCAAAGATATAGGTGGTCATTTACCATTTAAGTTTGCCGTTTTTATGTCAGTTTTAAGTCTGGCCGTGCTTTGTGTGCCTGCACCAAATTTATGAACTGGAGCACCCACAGCAGTGAGCAGGTGTAACTATACCTTAGTATGGATGAGCAAACCCATGGAAGTTCGGGTTCGCCGGGTTCAGACGAACTTTAGGTCAAAATTCGGGTTCGGGACCCGAACTTAACCCGAAATTCACCCTGAACCCGGACCCCATTAAAGTGAATGGGGACCTGAACTTCACTTTATTATTTTCCGTTATAACATGGTTATAACGGAAAATAATAGCATTCTTAAGACAAAATGCTAAATAAAATGGCCATTGAGGGGTTAAAAATAATAAATAAATAAAAACTCACCTCATCCACTTGATCGCGCAGCCGGTAACCTCTTCTTTCTGCAGGACCTGCAAAAGGACCTGCGATGATGTCACCGCAATCACCACGTGGTGATTATTATTATTATTATTATTATTTTTAACCTCTCAATGGCCATTTTATTTAGCATTCTGTCTTAAGAATGCTATTTTCCGTTCTAACCATGTTATAATGGGAAATAATAAAATCATCCAAACACCGAACTTCAGTGAAAAAATCCGGGTTCGGGTACCCGAACTCGCAAAGTTCGGGTTCGCTCAACCCTACACCTAAGACGTCCCATTTATTTCAATGGGACTGCTCCTTCCTATACACTTACTGTATATAGAAACAAGCCGTCCCATTGAAATCAGTGGGATGACTTAGGTGTAATTACACCTGCTCGCCACTGCACATGCGACGGCTAGTAGGTAAAGAATGAAGAGGAGGCAGCACTGGCAGAGCACACACCTTCTCTTCAAACAGCTGATCAGTGGGGATGCCGGGTGTTGGACCCCCGCCAATCTGATATTGATGACTTATCCTGAGGATAGGTCATCAATAAAAATAACTTGGACAACCCCTTTAAGTTTGCCATATATCTACAGTGCATTTTCCACTGTCCCCTGTAGATTGTGCTGCAGATTTACCTCCGAGCCGTTATACAAGTCATCTCATTATCATCATCACTGGTAGGATTAAAATGACAGGTAACACCTAAATAAAGATAATCACACAAGTCAAAATAGGCAATGGTCATAGCTCACCTTTTCCTACTGCCGCATAGTGACCCCGCATATGTCACAGATTATGCCCAGTACACTCTCCAATGGAAGACAATGAAGATCTTCAGACTAAAGGATTCCGTGATCCATGTGACTTCTGTAAATTATATCTGTGAATGCTGTTAACAGCAGGTCATGTAATATAAGTATTTAAAAAAATCTGTAATCACAAACCAAAAACAAATTAGAAAGAAGAATGTTTCAGCACCTGGTTTTCATTTGTAAAAAATATAGGTGATGTATTCCCTTTAAGTAAAATGTGTATAAGGCCCTGGCATACCACCCATAGAGGCAGACCACGCACTTGCGATGGGGCCCGTCAGTCTGGGGCGCCCAGAGAGGCTGAATAGCTCCGCCCCTTTTCTGACTGGAATACCTGCCTCCCTTCCTCCTTGCCTCTGCTGCTGCCCACCAACTGCATCATCTCTAATTTTATTGGTTCCTCCATGGTGCCTGGGATATACAGCTGGTCAATAAGCAGGAAGATGGTTTACTCTCTGCACTGCTTATTGGCCTGCTGAATTTTAAACTCCGCCTCCTGATCTTGTTCTGGGCTCTGCTGTTTCACCTGCCTGCGTATCTGTCACCATTGCAGAGTGTAACGGACCGTTTCAGCAGACAAGGGGTTAAAATCCATTTGGGCGATATGCCCCTTTCTGAGAGACAGGCACAGCTACTGCAGAACACCAAACTCCCGAACTAGATACAAAATAGCACTCCAAACTGGAACCTCACGAATAGCTTCTAGCAGACGAACAGGAATCAGCTTACACTCCTGGCAATCAGTCTCTAACAGCATACAGTGGATTCCCCCAATAACGAGACAAGGCTCCGTGTTGAGGGTCAAGCAGTGGTCTGACTGTACTTCAAGTACAGCCTCTTTTATTCATAAACCACAAACACAGTACTGCCCACAGGGTTTTGAAATACAACCAATCAGTAATTTACAACACATACAATGTAAGTACAGCAACCAATCGTTCACGCCCCCAGAGGACCAGAAGGGAGACTGCGACACAGGACAGATACAACATATCCCCACAATGCATCATGGTTTCCTCCTCTCTGTCCCGGAGACAACCGAGGAGCAATCCAATTATCTCTCAGGACAAAGGGAAATCGCCAATACACATGTGGATACAACAGGACAGACATCACCATTTAAACACACAATGGGACAATGGCACAATAGAAACACACCCAGCATATTCCTCCCAAGCTGACAAGTTACACTTATTATAAATTGTTACAACTTTGTGAGTTTACATTGTCCATACATATAACTTACATCAATTTAAACAGTATAACTTGGGGATAAACCTATCCAAAATTCACTTGAATAGGTTCAGGGGTTTAAAAGTTAGTATGGGCCATAATCCTGAGGCAAGAGGCTTTTAAACAGGCCTCTCCAAAACCCAGTGGCGAGGTTGGTTTCGCAACACAGAGAATAAGCAGCAGAGCCCTGTGAAGAGAGAAATAGAGGACCCACGTCACATCCAGCAAAGCTCTGCTGCTCTGACCTCCTCCTGACTCTTGACCTCCTGACCACTGTGATCTGTAGCCTGGAAACTGGACTGGAGACATCACAAAAAGAAGCCATCAGAAGCACAGGTCCTACTCCCAGAGCCCTTCCTCAGCCAGCACAGATGGGGCAGACAGCCATTATTTCTGTAAGTGACTGTTAGTGTAGTCACACACACTGTCCTGTCAGTGTCAATTTACACAGTCACTAAATGTGCTGGCTGCTGCCTCTGCTGACTGAGCATGTAATGTGTGATACAGTATATTAATACACACATACAGTATAGGGCATATACAGTATACATAATAACCCCCCCCCCCCCCATATACACCCTTGTATGGTCAAGTTGAGAGGTTCAGTTCCTGCCTTTTATAGCCCTATTAGTAATATCCTATTTCTAATAGGACACTGAGAGGCAGGGACTGCTCCCTAGATGGGTAGCACAGTTATGGAGTTGAGACTGTGCCATTAACTGTTGGTGTCAGCTATAACCTACAGCTGACACATAGGTTAAGCTGGCAGGACTGGAGCAAGTGCCAATTCTGCCATTTTAACTCTATAGATGCAGCATGCCGATGTTACAAAAGTTATGCACATAGTTATGCCTAAATTAGGCGTATTTCAGGTCCAGATGGCGGTGCAACAGTTAGTAGCGCCACTATCTGCAACTTTTCCCTGCTCACGCCAGGTCTAAAATTGTAGGTGTGGCGTGGGTGGGGAAGGGGACAGGCATAGAAAATGGTGTAAATGTAAGACAGCTCGGAACCTGGTGCTGGATGCGCCAAAGTTATGGAGAGGCCGGTGCCTGTACATAACTTTAGTGGAGCCACCACCAGCTGTGGGCCTTTATAAATGTTAAATTATGATACATTTTCAGCGGAGCATTGTCTGTGGAATATGGATGACACGCGGAGGGCAAAAAATGAAACCACATGCACTAAACACAGATGCTTCACAGACATTTTCACAGATGAAACATGGATGGTTGTTTTAACGTCAAATGGACATGAAAATGTGAATGAGGCCTTACTGTGGGAGGAGAGGGGGCCCAATTCTGAATTTGCCCTGGGGCCCCATGATTTCTATGTACGCCCCTGGTACAAGGCATTTGTAATGGTAACTGTACCTATTATATTTGATATATTTTAGCTTGCTGATGGGATCGACATCACGTCTTTACATCTGAAGTGGCTGAGGTCGCAGATAGGCATTGTGTCACAGGAACCAATCCTTTTTGACTGCAGCATCAAAGAGAACATTCAATATGGAGACAACAGTAGACTTGTTCCACAGGAAGAAGTTATAGAGGCAGCGAAAGCAGCCAATATCCACACATTCATTATGAACTTGCCACAAGTAATTTATTAAGATTATATTACTTATATTTAAAGTGTTGACCGTTTGCTTCCCAACTGAACGTTTTCTGCCTTTTTGATATTGAAGGGATATAACACTCGTGTTGGAGATAAGGGAGCTCAGCTTTCAGGTGGACAAAAACAAAGGATCGCCATTGCACGCGCTCTTGTACGGAAGCCAAAAGTGTTACTCCTGGATGAAGCCACTTCTGCTCTAGATACCGAAAGTGAAAAGGTAATGGGAATTAAAATAAAACAATACAAAGGGAAAATATTGCCATTTAATTGAGCAAAGATCTTTTGCTTGCGCCTTTTTAATTTAAGGGTATGTTTACACATTACAAATTTATTGTGGCCCTGTGCGACCTTCATTATATAGAGGCAAACAGAGTTTTTTTTCTCCTATATTCCTACAGAGGTGCCATATGCAGGCAAATGTGCTTGCAGGATCTGTAGGGACTTCACTGTCACTATAATTGGTCTCTGTACATGTGTTTTTTGTATGTATGACTTCTAAGCTACCTTTTCTGTGTTGTTTTCTTATATTTACCTGTACTTTACATTATAACTTTTTTCTTTGGAGCTATACTTAAAGGGGTTATCCCATGAATAATGTAAGAAATTAAAATCACACATCATATAGTACATGACAATCTCTTTCTAACAAATCCAGAACCAGCCCAGTACCTCACATGGATCCAGAGATCTCCATATTCATTGCTCTAATAGATTTATATCAAGCTGGTAGCTCAAGGGGCGTGTCTTTTCTCCTGCAGATCGGGGGCGTGTCCATGCTCTCCCTATCACAGCTTTAGAGGCAGTTGAAAGATGAAACTGAGCATGTGCGGCCATCTCAGTGAGCCAAAGACATAAGAAATTAAGTGCCGCTATACAGATACATTTTATTGAATAACTCAGTAGCTATACAAAACTTTTAATTACATGCAAAAACTGTACAATACTTTTCGTGGGACAACCCCTTTAGTATTAAATGTTAAAAACTGTCAGTTTCTCTCCATTTCAGAAAGGGGAAGTGTAAAGACTATGTAAACTTTTAAAAACACATTTTTATTGCCTCAATACACCTAAAATGAAAATTAAGTGGCTTTAAATATGGCCTTAACCCGTAGTGGACCCTGCTATAAATGTACATGTTCATAAGTGCCCGCATTGCTAAGAAAAATAAAGATTTAATATATGCAAAAAAGCCTCTAGGAGCTATGGGGGGGGGGGGGGGTTCTGATACACATTAAGTGTCATGGTCCCTCCCATGACAGAGGTGAGAAGATCAGAGAGACTGGTGGCACGTGAGGTTATCTGACAGTCTCTCTGTTCTCACCTTGCAGTGTTGTTGCTTTGTAATGACCACACCTCCTGTCAGGTGCATCTTGTGGTCATTGCTGAGGCTCTGTTTAGTCCTGACTCACACTGCTTACCATACGGTTGATATTTCCTGCTTGGTGTTGGTTGAGCTGGTGTGTTATTCCTTTGGATCTCCTGCTCCTCCATTCTTCTTTAAAGATTAGTGCATTTAGTTTTGCATTTTGTTGTTTTCTTGTGTGTGTTGTTTTTTAGACCTCAGGGAGACGCTGGTTCCTTCATCTGGGAGGGAACCAGTAGTCTAATTCCCTGCCACCATTCCTAGGGCTTCCAGAGTCTCCAGGGCTAAGGTTCCGGTGTATGAGTATTTCCACCTCCGGGTTCTATTCATACTGGCAGTAGTCAGGGAGAGATCTAGGGATTCCTAGGAGGTCACCTTCCCTCTTCCTTAGCTTTGAGGCCTAGACTCTGGTCTATTCCCTTTTGTGTGTATTCTGGTGTTATCCCCTCTTTATTACGTGTGACATTGTCAACTGTCCAAAAACTGTCATTTTGTTTGTGTCAGTACAGCGATGGATACTGTTTCTGCACTGGTCAATAGTATGCAGGGACTGTCTTTGGAGGTGGCTGACCTCCGCATGGCCGTCTCGCAGTTTCAGAGACCACAGGTGGCTGGTTCCGGCAGCGGGAACCAGGCCTGCTTTGAACCTAAGGTCGCTCTCCCGGATAGGTTTTCCGGGAGAAAGTGACAACTTTATTCGGTTCAGGGAGTCGTGCAAACTATATTTTAGACTACTTCCTAACTCTTCTGGGGACGAGAGTCAATGAGTTGGGATTATTATTTCGTTACTGAAAGGCGAAGCTCAGTCTTGGGCTTTTTCTTTGCTGACTGGATCACAATCCCTCTGGTCGGTAGATGCAATTTTCAGAGCTCTGGGGCTTATCTATGCGTTATCTTATCTATACCGTTTTCTGTGGTAAAGGGGGACATTTTGTTAACGTATGTCCTTATGTTAAACGCCAAGGGGAAAAAGAAAGAAAAAAGACAAATGTGTTTAGTCCTCTTCTCACTCTTGGTAGTGTGGGTGGGAAATCTGAGAATGATTTTTTTATTTTTTTTTATTTACCGGTAGTGCCCGATTTCTCCTGCCTGCCACGGTGCCGCTAGACTCCAAAACTGTCGGAATTGAAGTATTTATTGACAGTGGGGCAGGGGTTAACCTAGTGGATGGCCAGTTCATCCGTATGCATGGTTTGACAACAAGCGCATTAGACAAAAATATTTCGGTGTTTGCGATTGATTCTGCTCCACTCTCACAAAAATGTTTGTCACAAATGGTGCAGGACATTCGCCTAAAGGTGGGAGATTCTCATCAAGAATCTATTTCATGTTTTGTGCTGGAGGGTCTGCCTGCTCCTCTGGTGCTAGGTTTACCGTGGTTAACCAAACATAACCCCCCAATCGATTGTCAAGCGAGACAGATTCTTGATTGGAGTGATTTTTGCATAGACATCTGTCTTAGCACGTTGCTTTCTGTTGTAACCACTAAAATAGTACCTTCTTTTATTTTTCTGATGTATTCTACGAAAGTGGAGACCAGAAGTTGCCTCCACATCGGGAATATGATTGCCCCGTCAAACTTATTCCCAGAGCTAGGTTGCCCAAGTCTCGGTTGTATAATCTTTCTGAACCGAAAGAGTAGCCATGCGAGAGTACATCACAGAGTTTGGCTAAAGGTCATATTAGACCATCCAAATCACCAGTGGATGCAGGTTTCTTTTTTGTTAAGAAAAAGGACGGAATTCTTAGGCCATATTTGCGCTTTCGTGAGCTTAACCGCATTACTGTCCGTGATCCCAGATTTATTAAATCAAATTGTCGGTGCCAAGGTGTTCTCTAAGTTGAAATTGAGGGGGGCATATAATCTGGAAAGAATCAAGGAGAGGGACGAATGGAAGACTGCCTTTAATACCCCTGAAGGTCATTTCAAGAATTGGTCATGACTTTTGGGTTGACCAATGCTCCTGCTGTTTTTTAACATTTCATCAATGACATCTTTCATCATCTGGTGAGCAGGTTTGTGGTGGTGTATCTGGATAATATTCTAATTTATTCCCCTGACATGGAGACGCATCAGGATCACGTGAGACAGGTTTTACAGTTCCTAAGGGAGAATAAATTGTATGCTAAGATGGAGAAGTGTGTATTTGCGGTCCCGGAAGTGCATTTCCTTGGTTACCTACTTTCCTTCGGTTTTTCGTATGGATCTGGAAAACGTCCATGCTGAACTGGGATTGACCTGAAAATCTGAAAGCGCACATGCGATTTTTGGGGTTCACCAACTACTATCGTAAATTTTTATTTTGAATTACTTGACTGTTGTTAAACCATTAACTGATATGATTAAGAAAGGTGCAGATTTCTCAGTCTGGTCTGATGAGGCATTACATTCCTTTTCAGCGGTAAAGGAATGTTTTGCTTCTGCTCCTATACTGGTGCAACCTGATGTGTCACAGCCATTCATTGTGGAAGTTGAGGAATCCGAGGTGGGTGTTGGAGCAGTCTTGTCGCAGGGTCCTTCTCCTAGCAAATGGCGCCCATGTGCTTTGTTCTCTAAAAAATTATCTACTGCTGAAAGAAATTATGATGTAGGTAATACATAGAGAGAGTTTCCGGCCATTAAGTTGTCTTTTGAGGAATGGCGTCATTGGCTGGAAGGAGCGATTCATTCCATTACGGTTATTACTGATCACAAAAATCTGGCTTATCTGGAGTCGGCTAAACATCTGAACCCAAGGCAGGCCAGATGGTCGCTGCTTTTTACCAGATTTAATTTTGTTGCCACCTATCGCCCTGGGGTTAAGAACGTCAAAGTGGATGCTTTATCACATAGCTTTCCCGGGGGTTGGAGGGGGTGATTCGGAGGATCCTGGCCCGATATTAGCTGATGGGGTGGTTGTATCCGCCCTTTATCCTAAACTTGAGGCAGAGGTGTTGAAAGCCCAGGGAGATGCACCTGATTCTTGTCCTCCAGGGAAGTTGTTTGTTCCTTCGGAACTACGGCACAAGGTGTTTGAAGAACATTACAGTACTGTTCTTATAGGACACCCTGGGAGCAGATCCACGGTTGATCTAATTTCCCGGAGATTCTGGTGGCCAGGGTTGCGTAAATGTGTTGAGGGCTATGTGTCAGCTTGTGAGACTTGTGCGCGTGCCAAGCAGACACATACTCTGCCTTCAGGATCTCTACTTCCCTTGTCTATCCTGTCCCGAACGTGGACTCATTTGTCCATGGACTTTATCACAGATTTGCCTAATTCCTCAGAGAAAACTGTGATTATTGTAGTTGCTGATTGCTTCAGCAAGATGTCGCACTTTATAGCATTACCAGGTCTACCTAATGCTAAAACTCTCGCACAAGTGTTTGTCGATAACAACATCGTGAAACTACACGGTATCCCCTCTGATGTGGTGTCTGATAGGGGGACTCAGTTTGTTTCCAGACTCTGGATGGCGTTCTGTACTCGCCTGGGAGTCCAGTTGTCCTTTTCTTCGGCCTTTCATCCTCAGTTGAACGGACAGACTGAACGCACTAACCAGAATCTTGAGACTTATTTAAGATGTTTTGTCTCTGAGAATGAGGAAGAGCGGTCTTCATTTTTGTCTTTCGACGAGTTTGCCATAAATAACCGTAGACCGGAATCCACTGATAAGTCGTTGGTTTTTGGAGAATATGGGTTTCATCTGCAGTTTGGCACATTTTCTGGTACTAAGACTTGTGATATACCAGAAGAGGAAAGATTTTCCTCTCTGTTGTCATCTATTTGGCAGAAAATTCAAGACAATTTAAATATGGGCAGAAAGTATAAACGTATGGCTAACAAGAGGCGTATGAGTGGTCTGGACCTGAGTGGGTGATTCTGTGTGGCTGTCCCCAAGAAACATTAAGTTGAAGGTGTCTTCTTGGAAGTTGAGGTCGAGGTTTATTGGGCCATATAAGATCTCTGCCATTATTAATCCAGTTGCCTTTCATCTTGAACTTCTGCAGGCTTTATACATTCATAATGTTTTTCACAAATCATTGCTGAAAAGATATGTCGAACCTGCTGAACCGTCCTACTTGCCTCCCGCTCCAGTCTTGGTGGACGGTACCATTGAATTTCAGATTGCCAGGATAGTGAACTCACAAATTCTCCGTAGATCTCTTCAGTACCTCGTGCACTGGAAAGGCTACAGTCCTGAGGAAAGAATGTGGGTTCCTGCGACCGACGTTAATGCCAGTCGCCTTGTGAAGACCTTTCACAGGGCACATCCTGATAAAGTCGGCCTTAGGTGTCTGGTGGTCACCCATAGAGGGAAAGGGGGGTACTGTCACGGTCCCTCCTATGACAGAGGTGAGAAGATTTGAGAGACGTGAGGTTATCTGACAGTCTCTCTGTTCTCACCTTGCAGTTTTGTTGTTTAGTAATGACCACACCTCTTGTGAGGTGCAGCTTGTGGTCATTACTGAGGCTCTATTTAGTCCTGACTCACACTGCTTACCATGCAGTTGATATTTCCTGCTTGGTGTTGGTTGAGCTTATGTGTTGTTCCTTTGCATCTCCTGCTCCTCCATTCTGCTTTAAAGATAAGTGCATTTAGTTTTGAATTTAGTTTTCTTGTGTGTGTTGTTTTCTAGGCCTCAGGGAGATGCTGGTTCCTTCATCTGGGAGGGAACCAGTAGTCTCATTCCCTGCCACCATTCCTAGGGCTTCCAGAGTCTCCAGGGCTAAGGTTCCGGTGTATGAGTATTTCCACCTCCGGGGTCTACTCATACTGGCAGGAGTCAGGGAGAGGTCTAGGGATTCCTAGGAGGTCACCTTCACTCTTCCTTAGCTTTGAGACCTAGACTCTGGTCTATTCCCTTCTGTGTGTATTCTAGTGTTATTCCCTCCTCATTACATGTGACATAAAAGTTCTGTTTTCTCTGCAACCCTGTCAATTAAAATGAAGAGGGTGTGGCAGTTGCAGAGAGAGCAGAGCGTCAGTTGCTCCTAGAGGCTCAGTTACATATATTAAAACATCATTTTTCTTAGCAGTGCAGGCAAATATGAACATAGGAGCCTACACATATGTCTTCAGCTGTCAATCACACATGCAACAGGTCAGCCAGTTTCATAGGTACAAATCTGCTGACAGATGCCCTTTAAGGGCAGCCCTAATACAATTTGTTTTCTTGTGTAAACTACACACTACTTGATTTATTGCAATTATGAACCAACTTTCATATTTTACAGATTGTGCAGCAAGCTCTGGATAATGCCAGGCAAGGACGGACATGCATAGTGATTGCTCATCGATTAAGCACCATACAGAACGCTGACATTATCGCAGTGATTAAGAACGGGAAAGTGGTGGAATACGGCACTCATAACCAGCTATTGGCTAACCAAGCTGATTACTATGCTCTTGTGAACGCACATGACTCCGACACTTAGGCCTTATACACATGGCAAAGCCTTACAGTAATAGCTTAAAGGTCTATATTACAGATCTTCTAGGTACTCAATGTGCCTCTGTGAGGTGGTGTATTCTCCCGTTAAGCAAACATTCCAGGGAAGAATATAGCTATATAAATCATTGTGGAAAAAACACTAAGGTGAAGATTTATCATCTCCCTTGCGCTTGCGTCTCAACATAAATTTGGTGCATCCTCCAGCAGTGCAGGGGATACCAAGATGGGAGAAAAAGCAATGGTCTTGATAAATCTGCCCCGTGTGTATTAAATAGAGGCACACAAATAGCCACAGATATACGGGATAGGCCCACAGATTTCTTGAGGTGCTATACTACAGTTCTATACTACTCTGGCCTGTAATACTTTTTGTGTATGAGGTCTGAAATTTCATAGATCTAGGTAAAGGATTATGTATGATGAGGAGCATTCACCATACCCACCAATATTGTAAAATAAAATATAAAAGTTCATAAAATCTGGCATCAGTTTTAACCCCATGGTAATAAATAAAGTCTGTCTAATATTTCATCATAACATAATTTCTTTACCAAAAGAAATCTTCAAAAAATGTAAATGTGAACAAACCTGAACAGTCAAGATGAATCCTGACGACAATGATATTACTAGTTCTGAATATATGGAGAACAGCATGATGCAGGTGGTCCTAATTAGAGATGAGCGAAGTATTCCAAAATTTGATTTGGCTGCTTCGCTGAATCTTACAAAAATAATTGCTCTGTGACAAATTACTTTGTAAGTAGTGGGTGCAATTCTTTGTAAGTAGTGGGTACAAGGACAGGGAACTGCGATTGCGCCACTCCCTGTCATTGTAACCCCTCGGATGCCACGTTCATACATGATCTCGTGTAAAATAAAATAAAATTCAATCATACTTACCTCATCCATTTGCTAGCGACGGGCCGGCCGCCACCATCTTGATGGAAGATCTGGCTTGAAATTTTGCACGGCCCGTGATGACATCATACGTCACCATACACAGGATTTTGTGCAAGATCTTCAAGCAAGATGACGGTGGCGAGCCGGCAAGGTAAGTATAATTTTGATGACTTTTTTTTGCTTTTTACAAAATCGATTTGCTACCACTAAGGCAAAAGTGTGCTTCCCATTGCCGTATTGCGGACCGCATTTGCGGATCCGTAATACACTGGTGCCGTTCCGTGGGCATTTCGCATCACGGATGCGGAGATGCTGAATGGTGTGGAATGGAAGCATGGAACGGAGCCCTACGGAAGCACTACGGAGTTCTTCCGTGGGGTTTTGTCCCGTACTTCCGTTCTGCAAAAAGATAGGACATGTTCTATCTTTTTGAGGAACGGCCGGATCGCGGACCCATTCAAGTGAATGGGTCCGCTGTGGCTGCCCCACGGACTGTGCACAGGGTGTGCAGGGGGCCAAAGCATGAGGAAATTCTGCTTCTCGGCAAATTGAATTTTCCCTGAAATTCAGAAGTGGACTTTAATTCGCTAACATTAGTCCTGATGATACCACTGGTTAAATTCTGCAGAGGCGAGTTGTGGCCAGGAGAACTCATCATGGAGGTCTAGGCTGAATAGAGAAGAACACGGAAAGTGAACGACTGCAACCAGAGAACATATTACTGCACCTCTAGTATGCAAAACTGGTATCTGACTACTGTATGGTTACTGTATAGTAGTAGTTTAATTATTGGTAATATTGACTGGCCTTTGGATAGTGTTTTTAATTCAGTAACTGTATGGTGCTATTAAATAATTGTAATATGTGGTAAAAGTGTGGCGGTATTATTTAGTCTTTGTATAGTGGTATTATTTAAAAACTGTCATGACTGTATTATTTAGAAGTATACTATTCTATATACAGCAATGTTTATGATGAGAAATTATTTTGGGCTGGGACACATTTGTAGATGAGTGTCTGCCAAGTCTAGTATTGACGCTTTGGTTAATAGATTATGGACTCAAGCAGCTGAACAAAGCTTATTTTACTCCAAGAATGCTCAAAAATGTAGTGGTTACAAGAAGTACTGCTACAAGGCTTCAAAGTGAGGCAGTCACAAATGAAACTGCTTGATCGATTCAAGCTTAACAGATACCATGTCTCTCAGTTTTCCTGAGGGCACAGTGGTTGTACAATTTGACTAGAACTGGATGGTGGCTCTTTAAATTCTATGGAGATAAGTGTGATTCCTGGGATCTACTGCAGCCAGCTGCTTCCAGTCCCCTACAGTGTCCTGAACCCTCCACACCTTTCCATGACTGTTGTGTGGCCTTTGAATTGATTCATCTATGCATGAACTCAGAGGCCACCATCCTTCTCTCATACTTTCGGACTCTTCGGGATGTGTGGCAGCAGGAACCCAAATCCTCTGTTCACAACTAGGGATTCACATCCAGCACACACTACTACTCTTTTGGTGGGAGAGATCCCCTTTTACAGCCCCACTAACAGCTCTGCCTCCTAGAAACGTCACTACAAGCAGTTTATAGCGGCTAGTGGTCCTCCCTCCCCTATCTTACCAACTCCAACCTATTGACAGGTAATTAACTACAATCATAAAAAATAAACAATGGACAGACAATTTATAAACCCTTCCCAGCCCATTATGTCCATCTTAAAAGGGAAAGAAACCTATAACATGTTCCTTTTAACACATCAGTAAAGTCACAGAGCACCTTCACCAGTATAAAACGTAACCTTTAATTGTATTAGTTAAAAATACCCCAATTTGTGCCTAAAATCTCTATGTACTTTGGCTGGGTATATATCTACTATTGCTGGGGAAAGGACAAATATCTGACCCTCCAGCTTGCCCTATAATCTATTTACCCTGCCTACAAAAATTAATTAGCCGCCCCGATAGGGACAATCCTGTGTCAGTAACCTCCTAATCACCCTGTATGGCCCTGAAAAGGGATAGATACCACCACCTACAGAGACCCACTATACAACTGTCAGGTGTCAAATGTCAGTGGTCTAAATATATGTATTAAAAACAAAAAAGATGAATAAAGATATTTTATCAATAAATAATAGTTTCACACAAACTCTTTTTATATCAGTCTGCCCAGTAAGTTGGTATATATAATACTATATCCATGATGTAACAGCCTACGTCCAGACACGTTTTCCTGATACGCTATACAGGTATCAGTTCATCAGGGGACTAACCATACATTTTTATCCTTTCCGATTCAATTCAGCAAAAATAAAAAAATCCATTTATATATATGAATATTATTTTAGTGGATAATTGCCCATAAAATCATTGGTCACATATATTAACCAGAAAGAACCATCCCTTGAGAAAGCGACCGCGAAACACGTGTCGGGATCCAGGACTGTCTTGGTCTGTATACCTTACTGCATTTTCTCCCATTATTTATTCTGAGGCACTATGAACTTTATTCATTAATCTACGGCTGGGGCTCATTGACACCCACGGCTTGGGTGAGTAATTTACTTGGGGAGTAAATGTACTAATATTGACAGATCTGTGGATAATATTCCTGTGTGATTTAATACTGCTAATATATATGTGATCTCAACAAATGTTTAAAGGGATTCTGTAATGAGATTTGAGCCCTATAAGCTAAACATATGGCCAGGTCCGTACTAATAACATGAATCCTAAACTGCCCCTATTAAACCTGCTTGTGGCTCTATTAGCCCAAAAAACTGGTTTTTATAAGCTGTCACCCACCTACCTAAGGTGCCCAAGGGGTTTTACGTTAACCCAGGGTACCCATCCGCACCCCTCGCCGTCTGGTGCCCAGCGCCGCCTTCCTCACCTCAGCCCCGCATCAGGCGGCGCATGCGCACTTCGCTCAACGAAGCCGCTGCCAGGAGTCCGTGGCGCATCAGGCTGAGCCTAGTGCGCAGGCGCCGGATCTAGCAGAGGGACGGGAGGATTGCGGAGGCGGGGCTGAGGTGAGGGGTGCAGATGGGTACCCTGGGTTAACGTAAAACCCCTTGGGCACCTTAGGTAGGTGAGTGACAGCTTATAAAAACCAGTTTTTTGGGCTAATAGAGCCACAAGCAGGTTTAATAGGGGCAGTTTAGGATTCATGTTATTAGTACAGACCTGGCCATATGTTTAGCTTATAGGGCTCAAATCTCATTACAGAATCCCTTTAAACATTTGTTGAGATCACATATATATTAGCAGTATTAAATCACACAGGAATATTATCCACAGATCTGTCAATATTAGTACATTTACTCCCCAAGTAAATTACTCACCCAAGCCGTGGGTGTCAATGAGCCCCAGCCGTAGATTAATGAATAAAGTTCATAGTGCCTCAGAATAAATAATGGGAGAAAATGCAGTAAGGTATACAGACCAAGACAGTCCTGGATCCCGACACGTGTTTCGCGGTCGCTTTCTCAAGGGATGGTTCTTTCTGGTTAATATATGTGACCAATGATTTTATGGGCAATTATCCACTAAAATAATATTCATATATATAAATGGATTTTTTTTATTTTTGCTGAATTGAATCGGAAAGGATAAAAATGTATGGTTAGTCCCCTGATGAACTGATACCTGTATAGCGTATCAGGAAAACGTGTCTGGACGTAGGCTGTTACATCATGGATATAGTATTATATATACCAACTTACTTACTTACTCAAATCTCATGACAGAATCCCTTTAAAAAACTATATGTAAAATAAAAAGTATTACTTTGTGCTATACAACTGCTGTCCTGATTTCTAGTTTTTGGGTATTAATCAGAAAGAACCACTGTAGCAATAGTTAATTTACCATAATAAATAACTCCAATAGATCTACAGCCAGCCAGTCGCAGGGGGTAACACATGAGGTTCATGGTAGACCGATGAGGGGTCAAATGGTATAACACACAGTTCATCAGTTTACTCACGGTTAGCAGATAGCCTCCCTGGGCTGGCAGCACAGTGTTGAGGTGGACAGCACGAAATCCTCCGGGGCACTGTCTGTGGTAGGAAGCATCAGCCAAGATGGTGATTGAGGTGCCCTTAATGTTAAGGGTGCTTGTTGCGGCTGAGTTCTTTGATTAAATTTGTCGTGACGCCAGTACCGTTAATGGTGGTACAACCATAGGTAGTAATAATGAGGTAGACAGTGGTAAGATGCAACTTACAACTTTTACTTTATTGGATTTTCAGTTGCTGTGGTACACTTATGCAGTCTTTAGATGGTACAGAGACGATACTGCAAATCCACTGTTTAGGGCTTGTCAGGTGCTTGGTTGGTTTTGGAGCAGTGGGTTAGGTGTACCTGATTCCTTTAGATGCCTTGAATCCTATTCCTTGACTTTCCCTACAAGCTAAGTATGTGGAGACAGGAAAACTCAACTGTCCCTCAGAAGGTTGGTGTTGCTGCCTGAAGCTATAAACCTCCACCATGCAAAGGTGTCTGTGGCCCTAAATAATGGCTCTTATCACCGATGAATTCCTAGGATTGCTTGTTTCTTTTCCAGGGAGGCAAACTCTTCTCCTACTGGTCGGGGATGCAAGTCTATAGTCCAGCTACAGAAGGAAAACGCTCTTCTGCGCCTAAACATCTGAGTAAACACCTTCTAGCAAAGTTGGCTCCACTCACTAATCTGTGTTGCGAAGTCTTCACTCTATCTTTCCTCCCACTAAGTTGATCTGACTACCTCAGATCTGCTCTCTGCTGACTACATCCTAGTTAATCTGATCTGCCTTGACTAATCTGTCTCACTAGGCCTGACCTGAATATATATCGGACCTGCACTTTATCCTCATCTAGTGGTGGGATGTATAAATTGCCCCTAATAGGCCTGTTAACAGGGATTTTGCAGTCACAACAAATGCGAAGTTACACATAACAACCAAATGCTTTTAAGCAGTGCCCACACACACGTAGTGGGACGCTGTATACACCCATGGTAAAATGGAAGTCGCCCTTGACGTTGGTATAGTCTGAAGCTGTGGATCTCTAAGCCGTGTCCTGAAATACACCAAATACACTCCACCAAATATGCACATGTGAATATAAACATTGTAATGCATTATCATGACTTTTCAATAACCTCCTGTAAATAAAGGGTTATGCACAAAAATACATTCTAGGCAAATATATAAAAATATGCCACATACATTTTTCTCTTTATGGTAGATGTGTTACGGCCAAAATGGTTATAAGAGAATGATCTCACATAAGAGGCACATAAAGTCCTTTCCTAAAATGGGGTATAAAACATGTATAAAACATTTTTAACCACCTCCGGACCGCCTAACGCAGGATCGCGTTCCGGAGGTGGCAGCGCTGCGCACAGTCACGCATATACGCGTCATCTCGCGAGACGCGAGATTTCCTGTGAACGCGCGCACACAGGCGCGCGCGCTCACAGGAACGGAAGGTAAGAGAGTTGATCTCCAGCCTGCCAGCGGCGATCGTTCGCTGGCAGGCTGGAGATGTGTTTTTTTTAACCCCTAACAGGTATATTAGACGCTGTTTTGATAACAGCGTCTAATATACCTGCTACCTGGTCCTCTGGTGGTCCCCTTTGTTTGGATCGACCACCAGAGGACACAGGTAGCTCAGTAAAGTAGCACCAAGCACCACTACACTACACTACACCCCCCCCCCATCACTTATTAACCCCTTATTAGCCCCTGATCACCCCTAATCACCCCTGATCACCCCATATAGACTCCCTGATCACCCCCCTGTCCTTGATTACCCCCCTGTCATTGATCAACCCCCTGTAAAGCTCCATTCAGACGTCCGCATGATTTTTACGGATCCACTGATAGATGGATCGGATCCGCAAAACGCATCCGGACGTCTGAATGAAGCCTTACAGGGGCATGATCAATGACTGTGGTGATCACCCCATATAGACTCCCTGATCACCCCCCTGTCATTGATTACCCCCCTGTCATTGATTACCCCCCTGTAAAGCTCCATTCAGATGTCCGCATGATTTTTACGGATGCACTGATACATGGATCGGATCCGCAAAACGCATCCGGTCGTCTGAATGAAGCCTTACAGGGGCATGATCAATGACTGTGGTGATCACCCCCCTGTCATTGATTACCCCCCTGTAAAGCTCCATTCAGATGTCCGCATGATTTTTACGGATGCACTGATAGATGGATCGGATCCGCAAAACGCATCCGGACGTCTGAATGAAGCCTTACAGGGGCATGATCAATGACTGTGGTGATCACCCCATATAGACTCCCTGATCACCCCCCTGTCATTGATTACCCCCCTGTCATTGATTACCCCCCTGTAAAGCTCCATTCAGATGTCCGCATGATTTTTACGGATGCACTGATAGATGGATCGGATCCGCAAAACGCATCCGGACGTCTGAATGAAGCCTTACAGGGGCATGATCAATGACTGTGGTGATCACCCCATATAGACTCCCTGATCACCCCCCTGTAAAGCTCCATTCAGATGTCCGCATGATTTTTACGGATGCACTGATACATGGATCGGATCCGCAAAACGCATCCGGTCGTCTGAATGAAGCCTTACAGGGGCATGATCAATGACTGTGGTGATCACCCCCCTGTCATTGATTACCCCCCTGTAAAGCTCCATTCAGATGTCCGCATGATTTTTACGGATGCACTGATAGATGGATCCGATCCGCAAAACGCATCCGGACGTCTGAATGAAGCCTTACAGGGGCATGATCAATGACTGTGGTGATCACCCCATATAGACTCCCTGATCACCCCCCTGTCATTGATCACCCCCCTGTCATTGATTACCCCCCTGTAAAGCTCCATTCAGATGTCCGCATGATTTTTACGGATGCACTGATAGATGGATCCGATCCGCAAAACGCATCCGGACGTCTGAATGAAGCCTTACAGGGGCATGATCAATGACTGTGGTGATCACCCCATATAGACTCCCTGATCACCCCCCTGTCATTGATCACCCCCCTGTCATTGATTACCCCCCTGTAAAGCTCCATTCAGATGTCCGCATGATTTTTACGGATGCACTGATAGATGGATCGGATCCGCAAAACGCATCCGGACGTCTGAATGAAGCCTTACACGGGCGTGATCAATGACTGTGGTTATCACCCCATATAGACTCCCTGATCACCCCCCTGTCATTGATCACCCCCCTGTCATTGATCACCCCCCTGTCATTGATCACCCCCCTGTCATTGATCACCCCCCTGTCATTTAGCACCCCTCTGTAAGGCTCCATTCAGATATTTTTTTGGCCCAAGTTAGCAGAATTTTTTTTTTTTTTTCTTACAAAGTCTCATATTCCACTAACTTGTGTCAAAAAATAAAATCTCACATGAACTCACCATACCCCTCACGGAATCCAAATGCGTAAAATTTTTTAGACATTTATATTCCAGACTTCTTCTCACGCTTTAGGGCCCCTAGAATGCCAGGGCAGTATAAATACCCCACATGTGACCCCATTTCGGAAAGAAGACACCCCCAGGTATTCCGTGAGGGGCATATTGAGTCCATGAAAGATTGAAATTTTTGTCCCAAGTTAGCGGAACGGGAGACTTTGTGAGAAAAAAATTAAAAATATCAATTTCCGCTAACTTGTGCCAAAAAAAAAAAATTTCTATGAACTCGCCATGCCCCTCATTGAATACCTTGGGGTGTCTTCTTTCCAAAATGGGGTCACATGTGGGGTATTTATACTGCCCTGGCATTCTAGGGGCCCCAAAGCGTGAGAAGAAGTCTGGTATCCAAATGTCTAAAAATGCCCTCCTAAAAGGAATTTGGGCACCTTTGCGCATCTAGGCTGCAAAAAAGTGTCACACATCTGGTATCGCCGTACTCAGGAGAAGTTGGGGAATGTGTTTTGGGGTGTCATTTTACATATACCCATGCTGGGTGAGAGAAATATCTTGGTCAAATGCCAACTTTGTATAAAAAAATGGGAAAAGTTGTCTTTTGCCAAGATATTTCTCTCACCCAGCATGGGTATATGTAAAATGACACCCCAAAACACATTCCCCAACTTCTCCTGAATACGGCGATACCACATGTGTGACACTTTTTTGCAGCCTAGGTGGGCAAAGGGGCCCATATTCCAAAGAGCACCTTTAGGATTTCACAGGTCATTTACCTACTTACCACACATTAGGGCCCCTGGAAAATGCCAGGGCAGTATAACTACCCCACAAGTGACCCCATTTTGGAAAGAAGACACCCCAAGGTATTCTGTGAGGGGCATGGCGAGTTCCTAGAATTTTTTATTTTTTGTCACAAGTTAGTGGAAAATGCTTATTTTTTTTTTTTATTTTTTTTTCATACAAAGTCTCATATTCCACTAACTTGTGACAAAAAATAAAAACTTCCATGAACTCACATTGCCCATCAGCGAATACCTTGGGGTCTCTTCTTTCCAAAATGGGGTCACTTGTGGGGTAGTTATACTGCCCTGGCATTCTAGGGGCCCAAATGTGTGGTAAGGAGTTTGAAATCAAATTCTGTAAAAAATGACCTGTGAAATCCGAAAGGTGCTCTTTTGAATATGGGCCCCTTTGCCCACCTCGGCTGCAAAAAAGTGTCACACATCTGGTATCTCCGTAATCGGGAGAAGTTGGGGAATGTGTTTTGGGGTGTCATTTTACATATACCCATGCTGGGTGAGAGAAATATCTTGGCAAAAGACAACTTTTCCCATTTTTTTATACAAAGTTGGCATTTGACCAAGATATTTATCTCACCCAGCATGGGTATATGTAAAAAGACACCCCAAAACACATTCCTCAACTTCTCCTGAATACAGAGATACCAGATGTGTGACACTTTTTTGCAGCCTAGGTGGGCAAAGGGGCCCACATTCCAAAGAGCACCTTTCGGATTTCACAGGTCATTTACCTACTTACCACACATTTGGGCCCCTAGAATGCCAGGGCAGTATAACTACCACACAAGTGACCCCATTTTGGAAAGAAGAGACCCCAAGGTATTCGCTGATGGGCATAGTGAGTTCATGGAAGTTTTTATTTTTTGTCACAAGTTTGTGGAATATGAGACTTTGTATGAAAAAAAAAAAAAAAAAAAAAAATCATCATTTTCCACTAACTTGTGACAAAAAATAAAAAATTCTAGGAACTCGCCATGCCCCTCACGGAATACCTTGGGGTGTCTTCTTTCCAAAATGGGGTCACTTGTGGGGTAGTTATACTGCCCTGGTATTCTAGGGGCCCAAATGTGTGGTAAGGAGTTTGAAATCAAATTCAGGAAAAAATGAGGAGTGAAATCCGAAAGGTGCTCTTTGGAATATGGGCCCCTTTGCCCACCTAGGCTGCAAAAAAGTGTCACACATCTGGTATCCCCGTACTCAGGAGAAGTTGAGGAATGTGTTTTGGGGTGTCTTTTTACATATACCCATGCTGGGTGAGATAAATATCTTGGTCAAATGACAACTTTGTATAAAAAAATGGGAAAAGTTGTCTTTTGCCAAGATATTTCTCTCACCCAGCATGGGTATATATAAAATGACACCCCAAAACACATTCCCCACCTTCTCCTGAGTACGGAGATACCAGATGTGTGACACTTTTTTGCAGCCTAGGTGGGCAAAGGGGCCCATATTCCAAAGAGCACCTTTCGGATTTCACAGGTCATTTTTTACAGAATTTGATTTCAAACTCCTTACCACACATTTGGGCCCCTAGAATGCCAGGGCAGTATAACTACCCCACAAGTGACCCCATTTTGGAAAGAAGAGACCCCAAGGTATTCGCTGATGGGCATAGTGAGTTCATAGAAGTTTTTATTTTTTGTCACAAGTTAGTGGAATATGAGACTTTATCAGGAAAAAAAAAAAAAAAAAAAAAAATCATCATTTTCCGCTAACTTGTGACAAAAAATAAAAAGTTCTATGAACTCACTATGCCCATCAGCGAATACCTTAGGGTGTGTACTTTCAGAAATGGGGTCATTTGTGGGGTGTTTGTACTGTCTGGGCATTGTAGAACCTCAGGAAACATGACAGGTGCTCAGAAAGTCAGAGCTGCTTCAAAAAGCGGAAATTCACATTTTTGTACCATAGTTTGTAAACGCTATAACTTTTACCCAAACCATTTTTTTTTTACCCAAACATTTTTTTTTTATCAAAGACATGTAGAACTATAAATTTAGAGCAAAATTTCTATATGGATGTCGTTTTTTTTGCAAAATTTTACAACTGAAAGTGAAAAATGTCATTTTTTTGCAAAAAAATCGTTAAATTTCGATTAATAACAAAAAAAGTAAAAATGTCAGCAGCAATGAAATACCACCAAATGAAAGCTCTATTAGTGAGAAGAAAAGGAGGTAAAATTCATTTGGGTGGTAAGTTGCATGACCGAGCAATAAACGGTGAAAGTAGTGTAGGTCAGAAGTGTAAAAAGTGGCCTGGTCTTTCAGGGTGTTTAAGCACTGGGGGCTGAGGTGGTTAAAGTGCAAAAATTTGGTTGTAAAACAATCGAGCACAGAAAAGTCCTTCTGGGTACTTCACTTTAAACGTTGCATTAAAAAAAATCCCTTATTACCTGAAAATGGGGGTGAAAAGGGTTAAGCATGGCAAAAATATACAATCAAAGTGCAACATTCTTGAGGTAGATGGAGTTCTTGATGGAGTCCTTGCAAAAGAATTTAGAGAGGGGCTCAATACAAACAGGAAGAGAAGTCCTCTCAAACAATAGCAGCTCCTGCTCCATAATAATGATGAAACGGCCTACTTAATTTTAGGGATCCGAGCAGGAAGACACACTTGTCGGAATAGGGCTCCCAGAATCCCAAGAATCAGGAGATGATCCTTCTGGACGTCCCTCCCTTACTTTCCGTTTAGGGGTAGCTGGCAAGTTGAGGTCTTGCTTGACTTTTTCAAAGACAGGAGGCGGTTCCTTTTTCTCTTTGCAAACCAGCCCAGTAATAGGGTAACTCCTGGTCACAGGATTGGTATTCCTTTCTAGTATTAAGGGACCAGCCGGTTCCCCTCCATAAAGTGGGATTATGATTATTTGTGGGGTCTGTACAGCTAGCTGCTGAAACAACATTTCACAGTCCTCTGCAGTAGTATTGAGGGTTGGTGGCTCGGGCCTTTTTCTTCTAACCCTCTCCCTTTGGGGTTTGGTGTCAGGATCTTTGATGACAATGGCAATGACCACAAGGCAGTCCTTCTCTCATCCCATTGCTGGAATAGTTAAAGGCATAAGACTCGGTGCTGCAGCAGTTGGTATTGCGCTGGGACCGGCTTCGGCTGCCGCAGTGGGTCCGCGGAGGTCAGCCTGCACGTTATCTTCCTGCACAGACATGTTGACAATAGCTTAATTATAGTCAGATAGGTTAATTGTGGCTTGCAATACTCTTTACTTAACGTTGCTATGGGCGACCGCGATTTTCCCGGTGTATGGCCCTTTAAATGTGCAATGTCCGCTAAGTACTGTACTCAGGCAGCGCTTATTCAGATTCCTAGTGGCGCTCCTGGTTATCGATGCTTCACATGGAAGTGCCGAGAGTAAATTACAGTCTGTCTGCGGTAGTTACTTGGGGGCAGACAGGCAATGCGATGCGATCCGGCGGCTTACCGGTGTAAGTCTCGCGATACCTTGGGGATGCACGCACGTCACACCGTCCTCCCGTGCGCGGCGTCTCCCTTTGATGTGGCCACAAGCAGAGGAGGCGGCACTGCGCTTGCATACAGGGCCCGCCTCTCAGAACCCACACTGTACAGGTAGGATGGGCTTGAATCGGACAACTTTGCATAAAGGGGCGGCACACTGGTTTTCCCGCTCTGCAGCGGGTGGCCCAGTGTTATTTTTCAAATCCGAGCTCCGGCGGCCATATTAGTTTTCACAGTAACAGTCTATTTACTGACAGCAAGCAGTTATAGTGACACACAAATGTTGAATTTTTTCACTTTTGACACTGCGATTTGGATGACTGAGGACTAGTATAGCACCTCCATATACTTTGCAAACGCTTTGGACAGTTCTGGACCCCAAAACAGCGCACAATAAGCAAAAGTCCCTCGATATGATAAAGGGGCCTATTCACATGCGACAGTCTTTCAAATATGGCGCAAGGGTTAATTATCCTGTTCGTAACGCCAATAAAAAGTTATGTAGCCAGCCAGTCGCAGGGGGTACACGTGAGGTTCACGGTAGACCGATGAGGGGTCAAATGGTATAACACACAGTTCATCAGTTTACTCACGGTTAGCAGATAGCCTCCCTGGGCTGGCAGCACAGTGTTGAGGTAGACAGCACGAAATCCTCCGGGGCATGCTCTGTGGTAGGAAGCATCAGCCAACATGGTGGTTGAGGTGCCCTTGATGTTAAGGGTGCTTAGGGTGCTTGTTGCGGCTGAGTCCTTTGATGAAATTTGTTGTGACGCCAGTACTGTTAATGGTGGTACAACCATAGGTAGTAATAATGAGGTAGACAGTGGTAAGATGCAACTCACAACTTTTACTTTAGTGGATTTTCAGTTGCTGTGGTACACTTATGCAGTCTTTAGATGGTACAGAGACAATACTGCAAATCCACTGTTTAGGGCTTGTCAGGTGCTTGGTTGGTTTTGGAGCAGT
Source organism: Bufo bufo (assembly GCF_905171765.1). Classification (NCBI taxonomy): domain Eukaryota; kingdom Metazoa; phylum Chordata; class Amphibia; order Anura; family Bufonidae; genus Bufo; species Bufo bufo. Next base: position 461,213,382 of record NC_053393.1, read on the forward strand.
GGGTTAAGTGTACCTGATTCCTTTAGATGCCTTGGATCCTATTCCTTGACTTTCCCTACAAGCTAAGTATGTGGAGACAGGAAAACTCAACTGTCCGTCAGAAGGTTGGTGTGGCTGCCTGAAGCTATAAACCTCCACCATGCAAAGGTGTCTGTGGCCCTAAATAATGGCTCTTATCGCCGATGAATTCCTAGGAATGCTTGTTTCTTTTCCAGGGAGGCAAACTCTTCTCCTACTGGTCGGGGATGCAAGTCTATAGTCCAGCTACAGAAGGAAAACGCTCTTCTGCGCCTAAACATCTTAGTAAAAACCTTTGAGCGAAGTTGGCTCCACTCACTAATCTGTGTTGCGAAGTCTTCACTCTATCTTTCCTCCCACTAAGTTGATCTGACTACCTCAGATCTGCTCTCTGCTGACTACATCCTAGTTAATCTGATCTGCCTTGACTAATCTGTCTCACTAGGCCTGACCTGAATATATATAGAACCTGCACTTTATCCCCATCTAGTGGTGGGATGTATAAATTGCACCTAATAGGTCTGTTAACAGGGATTTTGCAGTCACACAAATGCAAAGTTACACATAACAACCAAATGCTTGTAATAATATAAAAATCTTAAAAACTCGATTCGGCGGGTTCGCCAAATTTTTCTAAAAGATTTGCTTCGATCCAAATTTATTTGTGGGAATTTTTTTTTTTTTAAAAACGTCCATTTCCGGGCTGCAGAGAGCCTTTGTAGGGGTGTAGAACACTGTGCCTTGCAGTAGCACGCATAGGGAGTCTGCTGTGGTAGTAAAATAATACTGCAAATCAGTATGACATGCAGATGACAGGGGTTGCTCTTAGAATCTCTGCATACCTACTAAATAACTGAAGTATCAACTCAGCCGTATAGGTCGATGTTAGCGTCAAGAAGAAGCGTAGTCTGTTTACACCCTCGTCAGCTGATTCCACATAGATGTCTACAGAAACGCTTGTACAAGTAGGGTGTCAGCAGTAAGCTTGTGTTGTAGTCACTGATTAATTTGCCCTTCACCTGATCCGTCAGAACAATAACCCACAAAAAACGGATCCTGTCTGCGGAGCATACGCCTTCACTCATTCAGCATTTGCTCAATAATCCATCAGTATTGCTAATGCCAAAAAAACCAGGAGTGGATCTAAACAGAGATGAAACGTGAATGGAATATTTGCATGTCTTCTGTGTTTGGCTACCAAATCATAAGCCAATTCTAATGGGACCATACAGGCCTTACAGCTGCTACATAGACATGATCCGTTGTGCGTCTCATTTTTCCTTCCTTCTGACAGATCAGAATAAAGGTCAAATAAATGATGATGTCAGCCAGGCCAAAAGCCAAAATAGTGGACCATTCATGAAGTTGGGAGGGTGGGAACAGCATGAGAAGTCCACAGAGTGGACCTATGACATAGTGGTGAGGTTCAAGCATGAGGAGGTGCTGGCAGCAGCATCAGGAGAAGGCCACTGAGTGGCCCAATGACCGAGTCTGGAGTTGGCAGCAGTATGAGGAGGCCACTGAGTGGCACGACGACAAGAGATTTTGGAGGTGGCAGCAGCATGAGGAGGCCACAGAGTAGCATGACATCGAGAGATTGTGGAGGTAGCAGCAGCATGAGGAGGCGACATAGTAGCCTGACGACGAGAGATTGTGGGGTGTCAGCTGCATAAGGAGGCCATTTCGGCTCTGCACGATTTAATAATACACATTCTCCGGCACAAAAAGCTTGGCAAATTGATTGTCCGGGAATTTCCATCATAGATTGGAATAATATATTGACGAATTTAGGTTTAGTTTCAAATAATTTTAATAAAGTTTTTTGGTCCCATTTAATATTAAATATTTAATAAATGTAATAAAAAAATTTAAGTGTTGCCTAAGACAGGAGAGAATAGGCCAGTCTTATGGTTATTCGACGACGTGGTTGCGATGGAGAAAGCATTCCAAAAACAATTTCTCTCCACCTGGAGACTAATCCTGTCAAGATTGATGCAAGTGCGGTATGGGCTTCTCATCGAGCCAAATACTTCTGGGGGAACCCAGAATATATATATTTTTTTGTACTGAAATAGGCCACTATGCGATTTTACCACAAATAACTGCAACAGCGAAGTGCGTATATATTTTTCTTGTTCTACTGAAATACGCCACTAAACGCTTTCACCACATATACCAGCAGAAGTGAACTTCGTAAATATTTTTCTGTTTGTAATGAAATAGTCCGCAAAATGCTTTCAACACATATAACTGCAGAAGTGAACTGAGAATATACTTTTATTTTTGTACTGAAATAGGCGACTAAACGCTTTTACCGCAAATAACTGCAACAGTGAAGTGCTTATATATTATTCTTTTTGTACTGAATTACGTCACTAAACGCTTTCACCACATTTAACGGCAGAAGTGAACTGCATATATATTTTTCTGTTTGTAATGAAATAGGCCACTAAATGCTTTCAACACATATACTGTAGCTGCAGAAGTGAACTGTGTATATATTTTTCTGTTTGTACTGAAATACGCCACTAAACTTTTTCACCACATATATTTCACGGTAGGCGAGTGTAGGGAAGCAAACCAAACACAACAAATTTAAACAAAACAGCAGGCTAGGCCCCACAGCTAGGAAACAGGGAAAGGTCATCTCCTGACAATCCCTGAGCATTTTTCCTGACTGCTATCAACATGAACAAATCTCGATGGCACTTCAACCAGCCCTGCTGAAACTGACACAAACCCTCAGCTAGGGAGCTGTCATGCCCCACTCTGACGATGTGCGGAGGTCAGCCAGGATTGCAGCACGAGTCTAGTATTTGTTTTGATGCTGTGCTGGATCCGCCCCGCATCAGGTGCACTGGGTGGAGTCATTAGTTTAAATAGTCTCCAGCTAAAGTGCTCTGAGCGGATTATACTCATCATTTTGGTCTTGGAAGCTAGGAAGGAAGGTTGGCTATTTGTTCCTGCTCTCAGCAGATAAATGTCTTTTCTTGTTTGGTTGTTTATGTCATCTTACCCGTCCAGGTTCTGTGCGAGCTGGCAGCTCCTTTCTCCCCACTTCACCATCTCAGGGAGTTCAGGGTTCTGTTAGTATAGGCTGGTGGACACAGCAAATCTACCATCAAGATTTGTCTGTGGGCTGAGCATTGTAAGGAAAGAGGTCAGGGATAAATTAGGAGGTGACCCTTTCCCTGTCTCTCGTCCAGAGCCTGGTTGGTGTGTTATCTGTTAACTGTGCACGTCCGCCGTGACATTATAATCCGCCATACTGTGACTGCCATTGCTCAGCGTTTATGTGATGGCGTCAATTGATGCACTGGTTGACCGCATGCAGGGTTTGTCCCTGGAGGTTGCGGATCTGTGTAGTACGGTCACACAGTGTCAGAGGGTGTTGGCTTCAGGTACAAGTCAAATTGTTGGGGAGCCTAAAGTCGCTCTTCTGGAGAAATTTGCAGGGGGTACTAATGATTTTTTCAGTTTCAAGGAATCATGTAAGTTGTACTTTCGTTTGTGCCCATTTTCATCAGGTGATGAGGATCAGAGGGTGGGTATCGTCATGTCTTTGCTGAAAGGGGACGCGCAATTCCGGGCTTTTACCCTGCCGCCCGGTTCTCTGGCTCTCCGGTCGGTGGAGGAATTTTTTAAAGCCCTGGGATTGATTTACGATGACCCAGATCGAGTTTCAATGGCAGAGTCAAAATTACGTAACTTACTACAGGGTAAACATACTGCTGAGGTTTACTGCACAGAGTTTAGGAGGTGGGCTACTGAGTCGGGGTGGAACGACCCCGCGTTACGTAGCCAGTTTTGTCAGGGGTTATCTGAAAGGTTGAAGGATGCTCTGTCTTTTCATGAATACCCTGATACTTTGGAAAATGCAATGTCTTTGGCGATACGTTTGGATAGACGTATCAGAGAGAGGGGTAAGTGTCCCTCTGTGCAGGGGATTCCTCCCGCGTGTAGTTTTGTTCCACCAGCTGCCCAGGGAGATATTGCTTGTTATTCTGGCCTAGGAGAGGAACCCATGCAGTTGGGTCAGATATCTTTCCTTTCGGATAATAGAGACTTTCGTAAAGCGCACAATTTATGTTTCTTTTGTGGAAAGAGGGGTCATTTTGTTTTTTCTTGTCCGTATGTTGAACCATAGAGGAGAGTGATAAAGAAAAAATTAAAATAAAAAAAAACCTCCCTCACACTTGGTAGTATGAATGGTGTGGTAGAGCAGACTGGTATGCAAGTTCCCTGCAGTTCCCGTTTTCTCCTTTCAGCTATGGTGGCGCTAGAGTCTCGAAATGTGTTTGTTGATGTTTTTCTTGATTGTGGTGCTGGGGTAAATTTAATTGACTTTCTGTTTCTTGAGGGTTTGGGACTAAGTATTTGCACGTTAGAGAACGAGATTCGTGTTTTTGCCATTGATTCTTCCCCTCTTTCTCAAGGGAGCCTTACTCACGTTGTTCATGATATTCATTTAAGGGTGGGTGATTCACATGCTGAGATTATTTCCTGTTTTGTCATGAAGGATTTGCCAGCTCCAATAGTTTTGGGGTTGCCATGGTTGTCTAAACATAACCCAACTATAGACTGGCAGGCGAGACAAATCATTGGTTGGAGCAAGTTTTGTTCGGATAATTGTCTTGTCACATCTATTTCTGAAGTGTCCGTTACGGCCTTGCCTCAGTATCTCTCAGATTTTTCGGACGTGTTTGCGGAGGGTGGGGCTCAGGAATTGCCCCCTCATCGTGACTATGATTGTCCTGTGAATCTCATTCCGAGGGGTAAGTTGCCTAAGTCTCGGCTCTACAACCTCTCTCAACCCGAGAAAGAGGTCATGCGAAAGTATGTCGCCGAGAGTTTGGCAAAGGGTCATATTAGACCATCTAAGTCTCCAGTGGCTGTAGGTTTGTTCTTCGTGAAGAAGAAAGATGGATCACTGAGACCGTGTTTGGATTTCCGAGAGCTGAATCGTATTACAGTCCGGGATCCATATCCCCTGCCTTTGATCTCTGATCTTTTTGATCAGATTGTTAGAGCCAAGGTGTTCTCCAAGTTGGATTTGAGAGGAGCATACAATCTGATCAGGATCAAGGAGGGGGATGAGTGGAAAACGGCCTTCAATACGCACGAGGGTCATTTTGAGAACCTGGTAATGCCTTTTGGGTTGACGAATGCGCCAGCGGTATTTCAGCGATTCGTCAATGATTTCTTTCATCATTTGGTGGGGAGGTTCGTAGTAGTCTACCTTGATGACATTTTAATTTATTCTCCTGATCTGAAGACCCATCAGGATCATGTGAGACAGGTTTTGACGATCCTGCGGGAGAATAAGTTATACGCCAAATTGGAGAAATGTTTATTTGCGGTGCAAGAGCTTCCATTTTTGGGATACATGCTTTCTGATTCTGGTTTTCGTATAGACCCCGAAAAGGTCCGGGCGGTTCTGGAGTGGGACCGACCGGAGAATCAGAAAGCTTTGATGCGATTTTTGGGGTTTACGAATTATTATAGAAAATTTATTTTGAATTATTCCACGCTAGTCAAACCTCTTACTGATATGACCAAGAAGGGCGCTGATGTCTCTGTCTGGTCGGATGAGGCATTGCAGGCCTTTTCGGCTATTAAGGAGCGTTTTGCGTCTGCTCCCATTCCGGTGCAGCCGGATGTATCTCAGCCTTTCGTGGTCGAGGTCGATGCATCAGAGGTGGGGGTTGGGGCGGTGCTTTCGCAGGGTCCTTCTCCTGGCAAGTGGGTCCCGTGTGCCTTCTTCTCCAGGAAGCTCTCGGTCGCTGAGAGGAATTATGATGTTGAAGATAGGGAGTTGTTGGCGATCAAATTGGCCTTTGAAGAATGGCGTCACTGGTTAGAGGGGGCTTCTCACCCCGTTACTGTGTATACAGACCATAAGAATTTGGCTTACCTGCAATCTGCCAAGCGTCTAAACCCTAGACAGGCCATTGTTTTTTACCAGGTTCAATTTCGTGGTTACCTTTCGCCCAGGGGTCAAGAACGTCAAGGCAGATGCCTTGTCTCGCAGCTTCCCTGGGGGAGGTGATTCAGAAGATCCAGCGCCGATTTTGGCGGATGGAGTGGTGGTCTCCGCTCTGTACCCTGAATTGGAGATGGAGGTGTTGGGAGCTCAGGAGGGGGCTCCTGGTTCGTGTCCCCCAGGGAGGTTGTTTGTTCCTGAGGGCCTACGATACAAGGTGTTCAAGGAACATCACGATACTGTTCTCGCTGGACATCCTGGTGGTAAGTCCACCTGTGATCTGGTGTCCCGGAGGTTCTGGTGGCCAGGTTTGCATAAGTGTATTGAGAATTACGTGGCAGCTTGTGAAACCTGCGCTCGGTCTAAGGTTGCTCATACTCGACCGCCTGGTTCACTTCTTCCATTGTCTATACCATCTCGTCCTTGGACACATTTGTCCATGGACTTTATTACGGACCTACCGAGTTCCTCCGGGAAAACAGTGATTTTGGTGGTAGTCGATCGTTTCAGTAAAATGGCTCACTTTATACCACTAACAAGTCTGCCTAACGCTAAGACTCTTGCGCAGATTTTTGTGGATAATATTGTTAAATTGCACAGTATTCCTTCGGATATTGTCTCTGATAGGGGCACGCAGTTTGTCTCCAGGTTTTGGAGGGCGTTCTGCTCTCGACTTGGCATTCAACTTTCTTTCTCGTCGGCTTTTCATCCACAGTCGAATGGTCAGACGGAGCGTACCAATCAAAACCTGGAGACCTACTTGAGGTGCTTTGTGGCTGAGAATCAGGAGGACTGGTCCTCATTATTGCCCTTAGCAGAATTTGCATTGAATAACCGTAGGCAGGAGTCCACGGGTAAGTCGCCATTTTTTGGCGCATACGGTTTCCATCCTCAGTTTGGTACCTTTTCTGGGTCTGGTTCCTCCGGGATGCCAGAGGAGGAGAGATTCTCTTCTGCCTTATCCTCTCTCTGGCGGGGGATTCAAGGGAATTTGGAGAGGATGGGTGAGAGGTATAAACGAATGGCTGACAGGAGACGTGTGACTGGTCCGGACCTGTGTGTGGGTGATTTGGTGTGGTTGTCCACTAGGAATATCAAGTTGAGAATGCCATCTTGGAAACTGGGTCCAAGATTTGTTGGTCCATATAAGATTTCTGCTGTGATCAATCCTGTGGCATTTCGACTTGATCTGCCGCAGACTTGGAGGATCCACGATGTCTTCCACAAGTCTTTACTAAAAAAATATGTTAAACCGGTGGTACCATCGCCATTGCCTCCTCCTCCTGTTCTGGTCGAGGGAAACTTGGAGTTCGAGATCTCCAGGATTCTCGACTCAAGAGTTCTGCAGGGTTCCCTCCAGTACCTGGTTCACTGGAGGGGGTACGGTCCTGAGGAGAGGATGTGGGTTCCGGCGTCAGATGTCAACGCCGTCTGGTGAGGGCCTTTCATAGGTCCCATCCGGATAAGGTTGGTCCAGGGTGTCCGGAGGTCACCCGTAGAAGGGGGGATACTGTCATGCCCCACTCTGACGATGTGCGGAGGTCAGCCAGGATTGCAGCACGAGTCTAGTATTTGTTCTGATGCTGTGCTGGATCCGCCCCGCATCAGGTGCACTGGGTGGAGTCATTAGTTTAAATAGTCTCCAGCTAAAGTGCTCTGAGCGGATTATACTCATCATTGTGGTCTTGGAAGCTAGGAAGGAAGGTTGGCTGTTTGTTTCTGCTCTCAGCAGATAAGTGTCTTTTCTTGTTTGGTTGTTTATGTCATCTTACCCGTCCAGGTTCTGTGCGAGCTGGCAGCTCCTTTCTCCCCACTTCACCATCTCAGGGAGTTCAGGGTTCTGTTAGTATAGGCTGGTGGACACAGCAAATCTACCATCAAGATTTGTCTGTGGGCTGAGCATTGTATATAAAGAGGTCAGGGATAAATTAGGAGGTGACCCTTTCCCTGTCTCTCGTCCAGAGCCTGGTTGGTGTGTTATCTGTTAACTGTGCACGTCCGCCGTGACAGGAGCAGGCGAAAAGACAACCGGTTCCTTGCACAAGATGAAGGAACCAGCGTCTACCTAAGGCTTACCCAGTACAAACAACAGAAGGGAAGGAAGGAGGACTTAACTGAAGACGAACTGGAAGCAGGAGATCCACCAAACACCAGCAGAGAACTCCAGGAGAAACTATAAACCGCAAGGGCTATACTGAGAGGCAGGTATAAATAGCATAACTAACTAATAAGCAGAACCTGTGAGGGGGTGAGATCCTGCCCAAAGCCACAATAAAGCAATCTGCCAGATAGATTCACGTGCAGCAAGTCTGATATATCTGCTCAGATCCCTCACAGGGCAGGGCGTGACAGTACCCCCCCCCCTCTATGGGTGACCTCCGGGCACCCAGAACCAACTTTTTCCGGGTGTACCCTGTGAAAGGCTTTCACAAGGCGGCTAGCATTGACATCGGTAGCCGGAACCCACATTCTTTCGTCAGGACTGTATCCCCTCCAATGCACCAGGTACTGAAGGTAACCCCGAAGAACACGCGAGTTGAGTATTCTGGAGATTTGAAACTCCAGACTACCATCTACCTAGACAGGAGGAGGAGGCAAAGGAGATAGTTCAGCAGGTTCAACATACTTCTTCAACAAGGATCTGTGAAACACATTATGGATCTTCCAGGCCTGCGGAAGTTCCAGACGAAACGCCACCAGATTAATAATGGCCGAGATTTTGTAAGGACCAATAAATCTTGGGCCCAACTTTCAAGGGGGTACTTTCAACTTAATGTTCTTAGTGGACAACCACAGCAAATCTCCCACACACAGGTCCGGACCAATCATACGTCTCTTGTCAGCCATCTGTTTATATCTTTCGCCCATCTTTATCAAATTAACCTGAATCTTCCACCAGATAGAAGACAACGAAGATGAGAATCTCTCCTCTTCAGGTATACCAGAAGATTCAGTCCCAGAAAAAGTACCAAACTAAGGGTGAAAACCATATGCGCCAAAAAATGGTGACTTACTGTATCAGTTGAATCCTGTATATGGTTATTCAAGGCAAACTCAGCCAAGGACAAAAACGAGGACCATTCTTCCTGATTCTCAGCTACAAAACACCTCAAATAAGTCTCCAGGTTCTGATTAGTGAGCTCAGTTTGTCCATTCGACTGAGGATGGAAAGCTGAAGAGAAAGACAACTGAATACCCAGACAAGTACAAAATGCCTTCCAAAACCTGGAGACAAATTGCGTCCCCTTATCAGACACCACATCAGAGGGGGTGCCGTGTAATTTCACGTTGCTATCAATAAACACCTGAGCGAGAGTTTTAGCATTGGGCAAACCTGATAATGGTACAAAGTGAGCCATCTTACTGAAGCCGTCCACCACCACCAAAATCACAGTTTTCCCAGAGGAACTTGGTAAATCAGTGATGAAGTCCATGGACAAATGCGTCCAAGGAGAAGATGGAATGGACAAAGGAAGAAAAGATCCTGATGGCCGAGTGTGAGCAACCTTAGAGAGTGCACAGGTCTCACAAGCTGCTACATAGCCCTCAACACATTTACGCAAACCTGGCCACCAGAATCTCTGGGAAATAAGATCCAACGTGGATCTACTCCCAAGGTGTCCCGCAAGGACAGTATCAAGATGTTCCTTGAACACCTTGTGTAGCAGTTCTGAAGGAACAACCAACTTCCCTGGAGGACAGGAATCAGGTGCGTCACCTTGAGCCCCCAACACTTCCGCCTCTAGCTCGGGATAAAGAGCGGATACCACCACCCCAACAGCCAAAATCGGAGAGGGATCCTCCGAATCTCCCCGCCCCCCAGGTAAGCTACATGACAAAGCATCCGCTTTGACGTTTTTGATCCCAGGATGATAAGTTATACAAACTGAAAAGACTAGCGTGGTATTAGCAGGAGGTGCTCAAACCCACATGCAGTCGTGCATATATATAGGGGAGCAAATCCTGCACTTGTGGCCCGTTGCTAATGGCGATCCCCAGCAAAAATGCATACGGTGGAGGATGCCTGCAGCGAACCACAAGTACCACAATAGACATCCTACACAAGGTAGCAATTGTGTGGATGTCATAATCAATATAACAAATTAATAGCAAAGACAGGTGCACTCTGCGGTCTTACTAAACCCTCAAACTGATTTTAAAATTGAGAGATTAGTCAACATGTCCTACGGTGTAGGACATGTCTAAGCCCGGGCACCACGCCAAGGTTTCTCAAGTAGCCCGTGACCTAACACTCTCCTAACTGAGCCGTATGGGCAATACCAAAAGCCAGTGGGCAAATTACAGGAGCATGAGGCTGACTCACAAACAACTCACCAGTTACCTCCAGCATGTAACCATGCTTGCAGTGGGAGGAGTCTGCGAGTGCCACTCAAGACTGGCTGATATGGCCCAGGCCTCACAGGTGCACCTAAATGTGACCTGTAGATGGAAAACAGGCACATTTAAATTGGAGTTTATACACCTCCAGGAATCTCAATATATACAAACTGAAAAGACTAGCGTGGTATTAGCAGGAGGTGCTCAAACCCACATGCAGTCGTGCATATATATAGGGGAGCAAATCCTGAACTTGTGGCCCGTTGCTAATGGCGATCCCCAGCAAAAATGCATACGGTGGAGGATGCCCGCAGCGAACCACAAGTACCACAATAGACATCCTACACAAGGTAGCAATTGTGTGGATGTCATATCAGCCAGTCTTGAGTGAGACTCGCAGACTCCTCCCTCCTCCCACTGCAAGCATGGTTACATGCTGGAGGTAACTGGTGAGTTGTTTGTGAGTCGGCCTCATGCTCCTGTAATTTGCCAACTGGCTTCTGGTATTGCCCATACGGCTCAGTTAGGAGAGTGTTAGTTCCCGGGCTACTTGAGAAACCTTGGCGTGGTGCCCGGGCTTAGACATGTCCTACCGGCTAATCTCTCAATTTTAAAAACAGTTTGAGGGTTTAGTAAGACCGCAGAGTGCACCTGTCTTTGCTAATAATTTGTTATATTGTTATATTGATTATGACATCCACACAATTGCTACCTTGTGTAGGATGTCTATTGTGGTACTTGTGGTTCGCTGCGGGCATCCTCCACCGTATGCATTTTTGCTGGGGATCACCATTAGCAACGGGCCACATGTGCAGGATTTGCTCCCCTATATATATGCACGACTGCATGTGGGTTTGAGCACCTCCTGCTAATACCACGCTAGTCTTTTCAGTTTGTATATATTGAGATTCCTGGAGGTGTATAAACTCCAATTTAAATGTGCCTGTTTTCCATCTACAGGCCACATTTAGGTGCACCTGTCTTTGCTATTAATTTGTTATATTGTCAGGATGATAAGTTACCACAAAATTAAACCTGGTAAAGAAAAATGACCATCTGGCCTGCCTAGGGTTCAGACACTTTGCTGATTGCAGGTAAGCAAGATTCTTATGGTCAGTAATTACAGTAATCAGATGAATCGCTCCTTCTAGCCAATGATGCCATTCCTCAAAGGCCAATTTGGTGGCCAACAACTCTCTATTCCCAACATCATAATTTCTTTCGGCAGCAGAGAGTTTCTTAGAGAAAAAAGCACACAGACGCCATTTGCTAGGAGAGGGACCTTGCGACAAAACTGCTCCGACTTCCACTTCTGACGCTTCAACCTCCACAATGAAGGGTTTAGACACATCGGGTTGCATCAGAATAGGAGCGAAAGCAAAACATTCCTTAATTGCAGAAAAAGCCTGTAATGCCTCTTCCGACCAGACTAGCTTCAAGTACTACAGTAAGTACTAGTAAAGAGATATTGCAGGAGATAGTCAGGAGGTAGGCTGGAAGGTGGAAACAATACAAAAAAAAAAAGGTAAGATTTGTTTGATTTAAAGTTACAAATTTATTTTTTTATTTTTTTTCTCCTCTTTAAAATGGCAGACTTGGTTCAGTGCAGGAATTGTTGTGCATTTATTTCATGTTCCACTCTTTGGAGATTCGGATGCTGTCAGATCTGTAGACAGTTCTCCTTACTGCAGCAGGAAATTGCATTTTTGAAAGCTGAAATATTTAAATTATCTGTTAAACAAACTCCAGCTAGGACTGCTGCAATGCCACTGCCACAGAGGACCCCCAGAAATGGCAGATGGGTTAATGTAGGTTCTGGAAGTCTTAGAGTGGTGGATAGAAGACATGTCCCACAGTCGGTGGTTCTCCATAATTCATTTGCAGCACTCTCAGAATGTAAGGTCAACATGGATATGGACTCAAGCACAGAGGGTGAGAAACCATCGACTCATATGTCTAATGTATGCAACAAAAAAGATAAAGTGAAGTCTCAAAGGATGCAGCTGTTGCTGGGTGATTCAATCATAAGAAGTGTGGAGCTTAAAGAAAATGCTTTTGTGAGATGTCTCCCTGGGGCTACTGCTAGAAGAGATAGAAGACGTATTATTAATATTGTTAAGCAAGCAAAGCAGGAAGGGGACGTGGATGTTCTTGTCCATCTAGGGACAAATGACCTGGCTTGCAATGAAGTGTCAGAGGTGAAAAAATCTTTTATCACACTTGGTAATGACGTACAGGATTTTGCATCTACCATTTCATTTTCTGAAGTTCTGCCTGTGCATAATGTTCAGAATGATAGGCAGAGGCGCATAAAGGAGTTCAACATATGGCTTGGTAAATGGTGTCAAGAGCAAGGATTTGGCTTTGTTTCTCATGATAGCTCTACTTGGAATAGAAAGGAACTGTACAAAAAAGATGGTTTGCATCTTTCTCTCAAAGGAACAAATGTACTTAGTGAACAGCTCCAAGAATTTGCGAAAGAGTATTTAAACTAGGAAGGGGGGGCAAAAGAGTGAAAATAAAAGAGTCCAATTGCCCCCCGAAACAATGCCAGAACAGGTCAGAAGCACAGAGGTTAAGAAATGATAAGCTCAGAGTCCTGTCTACAAATGCTCGCAGTTTAGGTAAAAAAATCAATGAACTTGGGTCAATAATGGCATCTGAGAATGTAGATTTAGTGGCTGTTACGGAGACATGGTTTAATGAAAGAAATGACTGGGACATAACCATACCAGGGTACTCTTTATACAGAAGAGACAGAGAAGGCAAGAAAGGAGGAGGAGTGGCCCTGTATGTGAAAGATAGCATTAAATCTAACCTAATACAAGTTGGTGAGGCCAACATAGAGTCAGTTTGGGTTACGTTGCAGTTTGCTAACCATGCAGTAACTCGTGTAGGTGTGATATATAGACCACCTGGTCAAGTTAAAGAACTAGATGATCTACTAGTTGAAGAAATAGCTAAAATGACAATGAAAGGAGAAGTTATCATTATGGGAGATTTCAATCTTCCAGATATAAACTGGAAAACCAAAATAGCAAGTTCTACCAGGAGTACAGATATTCTAAATTCCCTACTGGGGTTATCTCTACAACAAGTGGTTGAGGAGCCAACCCGGAGGGAGGCCATTTTGGATTTGGTATTCACAAACGGGGATTCGGTATATGATGTCATTGTAGGCGAAACCTTGGGATCTAGTGATCACCAGTCAGTGTGGTTTAATATAAGAACTGCGAAAGAGTCCCACCACACAAAAACAAAAGTTTTAGATTTTAGAAAAACAGACTTTTCAAAAATGAAATTAGTCATAAATGAGTCCTTATCAGACTGGAACGGATTACATGGAGTCCAGGAGAAATGGGACTACTTAAAAGGTGCATTATTGAAGGCAACAGAAAATTGCATTAGACTCGTCAGTAAAAGCAAAAAAAGGAGGAGACCAATGTGGTACTCAGCAGAAGTGGCCCAAATCATTAAAAATAAAAAGCTAGCATTTTGTATTTATAAAAAAACCCAGAGCAATGAAGATAAGGAAATCTACAAGATTAGGCAGAGAGAGGCCAAGCAAGTTATAAGAACTTCTAAAGCGCAGGCAGAAGAAAAACTAGCTCAGTCTATGAAAAAAGGGGATAAGACATTCTTCAGATATATAAATGAAAAAAGGAAATTAAAACAAGGAATAACTAAATTAAAAACAAAGGACGGAAGGTATGTAGAAGAGAATAAAGGGCTAGCCGACTGCCTTAATGAATACTTCTGTTCAGTTTTTACAAAAGAAAAAGGAGAAGGACCTCCACTAGAAAGAATGACTATTAAATCGTTTGATGCATGTATCTTTACAGAGGAAGATGTTCTAAGTTTGCTGTCTAAGGTGAAGACAGATAAGTCACAGGGGCCTGATGAGATACACCCAAAATTATTAAAAGAGCTTAGTGGTGAGCTGGCAAAACCGTTAACAGATTTATTTAACCAATCATTAGTAACAGGAGTCGTCCCGGAAGATTGGAAATTGGCAAATGTCGTGCCCATTCACAAGAAAGGTAGTAGGGAGGAATCGAGCAACTATAGACCAGTGAGTCTGACATCAATAGTAGGCAAATTAATGGAAACCCTATTAAAGGATAGGATTGTGGAACATCTAAAATCCCATGGATTGCAAGATGAAAAACAACATGGGTTTACTTCAGGGAGATCATGTCAAACAAATCTTATAGATTTTTTTGACTGGGTGAATAAAATAATAGACGGTGGAGGTGCAGTAGACATCGCATATCTAGATTTTAGTAAGGCTTTTGACACTGTCCCACATAGAAGACTTATCAATAAACTGCAGTCATTGAGCATGGACTCCCATATTGTTGAGTGGATTAGGCAGTGGCTGAGTGACAGACAACAGAGGGTTGTAGTCAATGGAGAACATTCAAAACAAGGTAATGTTACCAGTGGGGTTCCACAGGGATCTGTACTGGGACCGATTTTGTTTAATATCTTCATAAGTGATATTGCAAAAGGCCTCGCTGGTAAGGTTTGTCTTTTTGCTGATGACACAAAGATATGTAACAGGGTTGATGTTCCTGGAGGGAAACGCCAAATGGAAAAGGATTTAGGAAAACTAGAAGAATGGTCAGAACTCTGGAAACTGAAATTTAATGTGGATAAGTGCAAGATAATGCACCTGGGGCGTAAAAACCCAAGGGCAGAATATAGAATATTTGACACAGTCCTGACCTCAGTATCTGAGGAAAGGGATTTAGGAGTAATTATTTCAGAAGACTTAAAGGTGGGAAGACAATGTAATAGAGCAGCACGAAATGCCAGCAGAATGCTTGGATGTATAGGGAGAGGTATAAGCAGTAGAAAGAGTGAAGTGCTTATGCCGCTGTACAGAACACTGGTGAGACCTCACTTGGAGTATTGTGCGCAGTACTGGAGGCCATATCTCCAGAAGGATATAGATACTCTAGAGAGAGTTCAGAGAAGAGCTACTAAACTAGTACATGGATTGCAGGATAAAACTTACCAGGAAAGGTTAAAGGACCTTAATATGTATAGCTTGGAAGAAAGAAGAGACAGAGGGGATATGATAGAAACTTTTAAATACATAAAGGGAATCAACTCGGTAAAGGAAGAGAGCATATTTAAAAGAAGAAAAACTACCACAAGAGGACACAGTTTTAAATTAGAGGGGCAAAGGTTTAAAAGTAATATAAGGAAGTATTACTTTACTGAGAGAGTAGTGGATGCATGGAATAGCCTTCCTGCAGAAGTGGTAGCTGCAAATACAGTGAAGGGGTTTAAGCATGCATGGGATAGGCATAAGGCCATCCTTTATATAAGATAGGGCCAGGGGCTATCCATAGTATTCAGTATATTGGGCAGACTAGATGGGCCAAATGGTTCTTATCTGCCGACACATTCTATGTTTCTATGTTTCTATGTTTCTATGTAAGTCAGCGTCCTTCCTAGTCATATCAGTCAAAGGTTTGACAATAGTGGAATAATTCAGGATGAACTTCCTGTAGTAATTAGTAAATCCTAAAAACCGCATGAGAGCTTTCTGATTCTCCGTCCGGTCCCATTCTAGTACCGCACTGACCTTTTCGGGATCCATGCGAATACCTGAGGCAGAAAGTAAGTAACCCAGAAACTGCAGTTCCTGAACAGCAAACACACATTTTTCCAACTTGGCATACAATTTATTCTCCCGAAGGATCAATAATACTTGTCTTAAATGATCCTGATGAGTCTCCATATCGGGTGATTAAATCAGTATGCAATCGAGGTAAATAACAATAAACCTCCCCACTAGTGATGATCGAGCATGCTCGGCCGAGTACCGTTTTGGCTCAAGCATCGCTATGCTCGGCTGATCCGAGCGCTCTGCCGAGTACCACATGTGTCTCGAGTCTCCTCCGCGGACGTTTGGCGCCCTCTAATCAGCCAATATGCTGGTAAGTATTGCCATCACTGTAATGCCATTAGACATGTTTTCTACTGGCATTACAGTGATTGGCTGGCCGTAACACGTCATCGGGTGCTATATAGCACCCGGTCACGCGGGTTCGGCTCATTGCGAGTCAGGGAGAGCTGCTGTTAGGAAGGGACAGAGCGAGTGTAGAGCGAATTTGATCTCAAACCTTTCAGAGACCCAAAAGTCCTTTTAAGGACTATTGTTAGAGGTGGCAACAAGATTTATTTTGGGGGAATTATTTTTTTGTGTCAGGGCGACCGTTAGTGACATTCATTTTCTGCATTCTACAAACGCTGCTTGCTGTAACCAGTGAGAAGCAAATCAGCACTGATATCTAGGCCGTGTGGGACGCCTATATTTAATCCAAATTGCAGTTACAGTCAGTTTCTGTATTATACAAACTCTGCTTGCTGTGACCAGTGAGAAGCAAATCTACATTTACTTCTAAACAGTGTGTGAGGCCTATATTTAATCCAAATAGCAGTTACAGTCAGTTTCTGTATTGTTCAAACTCTGCTTGCTGTGACTAGTGAGAAGCAAATATACACTGATATCTAGGCCATGTGTGACGCCTATATTTAATCCAAATTGCAGTTACAGTCAGTGTCTGTATTATACAAACTCTGCTTGCTGTGACCAGTGAGAAGAAAATCTACATTTACTTCTAAACAGTGTGTGAGGCCTATATTTAATCCAAATAGCAGTTACAGTCAGTTTCTGTATTGTTCAAACTCTGCTTGCTGTGACCAGTGAGAAGCAAATCTACACTTATTTCTAGGCCGTGTGTGAGGCCTATATTTAATCCAAATAGCAGTTACAGTCAGTTTCTGTATTGGTCAAACTCTGCTTGCTGTGACCAGTGAGAAGCAAATATACACTGATATCTAGGCCGTGTGTGACGCCTATATTTAATCCAAATTACAGTTACAGTCAGTGTCTGTATTATACAAACTCTGCTTGCTGTGACCAGTGAGAAGCAAATCTACATTTACTTCTAAACAGTGTGTGAGGCCTATATTTAATCCAAATTGCAGTTACAGTCAGTTTCTGTATTGTTCAAACTCTGCTTGCTGTGATGCAGCGTACTCAAGTTAGGTGTAGAAATGTTCCTGGGTGTTGTAGTGCAATTGTGACACTAACCTGAGACAGCTGACTCTCTGCAAGGGCAGGTGATGATAAGTAATGTTCGTGACGCCAGTGCCAATTAAACGGTGGCACGCCGTTTGCTGATAGCAGGAATAACTGAGGAACCACGTGATGTTAAAACAGAACTCAAACTTTAGTAGTCATCATACATGGACATAGATGGAAGCGCAGTTCCTTTGCAGACAGTTGGTTGCAGTACATTTGATGCAGGCAATATATATAGCAAGGTGACTTCAGAGTGTTAAACACAGGACTTGCAGTACAGGCGGCTTGCACTCTATTCCTGACTGATCCTGGAACATAGAAACTCTTCTCCAAGGCCCGATGACCTAGCTCTGGCGTATATCCTTGGTTTTATAATTATCAAGTACCTCCTCTGTTGTCTTTAGTACCTCTTGCTTTTCTGGACTTGCCTCTGTCTCTCCCAGTGTCCTCAGGCTGATTAGCTGTGGTGTTCCTGCTTCTGCATATATAAACTCAGGAGGGGAACCTTCTCCTTAGATTTGGAACCCGGTTACAGGGACTGCAATACCCTCTCCTGGTCTGCAGGCTTCAGGCCTGGACTTGACTCAGACATAGTCTAATCTCCAACTCCAACTCTTTAACTCTAGACTCCAACTCCAGACTCCCCCTCCTTACCCTGACTGGGCCTCATATAAACTAGGGCTCCCTAGCTCCCTCTAGTGACTAAGAGCTGGAATGACACCCCTAGCAGGCCTGTACATGCACATTTTACAGTAACAGGGAAGTACATAGCATTGCATTACATTACATTTTATAAAGATGACTTATACCAACTTCCCCATAAATAAGGGGGGGACAACAGCACACCAAGTGACCTTTCTGTAGTGACGGGCATTACAGCCCCCGTGCACTACATACCCCACTGCTTTAAGCTGAGTACAACCTCGTACTCCATCAGGGCCCGCCCAACTGGAATTTCTACCTGAAACAGAAAAAGACACATGCAAGCATACATATATGTCATTCATATCAGGTCCAATTGGCAAAGGTGAAGGGTGGTGACAAGGGGCGTCGTTCTCTTCTCTCAGGATAGTGAATGGAACTGGGGCGCTGACCTGGCACAGCGTAACATTATTACCAGTATAGTCCATATGTGCAAATTGTCCTTAATAGAACAGCAAGAAAAGATAAAACAGTATAAAAGTTCTTGGAGGCTCAAAGAACAAATATGAGTCCGTACCCAGGTTACTTTCCTATAAATCACAGAGGCTCTCATGCGGTGGAGTCCTTCTCTGGGCACATTCCTTTTAAAAGAGTAAGAATCTCAGAGGCTCAGGTACTTTTGAGTCTATCACTGGGCACATATCCTTGGAATCCAGTTGCACAATAAAAATGACAGCTAAAAACAAGTGCTGTAATACCCCTGATCAACCTGAAAAGGGGGTAAAGGGTAAAAGGTGCAACAACGGAACAGGCACAACGTGGTGTGGGATAGCAAAAGCAGGCAGGAGATCCTGGAAACAAACTTGGCTTGTTGACCTTAATATTTCAGTGGTTGACACCTACCACTGAGCCGTGGATGAACTGGCAGCAGCAACAAAAGACCAGGAAACATAGGACTCCTGTCCTGGAAGAGTTAAGTTCTCAACATCATTCTTCAGCAAAATAAATCAAAGGCCTAGCAGGCTGATTCACAGAGGCATGTCGTAATCACCCGGCTCTGCTGGCAAATATGGCCTGTAGTAGTCCTCTACAGGAGGATGTGCCCACATTACAGTATTAGGGGGCAGCTGCAACGTGAAGGGACCCCTAATAGGTATTGGCCCCATAGGCCTAGGGGTAAACACACTGGTGGACCGTACCAGTCCAGGCATAATGATTGTGGGTTGTGCTGCATT
Organism: Bufo bufo; assembly: GCF_905171765.1. Lineage (NCBI taxonomy): Eukaryota > Metazoa > Chordata > Amphibia > Anura > Bufonidae > Bufo > Bufo bufo. The sequence goes on from NC_053393.1 coordinate 461,232,700, forward strand.
GGGTACCGCCGCCGTAAGCGGTCCGGTGGGCTCTGTGCAGCAATTCACAGCAATAGTGGGTCTTCTTTGGGGCCTTGACGGAGCAATATTAGCAGAAGGTGGTTTACGGGTGGTGACAGGCACCCTTACCTCGTCCTTCTCAGGCGGCGTCTGGATCCTGGCGGTGGCAATCTTGCACAGCTCCCGCAACTTTTCCTCCAGCCGGACGATCTGGTCACCGATGCTTTCCGTGTCGGAATCGCGGTCCTCTGCTGGCGCCGCCGGCGCAGGTACAGTCAACGATGCGTCGGACGTGGCCGCTGCAGGCTCCGGTGGCGCATCGGGTCTCCTACCCTTACGGATATTCTCCAGGGTAACACGGAGTCCCTTGAGATTTTCCAAGTCCTGGATTGTCTTCACCCGACGAGGCAGCTCGGGGGAAGGATAGGGGCTCACCCATTTTTCCAACACGGTTGGCTGCCAGAATACATTAGGACCAATGAAAGAGCCCCGCTCCTGGAACGTGTGATGGGCTGGTTGTTCTGGAGAGCGTTCAGGTTCCCGCTCGCAGCCAGAATAGTCCTCTTCTGCCTCCCAGTCCTCCGGTTCTCTCTTGGGACGGGTCACGGCAGTTGCATATGGGCCTCTCAGGCTCTCGGCAGGGGTGAACTCCACCTCCTCTCCCTCGCGGAGGCTATGTTGATACGAAGGGAGGTAGTCTCTCTTGACAGATCTCCTGTTGACGTATAAGTCTCTGCCCGTTAGGTAGTCTTGTATGAACCCGTAGCCACGGGTTTTGTCAAAGGACACCACCAACCCCTTTCTCCTTTCCAGGCGGGGTTGGGTACTGGTGTGGCGCTCATGAATAGTCTTGGTTAGTTCCTCATAGTAAATTTTAGTTTTGGTGTTCCTCTTTATAGCGGCCTCCCGGATCTCTGCCATTAATGAGGACCACTTGAAAGAGGGCTGAAAGAAGTCTCTCCAAGAGCCATAATGGTGCTCTGGTTCTTTCCCCAGTGGCGGGCAGGCGGGTCTCTCCGGTCCCGAAGAGTAGGCCGGTGGAGCGTCCTCTGGCTCTACACCGATATCAGTCATTTTTGGTAACTCCGGCGCGGACGTTGTAGCAGAGCAGTCCTCACTCTCCAACATGCTCGATCCTTCTCTGTAGAGCGACAGGGTGGCGCCAATCAGTTCAGCCAGATCCTCCCATTGCACTGGGAGGCCGCCCCCCAGGTATTCCAGTATGGGGAAGGCGGAGTCCATGCTGGCAGACATGCAAATGTCCAGACAGGCAGTGGCGCCTGACCTTGAACCTTTTCCCGCTTTTTCATCAAAAAGGCGCCAACTTTTCCCGCCTTTTCGGGATGAAGATGACGCAGCAGCAATTTCAGCAAGCTCAGCGGCCATCTTTGGTAGAAACGCTGTCTATTCACTGACAGCAAGCAGGATGATGAAAAGTCCACCAAACCACACTCCGATGTGGCGATTTCCTTCCTCTTGATAGCGCAACACTGCACAGCGCTTTTTGGAGGTTTTAGGGACACTTTTGGTATATTTTTCAGTCCACAAAGTCCACTTTAATAAAACAGGCAATTTGTCACTTTGGTCACAGGGCAACTGTATAAGGCACAAAGTTCACGCTTCTTGCACTAGAAAGCGTGCGTATCCTGTTCGTGACGCCAAAAGAGAGGTGCAGCGTACTCAAGTTAGGTGTAGAAATGTTCCTAGGTGTTGTAGTGCAATTGTGACACTAACCTGAGACAGCTGACTCTCTGCAAGGGCAGGTGATGATAAGTAATGTTCGTGACGCCAGTGCCAATTAAACGGTGGCACGCCGTTTGCTGATAGCAGGAATAACTGAGGAACCACGTGATGTTAAAACAGAACTCAAACTTTAGTAGTCATCATACATGGACATAGATGGAAGCGCAGTTCCTTTGCAGACAGTTGGTTGCAGTACATTTGATGCAGGCAATATACATAGCAAGGTGACTTCAGAGTGTTAAACACAGGACTTGCAGTACAGGCGGCTTGCACTCTATTCCTGACTGATCCTAGAACATAGAAACTCTTCTCCAAGGCCCGATGCCCTAACTCTGGCGTATATCCTTGTTTTTTTTTAATTATCAAGTACCTCCTCTGTTGTCTTTAGTACCTCTTGCTTTTCTGGACTTGCCTCTGTCTCTCCCAGTGTCCTCAGGCTGATTAGCTGTGGTGTTCCTGCTTCTGCATATATAAACTCAGGAGGGGAACCTTCTCCTTAGATTTGGAACCCGGTTACAGGGACTGCAATACCCTCTCCTGGTCTGCAGGCTTCAGGCCTGGACTTGACTCAGACATAGTCTAATCTCCAACTCCAACTCTTTAACTCTAGACTCCAACTCCAGACTCCCCCTCCTTACCCTGACTGGGCTTTATATAAACTAGGGCTCCCTAGCTCCCTCTAGTGACTAAGAGCTGGAATGACACCCCTAGCAGGCCTGTACATGCACATTTTACAGTAACAGGGAAGTACATAGCATTGCATTACATTACATTTTATAAAGATGACTTATACCAACCTCCCCATAAATAAGGGGGGGGTACAACAGCACACCAAGTGACCTTTCTGTAGTGACGGGCATTACAGCCCCCGTACACTACAGTGACCAGTGAGAAGCAAATCTACACTTATTTCTAGACAGTGTGTGAGGCCTATACAGACATCCCAACCTGCAAAAACTCATTTCAGGGAGGTGCACTTCTCATTTCAGGGAGGTTTTCTTTTTTTTTTCTTTCACAAACTTTTTATTACATTTTCCAAACATATGCAGTATCTATGGTGTGGAGGACTGGGCTCATTACCCTGCCCCAAATTATCATATTTATGTATATGATTAAAGGCATTCTGTCACCACCTATAAGCCCTGTGAGCTAAACATATGCCCATGTCCAGGGTAGCATTCTGATTTCTAAGGTGGCCTTATAAAAGCTATTTGTGGCTTTATTCTGTGGAAAAACAGGTTTTACTAACCTGTCAATCATTGAATTAAGGTGCCCAAGCAGGGGAGGTCTGTGGATGCATGGTGCCCGGCCGCAAGCTTTGCCGTTTGTGCCCAGTGCCGCCTTCTACTCCTCAGTGCCGCCTCTCCCTCCTCCCGCTTTGAGGTCCTGCGCGTGCGCACAGGCTCAGCCTGATGCGCCGTTGCGGACTGCTGGCATCGGCTTCTTCTTGCACTCTGCGCACGCGCCGGGAAGGGGACACTGCTACAGGTTGCCGGAAAGATTTACTGCGAGTAAACTAGAGATGGGAAGTTCGGATCTTTCACATGAATCGGTTCATTTGAATCAGTTCATTCAAATGAACCGATTCATGAATCGAATCTTCGGTTCATTCGCTGAGCTGACAAGAAGCAAGTGAACCGAAGCTTAGGTTGCACAATGCGCATGCGCGGATGCTTCCATTCACTTGCTGACTCGCTGACTCGGCTCTTGGTCTGAGTCAGGAAGTTTATTCTTTAAAACCCTGTGTGTAATTATCTACCCCACTGTAAGGAAAAAATCAAGCATCCAGGGGGTGTTAATTTAACACTGGGGTAAATAATATAATTAAAATGGAGGGTTAAATGTGTATTTAAAAAAAAATACATCTCTCTCAATAGTTATATAGCTACTAATTGAGACAGAAGAAGGGATGCCTTTAACATATATATCTCCTTGAGAAGCCAATTTGACCCTAAAGGGTTAATTTAACCTGTAATCTAAACTCTGTCCTGTCACTTCTCTTATCTCTCTGCTGACTGCCCGTCTGTCCCTTAACCTTATCACTGCTGCAGTCTGGTCATCAGCCTCAGTGTAAACTGTTCCAGTGACTCACAGCTCTTTTAACTCAAAGAATCAAATGAGTCTCTAACTAAGTCGCATCTTTACATTCTTTTAACTTGTGACTCATTCCATTCTTAGACTCCCTCCTGTACAGTGTGTGACTCAGAGCTGCTTGCCTGAGCTTTGATTGGTTGCAGGCCGGGGTGGGCGGAGAGGAGAGGGGCTGGCTTCCACTCTAGGATCAGATTACACTCCTCCCTCCCTGCTGCCAGCGTCTCTGCTCTGCTATCTGACTGAGCTGTTTCACACTGATCAGCTCAGTCAGAGGAATCGACTCCTCCGGTTCAGTGAACTGAATCGATTCAAAAGAACGATTTGTTCATAAACCGGACATCACTAGAGTAAACCTTCTCGGGATATATTGTTTCACATGCGGGCGTCAGGGAGCCGCTATCTAATAGCGGGAGACTCCCTGAACGTCCGGGAGACTTGAGATCCCTGCCTATATTTAATCCAAATTGCAGTTACAGTCAGTTTCTGTATTGTTCAAACGCTGCTTGCTGTGACCAGTGAGAAACAAATATACACTTATTTCTAAACAGTGTGTGAGGCCTATATTTAATCCAAATATCAGTGACATCCAGTGTCAATATGAAGAAGGCGAGTATTAAGGGATGGGGAAGTGGACGTGATTCTGATGGTTCACGCAGAGGCCGTGGCTCAGGGCCTGTTGCAACTGTGCCTGCTGCCAGAGCATAAGGAAAACAGTCATCCACGATGCCTAGCTTCATGTCCCAGTTTGCAGGGCGTCACAAGACACCACTCTTGAAGTCAGACCAGTGCGACCAGGTGGTCGGTTGGATTGCAGCAGATAATGCTTCCACTGGGTTAAGCACCACCCTGTCTTCCACCAATTCCAGTCTCAGTAGCCAACAGTCTGGTCAACAACACAATCCTCACCCTGATCATCCTTCCTCCCACCATGTAGAGTCTGGCCAAACAAGCAATCCGGAACTCGGATGTTCCGAGGAGCTATTTTCACCCCCATCATTTAATTTGGCCCTCTCCCCAAGCACTATTTAAGAGGGACATGAGATCTTGTGCCCTGATTCTCAACCTCTAGAGCCTTCACACTCACAAGATGATGTGTTTAAGGAGGTGGATGATGACGAGACACAGTTGCCATCAAGTCAACCACAATTACTGTCTGCAGAGGTTGATGTAGAGGATGATATACCGTTGTCAATCACTGAAGTTGTGTTGGGGTCAGCAAATGAGGAGGATGATCAGAGTGGGGAAGTTGAAGAGGACTTGGTGGACGATGAGGTCACTGACCCAACATGGGAAGGCAGAAACGCAAGCGAGGACAGCAGTCCCGAGGGGGAGCGATCTGCAGCACCGCAACAGGCTGTAAAAGGCAGTGGGGTGGCAACAGGGAGAAGGCGGGCCCCGCAAGTGTTCCACGGAGCACCCCCTTGTGGAAATCTCCCTTGCCAAGGGGTAAGTGTTCCGCGGTATGGCACGTTTTTTGCGGAAAGTGCAGACGACAAAAGAATAGTAGTTTGCAACCTGTGCCACACCAAAATGAGCCGAGGTGTGAACAGTAGCAACCTCACCACCACCAGCATGATCCGCCACATGGCAGCCAAGCACAGCAATAAGTGGGAGGAATGCCTGGGTCCACAATCTGTGTCCGCGGGTCACACCACCGCCTCCTCTTCTCCTATGTAGGAAGCGTCAACAGGCCGTGCTGAAGATGAGACCAGACTGAGCTGTGGCTCTCGCCACTCAACCTGAAACCAGGCATGGTTGTGTGTTATAATGGGCGTAACTTGGTGGCGGCTTTGGAGCTCGGCAAGCTCACACACATCCCATGCCTAGCCCACGTCTTTAACTTAGTGGTTCAGCGGTTTGTGAAAACCTACCCCAATTTGCCCGAGCTGCTGGCGAAGGTGCGCCGCGTGTGTGCACATTTCCGCAAGTCATCAACAGCTTCAGCCGGTCTGTTGACGCTGCAGCAGCGCTTGAAATTGCCAGCTCACCGGCCGTTGTGCGACGTGAGCACGCACTGGAACTCCACGTTCCACATGTTGGCCAGGCTTTGTGAGCAGCAAAGGGCAGTAATGGAATACCAGCTGCAGCACGGTCATCGCCTTTCCAGTCAGCTTCCGCTCTTCACAAGCGAGGAGTGGGCAGGGATGTCTGACCTCTGTGAGGTGTTAAGAAACTTTGAGGAATCGACACACATGGTGAGCGGCGATAACGCTATTGTCAGTGTAACCATCCCACTTCTGTGTCTACTCAAACGCTCGCTGCTCACAATTAAGGCCGACGCTGTTCGTGGGGAAGAGTTGGAAATGGGGGAAGAAGACATGACCCTGGGTGATAGCCAGAACACCCTCAGTTTGTCTTCTCAGCGCGTATTGGAGGAGGAGGAGGAGGAGCAGGGGACGGTTGCCTCCGCTACACAGGGTAGTAGCCATGAAACTTTAATTCCATCTGTTCAGCGTGGGTGGACAGAAGAGGAGGAAGAGGATGAGGAGATGGACAGTCATCCTCCTGATGACGACAGCGAAGTCTTGCCCACTGGTACTCTGGCACACATGGCTGACTTCATGTTAGGCTGCCTTTCCCGTGACCCCCGTGTTATACGCATTTTAGATAACAGGGATTACTGGGTGTTCACCCTTCTGGACCCCTGATACAAAGAGAACTTCTCATCTCTATTTCCTCCGGTGGAGAGGACGAGCAAAATGGTGCTATACCAGAAGTTCCTTGTTGACAGATTGCTGCAAAAATTTCCATCTGACAGCGCTGGCAGCAGAGTCCGTACTTCCTTGGGCAACCGAGATGGTGAGACAAGGGCAACACACAGCACTTCCAACAAAGGCAGGGCAACACTCTCCAAGGCCTTGGACAGTTTTATGACACCCCGCCAGCACCCTCAACATGATGCACGTCCTGGTGTCACAAGGAGGGAAAAGGCTTACGTAGCAGACCGTGTCAGAGTCCTCAGTGATCCCTCAGTGCCTTACAACTACTGGGTGTCCAAGCTGGACACATGGCACGAACTGGCGCTCTATGCCTTGGAGGTGCTGGCCTGCCCTGCCGCCAGCGTTTTGTCTGAGCGGGTATTTAGTGCTGCTGGTGGCATTATAACAGATAAGCGTATCCGCCTGTCAACTGAAAATGCTTACAGGTTGACTCTTATAAAAATGAACAAGGCCTGGATTGACCATGACTTCTCAACTCCACCAGAGGAAAGCAGCTGAACATAAAGACACTTTAAATGTTTTGTTTATAATGTACTGAATATTCTGCATTCCCATGCACCCCTTTGACCACATAAAAGGATATATGGTTGAATCTTCCTTTTCTCATCCTCCTCCTCCTCTTCAATCATATCAACATGTTTATTCGTCACATAATGCCCTCGCATATTTGCCCAGCCTGTATTGTTTTAAAAGGTTAACTCAGCTGCAGGCCCTTGCATATCATTTTTTAAAGGGTCAGCTCAACAGCAGGCCCTCGCATATCATTTTTCTAGAGGGTCAGCTCACCAGCATGCGCTCGCATACAATGTGTTACAGGGTTAGCTCACCAGCAGGCCCTCGCATATAATGTTTTACAGGGTCATCTAACCAGCAGGCCTTCACCTACAATCTTTTACAGGGTCAGATCACCTGCAGGACCTCACCTAATTTTACCTTATAGGTAATTTGCGCGCATGCTGCCTTCCTTGGATGTGGTAGCTGTTTCTAAGGCTCCCTCTCCGGAATCGAACCCTTATTCCCCGTTTCCTGTAGTCACCATGGTTTGCGCTGACAGTAACATTGAAAGTTGATAGGACAGACATCCGAATGGATCGTCGCCGTCATGGGGACATGCGATCGGCCCCAGGCCCTTGCTCCAATTGTTTTTGAGGGGCACCAGCAGGCCATCAATCATATGTATGATGCCCTCCTTTATGTGTAACAAAGGGTGTATTGTAGTGCGGGTTCCTTGTAATTTTTGGCAGCCGTTTCACTTAATATATAGGCTGAGTGTAGGAGTCCCACTACCTGAACAATTGTACCACAATGTGAAAGATGCCCTCCTTTATGTGATTTACAGGTTGTATCGGAGTGCCTCTTCCTTGTAATTTTTGGCAGAACTTGCACTTTATATACAAGTAAATATACAGGAAAGAATGTTACCTAACAATTTTTCCTCTAAAATCGATTTTATCTTCGGTTTTGTGTGTATTATTGTCAGTCTGTAAAAGTGGCGGACTACTCGGACAACATCGTTCCCAGCAGCAACCTGGGAGTCCAAGATGCATCCAGACATCCACCCCATGCTGTTCCGGGTCCATTTCGGTGGTGTTTCCATCGATTTCTGACCTTTTCCTTTGAACCAGGCACCCTCCCCTATTTAGAGCAGGGGGTGCCTGGTTTAATGCTCGGGTTCTTCCATTGACTTCCATTATACTCGGGTGGTCAGTAGAGCACCCGAGCATCCCGATGTGTTCGGCCCGAGCCCCCAAGCACCCGAGCACTATGGTGCTCGATCGACTCTACTAGGGAATGAAATAGTAATATTTTATTGAAAAAACTTGTTAGAGAACAAAAAGTCCTTTTAAGGACTATTGTTGTATCTGGCAGCAATATATATTTTTAGCGCAACCTGCGCTAAATAGCTTGCAATTATTTGGCCGCTGCAGACAGCGACATTATCTGCGCTACATCTCCTGTGTGACGTGTGCGCAGCCTAAAAATATCTGTGACATCCAGTGTACTTTTTCCCTAGACAGTGTCCGCTGAGGACAGTTACATTGCCTGCGCTACATCTCCTGTATAACGTTTGCGTATCTGAAATATCAGTGACATTCAGTCTAATTTTTTGGCTGCTGGTGGCATCGACATGACCTGCGCTACATCTCCTGTATAATGTTTGCGCATCCTAAATATCAGTGACATTAATTCAGTGTAATATTTTATTAGCCGCTGGGGACAGCGACATTACTTGCGCTATGCCTCCTGTTTAACGTGTGCGTATTCTAAAAGTATACTAAAATTAACTTTGACATTTAGTGTACTTTTTTCATAGAAGCTGCGGACAGAGACATTATCTGTGCTACATCTCCTGTTTAACGTGTGCGTATTCTAAAAATATCTGTGACATTCTGTGTACTTTATTTGCACATACACTTACAAAACCTGCACTACTGTACGTGTGACACACTTGCAAGCATATATACCATTTAATATGCGCAAGGCGATAGGGAAGTGACCGTGCTGCTGATAATGCACGCAGAGGCCGTGGTCCTGGGCGCGGTAAAACTGTGCCTGCTGCCAAAGCACAAGAAACACACTCATCCACGATACCTAGCTTCATGTCCCAGATTGCAGGGCGGCGCAGGACACCACTCTCGAAGTTGGACCAGTGCGACTAGGTGGTCGGTTGGATTGCAGCAGATAATGCTTCCAGTCGGTTAAGCACCACCCTCTCTTCCACAAAGTCCAGTCTCAGTAGCCAAGAGTCTGGTCAACAGAATCCTCACCCTGATACTCCTTCCACCCACCATGGAGAGTCTTGGCAAACAAGTGATCCCACACTCGGATATTCCGAGCAGCTCTTTTCATTGCCATTCCTTGATTTAGGCCTCTCGACAAGCCAGCTTGAAGAGGGACATAAAGAGATATTGTTCCCTGATTCCCAAACTCTTGAGCATCCACATTCACAAGAAAATAACGGTGGGGTACGGCAATTAGTGTTTCATGAGATGGATGATGATGATGAGACACAGTTACCAATAAGTCAACCGCAATTACTGTCTCAAGAGGTTGATGATGAGCTCTCACAAGCGGCCCAAAACGGATCAGTTTAGCCCCAATGCATTCTGAATGGATAAGGATCCGTTCAGAATGCATCAGTTTGCCTTCGTTCAGCCTCCATTCCGCTCTGGAGACGGACACCAAAACGCTGCTTGCAGCTTTTTGATGTCCGCCTGACGATGCGGAGCCAAACGGATCCGTCCTAACTTACAATGTAAGTCAATGGGGACGGATCCGTTTTCACTGACACAATATGGTGCAATTGAAAACGGATCCGCCTCCCATTGACTTTCAATGTAAGTCAAAACGGATCCGTTTGCATTATCATGAACAAAAAAAATATATATATATTATTTTTTTTGTTGTTCATGGCAATGCAAACGGATCCGTTCTGAACAAATACCAGCGTTTTCATTATACACTCACCTAAAGAATTATTAGGAACACCTGTTCTATTTCTCATTAATGCAATTATCTAATCAACCAATCACATGGCAGTTGCTTCAATGCATTTAGGGGGGTGGTCCTGGTCAAGACAATCTCCTGAACTCCAAACTGAATGTCAGAATGGGAAAGAAAGGTGATTTAGGCAATTTTGAGCGTGGCATGGTTGTTGGTGCCAGACGGGCCAGTCTGAGTATTTCACAATCTGCTCAGTTACTGGCATTTTCACGCACAACCATTTCTAGGGTTTACAAAGAATGATGTGAAAAGGGAAAAACATCCAGTATGCGGCAGTCCTGTGGGCAAAAATGCCTTGTGGATGCTAGAGGTCAAAGGATAAAGGGCCGGCTGATAGAAGAGCAACGTTGACTGAAATAACCACTTGTTACAACCGAGGTATGCAGCAAAGCATTTGTGAAGCCACAACATGCACAACCTTGAGGCGGATGGGCTACAACAGCAGAAGACCCCACCGGGTACCACTCATCTCCACTACAAATAGGAAAAAGAGGCTACAATTTGCACGAGCTCACCAAAATAGGACTGTTGAAGACTGGAAAAATGTTGCCTGGTCTGATGAGTCTCGATTTCTGTTGAGACATTCAAATGGTAGAGTCCGAATTTGGCGTAAACAGAATGAGAACATGTATCCATCCTCTGATGGCTACTTCCAGCAGGATAATGCACCATGTCACAAAGCTCGAATCATTTCAAATTGGTTTCTTGAACATGACAATGAGTTCACTGTACTAAAATGGCCCCCACAGTCACCAGATCTCACCCCAATAGAGCATCTTTTGGATGTGGTGGAACGGGAGCTTCGTGCCCTGGATGTGCATCCCTCAAATCTCCATCAACTGCAAGATGCTATCCTATCAATATGGGCCAACATTTCTAAAGAATGCTATCAGCACCTTGTTGAATCAATGCCACGTAGAATTAAGGCAGTTCTGAAGGCAAAAGGGGGTCCAACACCGTATTAGTATGGTGTTCCTAATAATTCTTTAGGTGAGTGTAGGTGCAGATCCGTCTGTGCAGATACCAGACGGATCCGCACCTAACGCAGGTGTGAAAGTAGCCTGAGGTCAACAAGTCAGGAGGATAACCAGAGAGAGGAAGTGGAAGAGGAGATGGTGGACCGCTACAAAGAGAACTACTTATCTCTTATTCCTGTGGTGGAGAGGACGAGTAAAATGGTGCAATACCAGAAGGTCCTTGTGGAAAAAATTGCTCCAAAAATTTCCAGCTGACAACGCTGGCTACAGAGTACGTAGTTCCTTGGCAAACTGAGGAGGGGAAACGAGGGGAACACGCAGCAGTTCCAACAGAGGCAGGGCAACACTCTCCAAGGCTGGGACAGTTTTATGACACCCTGCCAGCACCCTCAACCTGATGCGCTGTCTAGTGTCACAATAAGGCAAACATTTTGGAAGATGGTGAAGGAGTACGTAGCAGACCATCTCAGCATCCTCAGTGATCCCTCTGTCCCTTACAGCTATTGGATGTCCAAGCTGGACACATGGCACGAACCTGCGCTCTACGCCTTGGAGATGCTGGCCTGCCCTGCCGCCAGCGTTTTGTTAGAGCGTGTATTTAGTGCTGCTGAGGGCATAATAACTGATAAGCGCATCCGCCTGTCAACTGAATATGCTGACCGGTTAAATCTTATAAAAATGAACAAGGCCTGGATTGCCCCTGACTTCTCTACTCCACCTGAGGTACAGTGTTCATTTTAGGACATGGTCAGATATCATAGTCAGGTATCAAAATAATGCCAATGTGACCCCTGGCACCTGACCCTGACACCTGACCCTGACACTGACACCTGACCATGACAACTGACTCTGACACCTGACTCTGACACCTGACATCTGACTCTGACATCTGGCTCTGACATCTGAGTTTGACTTATGCTCTTCATAGGTCAGGGTCAAAGTCAGAATGAGTTATAGATATACTATGTATTTGTTTGCTAAATCACACAACCAAAGAGCATTTATTGCTGAGCTCATAGCTCTGTGCCTAAAATGCTGTAAGCTAACACATTACAGTGTTATATGAGCGCATAGCTGATAGCTCAGTGGTAAAGCAATTGCCTCATATCCAGAATTTCGGTGTTCAAAACCCCTTTCAGCCTCTAAAACATTTTACATTTTATTAAGCCCTAGATAAGAGGCAAATTCAAATGATGTGTGACTCTGATATCTGACTTCCTTCACTTGTCAGGGTCACAAAGACTATTATATTTACTGTGTTTTTGGTATACAACATCTCTTAGATAAAAAAAAAATCACCACCTTTGGTGTCTAAAGCTATAATTCAGTGGTAAGACACTTGCTTTGCATGTAGTGTTTGTGGGTTCAAAACCCCTTTTGCGGGGGGAGCGGGGGGCGCTCAGAATATTCAGCTCTGCCTCTGAGTGCTCAAATTGCTTATTTACATATGAATAAAAACACAAATATCTCTGCAGCTATTTTATCATACATAATCAGCAAAATGACCCCTACCAGGCAGTATGTATGGTCTAATAGGGTTGATTCTGGTGACAGAGCCTCTTTAACCACTTACGGACACAGGGCATACCTGTACGCCCTGATGTCGGACAGGTATGCCCTGTGTATTTCCGATCACCGCTGTGCGGCAGGCGGTGATCGGAACGGTGTGCCTGGTGAACTCATTCGAAAGGCACCCTGTGACCCCCCCGTATCAGCGATCGCTGCTAACTGCAGGTCAATTCAGTTAGAACCGAAAAAGAAGAAGAGGCCTCCCTACGATACCATAAATGAGGGCAACCAGAACCAATCATATAAACCTAAAAATGTTGCTAGAAGAACAACCATAGAATGCCCAATAAAAATATAAATATTTTATTAAATCATCAATTGATCAAAAATTATTTAAAGACATTTTCACAGAATTACTATGGAGAAAAATCAGCAAAACAACCTGGATACAGTAGTCCCCCCTGTCGGTGCCTCAAAAGCCCGCCAAATAGATGATATACATGTCCATGCAATATGCAGTGAGGTAATTCACAAGCAGCAAATATCAGGTAAATACCTGCTACAAGTGACTGTGATATTCACCTCACTGCACAGCCCAGTAGAGAGTAGTGTGTACTGATGAGGCCCTAAATGGTAGTATTCTAGAGCACATAATCACATACCATCCGTTAAATAATTTCAAATGAATATACCCCTAAACAACAGGTCATGGATAGCAGACTACAAAATAACAAGCTATTACACAGAAGTACCCACTGGGAACGTGAACATACCCATAGACATGATGAAGGGCTGAGACACCGAACACAGGGCAGGCAAGAACCCCGACGCGCGTTTCGCCTCAGCTTCGTCAGGAGGTTTGCAGCATTTCCGGGTTATTCGGGTCACCGGTGACCCGATGACCCGGAAAAGGAGGGTGATCGCCTGTGATTGGCTGGAGGGACTGACCTGGAGATAACGTCCTGGAGCTCTGCTCTCCCCACCCACAGACTTCTGTGTGAGCAAGTAGAGAAGAGCCCTGTGTCGGATCTGAGGGTGTCTGGGGTCCACAGCACCCTGTGCGACCCCCGTCCCCCCAGGGGTGCTGCAGCTTGCCCCCCCCACACATATTTTGGGGCGCAAGCGCATTTTTTTTCTTTTTGTAGGTGCGCTGACTGTGGCCGGCACTCTTAGCCGTAAAAGAGCGCCCGGACACTGTTAGCGCATCGCCCACCCCAGTTTTTGGGGTGTGAGCAATTTTTCGGGAATTCTGTTAGGTTAGGGTGGGTTAGGGTAGGGTATACATAAAAACACACCGCCCCACCCCCCCACACATACACACTAAATAAAGTTTTACACACACACGCACTCCCCTTTAGCGTTCTAAGATGGCCCGCCAGATGCTCTTGGCCGAGGAGGCATACGCCCAGCTGCTCTCCAACTCCGAGAGCCCCAGTGATGACGAGGATGACCCCACTTTCCTGTTGTAATCCTCGTTCTCCTCATCATCTAGTGATGATGATGAGCCCCGAAGGCGGTAAAGACGCCGCCAGGCGGAGCCAGGAGCCCCCCATGCCAGGAACCTTGTGGCCCACACTAGTATGAGCAGCCCTGGGACTCGTACTAGTTTTCCGGCCCACCAGGCAAGTTCACCTGAGCCCCCTACCGGTGAACTTGGCTTGAGTCCTCCAGAGGATTTTGAGCCCTTAATCGTGACTTTGTTAGTAACCAGGAATCCAGATTCCCACAGTGGGCTTCACTGAATATGACTTTTTTATTTATTTTTTTAGTGACCACTTTGTGAATCTGATGGTGGAGCAAACAAACTTGTTCGCCCAACACTTTATTGCTCAACACCCGGGCTCCTTTTTGGCTAGGTCCGGTGGTTGGATTCCGGTTAGTGCAGCCGAGATTAGGACGTTTTGGGGCCTCGTGCTGCACATGGGCCTAGTCAAAAAAAAAGTGTCAGGCAGTACTGGAGTGGGGACATCCTCTACCAGACCCCACTTTACAGTATGGCCATGACACATTGCCATTCTGAAGCCATTCAGAAATGCCTGCATTATGCAAATAATGCAGCATGTCCTTCCCTTCCTGCCTGTGACCGCCTATACAAAATCAGGCTGGTCATCGATCACTTCGGGGCCAAATTTTTGGGGGCCTATGTACTATGCCTATGAGTTTTCACCAGTACATTCCCACTAAGCGGGCGAGGAATGGTGTGAAGCTGTACAAACTTTGTGAGAGTACCTCAGGGTACACTTACAAGTTTCGTGTGTACAAGGGGTGAGATTCCCGTATTGAACCCCCAGAATGTCCCCCCACTCTAGGTGTTAGCGGGAAACTTGTGTGGGACCTTATGCAACCACTCCTAGATAAGGGTTATCACCTGTACATGGATAACTTTTATACTAGTATCCCCTTGTAGTGTTGATCACGAATATTCGAATTGCGAATTTTAATCGCGAATATCGGCACTTCGAGAATTATCGAATATTTAGAATATCCCAAAATATATTCGTAATCGCGAATATTCGATTTAAAAAAAAAAATACCAGTTCATGCGAAAATGTTTATGCGAATTTTATGCGAATTTTTCGCAATCAAGAAAATATTGCCTGGAGATCACGAATTCGTGAATTCTCGAATATATGGAAAATATTCGCCCAAATATTCGCGAAATATCGCGAATTCGAATATTGACCCTGCCGCTCATCACAATCCCCTTGTTCCAGTCCCTCGCCGCCAGATCCATGTCCGCTTGTGGGACCATGCGGAAAAGTCAAGGAGGCCTTCCTACCCACCCCTCCAGGTACCTATATCAGGGGTGAGACCCGTGCCCTTACCAGTGGAAACCTGTTGCTGGTCAGATATAAGGACAAGAGGGATGTCCTTGTACTGTCCACAATTCACGGTAACAGCATCACCCCTGTTCCTGTGCGAGGTACCGCGGCACCAGTCCTCAAGCCCGATTGTATCGTGGACTACAATCGGTATATGGGAGGAGTTGATCTTTCTGATCAAGTCCTCAAGCCATATAACGCCATGCACAAAACCCGGGCATGGTACACCCATGGTGCCAGAACAGCAAGAAACCTCCACATGGCACACAATTTAGGAAACAAGACCCCACAAGGTACATAACACCCCACAGGAATTTTGCACAATGTTGTTGGACAACAAAATGAGTTGGACGTCAAAATGAAAAATGTGATTTTTTACATTAAATTGCTAGTGTTACATCAAATTTTTCATTTTTACAAGGGGTAATAGGAGAAAAAGCACCCAAAAATTTGTAGCCCCATTTCTCCAGAGTAAGGACATACCCCATATGTGGACGTAAAGTGCTCTGCAGGCGAACTACACGGCTCAGAAGAGAAAGAGTGCCATTGGGATTTTGGTTGTCCATTTTCTGACTCGGGAGAAATTGGGCTACGAATTTTGGGGTGCTTTTTCCTAATGGCATCAAAACGGCAACGTGTCATGGCTATACTGTAAAGTGGGGTCTGGTAGAGGATGTCCCCACTCCAGTACTGCCTGACACAGTTTTTTTTGACTAGGCCCATGTGCAGCACACACAGTCAGGAATCAAGGGCTCAAAATCCTCTGGGGTACTCCAGCCAAGTTCACTGGTAGGGGGCTCAGGTGAATTTACGTGGTGGGCAGGAAAACTATTACGAGTCCCAGGGCTGCTCATACTAGTGTGGGCCACAGGGTCCCTGGCATGGGGGGCTCCTGGCTCCGCCTGGCATAGTCTCCGCCGCCTTTGGGGCTCATCATCATTACTAGATGATGAGGAGAATGAGGATGACAACAGGAAAGTGGGGTTATCCTCGTCCTCACTGGGGCTCTCGGAGTCGGAGAGCAGCTGGGCGTATGCCTTCTCGGCCGAGAGCGTCCGGCAGGCCATCTTAGAACGCTAAAGGGGAGTGCGTGTGTGTGTAAAACTTTATTTAGTGTGTGTGTGTGGGGGATGGGGGGGCGGTGTGTTTTTATGTATACCCTACCCTAACCCACCCTAACCTAACAGAATCCCCGAAAAATTTCTCACACCCCAAAAAAAGCATTACCAAGCTGATCAGCGGTGGGGTGGGCGATGCGCTAACAGTGGCCAGGTGCTCTTTTGCCGGCCACAGTCAGCGCACCTACAAAAAGGAAAAAAATGCGCTTGCGCCCCAAAATATGTGGCGAGGGGCAAGCTGCAGCACCCCTGGGGGGACTGGGGTCGCATAGGGTGCTGTGGACCCCAGACACCCTTAGATCCGGGTGCTGCACACAAAAAAAACATTTTTTTTCACTATCCCTGCCTAACCTAAAGCTCTCCCTAAATGTTTATATGCCAGATGGCACTTTATGGGGTCTCAGGGGCCACGGATGGTGGCTGATCGTGTGGGATGCAGAGGGACCGACACAGGGCTCCTCTCTCCTTGCTCACACAGAAATCTGTGGGTGGGGAGAGCGGAGCTCCAGGACGTTATCTCCAGGTCAGTCCCTCCAGCCAATCACAGGCGATCCTAACCCTCATCCTCACACTCCGTCACCGCCACCTCACAGGATCTACGGTGATTGGTGGTGACAGGGCTAGACAGCAGGCTGATGTCACAGCACCACTGGGACCCGATGGACACCCTACACCCGGCAGGATACCGCACGTGCAGCGGTCAGCGATGCCGGTGCATACAGCAGGGGTCCAACTATCAGTGACTGCCGGACCCCTGCAGCTGATCGGGTGGGAGTAGCTCCTGTGGCCGCCTGATCAGAGCGCTGTACAGGGTGTCGTTAGGTCAAAACATTTGGGGCTTGAGCCCCAGATGTTTTCACCAGTGCCTCGAATGTTATGCTGGCAGGGCCGGCCGCTCTGACTCTCCTGCGCTGCGCAGCGCTACTCTACACCGGCACCGCCATCCTAATCTGTATCCTGCAGTACATGAACTTTAAATCAGCATTCATCTCATTACTATCTTATACACACTCAGCTCCGGAAACATGCAGTGCGGGCGGCGCTCGCTCACTGACGCCACGCGCCTGCTCCTCCCACTAGGCGGTGCAAGCACATGACATCAGTGCGTGAGCGACACCCACACTGCCTGTTACTGGAGCTGAGTGTGTAAGTCAAGATAGTAATGAGATGAGCGCTGATTTAAAGTTAAGTTACTGCAGGATACGGATTACTGAGGGGATGATCTGTGGGGTTGCCCAGACGGCTAGGCCCTTCACAGAAGTTATTAACCCCTTTCAGCAGTCCCCCATTCACTGAAGGGGGGACTGCTGAAAGGGGTTAATAACTACTGTTAAGGCGGGACTGCTGAAAGGGGTTAAAGTACAATGGGGGTGGGGGGATGATCTAGGCCCTTCACAGTAGTTATTAACCCCTTTCTTCAAGTCCTCCATTCACTGAAGGGGGGACTGCTGAAAGGGATTAATAACTACTGTGAAGGGGGGACTGCTGAAATAGGTTAATAACTACTGTGAAGGGGGGGACTGCTGAAAGGGGTTAATAACTACTGTGAAGGCCCCCCAGGCGATGGGGGCATGGCTTCATGGGGGCGTGGTACAGTGGGCTTGTGCCCCGGATGTTTTCAAACCCTAGCAACGCCCCTGGCGCTGTACCTGTACGGCGCTGGGATTTGTCACCGTGTTTCCAGCGACATACATGTACAGTGCTGGTATCCTACGGGTTATAAATCACAGAAAAATGCACCAAACAGATATGCCACTGACTATACTGGCTAGTCACAAATGCAGATATTAAAAGCTGAGACTTTCGCCAATATATTCCTGTCAGGAAAATATCGGAGCCCTTCATGCACCACGTCACGGTCACTCAGCATGGCAAAGGGTCCTACCACTACGCTAACTATGGTGTGAACAAGGTCTGAAGGTGATGTAATCCAGCTCACAGCCAGGCTTCCACACAACGCCTAGCAGGACAACCAGTGCGATGTGAACAAAGCCAGACTGTAAGCCACACCCATATCAGACCATGTGATGGAGGTTACCAGGTGCAAAAGAGTGTTTGAATGCCAGGTAAAGGCACATACACAACATATAAAACAAGACAAAAACACAGAAATATAGTGGCAATTCTGGAGAAGCTGCTCAACCCCTAACACTGTAGCGTGTTTTTCATTGGGGGAGCAGCCCCACCGCATGTGGACCGCAGCAAACGACTATCCCCAGCAGAAAATGCATTTATGACTAGCCAGTATAGTCAGTGGCATATCTGTTTGGTGCATTTTTCTGTGATTTATGATTATATTTTCATCCGCACAATGCTCCGTTTTGTGTAGGATGCCCTTGTGGTGCATGTGGACCGCGCCGACATCCTCCACCGTATGCATTTTTTGCTGGGGATAGTCGTTTGCTGCGGTCCACATGCGGTGGGGCTGCTCCCCCAATGAAAAACACGCTACAGTGTTAGGGGTTGAGCAGCTCCTCCAGAATTGTCACTATATTTCTGTGTTTTTATCCTACGGGTTAACAACATATTTTTTATTATAGTAGATGCTATTAAAGAAAAAAACATATGTCTTTCTGGGGATTTTAACCTGGGATATCTACATGCAAAGCCATTAATGTAACCTCCAAGCTATAACATTACCACAGAGGGACATTACCACATGGTTTTTCTATACTTAGAAGCTATCACATAGTACTGCGATCTGTATGATCATAAATTGTGTAGAGATATCACAAACTATTCGCCGGCGAACAGTTCCCGGCGAACATAGCTTGTTCGCGTTCGCCGCGGCGGGCGAACATATGCGATGTTCGGTCCGCCCCCTATACATCATCATTGAGCAAACTTTGACCCTGTACCTCACAGTCAGCAGACACATTCCAGCCAATCAGCATACCCTCCCTCCCAGACCCTCCCACCTCCTATCAAAAAGTAAGGACAGCATCCATCTTAGATTCATTCTGAAGCTGCAGTGTCACAAATTTGACTAAGTTGTAATCGCAATGCGATTAATACAGGTTATATTAATCGCATTGCGAATTCAACTTAGAGATGGGTTCCTAATGGTTGTATTGCTAGAATATAACGAAGATTGAGAATATAGTGCTATATTCGTTATATTCGTCAATTCTAGCAATACAACCATTAGGAACTCAGATCTAAGTTGTAATCGCAATGCGATTAAGGCTGAGTTCACATGGTCGAGATTTCCGCGCGGGTGCAATGCGTGAGGTGAACGCATTGCACCCGCATTGAATCTGGACCCATTCATTTCTATGGGGCTGTGCACATGAGCTGTGATTTTTTTACGCATCACTTATGCATTGGTGAAAATCGCAGCATGCTCTATATTGTGCGTTTATCACGCAAAGCAGGCCCCATAGAAGTGAATGGGGCTGAGTGAAAATCGCAAGCATCCGAAATAAAGTGCGGATGCTGTGCGATTTTCACGCATGGTTGCTAAGATAACAGTCTATTCACTGTATTATTTTTCCTTATAACATGGTTATAAGGGAAAATAATAGCATTCTTTAATACAGAATGCATAGTAGGTGGTCAAAAAGGGTTAAAAAATTAAAAATAATTAACTCACCTTCTCCTCTTGATCGTGTAGCGGCTGGTCACTCCTTACTTCTTTAATCATGAGCTGCCGGCTAAAGGACCTGTGGTGACGTCAGATCACATGGTCCAATCACATGATCCATCACCTACGCGATCAAGAGGAGAAGGTGAGTTAATTATTATTTTTTTTTAACCCTCAATTGATCACCTACTAAGCATTCTGTATTAAAGAATGCTATTATTTTCCCTTATAACCATGTTATAAGGGAAAATAATAACATCTACACAACACTGAACCCAAACCTGAACTTTTTGGAAGGCAGATTTTGCTGGACTGGTTTATTTACACCATGTACCCTTTCAAGCCCCCTGATGCACCCCTAGAGTAGAAACTCCATAAAAGTGACCCCATCTAGGAAACTACGGGATAAGGTGGTTGTTGTTTTGGGACTATTTTAGGGGTAAATATGATTTTTGGTTGCTCTGTATTACACTTTTTTGAGGCAAGGTAACAAAAAATGTAAATTCTAAAATTGTTTCTACATTCGCAATTTAGTTTTGTGGAACACCTAAAGGGTTAACATAGTTTGTAAAGTAACTTTTGAATACCTTGAGGGGTGTAGTTTCTTAGATGGGGTCACTTTTTTGGAGTTTCTAGTCTAGGCTACATCAGGGGGGGGCTTCTAATGGGACATGGTGTCAAAAAAAAAACATTCCATCAAAATCTGCCTTCCAGAAACCATATGGAGTTCCCTTCGTTCTATGCCCTGCCGTGCGGCTATATAGCCATTTACGGCCACATATGGGGTGTTTCTGCAAACTACAGAATCAGGGCAATAAATATTTAGTTTTGTTTGGCTGTTAACCCTTGCTTTATTACCGGAAAAAAGGATTCAAATGAAAATTTTGCCCAAAAATTTGTGTTTTGGCACCGTTTTTATTTTATATTTTTAACGCTGTTCATCTGAGGGGTTTGGTCAAATGTTATTTTTATAGCGACGACTTTAAGTGGCAGGGGGGGGTCTGGGGTCTGAAAGATGGAACAAAGAAAGTTTCGATAAAAGGTTTTTTTTTTTTTTCCTAACTAACTTTTCCCTTCTTTCCCTGCCTAACGGTGCCTCTCTCTCACTGACCCTAACCTACCTGGAGGGCGATAGGTGCAGGAGGGTGATGGATGGCGATTAGGGGGACTCAGGAGCTGGTGCTGGACGGTGCTGCAGGGTGCTCGTGCAGAACAGGAAGAGGAGGGGAGAGAGGAGCGCAGGAAGTTTGAATCTCGCGCCTCTCTCCCCTGCACCAATCAGCACCCTGGACAGCAGGCATCAGCACCATGGCCAGCACCGCCTCTCCAAATGCACGGACTGTGATTGGTGGTATGTAATCACGCCACCGATCGGTCTTTTTCCGGTTCATCGGGTCACCGGAGACCCGAATGGACCGGAAACGCAGAAAACCGCAGGTCTGAATTGACCTGCGGTTTTCTGCGATCGCCGATACGGGGGGTCAAATGACCCCCCCCTGCGTTGTTACAGGATGCCGGCTGAATGATTTTAGCCGGCATCCTGTTCCGATTAACCCCCGCGGCGCGGGAATCGCGATTTAAAGCCATGACGTACCGGTACGTCATGGGTCCTTAAGGACTCGGGAAACATGCCGTACCGGTACGTCATGCGTCCCTAAGGGGTTAATCAGTTTCTATGAGGAGGTAAGTTCTAGACTTGACAGCGGCGAATCAATGGATGTAGTATATCTGGACTTCTCCAAAGCATTTGACACTGTACCACATAAAAGGTTAGTATATAAAATGAGAATGCTCGGACTGGGAGAAAATGTCTGTAAGTGGGTAAGTAACTGGCTCAATGATAGAAAACAGAGGGTGGTTATTAACGGTACATACACAGATTGGGTCACTGTCACTAGTGGGGTACCTCAGGGGTCAGTATTGGGCCCTATTCTCTTCAATATATGTATTAATGATCTTGTAGGAGGCTTGCATAGTAAAGTATAAATTTTCGCAGATGACACTAAACTGTGTAAAGTAATTAACACTGAAGAGGACAGTACACTGCTACAGAGGGATCTGGATAGACTGGAGGCTTGGGCAGATAAGTGGCAGATGAGGTTTAACACTGACAAATGTAAAGTTTTGCACATGGGAAGGATTAATGCAAGTCACCCGTACATACTAAATGATAAAACACTCGGTAACACTGACATGGAAAAGGATCTAGGAATTTTAATAAACAGCAAACTAAGCTGCAAAAACCCATGTCAGGCAGCTGCTGCCAAGGCCAATAAGATAATGTGTTGCCTCAGAAGGGGTTTATAGATGCCCGTGATAAGAACTTAGTCCTACCACTTTACAAATCGCTAGTCAGACCACACATGGAGTACTGTGTACAGTTCTGGGCTCCTGTAAACAAGGCAGACATAGCAGAGCTGGAGAAGGTCCAGAGGAGGGCAACTAAAGTAATAACTACAGTACTCTGATAGATTATCAAAATTAGGGTTATTCACTTTAGAAAAAAGACGACTGAGGGGAGAGCTAATTAATATGTATAAATATAACAGGGGTCAGTACAGAGATCTATCCCATCATCTATTTATCCCCAGGACTGTGACTGTGACGAGGGGACATCCTCTGCGTCTGGAGGAAAGAAGGTTTGTACACAAACATAGAAAAGGATTCTTTACGGTAAGAGCAGTGAGACTATGGAACTCTCTGCCTGGGGAGGTGGTGATGGTGAGTACAATAAAGGAATTCAAGAGGGGCCTGGATGTATTTCTGGAGTGTAATAATATTACAGGCTATAGCTACTAGAGAGGGGTCGTTGATCCAGGGAGTTATTCTGATTGCCTGATTGGAGTCGGGAAGGAATTTTTTATTCCCCTAAAGTGGGGAAAATTGGCTTCTACCTCACAGGTTTTTTTTTTTGCCTTCCTCTGGATCAACTTGCAGGTTAACAGGCCGAACTGGATGGACAAATGTATTTTTTTGGCCTTATGTACTACAGTATGTTACTATGTTACTAATATTCCTATAGTAAACTTGTGAATTAATGATAATCAATGTCATCTATCAATGCTGACCAAGTTATGTATAAAAAACCAAAACAAGTGTAAGGGGAGGGATCAAAGGGGAGGTGATGCTGACATACCCATCGGGTGAGGCACGCTATCAGTCCACCATCACGGCGTTGTGCATCTTCAAGTGCGCCTGCCCAGAGGAGTGCCAATCAGGGGATACACAAGCGGCTGAATGCGTCATGCGTCAGACAACTCCCGGCGCATGCGCATTCCTACTCCGCCATGCCGTTCTCAGTCATGGTAAGTGTGATGTTCTTCGCATGGCCAGTATACTCCATGCATGCACGCGCCATTTTGATTGTTGGAAAACTGCCCCAACTCAACATGTTATTACTAATATCATCAAAGAACCAGCTACATAGTCGAGTATGATGCCGCAAGGTAGTAGGGACAGTCCCCTTCAAAGGGCTGTAACCCTGCCATTTCGGGAAGCTCCCCACGGACCACCACTATTCACGTGGCTATCGATGGGGGGCTCACAAAAGGTTATGCGGACCTCTATACACTCGTAAGGGATCTCCTCAGGCCGGTAAACATATATGTATACACACAGAGCAGTAAAGAATATGCCAATTGAACCACCAGGGCCGTTAACAATTAGCCCTTTGGCACTCCACACAAAAAGGCAGTGTATATTTTATAAAGTATAACTAAAATGGTGCCAAATTCCCGACGGATATGTCCGCCACCACTCGACCTTCTTGTCCATCCTGTTCATTCTTCATATTGTGTGAGTGTTCTAAAAGAAAAGAAAAAAGTTTTCTTTTAGAACACCCACACAATATAAAGAATTAACAGGATGGACAAGAAGGTCGAGTGGTTGCGGACATATCCGTCGGGAATTTGGCACCATTTTAGTTATGCTTTATAAAATATACACTGCCTTTTCTGTGGAGTGCCAAAGGGCTAATTGTTAACGGCCCTGGTGGTTCAATTGGCATATTCTTTACTGCTCTGTGTGTATAAATATATGTTTACCGGCCTGAGGAGATCCCTCGCGAGTGTATAGAGGTCCGCATAACCTTTTGTGAGCCCCCCATCGATAGCCACGTGAATAGTGGTGGTCCGTGGGGAGCTTGCGGCATCATACTCGACTATGTAGCTGGTTATTTGATGATATTAGTAATAACATGTTGAGTTGGGGCAGTTTGCCAACAATCAAAATGGTGCGTGCATGCATGGAGTATACTGGGCATGCGCTGAACATCGCACTTACCGTGACTGAGAACGGCACGGCGGAGTAGGAATGCACATGCGCCCGGAGTTGTCTGACGCATGACGCACTCAGCCGCCTGTGTATCCCTTGATTGGCACTCCTCTGGGCAGGCGCACTAGAAGATGAACAACGCCATGATGGTGGACTGATAGCGTGCCTCACCCGATGGGTATGTCAGCATCACCTCCCCTTTGATCCCTCCCCTTACACTTGTTTTGGATTTTTATACATAACTTGGTCAGCATTGATAGATGACGTTGATCATCATGAATTCACAAGTTTACTATAGGAATATTGCAGAGAAATATATGTCACGATTATTGTATAATGACTGAGTTCTTTTGTAATTTGTACTGTATCTTTTGCACGGTTTTTTGTTTTGTTTTGTATGCTAATTATACCAATCCCCACTGATGTGATTGGGTCACATGATCTTGATGTGTGGCGTATTGCCTATATATACTCACCATATGTATTTGTTCTTTGCTTGAGAAAGGCTCTAGTGCTGAGCCGAAACGTTGCTACGCACGGATGATTAAAGGAGTTTTTTTTATTATCTAAAGGAGTTCTGTTCTTTTTCTGATCTATATATATATATATATATATATATATACATATATACACTGCTCAAAAAAATAAAGGGAACACAAAAATAACACATCCTAGATCTGAATTAATTAAATATTCTTCTGAAATACTTTGTTCTTTACATAGTTGAATGTGCTGACAACAAAATCACACAAAAATTTAAAAATGGAAATCAAATTTTTCAACCCATGGACGTCTGGATTTGGAGTCACACTCAAAATTAAAGTGGAAAAACACACTACAGGCTCATCCAACTTTGATGTAATGTCCTTAAAACAAGTCAAAATGAGGCTCAGTAGTGTGTGTGGCCTCCACGTGCCTGTATAACCTCCCTACAACGCCTGTGCATGCTCCTGATGAGGTGGCGGACGGTCTCCTGAGGGATCTCCTCCCAGACCTGGACTAAAGCATCTGCCAACTCCTGGACAGTCTGTGGTGCAACGTCGCGTTGGTGGATAGAGCGAGACATGATGTCCCAGATGTGCTCAATTGGATTCAGGTCTGGGGAACGGGCGGGCCAGTCCATAGCATCAATGCCTTCGTCTTGCAGGAACTGCTGACACACTCCAGCCACATGAGATCTAGCATTGTCTTGCATTAGGAGGAACCCAGGGTCAACCGCACCAGCATATGGTCTCACAAGGGGTCTGAGGATCTCATCTCGGTACCTAATGGCAGTCAGGCTACCTCTGGCGAGCACATGGAGGGCTGTGCGGCCCTCCAAGGAAAAATGCCACCCCACACCATTACTGACCCAATGCCAAACCGCTCATGCTGGAGGATGTTGCAGGCAGCAGAACGTTCTCCACGGCGTCTCCAGACTCTGTCACGTCTGTCACATGTGCTCAGTGTGAACCTGCTTTCATCTGTGAAGAGCACAGGGCGCCAGTGGCGAATTTGCCAATCTTGGTGTTTTCTGGCAAATGCCAAACGTCCAGCACGGTGTTGGGCTGTAAGCACAACCCCCACCTGTGGAAGTCGGGCCCTCATATCACCCTCATGGAGTCCGTTTCTGACCGTTTGAGCAGACACATGCACATTTGTGGCCTGCTGGAGGTCATTTTGCAGGGCTCTGGCAGTGCTCCTCCTGTTCCTCCTTGCACAAAGGCGGAGGTAGCGGTCCTGCTGCTGGGTTGTTGCCCTCTTACGGCCTCCTCTACATCTCCTGATGTACTGGCCTGTCTCCTGGTAGCGCCTCCATGCTCTGGACACTACGCTGACAGACACAGCAAACCTTCTTGCCACAGCTCGCATTGATGTGCCATCCTGGATAAGCTGCACTACCTGAGCCACTTGTGTGGGTTGTAGACTCCGTCTCATGCTACCACTAGAGTGAAAGCACCGCCAGCATTCAAAAGTGACCAAAACATCAGCCAGGAAGCATAGGAACTGAGAAGTGGTCTGTGGTCACCACCTGCAGAACCACTCCTTTATTGGGGGTGTCTTGCTAATTGCCTATAATTTCCACCTGTTGTCTATCCCATTTGCACAACAGCATGTGAAATTGATTGTCACTCAGTGTTGCTTCCTAAGTGGACAGTTTGATTTCACAGAAGTGTGATTGACTTGGAGTTACATTGTGTTGTTTAAGTGTTTTTTTGAGCAGTGTATATATATATATATATATATATATATATATATAGTATGTGAATTCCGGCAGCACTCACTCAAGAGATTATCCGGTGCAAGCGTCTCGCCTTTGACAACAGGCTTGTATATTCATAGAAAATCAACGCAGCACTCTTCTTTTAAAAAAACGCAGTGTCTTTATTCACACATGTGACACAAAATAGGCAACGTTTCAATCCCCTTCCGGGATCCTTCTCAAGCCAAGTGCACAGACCAACAACATGCTGGCATCTAAATACATATCCAGCTTTTCAATACATGTGTACAACATCATTTAATCAAGTAATTACAATTAGTGACAGCTGATACAAAATCAAGTGTTCTTTTTTTTTTTTAAATCGATCCATTCCATTCCACTATTTCCAGTGTCTTCTTGTATTGTGATCTTGGTATATATTCTCATACATCTATATATATAAAGTGCTTGTGCCGATAAGGTGTAGCTTCACATTGAAGTATACATAAACAATCGCATATTATAAAAAGTGCAAGTGCATTTTAAAATCACAATAAAATCACTTTGGCTATAATAAATTCATCAATTCATCAGGATAGAGAGACGCGTGCTGCAATTGAATGCAATTCACCCAACTGCAGGGTACAATTTTTTTATTTTTTTTTTATATCAAAGCTCATGCCGATGTTATCTCTTGAGGTGCGGACCAGTCCGCACAGTACTCTAGTAACGTGAGATCGTGTGGCGCATAAATTGCGCATAAGATGACCATTTCTCCCCCCAGGAAAAAATTATTATTTGGAATTATCTTCTATTCTTCTATTCTAATAAATTATATCTTTCTATTGCACTACACCTCAACGCACTAATAATTCATGTGCAGTCACTCATCCACATCACATAGACAACGCTTCCCCACAAACAAATGCATGATTAAGAGTCGGTGTGAATTACCGTCAATACCCGCATGCGGCATTGTGTATACTTCCCGTCTAAATCAAGTGTCGCATAAAAAAATTTTTGGCCATATTTATCATCCTGCAGGACGCCTCTCTTATCCCATGAAACTCCATATCTGTAATACAGAAAAAATATCATTTTTTTGCAAAAATTCATAACTGGTCTATACATTCAATGTAATAATGTGTCCGGAAATCATGCAATCGGGAGCCAATACCCTCTATCTCATACCCACTGTAACACGATAATCTATATTTAAACCGTGCGGTTTCAATGTACCAAGGCGATGTATCCATTTTAATTCACATTTTTTCAAAAGAGTAGTTCTATCCCCCCCTCTTTTTAACACATTAATTCTTTCTAAGATTGCAAATTTCAGATTTTTGTCCTTATGCTGTTTGTCCGAAAAATGTTTAGCCACAGGCAGATCTTTCCTTTTATCTCTAATAGACTGTCGATGGTTATTTAGTCTCGCCTTGAAATCACACGTAGTCTCCCCTACATAGAGTAAGTGACATGGGCACCATAAAACGTATACTACCCACGACGAATCACAAGTCAAATATTCTTTAATCTCAAAACGTTCCCCAGTCTGAGGATGTGTGAATTCCCTGCCCTTCTGCAGATACTTGCAATTCACACACCGCAGACATGGGTAACAACCTGTCCTCTTGGACTTAAACAAAGTCTGCTGGACCAGTTTTTTCTGTCCCTCTACCTCAGTTCTCACCACTCGGCCTTTGATGTTTCTGGAGCGTTTATCAAAGGTGGTGCAGCGAAGGCCGAAATCACCGGGAATCCGCTCCTTAATGCACCCCAATGTGAACGCACAATCCGCTCCTCTGCCGGACTTAGCTCATTGAATGTTGTTACAAATGGTATCCTCTCTGTATTAAGTTTCATTTTGCCCTTCAACAAAGTATCACGAGTTACTTGATCAGCTTTCATCCTATTCTCCTGAATAACCTTTTTAGGATAACCTCTTATTTTAAATGAATTTTCCAATTTTTTTAAGGCGCCTTTCGCGTGCTCTTCATTATCTACAATTCTTTTTACCCGCAGCATCTGGCCATATGGTAATGACCAGATTGTTTTTCGTGGGTGCCCGCTTGCAAAATGTAAAATCTTATTTTTATCTGTAGCTTTAATGTTTAAATCTGTATGTAGGCTCCTATTATCCACATAAACCTGTGTGTCTAAGAATTGCACCCGTTCACTCGAGGCTGTTAACGTAAATTTTATATTGGTATCCATTCTATTCAAAAAGTCGTGAAATACATGTAGCGAATCGCTGGTACCATTCCAAATAATGAACACGTCATCTATTAATCTCCACCACCCCAGCACATTGCTGAAGTGGGGAGAGTCATAGATGACGCGTTCCTCCAATGATCGCACAAAGATATTTGCATAGGTGGGCGCGACGTTGGAACCCATCGCCGCACCCACCCTCTGCACGTAATACCTGTCCTGAAAAGCAAAGTAGTTGCCGCAACGTGATCTCCAGCATATCAAGCAAAAAACTTTTCGCCTGTTCCGTATATTGGGAATATTGTAACATTTTACGTACCGCTTCAAGTCCCTGTTCATGCCCTATTGATGTGTATAACGAGACAATGTCAAAGGACGCCAATATCACACCCTCTGTAACTGAAATCTTTGCAATCTTCTGCAAAAAGTCTCCAGTGTCCCTGATATAAGACCTTGCTTCCATCGCAAACTGTCTCAATGCTCTGTCCAAAAAAATTGCAATATTGGGCAAGATTGATCCCCTGCCCGAGATGATCGGGCGACCCGGGGGATCAATCAGGCTCTTGTGGATTTTTGGAAGGCCGTATATCAAAGGAGTCACTGGGGACTACCAGAAACTGTGCCAATTGTGCATCTATTATGCCTTCATTTAAGGCCCCGTTAACTTTCTCCTGAATGATTTTCATGATCTCAAATTTGGGATCCCTTGACAATGCCTCATACGTATCATTGGCAGACAGTTGTCTGTTGATCTCCTGGATGTACTTGGGGTTGTCCATCACCACGACCGCACCCCCCTTGTCAGCGGGTTTAATGGTGAGGTCGTGGTTTCTGGACAACCGTTCCAATGCATCCATTTCAACTTTAGAAACATTAGGTTGTGTCAAATTTTGACCACATACGTTATCTTTGAGCTGTTCAATATCCCTTTTCACTGACTCCATAAATGTCTTGAGAGCATGTGAATTAATTACAGGTGAAAAATCGCTCTTTATAAACAAATCAAATTGCTTCAAAGTCAAATTCGACTGTACGTTATTATCTACATCATGGGGTCCCATGGGTCTGGAGTCACACCACACCCTCAGCTTCAATGTTCTGAAGAGGTAGTGTAAGTCCAGATCCAACTGGAACCAGTCCATCTTTGCCTGTGGACAAAATGTCAAACCTCTATTCAAAATTTTGAGTTCATATTCATCAAGTATATGTGAGGATATATTTACCACTATATTGTTCATTTCTTCCTCGAGACCTTGGACGTCGTATTGCGAGAAGTCCTCTGTGGCTTGCTGCTTTCTGGATCTTCCATGTCGGCGCCCACCTCTTCTTGTGTTTTTGAACTGAGGGGAAGCGCCATAGCGCCTCCTAAAAAAGGCTGGTTGTTATCCACCTCGTACTTCGTTTTTTCCTTTTCGGTTTTATTCCTACTTGGATCCTGATTCTTTCTGTTATTAGATTTCTTTATAGTGGATCTCCCATTCACATTCTCTATGTTCCAATTATACGTATGTCCAATGGTGTAATCTTGCTGGTCACGATACCATTTACTTCTTTTAGTTTCTTCCAGTTCACCCCTCATTATTTTCAGAAAGACATTCTGTTTCTCAAGAAAAGCACTACAATCTTCCATTAACATTGCGTTTTTCAAGGATTCCTCTACATGTATCATTTTAATTTTCAATGCTCGCAGATCCTTTTGCAAATGTTTGATATTCAGAAGAATAAGATCAAGTGCATATTTATTAGAGATCGCCTCAAAGCGTGCTCTATATTCGACATCTTGAGAATATGTGGTCGGTTTTAAGCGCGTTCTCATCCCTCTTGGTATGCGATTTTCTTTATGGTATTGTACCAATGTCAGGAGATGCAATTCAAGAGATATGGAAGATCCAGAAAGCAGCAAGCCACAGAATACTTCTCACAATACGACGTCCAAGGTCTCGAGAAAGAAATGAACAATATAGTGGTAAATATATCCTCACATATACTTGATGAATATGAACTCCAAATTTTGAATAGAGGTTTGACATTTTGTCCACAGGCAAAGATGGACTGGTTCCAGTTGGATCTGGACTTACACCACTTCTTCAGAACATTGAAGCTGAGGGTGTGGTGTGACTCCAGACCCATGGGACCCCATGATGTAGATAATAACGTACAGTCGAATTTGACTTTGAAGCAATTTGATTTGTTTATAAAGAGCGATTTTACACCTGTAGTTAATTCCCATGCTCTCGAGACATTTATGGAGTCAGTGAAAAGGGATATTGAACAGCTCAAAGATAACGTATGTGGTCAAAATTTGACACGACCTAATGTTTCTAAAGTTGAAATGGATGCATTGGAACGGTTGCCCAGAAACCACGACCTCACCATTAAACCCGCTGACAAGGGGGGTGCGGTCGTGGTGATGGACAACCCCAAGTACATCCAGGAGATCAACAGACAACTGTCTGCCAATGATACGTATGAGGCATTGTCAAGGGATCCCAAATTTGAGATCATGAAAATCATTCAGGAGAAAGTTAACGGGGCCTTAAATGAAGGCATAATAGATGCACAATTGGCACAGTTTCTGGTAGTCCCCAGTGACTCCTTTGATATACGTCCTTCCAAAAATCCACAAGAGCCTGATTGATCCCCCGGGTCGCCCGATCATCTCGGGCAGGGGATCAATCTTGTCCAATATTGCAATTTTTTTGGACAGAGCATTGAGACAGTTTGCGATGGAAGCAAGGTCTTATTTCAGGGACACTGGAGACTTTTTGCAGAAGATTGCAAAGATTTCAGTTACAGAGGGTGTGATATTGGCGTCCTTTGACATTGTCTCGTTATACACATCAATAGGGCATGAACAGGGACTTGAAGCGGTACGTAAAATCTTACAATATTCCCAATATACGGAACAGGCGAGGAGTTTTTTGCTTGATATGCTGGAGATCACGTTGCGGCATGACTACTTTGCTTTTCAGGACAGGTATTACGTGCAGAGGGTGGGCGCGGCGATGGGTTTCAACGTCGCGCCAACCTATGCCAATATCTTTGTGCGATCATTGGAGGAACGCGTCATCTATGACTCTCCCCACTTCAGCAATGTGCTGGGGTGGTGGAGATTCATAGATGACGTGTTCATTATTTGGAATGGTACCAGCGATTCGCTACATGTATTTCACGACTTTTTGAATAGTATGGATACCAATATTAAATTTACGTTAACAGCCTCGAGTGAACGGGTGCAATTCTTAGACACACAGGTTTATGTGGATAATGGGAGCCTATATACAGATTTAAACATTAAAGCTACTGATAAAAATAAGATTTTACATTTTGCAAGCGGGCACCCACGAAAAACAATCAGGTAATTACCATATGGCCAGATGCTGCGGGTAAAAAGAATTGTAGATAATGAAGAGCACACGAAAGGCGCCTTAAAAAAATTGGAAAATTCATTTAAAATAAGAGGTTATCCTAAAAAGGTTATTCAGGAGAATAGGATAAAAGCTGATCAAGTAACTCGTGATACTTTGTTGAAGGGCAAAATGAAACTTAATACAGAGAGGATACCATTTGTAACAACATTCAATGAGCTAAGTCCGGCAGTGGAGAGGATTGTGCGTTCACATTGGGGTGCATTGAGGAGCGGATTCCCGGCGATTTCAGCCTTCGCTGCACCACCTTTGATGTCATATAAACGCTCCAGAAACATCAAAGACCGAGTGGTGAGAACTGAGGTAGAGGGACAGAAAAAACAGGTCCAGCAGACTTTGTTTAAGTCCAAGAGGACAGGTTGTTACCCATGTCTGCGGTGTGTGAATTGCAAGTATCTGCAGAAGGGCAGGGAATTCACACATCCGCAGACTGGGGAACGTTTTGAGATTAAAGAATATTTGACTTGTGATTCGTCGTGGGTAGTATACGTTTTATGGTGCCTGTGACAAACTCCCCTCTTTTGAGGTTGCCACGAGTGCTTGGAGAGGACTACTTGCCCGCCTCTTACCATGAGATTATGGTCCCATGTTGTATGCACCGGTTTTGTGCAGAAAAGTCATGAGTACAGCCAGGCCAAAGAGACTTGTACTAACTTTTGAATTCCTGGTTTAATTTGTGTCATTTTGGGATGTGTTAAATGTCTATGTGTATTGTAAAGGGTGGGACATTGTATGTTTGAGTAAGTAATGTCTGTTCCATTGTCTCTCTGTGTGTATTGGCGATTGTCCTCTGTCCTGGAGACAACCGAGTTGCAATTCGATTGTCTCTCACGACAGAGGGCAATGTGTATTCTCCTGCCTGTGTTGATTATGTTAACCATGGTGTCTATGTGGGTTGTAACCATTGTGTTATGGGTTAATGTATGTTTGTTGTGGGTGTCTCCCTTGCATGGGAGCAGGAGATAAAAGCTATTGTATTTTTCAATGTGAGGCCTTCCAGTAAAGTATTTCTAGCATTCAGCTTGGGCTAATGTATAGACTTATTTGGCGATACCGGCGATACCAGCGAAACTAGCGATTTATTGCTCTGTGGATTACTTGGCGGTGCTATTTCAAGTGGATTACTTGGCGGTGCTATTTCAAGGGGAGAAGGGAATACTAGACGGTGACACGGATGATACCGTCACAACTGGTGGCAAGCAGCGGGATTTTCCCTTCTTTTTCCCTGCACAGAGGATTCAAGGAAGGCACTAGTGTATGGTGCATGGAGGGCAACGCTGGCACTCGTGTAGCGACCCTGGCTTTGAAGGAGCTCAAGGGACAGAGCTAGCTACCGGGCAGCGTTCCTATCCACAGCAACATGGAAGAGGAGTTTAACTAGAGGTTGCAGCAGTACTTGGCCCAACAGGATGGGCCTTTATCAGAGGAGGGCATACTGGACTACAGAGATGCCACTCGAAAGGGGCTGTGGTATGACGCTTTGGAGGAGGTACAGCGGCAGCGGAGAGAGAGTCTTCCCAGTGAGGAACAGAGGCTCCAGGTACTCGTGGCCCTGCGGTCACCCTTCCTAGGAAAGCAACCCTTGGCTGAGTGGGTGACAGAACTGTGGACCCTGAGTTGGAGGGAGTTGTGGCTGGACAAAGCGTACTGGGCACTAAAGTGGTATGCCACCCAGCGCAACCCATGGATGACTAACCACTATCTGCCAGAGGGAGAGGATTATAATGGTCCGGGCTTACTGTGGGAAGCCTTTGATGAGGGCGATGACTTTGGATGCCCCACAGAATGTCGGTTCTGGGACATCCACGACATCAGGGAAACCGAGCTGGACCTTCCCCGAGCGGACGACCTTGGGCCAGACCTGATTCATCTAGTCACCATGGAGTGGGAGCTGGAGCAGAGCTACCGTCAACTGTTCAACCTAGCTCAACCACCATCCCTCAGCCCAGAGGATTGCCTGAAAATTATACCCTCTTTTGCCCAACCAACCTCAGAGGTGAGCAACCTCATAGACTTGTCCTGGGAGGACCCACAGATGGCAGGTGGAGATGGGACCGAGGTCTCTCTACCAGCCCTACAGGGATGCTGGGCCGCCTGCCCAGATCTCCAGCGGCAGTGCATATCGCAGGGAGAGGAGACAACCGGTCTCTTTCCCCAGCGGCAACCTGAGTTCCAGGGGGAGGAGATGCTGGGTCCCTCTGCCCTACAGCAACCAGAGTCCTGGGGAGGAGAGGCAACCGGCCTCACCTTCCAACAGAAGCCGGAGATAATGGGAAAAGGGGAACACAAACCCCTCTACATAGGCTCAGATGAGACCGCGGGCTCTGTGCCAGTCCTACAGGGATGCTGGATGGTCGGTCCAGATCCCCAGCCATCTCCGCAGGGATACCAGGAGGAGATGGTAAGCGAGCCCTCCCCTTCCCATCTACTTCCCAACCGAGTTCTGGGGGCAGGGGATTAGCCTGCGATGCCCACTGATCCCTCCAGCCGAGTTCTGTTGGCAGGGGATGAGCCTGCGATACCCACTGATCCCTTCCCAGCAGAAGAGCTGGCATCAGGGCAGAGCGCCGCTAGCCTCTGCTCCACCGACCCCCTTGTTACAGGACTGGCTTGCACCCCCTTCGCCCCAGCAGACTGCTGGTATCCAGGGTAACAGGGGGAGGGGATACCACCTTTAACTCACCCTTGGCCCCTTTACCCAACCTTGACCCATAACAAAAGACACGACAACTGTATCACTTTATTGATGGATGGTGATCGGCCACAGCTTCTTTATTAAAGCGGCAAACCTTAATAAACCATAATATCGGAACGGTATGCCAAAGGCTGGACTCCCAGCGGGCAAGTTAAACCGTAATCATCAGAGCTGTCTGCCAACCGCTGGACTCCCAGCGGGCAGTTACTCCATCTGCAACCACCATATCTCCGCTGTACTCAAATGCCGCCACGGAGGAGGCCCGTTCTCCCAACGGGGCTCCGACCACCACCCAGCATAACCGAGTCTGTTTTAGCTCACGTACAGGCCAGAAAAGGAATTGTCCAAATTAACACCCAAAAGGAAGACACCATCAGGTCCCATTAAAAACCAAGGCCAATAAGGCCCGTGATGAGAGCATAGTCCAACCACTTTTCAAATCACTAGTCAGACCACACATGGAGTACTGTGTACAGCTCTGGGCTCAGAGGAGGGCAACTAAAGTAATGACTGGAATGGGGCAACTACAGTACCCTGGAATTTTGGCAAAATAAGGTTTATTCACTGTAGAAAAAAGACGACTAAGGCGATAATAACTGTGTATAAATATATCAGGGGTCAGTACAGAGATCACTCCCCTCATCTATTTATCCCCAGGACTGTGACAAGGGGAACATTCTCTGTGTCTGGAGGTAAGAATGTATTTTCACAACATAGAAGAGGATTATTTACGGTAAGAGCAGTGAGACTATGGGACACTCTGCCTGAGGAGGTGGGTGAGAAAGGGATAATCATATGTCAGGACACATGAGGTCCAGAGCTCTGGAATAGCAAAGGTGCATTACCACAGCGCGGGTCACCAGCATCACCGCGCCTCCAGCGGAACTCTATACCAACCACCTCTGGAAGGAGTTATGACCACCAGAATTCCAGGATCCCCGTCCAAAAGACTTCCACCTCTCGAAAAACCAAAGAGCGCCCACCAGCCTCTGTTCCTCTCTCCGCACTGCACAGAAGGTGCAATTAGCAATTAGCCCGAGCCACAACACGCAAAAGAGGATCGCACAACTAGACACAGAATAGTTATATTTCATCCAAAAAGTATTTTCTTTTTTGTTATTATTATTATTATTATTTTATTTTTTTTAAAGACCAAGGTAAATTGTCAAACCATAGTGCACTTGGAAAGAGTAAACGGATGGCTCACTGTGAGTGATCACGCTAGGTGCTCTGGACGAAGAGAGCCACCCCATGCTCTGGAGAAGGAAAGATACATGCATAAAATTAAAAAGCAACTAACAAAACAATATCCTTAATCGATGAATACTCGATTTTCCTAGAGACCTAGATGTTTCTTCACAATTAAAGTCCCAGTGTAATAAGCCCATATCATATGGGTGAGTCCCAGTGGAGATGATAAAAGCTGTGTCCCAGTAGGAGTAATCAGAATTGTATCCTCAAAGCTCTATATAGAGAACAGGGTTGTGCCTATCCAGACTGGCATAGATAATAAATGCAACCAGATTTATTTTATTTTACCGTACCCGAACAAACCAGTCCGGGTACACACCCCCCCGGGCGCCCCGAGCGCCGGCCAAAATCACCCACAAATTGTCAAACCGCAGGGGGAAAACCTAACCTAAAGGGAAAAACAATTGGAGCCCCACCCACCCCTATATATTAACTGGATCGA
The DNA here is from genome assembly GCF_905171765.1 of Bufo bufo. NCBI lineage: Eukaryota > Metazoa > Chordata > Amphibia > Anura > Bufonidae > Bufo > Bufo bufo. Next base: position 461,269,251 of record NC_053393.1, read on the forward strand.
CATGTATAGACGGACCCCAATCCCGAGTACTATTACCCCATACAAAAATTCTGGAATAACAACCCCCCGCGCAGTGCGGCCTTGAATGAAGAGACAAACACCTTGGAGAAAATATCAATCAACCAGAACAGAAGGCTGAAGCAGACGGGACGTGACTATCCAAACTAAATACTCCTTAACTATACCGGTATCGCCTACCATACAATGAAACGATACATGAAAATAATGCTTCGAGGGTCACCATGCCGACCTGTGAAGTCCTGTCAAGAGGACCTGTCAGTGGGTCTGACCCGCATCACAACCTAGATCCGAACGGGGAATGAAAGGCTGCAGTTTAACAGTGTAACTCCATGAATGGTGTTATATCAAGGCTCCCCCTGAGCGATGTCTACGAATGGACCTGGTTATCCGCTACTGGCTTACCATCTAGTTAAACCTGCGATTACTGATTCCGCCATATCCACTCAACAAGGGGCAGCCCTGCTTCGTACAAACCATGTGGCACCAGAATACTAATACCGCCCTCACGGCAACCAACCCAGCTGGACTAGAAGAAAGTCTCATGAACTGCTAACATCGTGTACATCTCCCCTGGATTGACCCAACTGGATCCCACCGCACTGTAACTCCTGTAGCACTGGACATGAGGAAAGTGCATCACCACCAAGCTGCCCGCCTGCACAGACATGTTATAAGCTCAGCAGCAGTGCCCAGGTATCAACCATACCAACGGAACCTTGGGCCGGTGACCCGTACCGTAGACTGCAGAAAGAGAAAACCGTAATTGCGGCTGTGATGATATGAACTCACAACCATTTACATTAAAGGAAGGTCCATAGCCACGAGCTATAGAGCTGAATGCTAGAGGGATTACTACTTCTGCGTCTCGCCTCCGTATATATGTACTAACCATGTCCTGTATGTCATTGTTGAAAGGCCAAATAAAACGCTTATATATTTTATTTTTTATTTTTTTATTTTTTTTATATACACACGGCCTAGTGCCCGCAGATAGGAGCATAACAGGCAGTACTACTTTTTATTTTATTTATTAATTTTTTTAAATACTACACTCCATGCTGAAAGGGAAATTGGGAGAACACCCGACAGGACTGATCTATCCTGAAAAACATCCGCAAAAAAGGCCAGCCAATGAACAAGACACAAGATAGAAGCAAGGCTTCTCATGCAGGAGAATATAAACATACATAATAAATATATACATCGATCAAACCTGTTTATTTATTTATATATGTATTTATTCTTTTTTTAATTTTTTTTATTTTATTTTTTTTATACCTTTATCGTAATATATATATTCCATTTATTTTTTTTATTTTTTATCCATAAAATTACATTGTTAAATCATTTATTATTAGTAATATTTCATTCTTTTTAATCACGTTTTATTAAAATTTTTTTTTTTTTTTTATATAATACCTAGAAAAAAAATTACTAACCGAATTAATATATTATAGGCATTAAAATATACAAATGAATAACAAAGGGTATTATAAAAAAAAATAAAAAAATAATAAATAATGGAACTGAGTATATATATATATACTCAGTTCCATTATTTATTATTTTTTTATTTTTTTTTATAATACCCTTTGTTATTCATTTGTATATTTTAATGCCTATAATATATTAATTCGGTTAGTAATTTTTTTTTATTTATTTTTTTTAAAACGTATAGACAGAAAAAACCTCCATATATGCTAATGATATCCCGTTGCTCAGGGCTGCACCTGAGTTGCCCAATTTCCAGGAAAATATGTGCGGGTAACCTACAGGCTCTGTAAATCCACCCTGAAGCCATTAAGCGACCATCGAGATTGTTTTTTTATTTTCAATTTTTTATTTATTAAGGCAGGGACACCGCCTCTACCAGTGATTCTAACTCTGCACAAGAACCATCCACCCCGCAGTACTCACCAGTCACAGAGAGGAACGGAACCTCCAAAGGAGCGGGTACGGGCTGCAGCGACCAGGCCGAGCCCTGGAGTGACGGTCAGGCAACAGCCTCGATACGGTGATTGTATAACCAGACTCCTCCGATGCGCCTGACATCCGTCCTAAAGACGATGATAAGCGCCACCTGAGGATCTGGAGCGCCCATTTCTCCCTGAAACCCAGGAACGGCGACAGGACTGGCGCATGTGGAATCCATTACGGCCATGCCTCCAGGCAACCTAAGGGAAGAAAAAACCGCACCTGTGCCTGCGTGAAGGGGAGGAAGGAGGGGGGGGGTGTCGCTATAATGGCTGCAAATAAGACCCAGAGAGTCTCATTGTACGGAAGGGGCTCTGATCGCAAAGCTGGGACAGTAGGAATACCCCTTAGAAGCCATAGGCACAGGTGCACCGAAATCGGACATGGCAAGCACGAGGGGTTAATCTATAATACTGGACAGGAGACTGGGGGAAGCTAAAACAAGCAGCACATATGAAAACTCGCCTGCCCAGCGGTGCCCATTACGGGACCCGGTAAACGCTGCAGGGGAAGGGGGGCGGGGGTTAGGCGAAGCGACCTAGCTTGCGCCATGGGAGCTAAAGGAGGCCGTCCAAAGCAGCAGGGGGGGGGGTGAGGACCCCATATTGCCCTATATTAACGGGGAGACCAACAATCCCGCCCGGCTTGCTTAGCCCTAACGCCATTGAACAGAAGCTGGGAAGGGGGGGGGGGCATTGACACAGCGCAGCACCACAGACATCACAGGATGGGTCGAAAGAAATGGCGCACACACGCGGGAAGCTGGGGGATAATAAAAGTCGGGGGGGTTAGGAGGAACGGCGAGCAGACAGCCGGACCTTCGCTGAAGCGCTGGAGCTGCATGTATACCGCAGCAGCAGCTGCACAAAGCCCCAGAAGCAGGCACAGGGGAGGAGGATGGCAGGGTAGAGCTCAAACTGCTCTAACAGAGCACAGCTAACCCTCCCCTCCTCATGTAACTCACCAGGAAGCAGCCAAAGGGCAGAACCACCTGTGGACTCCTGATGTGGACAGAGCAAAGGGGTATGTCCATGCCAATCTGCTTCCACTTGCAAGAGGAAGTGACCAGGACAGAGAGGAGGTATATGTGACCTTCAGGATTTCCTGCACCGCCCCCATCCTGTCTAAGGAGGTTCCCCAGTGATTAACCCTCAATGACCCTAATCTGCAACCTACTTAACCATTACTGAGCGGGGCCAGATTCCTAAATGCCCCTAAGGGGAAAAGGGGGGAGAGGGAGGACCATCAGTCCCTAAGCACCCTCCCTATACAGTCAGGCGCTTTCCAGAAGTGCTGGCATCAGTGCAGAACACCGCTGGCCGCTTTTCCCCAAGTAGCCCCAGCGGTTTGCCTAGCTGCACCAGGGAGACGGAGGATGGGGAACTGTTTTACCACAACCTGGGACCTACAGACCAGTACTGTCCCTGGTGGGTGAGCTACCCTGTTAACTATTTACCGTGGGTGGGCAACTCTGCTAATGTTTTTGTGTGGGTGGGCTTCCCGACTAATCTAGGTACTGACCGACAGGAGGTCAGATACCTGTTTAGTCTTAACCCCAAAGGGAAGATATGTGACAAACTCCCCTCTTTTGAGGTTGCCACGAGTGCTTGTAGAGGACTACTTGCCCGCCTCTTACCATGCGATTATGGTCCCATGTTGTATGCACCGGTTTTGTGCAGAAAAGTCATGAGTACAGCCAGGCCAAAGAGACTTGTACTAACTTTTGAATTCCTGGTCTAATTTGTGTCATTTTGGGATGTGTTAAATGTCTATGTGTATTGTAAAGGGTGGGACATTGTATGTTTGAGTAAGTGATGTCTGTTCCATTGTCTCTCTGTGTGTATTGGCGATTGTCCTCTGTCCTGGAGACAACCGAGTTGCAATTCGATTGTCTCTCAGGACAGAGCGCAATGTGTATTCTCCTGCCTGTGTTGATTATGTTAACCATGGTGTCTATGTGGGTTGTAACCTTTGTGTTATGGGTTAATGTATGTTTGTTGTGGGTGTCTCCCTTGCATGGGAGCAGGGGATAAAAGCAATTGTATTTTTCAATGTGAGGCCTTCCAGTAAAGTATTTCTAGCATTCAGCTTGGGCTAATGTATAGACTTATTTGGCGATACCGGCGATACCAGCGATACTAGCGATTTATTGCTCTGTGGATTACTTGGCGGTGCTATTTCAAGTGGATTACTTGGCGGTGCTATTTCAAGGGGAGAAGGGAATACTAGACGGTGACACGGATGATACCGTCACAGTGCCCATGTCACTTACTCAATGTAGGGGAGACTACGTGTGATATCAAGGCGAGACTAAATAACCATCGACAGTCTATTAGAGAAAAAAGGAAAGATCTGCCTGTGGCTAAACATTTTTCGGACAAACAGCATAAGGAAAAAGATCTGAAATTTTAGAAAGAAACTTAGAAAGAATTAATGTGTTAAAAAGAGGGGGGATAGAAGTACTCTTTTGAAAAAATGTGAATTAAAATGGATACATCGCCTTGGTACATTGAAACCGCACGATTTAAATATAGATTATCGTGTTACAGTGGGTATGAGATAGAGGGTATTGGCTCCCGATTGCATAATTTCCGGACACATTATTACATTGAATGTATAGACCAGTTATGAATTTTTGCAAAAAAATGATATTTTTTCTGTATTACAGATATGGAGTTTCATGGGATGAGAGAGGCGTCCTGCAGGATGATAAATATGGGCAAAAATTTTTTTATGCGACACTTGATTTAGACGGGAAGTATACACAATGCCGCATGCGGGTATTGACGGTAATTCACACCGACTCTCAAGCATGCGTTTTTTGTGGGGAAGCGTTGTCTATGTGATGTGGATGAGTGACTGCACATGAATTATTAGTGCGTTGAGGTGTAGTGCAATAGAAAGATATAATTTATTAGAATATGAGAATAGAAGATGATTCCAAATAATAATTTTTTCCTGGGGGGAGAAATGGTCATCTTATGCGCAATTTATGCGCCACACGATCTCACGTTACTAGAGTACTGTGCGGACTGGTCCGCACCTCAAGAGATAACATCGGCATGTACCCTGCAGTTGGGTGGTGTTCACACCATGCGTTTTTTCAAAAAAACAAGTTGGATGAATTGCATTCAATTGCAGCACGCGTCTCTCTATCCTGATGAATTGATGAATTTATTATAGCCAAAGTGATTTTATTGTGATTTTAAAATGCACTTGCACTTTTTATAATATGCGATTGTTTATGTATACTTCAATGTGAAGCTACACCTTATCGGCACAAGCACTTTATATAGATAGATGTATGAGAATATATACCAAGATCACAATACAAGAAGACACTTGAAATAGTGGAATGGAATGGATCGATTTAAAAAAAAAAAGAACACTTGATTTTGTATCAGCTGTCACTAATTGTAATCACTTGATTAAATTATGTTGTACACATGTATTGAAAAGCTGGATATGTATTTAGATGCCAGCATGTTGTTGGTCTGTGCACTTGGCTTGAGAAGGATCCCGGAAGGGGATTGAAACGTTGTCTATTTTGTGTCACGTGTGAATAAAGACACTGCGTTTTTTTACAAGAGTGCTGCGTTGATTTTCTATGAATATATATATATATATATACAGTTGCAAGAAAAAGTATGTGAACCCTTTGAAATAATATGGATTTCTGCACAAATTGGTCATAAAATGTGATCTGATCTTTATCTAAGTCACAACAATAGACAATCACAGTCTGCCTAAACTAATAACACACAAAGAATTAAATGTTACTATGTTTTTATTGAACACACCATGTAAACATTCACAGTGCAGGTGGAAAAAGTATGTGAACCCCTAGACTAATGACATCGCCATGAGCTATTTGGAGTGAGGTGTCAGCCAACTGGAGTCCAATCAATGAGATGAGATTGGAGGTGTTGGTTACAGCTGCCCTGCCCTATAAAAAACACACACCATTTCTGGGTTTGCTTTTCACAAGAAGCATTGCCTGATGTGAATGATGCCTCGCACAAAAGAGCTCTCAGAAGACCTACGATTAAGAAGTGTTGACTTGCATAAAGCTGGAAAGGGTTATAAAAGTATCTCCAAAAGCCTTGCTGTTCATCAGTCCACGGTAAGACAAATTATCTATAAATGGAAAAAGTTCAACACTGCTGCTACTCTCCCTAGGAGTGGCTGTCTTGTAACTATGACTGCAAGAGCACAGCGCAGACTGCTCAATGAGGTGAAGAAGAATCCTAGAATGTCAGCTAAAGACTTACAAAAGTCTCTGGCATATGCTAACATCCCTGTTAGCAAATCTATGATACGTAAAACTCTAAACAAGAATGGATTTCATGGGAGGATACCACAAAGGAAGCCACTGCTGTCCAAAAAAAACCCATTGCTGCACGTTTACAGTTTGCACAAGAGAACCTGGATGTTCCACAGCAGTACTGGCAAAATATTCTGTGGACAGATGAAACCAAAGTTGAGTTGTTTGGAAGAAACACACAACACTATGTGTGGAGAAAAAGAGGCACAGCACACCAACATCAAAACCTCATCCCAACTGTGAAGTATGGTGGTGGGGGCATCATGGTTTGGGGCTGCTTTGCTGCGTCAGGGCCTGGACGGATTGCTATCATCGAAGGAAAAATGAATTCCCAAGTTTATCAAGACATTTTGCAGGAGAACTAAAGGCCATCTGTCCACCAGCTGAAGCTCAACAGAAGATGGGTGTTGCAACAGGACAACGACCCAAAGCATAGAAGAAAATCAACAACAGAATGGCTTAAACAGAAGAAAATACGCCTTCTGGAGTGGCCCAGTCAGAGTCCTGACCTCAACGTGATTGAGATGCTGTGGCATGACCTCAAGAAAGCGATTCATACCAGACATCCCAAGAATATTGCTGAACTGAAACAGTTCTGTAAAGAGGAATGGTCAAGAATTACTCCTGACCGTTGTGCACGTCTGATCTGCAACTACAGGAAACGTTTGGTTGAATTTATTGCTGCCAAAGGAGGTTCAACCAGTTATTAAATCCAAGGGTTCACATACTTTTTCCACCTGCACTGTGAATGTTTACATGGTGCGTTCAATAAAAACATGGTAACGTTTAACTCTTTGTGTGTTATTAGTTTAAGCAGACTGTGATTGTCTATTGTTGTGACTTAGATGAAGTTTAAATCACATTTTATGACCAATTTGTGCAGAAATCCATATCATTCCAAAGGGTTCACATACTTTTTCTTGCAACTGTATATATATATATTAGCAGAAAGAGGTGGCTTTGCACGGGTATATTTCATCTATTTAATTTAATGTTTCTGTGTGTCGTTAAAAGATATCGACAGTATCCCCCATAACAGTGACCTCTACAGTACCCCACCCCACTGTCTGCTGAGCTATGTATCTAATCATATCCTATGTCATACTGTCAGCTGAGCTGTGTATATAATATCCTATCCTGTATGATACTGTCTGCAGAGCTCTGTATCTAATCTTATGTTGTGTGATACTGTATGCTGAGTTGTGTATCTAATCCTATTCTGTGTGATACTGTCTTTTGAACTATGTATCTAATCCTATCCTGTGTGATACTGTCTGCTGAGCTGTGTATCTAATCTTATTCTATGTGATACTGTCTGCTGAGCTGTGTATCTAATCCTATCCTGTGTGATACTGTCTGCTGAGCTGTGTATCTAATCCTATCCTGTGTGATACTGTCTGCTGAGCTGTGTATGATACTGTCTGCTGAGCTGTGTATCTAATCCTATCCTGTGTGATACTGTCTGCTGAGCTGTGTATGATACTGTCTGCTGAGCTGTGTATCTAATCCTATCCTGTGTGATACTGCCTGCTGAGCTGTGTATCTAATCCTGTCATATGTGATAATGCCTGCTGAGCTGTGTATCTAATCCTATCATGTGTGATACTATGTGCTGAGCTGCGCATGTCGTCGTGTAGCCCTAGCCTAAAGCTGACTTACAGCAGTGAAGAAAAATGGCTGGGTTATTAAGGGAACGTGGAGTAAAACTGTGTGTATGTGGAGACTAAGAGCCTGCGAGCTACTATTGGCTGATAAGGGACATGTGACCGTGTGCTCGGCAGTTGGGGGCTTATATTAGCTAATGCAGGATATTTTTGGGAAATATATCAGAAACGGTACGTCCTAGAGAGCTGAGACCTTCCCACACACCTGATGTACCTGTGTGCCAAATTTGGTGAAGATCGGTCCAGTCATTTGGTCGCACATAAAGAACAGACAGACAGATGTCCAGACAGACAGAAACTCATTTGTATATATATAGTAGCAGAAGGACCCGGCTTTGCACGGGTATATTTAATCTATTTCATTTTATGTTTCCGTGTGTCGTAAAAAGATATTGACAGTTTCCCCCATAACATTTACCTCTACACTACCCGCCCCTTTAACATTGACCTCCACAGTGCCCGCCCTTTTAACAATTACCTTTACAGCACCAGCCCCTTTAACAGTGTCTGGCCCTTTAACAGTGACCTTCACAGTGTCCACCCCTTTAACAGTGACCGCCCCTTTAGCATTGACCACCCCTTTAACAGTGACCTTCATAGTGGCCACCCCTTTAACAGTGACTTCCACAGTGCCCGCCCCTTTAACAGAGACCTCCACAGTGCCTGCCCCTTTAAAAGTGACTTTCACAGTGACCATCCCTTTAACAGAGACTTTCACAGTGACTGCCCCTTTAACACTGACTTTTACAGTGACCACCCCTTTAACAGTGTCCCCCCTTTAACAGTGACATTCACAGTGACCGCCCATTTAACAGTGACTTTCACAGTGACTGCCCCTTTAACAGTGACTTTCACAGTGGCTGCCCCATTAACTGTGACTTTCACAGTGACTGCCCCTTTAACTTTGACTTAACACAGTGCCCGCTTCTTTAACAGTAGCCGCCCCTTTAACAGTGACTTTCACAGTAATTGCCCCTTTAACAGTGACTTTCACAGTAACCGCCCCTTTACCAGTAACTTTCACAGTGACCGCCCCTTTAAAAGTGACTTTCAGAGTGACCTCCCATTAAACAGTGACTTTCACAGTGACGACCCCTTTAGCAGTGACTACCCCTTTAACATTGACTTTCATAGTGGCCGCCCCTTTAACAGTGACCACCCCTTTAACAGTAACTTTCACAGTGGCCACCCCTTTAACAGTGACTTTCACAGTGACCGCCCCTTTAACAATGACTTTCATAGTGAACGCCCCTTTAATAGTGACTTTCTCAATGACCGCCCCTTTAACAGTAACCACCCCTTTAACCGCTTGCCGTCAGGCGTGAGTGTGGCGGCTGTCTCAGGTCACACTAACGCCGAAAGGCGTCATCTCGTGAGACCCGAGATTTCCTGTGAACGCGCGTTCACAGGATCGCGCAGTTCAGAAGTTTATCTACAGCCTGCCGGCAGCGATCATTGGCTGTCAGGCTGTAGATTTTTAACCAGCTCCCCTAGCTTAAACCCCCTTAATGACCAGACCACTTTTTACAATTCTGACCTACACTACTTTCACGGTTTATTGCTCGGTCATACAACTTACCACCCAAATGAATTTTACCTTCTTTTCTTCTCACAAATACAGCTTTCTTTTGGTGGTATTTGATTGCTGCTAAGATTTTTTGTTTTTCCGATATTAATCAAAATAGGCCGCAATTTTCTCAAAAAAAGTGTATTTTTAACTTTCTCTGGTAAATTGTTCAAATATAATTACATTTCTATACAAGTTTGTGTCAGAATTTATTGTGCTATATGTCTTTGATAAAAAAAAATCCAATAAGTGTATATTTATTGGTTTGCGCAAAAGTTATAGCATTTACAAACTATGGTACAAAAATGTGAATTTCCGCATTTTGAAGTAGCTTTGACTTTCTGAGCACCTGTCATGTTTCATGAAGTGCTAGAATGCTAGGATAGTATAAATACCCCCAAATGACCCCATTTTAGAAAGAAGAGATTCGTGGAGGGGCATGGTGAGTTCATGTATGATTTAATGACACTTTCTGAGAAAAAAATAAAATAAATAAAGTTTCCATTTCTGCTAACTTGTGGCAAAAAAAAATAAAAAATCTCCCACGGACTCACTATGACCCTCAGTGAATACCTTGGGGTGTCTACTTTCCGAAATGGGGTCATTTGTGGGGTGTGTTTACTGTTCTGGCATTTTGGGCGGGGCTAAATTGTGAGCAACCCTGTAAAGCCTAAAGGTACTCGTTGGACTTTCGGCCCATTTACGCACCTAGGCTGCAAAAAAGTGTCACACATGTGGTATCGCCAGACTCAGGAGAAGTAGGGCAATGTGTTTTGGGGTGTATTTTTACATATACCCATGCTGGGTGAGAGAAATATCTCTGTAAATTGACAACTTTGTATAAAAAAAATTTGGAAAGAAGACACCCCAAGGTATTCCGTGAGGGGCATGGCGAGTTCCTCAAATTTTTTTTTTTTGAACAAGTTAGCGGAAAATGATTATTTTTTTTATTTATTTCTCTTACAAAGTCTCATATTCCACTAACTTGTGACAAAAAATAAAATTTTACATGAACTCGCCATGCCCCTCACGAAATACCTTGGGGTGTCTTCTTTCCAAAATGGGGTCACTTGTGGGGTATTTATACTGCCCTGGGCCCTAAAGCGTGAGAAGTAGTACCTAACCAGTGGCTAACTAACAGGCGGTGATAAAGGACCCTTAGGCCCCATTCACACGTCCGCAATTCTGTTCCGCATTTTGCGGAACGGAATTGCGGACCCATTCATTTCTATGGGGACAGACTTTGTCCCGCTCGGATCCGGAATTGCGGATCTGCACTTCCGGGTCCGCACTTCCGTTCCGCAAAAATATAGAACATGTCCTATTCTTGTTCGCAATTGCGGACAAGAAAAGGCATTTTCTATATAGTTCTGGCAATTTGCGGATCCGCAAAATGCGGAAAGCACATTGCCAGTGCCCGTGTTTTGCGGATCCGCGGATCCGTGGATCTGCGGATCCGCAAAACACATACGTACGTCTGAATGGAGCCTTACAGGGTGGTGATCAATGACAGGGGGGTGGTCAGGAAGTCTATATGGGGTGATCAGGGGTTAATAAGGGGTTAATAAGTGACAGAGGGGGGTGTAGTGTAGTGTGGTGCTTGGTGCTACTTACAGAGCTGCCTGTGTCTTCTGGTGGTCGATCCAAGCAAAAGGGACCACCAGAGGACCAGGTAGCAGGTATTTCAGACGCTGTTAACAAAACAGCGTCTGATATACCTTTCTGGGGTTAAAAAAATCGCATCTACAGCCTGCCAGAGAATGATCGCCGGCGGCAGGCTGTAGATAAACTTGTTTACCTTGCGATCCTGTGATCGCGCGCTCCTGTGTGCGCGCGTTCACAGGAAATCTCGCGTCTCGCGAGATGACGCGCCGATGCGTCAAGGAGGAATAACCCTGCCGCCCGCAGGACGCATCCCTGCGTTAGGCAGTCGGGAGGAGGTTAAAAGATCCAATCAAAGAGGTATGTCAGACGCTATTTACAAAATAGCGTCTGATATACCTGCTACCTGGTCCTCTGGTGGTCCCTTTTGCTTGGATCGACCACCAGAGGACACAGGCAGCTCTGTAAGTAGCACCAATCAGCACACATACACTACACCCCCCCTGTCACTTATTAACCCCTCATTAACCCCTGATCAACCATATTAGACTCCCTGATCACCCCCTGTCACCCCCCTGTCATTGATCACCCCCCTGTAAGGGTCCTTCATCACCGCCAGGTAGTTAGCTACTTGCTAGGTAGTAAGCGCCCAGCCCACCACACCGCAGTCACTGATTAGTCGCAGATTAGCGTCATCGCTGTCGCTAATCAGCACTAGTACTATATAGTATCTGTAAGTGATCAAGACTGATCGCAATCAGTTCTATATAAGTACATTAGGGTCACCTTATGCTCTACAAAAAACGCAGTGTTCGCCCGATCAGGCCTGATCTTGTGCGCACACTTGCGTTCAGTCCGCCCCACTGCAGTGACAGAATTATTATTTTTTTTGATCACTATATTTCTGTGTTTTTGTCTTGTTTTATATGTAGTGTATGTGCCTTTACCTGGCACTCAAACACTCTTTTGCACCTGGTGACCTCCATCACAGGGTCTGATATGGGTGTGGCTTGAAGTCTGACTTTGTTCACATTGCACTAGTTGTCCTGCTAGGCGTTTGTGTGGAAGCCTGGCTGTGAGCTGGATTACATCACCTTCAGACCCTGTTCACACCATAGTTAGCGTAGTGGTAGGACCCTTTGCCATGCTGAGTGACCGTGACGTGGTGCATGAAGGGCTCCGATATTTTCCTGACAGGAATATATTGGCGAAAGTCTCAGCTTTTAATATCTGCATTTATGACTAGCCAGTATAGTCAGTGGCATATCCGTGTGGTGCATTTTCTTGCTATATGATTGTATTTACATCCGCACAATGCTCCGTTTTGTGTAGGATGTCATTGTGGTGCATGTGGACCGCGCCGACATCCTCCACCGTATGCATTTTTTGCTGGGGATAGTCATTTGCTGCGGTCCACATGCGGTGGGGCTGCTCCCCCAATGAAAAACACGCTACAGTGTTAGGGGTTGAGCAGCTCCTCCAGTATTGCCACTATATTTCTGTGTTTTTGCACTGCAAAAACACCGCAAAATCGCTGCGCCACTATAAAGATCACTTTTGAGCTTTTTGGATCTTTATTATCGATCGCAGCTTTACTTCGCAAGCACTCCTTTTTACTAGGTAGGTTTGCTCTTTTTCCTGGGTAGTCTCAGAGGAATACCCCCTAAATTTAGTGAGCCCAAAATGAAGAGGCCTACAGGATTCTGGCCCTGATGGATGAAAGCGATGGGGACGCCTCATCCGCTGAATCCAGTGGTTCAGAATATGAACCTGTCGACAGCAGTGGCACTCTAACCGCTAGCGAAGATGACGAGGTTGAGGTCCCTGCTACGGTCAGGCGTACCCGATCCCATGTCAGTGTTCTGCATACCCCGCATGATGAGCCTCATTTGCAGCAGAGTGGTGCTAGCGCTGATCTTTTTTATGGTGCGCCATACACCAGCAGCGCAGAACATCCTGGACCTTCTACCAGCACTGCCGTATTCCCTGGTGAAGTAGCGAGCAACAGAAGGGCAGTTCAAGCTGGTACGGTGGCACGTGCAGTAACTCCCCCGTCACAGCCACCACGTTCACTGGCCGTAGAGCCCTTAGTCTCCCAGAGGTGCTGGCAAATCCTAATTGGCACTTCCCTGCTTCCGCCGCACCCGTATTGCCCCCTTTCACCGCCCAGTCTGGAGTTCGCGTGGAGACAGCTCATTTAGGAACACATTGCCCAAAAAAATATTCTAGGAACTCGCCATGCCCCTCACGGAATACCTTGGGGTGTCTTCTTTCCAAAATGGGGTCACTTGTGGGGTATTTATACTGCCCTGGCATTTTAGGGGCCCTAAAGCGTGAGAAGTAGTTTGGAATCCAAATGCGTAAAAAATGCCCTGTGAAATCCTAAAAGTACTCATTGGAATTTGGGCCCCTTTGCGCACCTAGGCTACAAAAAAGTGTCACACATGTGGTATCGCCGTACTCAGGAGAAGTAGGGCAATGTGTTTTGGGGTGTTTATTTTTACATATACCCATACTGTGTGTGAGAAATATCTCTGTAAATGACAACTTTTTAAAAAAATTTATACAAAGTTATCAATTTACAGAGATATTTCTCTCACCCAGCATGGGTATATGTAAAAATACACCCCAAAACACATTTCCCTACTTCTCCTGAGTACGGCGATCATGTGTGACACTTTTTTGCAGCCTAGGTGCGTAAAGGGGTCGAAAATCCAACGAGTACCTTTAGACTTTACAGGGTTGCTCACAATTTAGCCCCGCCCAAAATGCCAGAACAGTAAACACACCCCACAAATGACCCCATTTCGGAAAGTAGACACCCCAAGGTATTCACTGAGGGGCATAGTGAGTCCGTGGGAGATTTATTATTTTTTTTGCCAGAACTTTTTTTTTTTCTCAGAAAGTGTCCGCTAACTTGTGAAATAAAATTAAATCATACATGAACTCACCATGCCCCTCTGAAAATACTTTGGGGTGTCTTCTTTCTAAAATGGGGTCATTTGGGGGGTATTTATACTATCCTGGCATTCTAGCACCTCAAGAAACATGACAGGTGCTCAGAAAGTCAGAGCTGCTTCAAAATGCGGAAATTCACATTTTTGTACCATAGTTTGTAAATGCTATAACTTTTGTGCAAACCAATAAATATACACTTATTGGATTTTTTTTTATCAAAGACATATAGCACAATAAATTCTGACACAAACTTGTATAGAAATGTAATTATATTTGAACAATTTACCCAGAAAAAGTTAAAAATACACCTTTTTTGAGAAAATTGCGGCCTATTTTGATTAATATTGGAAAAACAAAAAATCTTAGCAATCAAATACAACCAAATTAAATCTGTATTTGTGAGAAGAAAAGGAGGTAAAATTAATTTGGGTGCCAAGTTGCATGACCGAGCAATAAACCGTTAAAGTTGTGAAGTGCCGATTTGTAAAAAATGGCCTGGTCACTAGGGGGGTATAAACCTGTGGTCCTTAAGTTGTTAACAGTGACTTTCACAGTGACCGCCCCTTTAACAGTGACTCTCACAGTGACCGCCCCTTTTAACAGTGACTTTCACAGTGACCGCCCCTTTAACAGTGACTTTTACAGTGCCCACCTCTTTAACAGGGACCTTCATAGCGCCCGACCCTTTAATAACAGTGACCTCCACAGTGCCCCGCCTATTTAATAACAGTGATCTCCACTGTGCCCGCCCCTTTAAAAACAGTGACCTCCACAGTGCCCGTCCCTTTAGGCAGTAAAGAAAAATGGCTGGGTTGTTATTGAAACCTGGAGTAAAACTGTGTTTATGGCAGTTGGGATTTGAAGAGAAAGACTTGTAGGCTTGTATTGGCTAATGTGGGTCATTTTCTGGGAAAGGAGGCTGAGACCCGGTATCTAACCTTCCCGGACACCTGATCTGTGCCAAATTTGGTAAAGATTGGTCCAGTCGTTTGGTCGCGCATAAAGAACAGACAGACAGAAAGAAACTCATTTTTATATAAATAATATATATACAGTACAGACCAAAAGTTTGGACACACCTTCTCATTCAAAGAGTTTTCTTTATTTTCATGACTATGAAGGCATCAAAACTATGAACACATGTGGAATTATATACATAACAAACAAGTGTGAAACAACTGAAAATATGTCATATTCTAGGTTCTTCAAAGTAGCCACCTTTTGCTTTGATTACTGCTTTGCACACTCTTGGCAATCTCTTGATGAGCTTCAAGAGGTAGTCCCCTGAAATGGTTTTCACTTCATAGGTGTGCCCTGTCAGGTTTAATAAGTGGGATTTCTTGCCTTATAAATGGGGTTGGGACCATCAGTTGCGTTGAGGAGAAGTCAGGTGGATACACAGCTGATAGTCCTACTGAATAGACTGTTAGAATTTGTATTATGGCAAGAAAACAGCAGCTAAGTAAAGAAAAACTAGTGGCCATCATTACTTTAAGAAATGAAGGTCAGTCAGTCAGCCGAAAAATTGGGAAAACTTTGAAAGTAAGGGCTATTTGACAATGAAGGAGAGTGATGGGGTGCTGCGCCAGATGACCTGGCCTCCACAGTCACCGAACCTGAACCCAATTGAGATGGTTTGGGGTGAGCTGGACCGCAGAGTGAAGGCAAAAGGGCCAACAAGTGCTAAGCATCTCTGGGAACTCCTTCAAGACTGTTGGAAGACCATTTCAGGGAAGCTCATCAAGAGAATGCCAAGAGTGTGCAAAGCAGTAATCAAAGCAAAAGGTGGCTACTTTGAAGAACCTAGAATATGACATATTTTCAGTTGTTGCACACTTGTTTGTTATGTATATAATTCCACATGTGTTAATTCATAGTTTTGATGCCTTCACAGTTATCAAAATAAAGAAAACATTTTGAATGAGAAGGTGTGTCCAAACTTTTGTTCTGTACTATATATATATATATATATATATATATATATATATATATATACTGTAAATAATGTAAATATTAGGATTATGTTAGAAAGTATCATAGATGTAGCATCACTGTATTGGGCCTAGGGATATACAGGGAGCTGATCATTATCACCCACAAAACCAGTTCTTCTGTCAAATATCCTAAGAAACAATATCAGACTTGGTGGGCTGGGAACAGGAAAACTAATAGAATCACCAATCAGGTTTAGCCACAATGTGGTCAATGGCTAAAATGTGTACAAAGAGATTGTTCAGAAGATGGTATTGCAAGTCAAGAACCAAGCAAGGATAGGAGGACGGAGAAGAAACACTACACAGTTTGGTAGGAAAGATTGGTGAATGCCTCATGATCATATCAATTGATTAAGTGTGCACTCATCTATCTATGTGTCCTTTATATGTTTTAATTAGTCTTCTTTATTTCATGGTGGGTTTAGTGTAATATTGTGTTTATTGGCTTGCTAGGATGCTCATTTAAGAACCTAATAAGGATGCATAGCTGTATTTACCATCTGATCTTTATTTGACCTTTCGATGTCAAGTCAAATAAGGTTGTCAGCTGGAGCTAATTGATGTGGTTCTGAATCTTTCATATTCAGATATACATGTAGGTATCTATGTGTATTAGATAACCTCTTCCAGACACTGCTAGTTTGTCACTGTATGTGCGAATAACTTTAGATTGCTTTTAATGATCCAAGCGATTCTGAGATTATGTTTTTTTAATTTTTGTACTTCATGTTAGAGGTAAATTTGGGTCAATATGTTTTATCTTTATTTAAAAAAATGTGAAAAAGTTAGCAATTTTCTACATTAGAGTTTCGCTGCTTCTAAGGAGGCATTCCTACGAACGTATGTATTTTGCAGTCTTGTGAGAGGGTTCTTTTTTTGCTGGATGAGTTGATGTACCGTATTAATGTTTATAAATTTGAGGTACATAAGATCTTTTGATCACTTGATTTTATGTTTTTGGAAGGCGAGGTGACAGAAAAATGGCTGTTCCAGCATTGTTTTTTCTTTTCTTTTCTTCTTACAGAAGTTCTCAGCTCCCTCTAAAATAGCAAAGACATTGTGTGGTCCTTCAGGGGTAATACTTTTAGACCTGGCTCCAGCTAAGTTATGTATAGCAGTGATTACATCTGAGACCTCAGCTTTAGGCCTCTTTCACACTGGTGTGTGCACCCCGTGGTCATGCTGTGGCCCGCAAAATGCAGGCCGCAATGCATGAGCACAGTCCGTGGGGAAGCCGCAGCGGATTGCAGACCCATTCACTTGAATGGCTCCGTGATCCAACCGTTCCGCAAAAAGATAGGACATGTTGTAGTGCTTCCATAGGGTTTCGTTCCGTGGTTCCATTCCGCACCATTCCGCATCTCCGGATTTGTGGACCCATTGAAGTGATAGGGTCCGCATACGTGATGCGGAATGCCCACGGAGCGGCACACGTGTATTGCGGATCCGCAAATGCGGTCCTCAATACGGCAACGGGGCGCACACGCCCGTGTGAAAGAGGCCTAATGCTGGGTTGACAGCCAATGATCTAGACGCAGCCCTGATACACCATGATACTACCACCATCCTGTTTTACAGATGGGAGGAGGTTTTCATGCTGGAATGAATTGTATCCCTTTCTCCAAACATAATACTTCACATTTAAAACAAAAAGTTTTATTTTAGTCTCATCTGTCCACAAAACATTGTTAAAATGACCTTCTAGCTTGCCCAGGTAATAGCAAGCGCAGATGGGCAGTAATGTTCTTTTTTTCTTTCTTCTTGCAGTCCTACTATGCACACCATTGTTGTTAAGTGTCCTCCTGATAGTGGGGCCATAACCTCATTAAAGGCGTATTCCCATCACAGACAATGAGGGCATATTGCTAGGATATACCCCCATTGTCTGATAGGTGCGGGTCCCACCTCTGGGACCCACACGTACACTGGGAACGGAGCGGGGATAAGTGGTGGAGGACGCACACTCCATTAATTTCTATGGGGCTGCCGAAATTAGCTGAGTGCTGTAAATATAAGATGGGTATCAGTGGTCTACCTCTTAACTTCACCTTCATTGAACTTGCTTGTCCACCACACCCCAGCACATTCATTTGCATTCCTGTGTCTGCCTGGGGGGAAAGTAGTCAAGAAATACTGGAATGGGCAGAAGTCACAGACCAACCTTGGTAGTCACTGAATGAAACAATTAGTACATGAAGTGTTAATATTAACATTATGTTAGAAGTATCATAGATGTAGCATCACTGTATTGGGCCTAGGGATATACAGGGAGCTGATCATTATCACCCACAAAACCAGTTCTTCTGTCAAATATTCTAAGAAACAATATCAGACTTGGTGGGCTGGGAACAGGAAAACTAAGGGTATCACCAATCAGGTTTAACCACAATGTGGTCAATGGCTAAAATATGTGCAAAGAGATTGTTCAGAAGATGGTATTGCAAGTCAAGAACCAAGCAAGGATAGGAGGAAGGAGAAGAAACACTACAAACTAGTAGTTTTACCAATCAAAAACTCCTGTTTTACCAATCAATCAAACAAAGAAACCTGTTGACCAATAAACAAGTTAACCACTTCTTATCTGGGCCATTTGCCCCGTTCCTGACCAGGCCTAATTTAGCAAAACTGACATATCTCATTTTATGTGGTAATAACTTTGGAACGCCTTTAATAATCCAAGTCATTCAGAGATTTTTTTCTCGTGACACATTGTACTTCATGATAGTCATAAATTTGAGTCAAAAATCCCAAATTTACAAAAAATGTTGAAAAATTTGCAATTTTCTAAATTTCTATTTCTCTGCTTTTAAAACAGAAAGTGATACCTCATAAAATATTTATTACTTAACATTCCCCATATGTCTACTTTATGTTGGCATCAATTTTTAAATGTCATTTTATTTTTTTAGGATGTTAGAAGGCTTAGAAGTTTAGAAGCAATTCTTCAAATTTTTAAGAAAATTGCCAAAACCCACTTTTTAAGGACCAGTTCAGGTCTGAAGTCAGTTTGTGGGGCTTACATAGTGGATACCCCCATAAATGACCCCATTGTAGAAACTAAACCCCTCAAGTTACTTAAAACCGATTTTACAAACTTTGTTAACCCTTTAGGCGTTCCACAAGAATTAAAGGAAAATGGAGATCAAATTTTTAAATTTCACTTTTTTGGCAGATTTTCCATTTTAATCCAATTTTTTCTTTAACACATTGATGGTTAACAGCCAAACAAAACTCAATATTTATTACCCAGATTCTGCGGTTTACATAAACACCCCACATGTGGTCATAAACTTCTGTATGGCCACACGGCAGGGCGCAGAAGAAAAGGAACTCCACATGGTTTTTAGATGCCATGTCCCATTTGAAGCCCCCTGATGCACCCTTACAGTAGAAACTCCCAAGAAGTGATCCCATTTTGGAAACTAAAAAAAAATTGGTTGTTTTAGCACAGTTTTTATTTATTTTATTTTTACAGCGTTCACCTGAGGGGTTTGGTCAAGTGACATTTTTATAGAGCAGATTGTTATGGACGTGGCGATACCTAATATGTATACTTTTTCTTATTTATTTAAGTTTTACACAAAAATATCACATGACCTAACCCCTCGGGTGAACACCTTAAAAAAAAAAAAAAAAAACGGTGTCAAAACAAGCAATTTTTGTCTCCTTACAGTGCAACACCAAGTAATCAAAAAGGCGTATGTCCCTCAAAATGGTACCAATAGAACCGTCACCTCATCCCTCAAAAAATAAGCCCCTACATAAGAAATTCTCTCAAAAAATAATAAAACTATAGCTCTTAGAACATGGAGACACTAAAACATCATTTTTTTTGTTTAAAGAATGCTTTTATTGTGTTAAAGTGAAATAAAAAAAAAAAGTATACATATTAGGTATTGCCGCGTCCGTAAAAACCAGCTCTATAAAAATATCACATGATCTAACCCCTTGGGTGAACACTATAAAAAAACAAAAAGAAAACTGTGTCAAAACAAGCAATTTTTGTCACCTTACATCACAAAAAGTGCAACACCAAGTGATCAAAAAGGCGTATGTCCCACAAAATGGTACCAATAAAACCGTCACCTCATCCCGCAATAAATGAGCCCCTACATAAGAAAATCTCTCAAAAAATAAAAAAAACTATAGCTCTCAGAACATGGACACATTAAAACATAATTTTTTTTTTTCAAAAATGCTATTATTGTGTAAAACTTAAATAAATAAGAAAAAGTATACATATTAGGTATCTCCACGTCCGTAACAATCTGCTCTATAAAAATGTCACTTGACCAAACCCCTCAGGTGAACGCTGTAAAAATAAATAAATAAAAACTGTGCCTAAACAACCAATTTTTTGGTCACCTTGCCCCATAAAGTGTTATAATGAATGATCAAAAAATAATATGTACCCAAAAATAGTACCAATAAAACTGACACCTTATCCCCTAGTTTCCAAAATGGGATCACTTCTTGGGAGTTTCTACTGTAAGGGTGCATCAGGGGGCTTCAAATGGGACATGGCATCTAAAAACCATGTGGAGTTCCTTTTCTTCTGCGCCCTGCTGTGTGGCCATACAGAAGTTTATGACCACATGTGGGGTGTTTATGTAAACCGCAGAATCTGGGTAATAAATATTGAGTTTTGTTTGGCTGTTAACCATCAATGTGTTAAAGAAAAAATTGGATTAAAATGGAAAATCTGCCAAAAAAGTGAAATTTAAAAATTTGATCTCCATTTTCCTTTAATTCTTGTGGAACGCCTAAAGGGTTAACAAAGTTTGTAAAATCGGTTTTAAGTAACTTGAGGGGTGTAGTTTCTACAATGGGGTCATTTATGGGGGTATCCACTATGAAAGCCCCACATTACTCATTCCCCTGCAACCAGCTCAGCACTCGGCGCTCGGACTCCTTACAGTTGCCATGGAAGTGGAGGACGCAGACTGCGCTAAGGAGGTGAGTGCGGTCGGATCCTCCCCGCCCCAGTTGCTGTGGAGATGAGGACGCATCGTACGTCCTCACTCCGTACTAGCCGCAAGGCGCCGGAGGCACTGAGGAGGGGGAATGTGAAGCCAGTTCCTCGTGACACGTATGTTCCTTCTGCAAAAGATAAAACATGTCCTATTCTTGGCCGCAAATGCGGACCATGAACCCATTGAAGTCAATGGGTCAGCACTCGACAGAAAAAAAATGGATGCCACACATGCGTCACACAGACATCATCTGTATTTTTTCGCATCCGTATTTTGCAGACCGCAAAATACATACGTTCGTGTGAATGCCCCTTGCTTTTTTGCTGTGAGAACCGTTGGATGCGGATCACAGACCCCATTCAAGTGAATAGGTTGGCGATCCCCATGCAGCTGCCCCACGGTCGGTGCCCTTGCATTGCGGACCAAAATTTGCGGTCCGCAGCACGGGCACGGAGCCCTTACGTTTGTGGGCATGAGCATTAAACCATCCTGTCGTCCAAATAAGAGGACTGTTCTTTGTAGTTTAACCACCTCCCGTCCGCTCAGTGACATTAAACGTCCGGGAGGTGGTTCTCTATTTCTGAATGGACGTTCCAGAACGTCCGTTCAGAAACTGCAGCTGCACGCTAATTGTGCAGCTGCTGATCGGGTTGCCCGCTGTCAGTGACAGCAGGACCACCCTTAGAGAAGGCAGGGACAGTGCCCAGGTGTCCCTGCCTTCTGGATCGCTGCATACACAGCGCTCACCGAGCGCTGTGTATGCAGAGAAGGAAGCACTATGCACTTCCTGTTCCAGCCCGGCGGTCATGTGATTGCCGGGACCGGAGAGTGCAGGAGCTGTGTGAGGTCTTTCAGAGACCTCGATCAGCCCTGCACTGAGGCTGTACAGTGCTGTATTGTGCTGTACAGCCTCTCTGGGGGGTGTATTTCTCATGTAACTGGGGCTATATCAGCCCCAGTTACAGGAGAAATCAACAGTGAAAAAAAAATGAAAAAGTGAAGTAAATATCCCCCAGAGGTCTTGTATGACCTTATGGGGGACGAAAAGTGTAAAAAAATATATATATAGTACAGACCAAAAGTTTGGACACCTTCTCATTCAAAGAGTTTTCTTTATTTTTATGACTATGAAGGCATTAAAACTATGAATTAACACATGTGGAATTATATACATAACAAACAAGTGTGAAACAACTGAAAATATGTCATATTCTAGGTTCTTCAAAGTAGCCACCTTTTGCTTTGATTACTGCTTTGCACACTCTTGGCATTCTCTTGATGAGCTTCAAGAGGTAGTCCCCTGAAATGGTCTTCCAACAGTCTTGAAGGAGTCCCCAGAGATGCTTAGCACTTGTTGGCCCTTTTTCCTTCACTCTGCGGTCCAGCTCACCCCAAACCATCTCGATTGGGTTCAGGTTCGGTGACTGTGGAGGCCAGGTCATCTGGCGCAGCACCCCATCACTCTCCTTCATGGTCAAATAGCCCTTACTTTCAAAGTTTTCCTAATTTTTCAGCTGACTGACTGACCTTCATTTCTTAAAGTAATGATAGCCACTCGTTTTTCTTTACTTAGCTGCTTTTTCTTGCCATAATACAAATTCTAACAGTCTATTCAGTAGGACTATCAGCTGTGTATCCGCCTGACTTCTCCTCAACGCCACTGTTCACCCGAGGGGTTAGGTCATGTGATATTTTTATAGAGCTGGTTTTTACAGACGCGGCAATACCTAATATGTATACTTTTTTTATTTATTTCACTTTAACACAATAACAGCATTTTTGAAACCAAAAAAAATGATGTTTTAGTGTCTCCATGTTCTAAGAGCTATAGTTTTTTTAATTTTTGAGAGATTTTCTTATGTAGGGGCTCATTTTTTGCGGGATGAGGTGATGGTCTTATTGGTACCATTTTGTGAGACATACGCCTTTTTGATCACTTGATGTTGCACTTTTTGTGTTGTAAGGTGACAAAAATAGCTTTTTTTGACAGTTATTTTCTTATTTTTTTATGGTGTTTATCGGACTGGGTCGATTATGTGATATAATTATAGAGCCGACCGTCATGGACGCGGCAATACCAAATATGTCTATTTTATTTTATTTTTTCTATTTTTAATTTTTTTTTTTATTCCTTACTTGGGTCATTTTATTTTTTACATGTGAAACCTTTTTTTTTTTTTTTTTTTTTAACACTTTATATATATACAGTACAGACCAAAAGTTTGGACACACCTTCTCATTCAAAGAGTTTTCTTTATTTTCATGACTATGAAAATTGTAGATTCACACTGAAGGCATCAAAACTATGAATTAACACATGTGGAATTATATACATAACAAACAAGTGTGAAACAACTGAAAATATGTCATATTCTAGGTTCTTCAAAGTAGCCACCTTTTGCTTTGATTACTGCTTTGCACACTCTTGGCATTCTCTTGATGAGCTTCAAGAGGTTGTCCCCTGAAATGGTTTTCACTTCACAGGTGTGCCCTGTCAGGTTTAATAAGTGGGATTTCTTGCCTTATAAATGGGGTTGGGATCATCAGTGGCATTGAGGAGAAGTCAGGTGGATACACAGCTGATAGTCCTACTGAATAGACTGTTAGAATTTGTATTATGGCAAGAAAAAGCAGCTAAGTAAAGAAAAACGAGTGGCCATCATTACTTTAAGAAATGAAGGTCAGTCAGTCAGCTGAAAAATTAGGAAAACTTTGAAAGTAAGGGCTATTTGACCATGAAGGAGAGTGATGGGGTGCTGCGCCAGATGACCTGGCCTCCACAGTCACCGGACCTGAACCCAATCGAGATGGTTTGGGGTGAGCTGGACCGCAGAGTGAAGGCAAAAGGGCCAACAAGTGCTAAGCATCTCTGGGAACTCCTTCAAGACTGTTGGAAGACCATTTCAGGGGACTACCTCTTGAAGCTCATCAAGAGAATGCCAAGAGTGTGCAAAGCAGTAATCAAAGCAAAAGGTGGCTACTTTGAAGAACCTAGAATATGACATATTTTCAGTTGTTTCACACTTGTTTGTTATGTATATAATTCCACATGTGTTAATTCATAGTTTTGATGCCTTCATAGTCATGAAAATAAAGAAAACTCTTTGAATGAGAAGGTGTGTCCAAACTTTTGGTCTGTACTATATATATATTTTTTTACACTTTTCGTCCCCCATAAGGTCATACAAGACCTCTGGGGGATATTTACTTCACTTTTTCATTTTTTTTTCACTGTTGATTTCTCCTGTTAGCCCCAGTTACATGAGAAATACACCCCCCAGAGAGGCTGTACAGCACAATACAGCGCTGTACAGCCTCAGTGCAGGGCTGATCGAGGTCTCTGAAAGACCTCACACAGCTCCTGCACTCTCCGGTCCCGGCAATCACATGACCGCCGGGCTGGAACAGGAAGTGCATAGCGCTTCCTTCTCTGCATACACAGCGCTCGGTGAGCGCTGTGTATGCAGCGATCCAGAAGGCAGGGACACCTGGGCACTGTCCCTGCCTTCTCTAAGGGTTGCCCTGCTGTCACTGACAGCGGGCAACCCGATCAGCAGCTGCACGATTAGCGTGCAGCTGCAGTTTCTGAACGGACGTTCTGGAACGTCCATTCAGAAATAGAGAACCACCTCCCGGACGTTTAATGTCACTGAGCGGACGGGAGGTGGTTAAACTACAAAGAACAGTCCTCTTATTTGGACGACAAGATGGTTTAAGGCTCATGCCCAAGAACGTAAGGGCTCCGTGCTGCGGACCGCAAATTTTGGTCCGCAATGCAAGGGCACAGACCGTGGGGCAGCTGCATGGGGAACGCCAACCTATTCACTTGAATGGGGTCTGTGATCCGCATCCAACGGTCCTCACAGCAAAAAAGCAAGGGGCATTCAGACGAACGTATGTATTTTGCGGTCTGCAAAATACGGATGCGAAAAAATACAGATGATGTCTGTGTGACGCATGTGTGGCATCCATTTTTTTTCTGTCGAGTGCTGACCCATTGACTTCAATGGGTTCATGGTCCGCATTTGCGGCCAAGAATAGGACATGTTCTATCTTTTGCAGAAGGAACATACGTGTCACGAGGAACTGGCTTCACATTCCCCCTCCTCAGTGCCTCCGGTGCCTTGCGGCTAGTACAGAGTGAGGACGTACGATGCGTCCTCATCTCCACAGCAACTGGGGCGGGGAGGATCCGACCGCACTCACATCCTTAGCGCAGTCTGCGTCCTCCACTTCCATGGCAACTGTAAGGAGTCCGAGCGCCGAGTGCTGAGCTGGTTGCAGGGGAATGAGTAATGTGGCACTGGCCACGTCACATGACTCCTCTTGCTGGGAATGAGTCATGTAGCGCTGGCCACGTCACATGACTCCTCTTCCCCACTATATATACAGGCAACCTGCTGGCCACAGGTTGCCTGTGAATAAGGTCCTATCCAGTGTTCCTTTGTGTGATTCCGTGGCTTTTAACTCCCGACTTGTTGATTGTCTCCGTCCTTGCTTGCTCCTTGTGTCTGCTTCGCTTCTACTGGTTTTTGACTTTGGCTTGTTTTTGACCCGTCTTTGCTAATCCTCTTGTACTGTAGTTACCTCCTGGTTCTGACTCGGCTTGTTGACCATTCTATGTTTGTTTGTCTTGTTTGTCCCTCCGCACTTATCAAGGCTAGGGAACACCACCCAGTTGTGCTCCTTTAGGGATGGATAGTGCAAGTAGGCAGGGGCAGGGGTGTGGGTGGAGTCAGTGGTGCACCATCTCCTCCCCCTCTTTGTGACAATACGGATGTGGAAAGTACATGGATGTTAAGTACAAGAATCAAGTCAAGTCAAGAACCAAGCAAGGATAGGAGGAAGGAGAAGAAACACTACACAGCTTGGTAGGAAAGATTGCTGGATGCCTCATGGTCATATCAATTGATTAAGTGTGCACTCATCTATCTATATGTCCTTTATATGTTTTAATTAGTCTTCTTTATTTCATGGTGGGTTTAGTATAATATTGTGTGTATTGGCTTGCTAGCATGCTTATTTAAGAACCTAATAAGGATGCATAGCTGTATTTACCATCTGATCTTTATTTGACCTTTCGATGTCAAGTCAAATAAGGTTGTCTTCATGTTAGAGGTAAATTTGGGTCAATATGTTTTATCTTTATTAAAAAAATGTGGAAAAGTTATCAGTTTTCTACATTAGAGTTTCTCTGATTTTAAGGGGGCATTCACACGACCGTATGTATTTTGCGGTCTGCAAAATATGGATGCGAAAAAATACAGATGATGTCTTTGTGATGTACGTGTGGAATCCATTTTTTTTTCTGCCGAGTGCTGACTCATTGACTTCAATGGGTCCATGGTCCGCATTTGTGGCCAAGAATAGGACATGTTCTATCTTTTGCAGAAGGAACATACAGATGTGCAAAGTACATGGAATTTAACTTCATTTTGCTGGTCAGTACGATTACAGAAATACTAATTTTATGTAGGTTTTTATTTTATTTTGTTAATTTCACATAATGCATTGAAATTCATGTTTTTTTGTGATTGTCTTGTGTGAGGGTTCTTTTTTTGCGGGATGAGTTGATATATTAATTTGAGGTACATAAGATCTTTTGATCACTTGTTTTATGTTTTTGGAAGGCGAGGTGACAGAAAACTGGCTGTTCCGGCAATGTTTCTTTCCTTTCATTCTTACAGAAGTGCTCAGCTCCCTCTAAAATAGCAAAGACATTGTGTGGTCCTTCAGGGGTAATACTTTTAGACCTGGCTCCAGCTAAGTTATGTGTGGCCCTCTAATGAAGTCAGTGTTCACATCTGAGACCTCAGCATTATGCTGGGTTGACAGCCAATGATCTAGACATCTGTTGCTATAAGATGTGTATAAAGTGCTGTCAATATACATTTTGAGAAAGGAACAATGAACATTTTGGTGAAACTTTTAAGACTTGATATGAGATATTTTAAAGAGTTTAGGCTTATATTATATATAATTCATGCATTATTCATAGTCTATTTAACATATTTTTTATATTCATTTACACAAAGCATCATATATCATATGATGGATACTGTATTTACACTGGAGAATAAACACACAAACGCCTTAAGGAAGAACATTAATATTCAGTAGGCAATATATCAGCTTTTCCACAGTTCCACAGTTAATAGCAATAATTATACATGGTGCTCATATTATTCATGTTCTTGTCACTAAGCAAGTATTTGATCCAACACGAAACATAAAGTGCAGAGTGATGGGACAAGGGTACTGTAGCTAGTTGAGGACAGAATGGAGTAGAGATACTGTATTTGCGTCTAGGTCAGGCTGTGTATGGTGCATAGACTACAGCAGGGGTAAAGTGCCAGATGCGTGCAGTGCAGTGTGTGATGATAACTTATACCAATTATAGTTAGTGTTGAGCGAATAGAAGTATCTAATCCGGATTTCAAGAAAAATTAGATTCACGGTGAAAACCGAATTTCCTTGCGCTTCATCGTAACAAATTAATTTTCCCTGAAATGGCAGTAAAAACAAATAAAAATACATACTCACCTCTACCATTTGTATGCAAAAAGGTTGCCGTGGCCATCTTAATTGAAGATACAGTGCTAAATCACGCACGCGGTGACATCACCATGCTGGCACCCCAGCACATTCAGTTGCATATATATATATATATATACACTGCTCAAAAAAATAAAGGGAACACAAAAATAACACATCCTTGATCTGAGATAATTAAATATTCTTCTGAAATACTTTGTTCTTTACATAGTTGAATGTGCTGACAACAAAATCACACAAAAATTAAAAACTGGAAATCAAATTTTTCAACCCATGGAGGTCTGGATTTGGAGTCACACTCAAAATGAAAGTGGAAAAACACACTACAGGCTGATCCAACTTTGATGTAATGTCCTTAAAACAAGTCAAAATGAGGCTCAGTAGTGTGTGTGGCCTCCACGTGCCTGTATGACCTCCCTACAATGCCTGTGCATGCTCCTGATGAGGTGGCGGACGGTCTCCTGAGGGATCTCCTCCCAGACCTGGACTAAAGCATCTGCCAACTCCTGGACAGACTGTGGTGTAACGTGACGTTGGTGGATAGAGCGAGACATGATGTCCCAGATGTGCTCAATTGGATTCAGGTCTGGGGAACGGGCATCAATGCCTTCGTCTTGCAGGAACTGCTGACACACTCCAGCCACATGAGGTCTAGCATTGTCTTGCATTAGGAGGAACCCAGGGCCAACCGCACCAGCATATGGTCTCACAAGGGGTCTGAGGATCTCATCTCGGTACCTAATGGCAGTCAGGCTACCTCTGGCGAGCACATGGAGGGCTGTGCGGCCCTCCAAAGAAATGCCACCCCACACCATTACTGACCCAATGCCAAACCGGTCATGCTGGAGGATGTTGCAGGCAGCAGAACGTTCTCCACAGCGTCTCCAGACTCTGTCACGTCTGTCACATGTGCTCAATGTGACCCTGCTTTCATCTGTGAAGAGCACAGGGCGCCAGTGGCGAATTTGCAAATCTTGGTGTTCTCTGGCAAATGCCAAACGTCCTGCACGGTGTTGGGCTGTAAGCACAACCCCCACCTGTGGACGTCGGGCCCTCATATCACCCTCATGGAGTCCTTTTCTGACCGTTTGAGCAGATACATGCACATTTGTGGCCTGCTGGAGGTCATTTTGCAGGGCTCTGGCAGTGCTCCTCCTGTTCCTCCTTGCACAAAGGCAGAGGTAGCGGTCCTGCTGCTGGGTTGTTGCCCTCCTACGGCCTCCTCCACGTCTCCTGATGTACTGGCCTGTCTCCTGGTAGCGCCTCCATGCTCTGGACACTACGCTGACAGACACAGCAAGCCTTTTTGCCACAGCTCGCATTGATGTGCCATCCTGGATAAGCTGCACTACCTGAGCCACTTGTGTGGTTTGTAGACACCGTCTCATGCTACCACTAGAGTGAAAGCACCGGCAGCATTCAAAAGTGACCAAAACATCAGCCAGGAAGCATAGGAACTGAGAAGTGGTCTGTGGTCACCACCTGCAGAACCACTCCTTTATTGGGGGTGTCTTGCTAATTGCCTATAATTTCCACCTGTTGTCTATCCCATTTGCACAACAACATGAGAAATTGATTGTCACTCAGTGTTGCTTCCTAAGTGGACAGTTTGATTTCACAGAAGTGTGATTGACTTGGAGTTACATTGTGTTGTTTAAGTGTTCCCTTTATTTTTTTGAGCAGTGTATATATATATATGATGACTTTACATTCCCCATATGTCCACTTCATGTTTGTAGCATTTTGGGAATGATATTTTATTTTTTGGGGATGTTACAAGGCTTAGAAGTTTAGAAGCAAATTTAGAAATTTTTCAGAAATCTCTGACCAGTTATGCACCAGTTCAGGTTTAAAGTCATATTTTGATGCTTAGATAATAGAAACCTCCCAAAAATACCCCTCAAGGTATTCAAAACTGTTTTTACAAACTTTGTTAACCCTTTAGGTCTTCCACAAGACTTCATGGCAAATGGACATAGAATTTAAGAATTTAGATTTTTGGGAAAATTTTCCAACATAATCAATTTTTTCCAGGAATAAAACAAGGGTTAACTGCCAAACAAAACTCAATATGGGTTGCCCTGATTCTGTAGTTTGCAGAAACACCCAATATGTGGTCGTAAACTACTGTTTGGCCAAAACGGGAGGACATAGAAGGAAGGGAACACCATATGGGTTTTTCAAGG
Source organism: Bufo bufo (assembly GCF_905171765.1). Taxonomy (NCBI): domain Eukaryota; kingdom Metazoa; phylum Chordata; class Amphibia; order Anura; family Bufonidae; genus Bufo; species Bufo bufo. Next base: position 461,299,069 of record NC_053393.1, read on the forward strand.
CAGATTTTGCAGGACTGGTTTTGTTTATACCATGTCACATTTGAAACCCCCCGTTGCACCCCTAGAATAGAAATTTAAAAAAGTGACTCCATCTAAGAAAGTACACCCCTGAATGTATTCAAAACTGGGTTTACAAACTTTGTTAACCCTTTAGGTGTTCCACAAGAGTTAATGGCAGATGGAGAAACAATTTAGAAATTTAAATTTTTTGGAAAATTTGCCAATATAATCCATTTTTTCCAGGAATAAAACAAGGGTTAACTGCCAAACAAAACTCAATATCGGTTGCCCTGATTCTGTAGTTTGCAGAAACACCCCATATGTCAGGGATGGCCAACCTGAGGCTCTCCAGCTTTTGCAAAACTACAACTCCCAGCATGCTCATACTGCCTACAGGTATCAGCCTACAGCAAAGCATGGTGGGAGTTGTAGTTTTACAACAGCTGGAGAGCCACAGGTTGGCCAGCCCTGCCATATGTGGTCGTAAACTACTGTTTGGCCAAACGGGAGGACATAGAAGGAGGGGAACACCATATGGGTTTTGCAAGGCAGATTTTGCAGGACTGGTTTTGTTTATACCATGTCCCATTTGAAGCCCCCTGTTGCACCCCTAGAATAGAAATTTCAAAAAAGTGACTCCATCTAAGAAAGTACACCCCTCAAGGTATTCAAAACTGGGTTTACAAACTTTGTTAACCTTTTAGGTGTTCCACAAGAGTTAATGGCAGATGGAGAAACAATTTAGAAATTTCAATTTTTTGGAAAATTTTCCAATATAATCAATTTTTTCCAGGAATAAAACAAGGGTTAACTGCCAAACAAAACTCAATATGGGTTGCCCTGATTCTGTAGTTTGCAGAAACACCCCATATGTGGTTGTAAACTACTATTTGGCTAAACGGCAGGACATAGAAGAAGGGGGACGCCATATGGTTTTTGGAAGGCAGATTTTGCTGGACTGGTTTATTTACACAATGTACCCTTTCAAGCCCACTGATGCACCCTTAGAGTAGAAGCTCCATGAAAGTGACCCCATCTAGGAAACTACGGGATAAGGTATTTTTTTGTTTTGGGACTATTTTAGGGGTAAATATGATTTTTGTTTGCTCTATATTACACTTTTTTGAGGCAAGGAAAAAAAAATTTAATTCTAAAATTGTTTCTACATTCGCAATTTAGTTTTGTGGAACACCTAAAGGGTTAACATAGTTTGTAAAGTAACTTTTGAATACCTTGAGGGGTGTAGTTTCTTAGATGGGGTCACTTTTTTGGAGTTTCTAGTCTAGGCTACATCAGGGGGGGCTTCTAATGGGACATGGTGTCAAAAAAAAAACAGTCCATCAAAATCTGCCTTCCAGAAACCATATGGAGTTCCCTTCGTTCTATGCCCTGCCGTGCGGCTATATAGCCATTTACGACCACATATGGGGTGTTTCTGCAAACTACAGAATCAGGGCAATAAATATTTAGTTTTGTGTGGCTGTTAACCCTTGCTTTATTACCGGAAAAAAGGATTCAAATGGAAATTTTGCCCAAAAATTGGTGTTTTGGCACCGTTTTTATTATATATTTTTAATGCTGTTCATCCGAGGGGTTTGGTCAAATGTTATTTTTATAGCGACAACTTTTACGCACGCGACGATGCCCAATTTGTATGGCTCTCAGACTTTGGAGACACTAAGCAGGCATCCTAAAACTGCGGCCCTCCAGATGTTGTAAAACTACAATTCCCACCATTCCCTGCTGATGGCTGTAGGTTGTCTGGGCATGCTGGGAGTTATAGTTTTACAACATCTGGAGGGCCGCAGTTTGAGGATGCCTGCACTAAAACTAATATTTTTTTGGGGAAAAAAAATTGTTTCCGTGTCTCCAAAGTCTGAGAGCCATAGTTTTTTATGTTCTCTAGTGGACTGTTGGGGATTATAAAAATTTAGTACTCCATGGAAGTGTGATACTCCCTGAAGCAATCGATAACGCAGAGGCCCGGATGATCGGGGCAAGTGTCACATTGAGTGGTGGTGTCCTTCCGTATCCCCCTTTTGTGACATACTCTGCATCTTTTTTGGGTTCGTCCCTTCTTTCCAGTATGGGGGACCACACCTGGAAAATGTTGGCCACGGACGATCCGGGCGCCTCCAATTCCCAAGGTACTCCGGCCTGCTCTTTCCCGGTCCGAAAAGATCAGGTCCTTGAGGACTGCCTCATAGAACTGGAGGAATGTCCCTGTGCTGCCAGCACTTTGGGATAGTACAAAAGAGTTGTACATGGCAACCTGCACCAAGTAGACCGCAACTTTTTTGTACCATGTCCGGGTTTTGTGCATGGCGTTATATGGCGTGAGGACTTGATCAGAGAGATCAACTCCTCCCATATACCGATTGTAGTCGACGATACAATCGGGCTTGAGGACCGTTGCCGCGGTACCTCGCACAGGGACAGGGGTGGTGCTGTTACCGTGGATTGTGGACAGCATAAGGACATCCCTCTTGTCCTTATACCTGACCAGCAACAGGTTTCCACTGGTAAGTGCACGGGTCTCACCCCTGTGGATAGGTACCTGGAGGGGGTGGGCAGGGAGGCCGCGTTGATTTTTCCGCACGGTCCCACAAGCGAACGTGGATCTGGCAGCAAGGGACCTGAACAAGGGAATGCTGGTATAAAAGTTATCCACGTACAAGTGGTAACCCTTATCCAGCAGTGGGTACATAAGGTCCCACACGAGTTTCCCGCTAACACCCAGAGTGGGGGGACATTCTGGGGGTTGAATGTGGGAATCTCGCCCCTCGTACACACGAAATTTGTAAGTGTACCCTGAGGTACTCTCACAAATTTTGTATAGCTTCACGCCATACCTCGCCCGCTTTGTGGGAATGTATTGGCGGAAACGGAGTCTCCCCTTGAACGCAACGAGAGACTCATCAACCGCGACCTCCCTTCCAGGTACGTAGGCCTGTTCAAATTTGGCCCCGAAGTGATCGATGACCGGCCGTATCTTATACAGACGGTCATAGGCAGGATCACCTCAGGGGGAAAATGCTGCATTATCGGAATAATGCAGACATTTCCTGACGGCCTCAAACCGGGGACGTGTCATGACCATACTGTACCGTGGGGTCTGGTATAGGACGTCCCCACTCCACTATTGCCTGACACTGGGTTTTTGAACTAGACTCATATGCAGCACGAGGCCCCAAAATGTCCTCATCTCGGCTGCACTGACCGGCGTCCAGCCACCGGGTCTAGCCAAAAATGAGCCCGGGTTTTGAGCGACGAACTGTTGGGCGTACAGATTCGTCTGCTCCACCTGCAAGTGGCAGGGAGGGGTCTGGGGTCTGAAAGATGGAACAAAGAAAGTTTAGATAAAAGTTTTTTTTTTTTTTTTCCTAACTAACTTTTCTCTTCTTTCCCTGCCTAACGGTGCCTCTCCCTCACTGACCCTAACCTACCTTTCGGGCGATGGGTGCAGGAGAGTGATGGATTACGATTAGGGGGACTCTGACTGGAGCTGATGCTGGACGGTGCTGCAGGGTGCTCGTGCAGAACAGGAAGAGGAGGGGAGAGAGGAGCGCAGGAAGTTTGAATCTCGCTCCTCTCTCCCCTGCACCAATCAGCACCCTGGACAGCAGCGTTCAGCACTAGGGCCAGCACCGCCTCTCCAAATGCACGGACTGTTATTGGTGGTGTGTAATCACGCCACCGATCACAGTCTTTTTCCGGTTCATCGTGTCACCGGAGACCCGAATAGACCGGAAACGCAGAAAACCGCAGGTCTGAATTGACCTGCGGTTTTCTGCGATCGCCAATACGGGGCCCCCCCTCATTGTTACAGGATGCCGGCTGAATGATTTCAGCCGGCATCCTGTTCCGATTAACCCCCGCGGCGCCGGAATCACGATTTAAAGCCATGACGTACCGGTACGTCATGGGTCCTTAAGGACTCGGGAAACATGCCGTACCGGTACGTCATGCGTCCCTAAGGGGTTAATAGCGGTATGGTCAATTATAAAATCATTGAACACCATTTCCTACCAATGCTAGATATATAAGGCAGGATAAATTAGGAAAAAATTCCCTATTTGTCGTTTTAAGCCATACCTATAAACGGAATAGCCGCCCCGATAGGGGAGATCCTGTGTCAGGAACCTCAGGTCCCATCACCAATTGTTGCATGCAAAGGTCCGTCTGTCAGGTAGTCATACACCTTGTAGTTGGCTAATATCAAAACAAAAAAGCAAAAGAACAGAACACACAAACCAGTCCTCAGAAAGATATGTATAAAAACATATCAATGCACAACCATATTTATAGTATGTCCCAATTAGGTATCAAGTCCCAACACATTTCTCTGGGCTGGTGGGAGGATACAGTTGTTTTCACGGATGATATGTTTATATGGACACAATTTATTCTCTTATTGGTACGCTATATTGATGATATTTTGTTATTTTGGACAGGGACTACCAGTGAATTTGAACAATTTATGGATATACTTAATGTAAACCATATTGGTTTGCGTTTCACATCTGAGATTCACAATGTATAGATATCATTTCTTGACCTAAAATCAGTAAGGGAGAAGACCAACAATTAAAGACCACGCTTCATCGTAAACAAACTGCAACTAATAGTTTGCTGAGGTGGGAAAGTTATCATCCTAAATCATTATGAAAAGCATCACAAAGGGTCAGTTTTTAAGAGTGAGACACAATTGTTCCACATTGGATGAATTTGAACTCGAGGAAACAAAGCTCTTTTATAGATTTAAACAGAGAGGTCATCCTGACGATTGTTTGAAACAAGCTTGGCTTCATGCACATGAAAGTGATTGTGCATCTCTCCTTCAATCACGAGACAAGAAAGAGGACGGCCTAATACGTATTATTGGGTCTTTTGATTCTCAACATAACCAGGTTAGGGACATTCTCAAAACAGATCCTGATTTAAAAGATCATTTGGCAGACACCCCCTCTATAACGTTTCGTAGAGGAAGAAATATCGGTGACTCCCTGGTACATAGTCATTTCGACCCCCCAAAAAAGAAACCTGGCTCCAGAACCGTAAAAACTGTACTTTTAAGTGCGGGAGATGTAAGGCTTGCCCCATTATTAAAATAGGGGACTCCTTCAGAGATAGTATGGATACAAAAATCTATAAAGCCCGGAGTTTTGCAAATTGCAACACCACAGGCGTTGTTTACCTAATGCAATTTCATTGCGGAAAGCTATATGTGGGTAAAGCATGCAGGGAGTTTAAAACATGAATTTTAGAATATGTTGGTGACATTAGGAATAAACGTGACAAACCCATTGCCAGACATATTCAATTATACCATCAGGGGGATGTCAGATATTTCTTTCTCAATGATTGAAGTAGTGAGATCTTCCATTAGGGGTGGCAATATTGATCGTATAGTAAAACAAAAAGAATCTCAATGGATTTTTCATCTGAATACAGTCTCATCAAACGGCCTGAATGAAAATATAGATTTTACATGCTTCATTTAAACTGTACCATATAATTTTTTTATTTTGTTTTGGTTGAAGTATACACATCTTGTTATTCTTTATAATTTCATATATGATTATGTCTAAATACCAAATATAAATCTAAATACATTGTTTAATTATTTGCTTACATCCCTTTTTTTTTTAATATAATAATCTCCCCGGGTTGGTAATAAAAATGTGGTTCAGACTTCAGAGGCCATCTGGTGCTCCTGACTGGATTTAAGATAGCAACTGTTCATTTAAATAAAGCCATTCAATTCTCTGGATCATGGCTGGGATTTGGAACGAAACGCTGGAGGTCATGACGTCATGTCGACGCAGCGTAACGTCACTAGCCGAGTTCTCGCGAGACAAGTCCTGTGAGGGCATTTAAAAAGCTGCGCTTCATTCAGTGACGCCGCTCCACACCTGCCATCCACGCTGCACTCCGTCGTATCGCCATCACAGCAGTTCCTACACAATCCCCCTTGAGGCATATTGATTGCCTTCTGCTCTCCAGTATCGCAAGTATTGGACCCTGTTTTGGTCCGGTGTTAACCCTATACCTATTTATTCATCCATGCATTATTCTATCATTGAATATTTACCAGGGAGTTGATTCATGCTGGCATGTATTGATTGGCCTGTTACTTATTGTTTTTATTATCCTTATGTGACTGGCACAATGGCACCATATGTTGATTGGCATAATGGCAGTATAACATCTTGAACCACTTTACTATATTTCACATCTTTCACAAGCTATATCTCATTGTATTACATTTATGTATCTTATCCCCAGGATACAATTTTTGTTAGTTGTCTCCTGATGAGCTGGTGCCTCCTAAGGCACAGTGAAACGCGTTGGGCCTTGATACATAATTGGGACATACTATAGATATAATTGTGCATTGATATGTTTTTATACATATCTTTCTGAGGATTGGTTTGTGTGCTCTGTTCTTTTGCTTTTTTGTTTAGATATTAGTCAACTATAAGGTGTATGACTACCTGACAGACGGAAATTTGCATGCAACAATTGGTGATGGGACCTTTTTCTGTGTCAGAGACCTATATTGGGGCGGCTATTCCGTTTATAGGTAAAGCTTAAATAGACATTGAGTGAGAGATAGGGAATTTTTTCCTAATTTATCCTGCCTTATCTATCTAGCATTGGTAGAAAATGGCATTCAATTATTTTATATTTGACCATACCTCTATTATGAAAGTGCAGTTTCAGAGGTAGGAGGAGAACCGGGTAATGTCCTTTAGGTCAAAAGAGCAGATTCAGTACAACGTACCATATGACGTTATGTTTTATTTTAATATCTGGAAAGATGTTATTGGCAAATATATGTTTGGAGTTTCCTTTTTATTTTGTACAAACAAATCCCCAGAATAAATTAATCATTTAATATATATATAGAGTATCTTTGTGTGCAATGGGAGGACTCAGTTGTGTCTTTCAGGATTCAGGAACAAAAAAAATAATAATGTAAATCATGTACAAACAAAGTGTTTGACACATTCTAATGCATACGGTGCAAACATTCAATTTTCAACAGAAGCACAGAAGAGGGACTGAATGACTCTTTGGGATCATATTCGCTGCATCATTTTATTTCGAGGAGAAACATTACATTGAGAATGAAGAGATAACAAGGTTGGTATATTTTTGAAACATTTTTATAGAATAACACAGATAATATTGTCTCCAAACAATGTCTATAGTGCCAATGCCTGTTTCCAAGATAGTCTAGGCTGGTGGCGAGGTTAATGTCAGCTTCCCTAATGGTCTAGGTTTGTGGACTGGTTAATATCTGTTTCCCTGGTGGTCTAAGGTAGTGGAGGCAGTTAATGACTCCTGTAGAGGTCTAGAATACTTTAAGGGTTAATGTCAGTTCCCTTGCAGGTTTAACGTAGTGGAGATTAATATCTGATGTACAGTTATTTACTCAACTCCTGAGAATCCAGCGCTGCAGCCTCTTCAGCGGCTATTGACAGAGGTTCTGGGAGTCAGACCCTCACAGATCAGATATTGATGACCTATACTGAGGATAGTTCATCAGTATAAAACAGTTGGATAACCCCTTAAAGTATATGAATAGTGAATAATGAGATACACAGCTGGTCAGTAAGCAAAGAGATGCTGTGCTCCTTGTTCTGCTTATTGCCCAGCTGAATTTTTGGCACCGCGACCTGTCCTTTTCTCTTGGCTCTGCTGCTTCGCCCTCCTGATACAGCTAACGTCATTATCGTTTTAAGGCCCTATTACATGGGAAGCTAGAGCAGACGATTGTCAGGAGGTGTTCCCTCCCATTAATCGCCTGCTCGCTAGAGGAGCGATTGCTAATGCATCACTCGTCCCTATACTGACTCATTTTATGCAACCTGTTAAAAGATGCTGATTACTAAGTGAACGAGTGTTTGCTCTCGGCAGCAGTAAAACACTGCCAGATGATGGATAGCAATCATCTGAACAATAATCTACCCATGTAATAGGGCCCTTACAAGCAGCAGGGTACTGTGATAGAGAGAGAGAGGGCCTGTTAAGTTCAGCAGTTCTTCAGTGCTCTGACCTCCCGACCACTGTGACCTGGAGACCCACTGGTCTGGAAAGTTATGTAGTGTCTAAACTCCATGAGCCATCGCAGCCATGTGGGTCCCACTTCTGAATTCCACACTCAGATGGCAAAGACACAGCATATGATGACTGCTGCTTCTACTCTGCTGGTTGTGGCTAGATGTGTGATGCAAGAGTGAATTTCCTGTGTTGTTTTGTGTAGTGGCCTCATAAGTGTGCCATCCACAGTGCCCCCATAACAATGATATCCACAGCGCCCCCATAACAGTGGCATCCATAAACTGTCCAATAACAGTGACATCCACTGTGGTTCCATAACAGTGACATTCACAATAACCTATAACAGTAGTGAGAACAGTGACATCCACAGTGCCCCCATGACAGTGATATCCACTGAGCCTCATAACAGTGATATCCCCAGTGCCTCTATAATAGAGAAGAAATGGCTGTGTTGTTATGGAAACCTAGTGTAAAACTGTGTTTATATCAGTGAAGTGAAGGCTTAAGGACCTGCAATTGTCTATTGGCCAATGGGGGTCATGTGACTGTGTGTATATCAGTTAGTCAAAGAATGAAGGACCTGTGAGCTTCTATTGGCTAATATGGGTCATGTAATATGTTATATTTGCATTTTTGTGAATATACCAAGAGTGGTGGGATCTAGAGAGCTGAAAACTGGTCTAAAACTTTTCTAAGCACATGATTTACCCGTTTGCCAAATTTTGTGCAGATTTATCCAGTCTTTTGACCGTGCATAAAGGACAATTGTGGACAATTTTGTGGGTATCCTTCGATTAAAGAAAGAAATACCCACAATGGTCACTGAAATAACTTGAAATGGACAAAAGTAATAATAAATTAAAATAAACAGAAAATTAACTAATGAAAATCAACCTTTGCTTTTGAATTGTGTTTCAGCAGATTAATTTATTAAACAACTAATGAAACTGGCCTGGACAAAAATGATGGTCCCCGGGCCCTAGAAAAGATTGAAAATTATTTGACCATAGGGACATGTTAAACTAAGGTATATCCTGTAATTAGTAATGTTAAGCAAAGCGTCCAAAGCGGGATTTGGTCTTAAGTTTAAGAAAACATTCTCAACTAATCTTAATTTCCTTGCGCTTTGTGGTAACAACTCTGTTTTCCTAAAATCGCAGCTGCACATGGCAGAAAGTGAAAGTAAGTGTAGAGAAGACAAGCCCGGGAATGCAAGATCACCCATACTGCCGTCAGCCAGCCTATCCGCAAGTAGCCATCCCCCTGTGATGTCATAGCTAGGCAGATCCCTATATAACGCTGATCCTGCTTGGTCGCCGCCATGTTACAAAGGAACGGGCAGTGGCAAAAATAAAGCTGTGCCCGGCACAAGTAGCAGCAGAAGCAGAGGTGGGGGCAGCCATAGCAACAGGCAGAGCTGCCACTGTCATCCAGCAGTCGTGTTCTGACTAACAATCCAGCTGTACTGGAATGACTGATTCATTCTTCACAATCACCTCAAGTTACAACAGATACACACAGCCAGAAATCGGTGGGTTCCTCTGAGTGACAATGACCTTTGTGAGGATAGTAAGCAGTTACAGGCCAGCCCAGACTGAGAGGAGAGGTCCGCAGCAGACTTCTCTAGGCGTGCAACTAACGATGATGACAGTCGAGTGAGAGCACATGTTGCAAGATATCAGGGACATGCGCAAGAAATGTAGTGTCCCACTACGTAAAGGTGGGCACTACTAAGGGTTATGTTGCTCCCACCTCCTGTGGGAGAATGGTGTTTTGTATTGCATTGTAATGCCATGTTAATTCCTGTGTACCAGGCCTGTTAGGTGTAGTTTCTCTTCCCAAGCTGTAGAGGGAGCTAGGGCACCCCCTATTATATATAGTTAGGCCCAGACAGGAAAGGGGCAGTGCAGTATATTCCAGGAGGTTAGTGAGTACAGTCTAGCCTGCCTGAGAGTCCTGAGCAAAGGAAGCTCAGAAGTTGCACCAGGAGAAGAGTCTGCCTCCTGAGAAACTAAGTTCCTATAAAAGTACAGTGCAGAGCCAAGTTTATTCCAGCCAAACAGAGAGCTGAAGGGCAGAAGGATATATTTACAGTAAGGAGACATATACCAGAGGAAGTTTTCCCTACCCAAGGATAAAGCCGGCAATAGGGCATACGGGCCTTGGAGAAAGACAGACAGGATCCTGAGGAAAAGTGCAGCCTGATCTGTAAGTGTTTAACCCTCTGTGTATCTTGCAAGAACATTGCCTGCCATTTGATATCAAGCCTGCCTGTCACAACCCTTTTACATGTGGAACTGCCTAAAGACTGTAAATAGTTAAACTGTTCAGTAAAAGGAAGTTTTGGTTCACTGCAATGTGTGTTCCTCAATTAGTACTACAAGAAATTGGTGTGCCACCGTTACCGGCACTGGCGTCACTAACTTTAAGGGATCTTGCCACAGGCACACTAAACCTACAACACCTAGGGCATTTCACCTACCACCTGGCCTGGTCCCTATACACAGAGAGTGCCCCAGAGGATCCATGTGCCAACCTCTCCATAACTGCTGTACGCCTGCCCAGGGTATATAAAAACTGTGAGTACCAAGAGCAACCCTCGTTCTGCCTATTAACCGTGACCTCACATTCGCTCACCCTGCAGGGCTGTGTACTCCAGAAACAGGTGAGGGTGATGCAAGTAACATACATAGTAACATAGTATACGAGGCCGAAAAAATACATTTGTCCATACAGTTCGGCCTGTTATCCTGCAAGTTGATCCAGAGGAAGGCAAAAAAAAAACTGTGAGGTAGAAGCCAAATTTCCCCACTTTAGGGGAATAAAAAATTCCTTCCCGACTCCAATCAGGCAATCAGAATAACTCCCCGGATCAACGACCCCTCTCTAGTAGCTATAACCTGTAATATTATTACACTCCAGAAATACATCCAGGCCCCTCTTGAATTCTTTTATTGTACTCCCCATCACCACCTCCTCAGGCAGAGAGTTCCATAGTCTCACTGCTCTTACTGTAAAGAATCCTTTTCTATGTTTGTGTACAAACCTTCTTTCCTCCAGACGCAGAGGATGTCCCTTCGTCAAAATCTCAGTCTTGACGATAAATCGATGATGGGAGAGATCTCTGTACTGACCCCTGATATATTTATACATAGTAATTATGTATAAGTAAGTGAATAACCCTAATGTTGATAATCATTCAGGGTGCTGTAGCTGCCCCATTCCAGTTATTACTTTAGTTGCCCTCCTCTGAACCCTCTCCAGCTCTGCTATGTCTGCCTTGTTCACAGGAGCCCAGAACTGTACACAGTACTCCATGGGTGGTCTGACTAGCGATTTGTAAAGTGGTAGGACTATGTTCTCATCACGGGCATCTATGCCCCTTTTGATGCAACCCATTATCTTATTGGCCTTGGCAGCAGCTGCCTGACACTGGTTTCTACAGCTTAGTTTGCTGTTTATTAGAATTCCTAGGTCCTTTTCCATGTCAGTGTTACCCAGTGTTTTACCAGTGACTCGCAAACATATGTAGATGATGTAGCCGATCGCATATAAGCTAGTTGAAGAGGGGACATGAGGTTGGCAGCATGCCCGTGTGCCCATGAGACAGCAGGGTGAGATCTGGAGCCAAATGTGGTAGGTTACACCATCTGCTACTCGGGAGAGTACCTGTGAGGAACACAATGGTAGTGCACTGGTTCATAAAAGCAGCAGCAAGCAGGTATCATGCAGTGGTGGAGAGAAAATGCAATTTTTCACAAAGTCACTGGAGGACAAAAGCATGGCGCTATGCAGTGTGTGTAGGCAGAAGGTGAGGATCAGCCAGGGTGCTAATGTTGGCACGATGGCCCTACTTTAACACATGGAGCATCACCATAAAGTGGCGTGGGAAAACGTGCCACTTATTTAGTCTTACAGCCTGTCCAACTAGTCCTATCCTACTCTGTTAGTCCTACTGTGCATGCACTTCAGCCACTCTTACTGTGTAAAACACTCCCTACTTGAGCTGCAAATGCAAAACGGTCAACAATTTCTTAATGCAGCAGAAGGACAGGTCTACTCCCCAGTGTAACTTCCATCTTAGCCAGTGGCAGCTCAGTAATGACACATGCTGTTTGCTCAGGCCATTTGAGGAGGCCACTTTATTTGTGGTCAGAACCTATACGAGTAGGAGTTGCCCAACCACCACCCCCCTACCTAATTGGCCTGAGGTGTGCCTTGGCCTCACTAGGTCGGTATGCCTGAAAAAGGGGGCAAAAACCAACCAGTGAGGGAAGGATTGGCCTGACGTGTTACTCTGCCAACGTACTGAATGCTTGGACCAGCTCCGCCTGTGGCTCCGGGATATACCGGACAAAGCACCCCGAACGCCAGCGTCCCAAGTGTTTGATGATGTGCACTGGGACCCCGTGCTTGGACGCGCGGGATTTAACCCTACATTGGTCAACAGGATGCGGATGTGTTTGATGAACTGGCTAGATGTCAGTGGACCAACAGGAAATGGGAGTAACAGGTCGGTGGGGCTGTGAAGGCTAAGGGCCAGCAAGAGGTTGTCCAAGACTGTCACTGGACACCATGCGTTAGTGGTCTGGAAGAAGTTTACTAAGTGGCCGGGACCTACCTGCCTGGTTTTGTTGTGAGGCAACTGCAAATGAAAGTTACTGCCCACCTTGACTAAATCTCCCTTGCGGAGAGCCACCGCCCCTTGTCTAGCCTATGTCACTTCACCTGGTCTCAAAAACCCGTAAAATGCTAAGTACATTGCTGCTTTGATCACCAGGCTGGGAAGGACTCCGAATGGTGACAATGCGAGAACTTCCGACAGACTGCGAAATGTGTCCCCCGTAATAGGTCGACGGACCAACTTGACCGTGACCTGACTTTTCTGAATGCCTCTGAGGATGGCCTTGATTGGGTGAGCCGAAAGTATAGAAGGTCTGTCCGGCTCTTGAAGTGCCAAAAAATGCTGCACCCCTGCCAAATTTCGTCTAATCGTATTGTAGGATAGAGCCAATACCGAATGACAATACGACACAAAGGCCACCATATACTTGACCTGACCAGTGTCACCCCTAGGATATGCCAACTGAAAGTTTAAGAAAACCACCCACGCTCGGTGGTACGACCTCAACGTACTGGCCGACAAAGACTTTGTAATGAGTGAACTGGCGACCACCATCAGAGAGTCTAATCCAAGACCAGCAGCCACCAGTCCGGTACCGGGGTGCCCACTGAGTCTGCTTCTGGGTTCTGTAAGAAAAAGCGTGAAAAATCAAAACGAGATAAAGCATCAGCTGCAACATTGCTCACCCCGTCCAAAAACAGGGCATGAAAATGAAACCCCTGTTCCAGAGGTATCCAGGTCAATCTACGCATGAAAGACATAATGAGTAAAGACATAATGAGTAAAGGCCCTTCTGTTTTGTGGTCAGCCACCGGAATGTTTAACTCCTTGAAAACTTGCAAGAGAACTTGCAAGTCAACAGGCGCCTGTGAGGGTCCTTCGATCAACAGAAAATCATCCAGGTAATGAATGACATTCTGGCAACCCCGTACTTCCAACAAAATCCATTCCAGTGCCTGCGCTAACTTGTCAAACAGACTGGGGCTGCTCTTGGAACCAAACGTCAACTTGGTGGCGAGATAATATGCATCTCTCCATTTGATGCCATGCCACTGCCAGAGAGATGGGCTAATGGGCAGCAATTTCGAACGCATCAGAGACATCTGCTTTGGACAGCCAAGCACCCTTGCCTGTCTGGAGAATGACCTGGATAGCCTGGTCCACGGAAGTATACTTCAAAGAAAATTCCTCTTACGGAATCACGAGTTTAGACTTGGAACGTGGGAAGAATGTGGAGCAGACAAATCATAAATCAAACGAAATTTATTTGAATATTTTTCCTGCACCACCCCCACCGGGCTCACCCTCCATGTGCAAAAAGGAGGGGACTGGAAAGGACCTATGACGAAGCCCTTGTCCAGCTCACTTGCCAACAGTAGATCCACCAGACCAGCATGTCTGGAAGCAGACTGTAGGTTGCGGCATTCATGAGTCTGCTGTAGCAAGGTGATGAGCCCAGTGTGGAACCCCCGTGAAAACCCTTCCACCAGGAATGCGCGGAACGGCTGAACCGGATGAAGCCGCAGCAGCTGGTCTAGTAACTTCACATTCACCCGGCTCAGTCATGCCGGCTTCAAGGTGCAGACCGTGACCGGATGTGCCCTGAAACACGTGGCACAGACATGCAGTAGCCTGCACTGGCTGAAATTGCAGATGGCATAGTTAAAGTTATTGCAGAGCTGGGCTTTCCCTAAATGGTGAATGGGTCTCCCTAGCTTGTCAAACTGGGTTGACAGCTGACTAGGACCCGGGTTTATCCCAACTCTGGAGGTACTGGGAGCAGCTGTGAGGTCAGCCAATGGGCACCAAGCGGTAGTATGAGCAGGAGACTGACATGTGGCGCACACCGGGGACTTCAAACTGGCGAAGTGCCTACAAAATAGTTCCATGTCAATATTGCTCCAGTCTGTGACTACCTGGAACTGGGCCCAAATGGCTGCCGCTTTGGCCGAGAAGGACCTATGATAATCATAGAATGCCGAACCCCCGTACTTGTGCGCCAAATCTACCACCCTGTAGAGGTAAATGTCCAGCTCTTCTCTTCTGTTAGGGCTGGCAGAACACAACACGTCTCTGAACAGGCTGAAGGCCAGGACGAATTCGGCCAGTGTCAGTTTGCGACTGAGCCTGGGGTCCTTGGTCTTAAGTACCACCGACAACTCGCTACAGCCGAAGGACTTGTTTTCTGTTACGTCATGGGAAGTTATTAACAAGGATGCCAGGTTGACATCCTTGCCCTCCAAGATGTCCTTTTTTATGCTAGGCCTGACAAAATATACTGACGCCACTGAAGGTACTCCCCCGCCCTGTGACAGGTTAGCTGTCGATAGTAGAGTAGGCACAGTACCTGCCACCACAGCCGGAGGTGCCGCGCCACCGGCTGGCCCAACTGCTAGGGGGGGTCGCGACGCTGCTCCATCACCTCCACCCGGGCTTGTAAATCCTGGATGGAACTCGTGAGTGTATTCAACACCGTGTGTATCTGCACCAACGAGTTGTTGATGGTGGTGTTGTCGCTGGTAGCAGCAGGCCTGGCCTGTGGTGTAGCGGGGAAAAGAAGTCTAAACAGTTCCGCCTTTCTGGCTGTAGCCGCAAACGGAATGCCTCTCCTGAGAAGTTCGGACGTCAGTTTAGGCACTGTCCAAGACCTGAGAGATGGAGTGCTACCGTGTTCGGACCCTCTTGGAGACGGAGGCAAGGACACAAACTCCTCAATATCTGAAGGCTGAGACATGACCACTGAAAACAACACAAAAAAAAAAAAAACAAAGAAAGAAAAAGAGAAGAGAAAAAATAAATAAAAACAACCTGTTAACGCTACAACCTGCTGCCCGTAAGCCAGCAGACAAGGTGACAGACTCTAACCCCCCCTCTTTTCCCCCCAGCAGCGTGAAACGAATGAACGAGAAGCCGGCGAGGCTGACAGGGAGTATGATAGTCGTTTCCACTGACGTATGAAGCGAGCCCGAGTTTATCTGAATCTGTGACGTGGCAGATTAATTAAAAACGAACACTGCGGGCTAACGAACCTACAGACGTGGTAGGTGATGTATGTAAGTATAGGATTTGTGGAAAACAGACCGTATGACGTATGACAGTAGTCTACGAGATGATACGGGGTGTATCTGTCTGTCGTGCGAGCGTGTGGCTGAATCAGCGAATGTACCTATGCTAGTGGTGTATGCATGAAGTTTGGTGGAAACAACCCCCCCTTTGCCCCAATTATTATATTTTTTCATCAAAGCTGCCTAATGTGCGGAACTACGTGTTTAAGGTATGTATGTAGTGTATGTCATAAGTGTCAAACATGTGCACAACCAGAACCTTGCAAGCAACCAACACAGGTAATGGCACCAGGACCCAGTTACCAGAGCTTAGTCATGCTGTGCCCAGGTGACTCGCAGATCCATGTGTGAACTTAGAAATTCAGAATGTGCTGCAGGTGCTGAGCAGGCAATGAGCTTAAACATGTAGCAATGCTGCCCCCTGGTGCCAAGTCTCGAACTGCATGTGCCTGATCGCAATGAGGAGAAGCAATCCTCCCGAACACTTCCCCCTTGCCTCACCCTCCTACCCTCCCTCACGTTCCCACACTCCCTGAACAAACCAGCAATCCAAAAATGATTTGTGGCAGCTTGCAGGCTGAAAGGAAAAGGCACCACCCGGCGTCTCTGAGCTCCGACTCGTGCGGGACGCTTGATGATGACGTCACACCCGGAAGTAGCAGACGTCCGAAATGCCGACGTGCTGCCTGAGTGAGCCGGAACGCTTAAGACAGGTACCGGCCCCTCCTACAAATCCAGGCTAGCTTCAGCTAGCCTTAACACTTGTCAGTTGGCAGAACTACAGGATGAATGATGTCATTCCACTCCTTCACATCCTGGAGAGGATGCTGTGAAATATGATTGGCGAGGGGACAGTAGACATGGCACCTACATTTCATAGCCACCTGAACCCTGAGGAGAATGAACTGACAAGAGAGGAGCATGAGGAGCTGGAGGACGAAGTAGATGACCCAGACAGACCGTGGCGGTTTGCAGTGGAGATGGAGGCAGGGAAGCCCTCTGAGTCCCTTGCACAAATGGCCATATGCATGCTGTCATATTTGCATAGAGAAAGGCACATTGTCAGGATTCAGAAAAAGGGTGACTACTGGCTATCCAGATTGTTAGGCCCTCGCTACAGGTCAAAAGTGGGTGCATTTTTTAGACCTTCTGAGAGGGATGCAAAAATGGGGTACTATAGAGACATGCTATTCAGTTGGTCGCTGCCTACGAGCGCCATCTGCCGTCCTCAGGAAGGTCTGACGGGGGCACTCTGTCTCACACTCCACTGATGTGACTGGTTCAGGAGCAGCACCAGCTCTATAAGCAGCAAGTTAAGTCTGATGACCAGTTTTCTCCAGCCACCTTCTGAAGAAACCACCCAGTATCAGCAGCAGTGGGACATCCAGCAGAACTGCCTGATGTAACAGAATAGATCATTCTGCCCCTTATGATCGTACTGTAGTGTGCTGGCACACTGGAATATTGTGCAAAATGGGCTGTTACTTCTGGCCACGTTCTGCTGCCACCATTCTAAAGCAGCCACCCGCCTGATGCCACCCACCTGCTGCCTCTACTGCTATTCCTACAATGAGGCTTCTCAGCCTACTGATACTGATATATACATGTTACATTTTTAAAAGCATATGCATGCCACTGGGCCTTGTCATCACATGTTGTCATTGGGTTCTGCTACTACTGTGATCTGCCACCATCTTGTGCTGTATGCCACTGCTGCTGCCACCCTCCCCACTCTGTCATGGGGCAACTAGTGTCACTGTTACTGCTACTGCTTCTGCTGCTGCCATCCTCCCCACTCTGTCATGGGGCCACTACTTGATTCTTAGTGCTCTGTACAGTTACAGTGTATGTACGGAGATAAATTAGACCTTCATGTAACAGTGATCTGTAACACTGACAGCACAGTAATTGTACAGCTAAAAGAAGGGATTAGCTATGAATCTTGGTGCACTGCACACTTATGTACACGGCAATGAATTAGACCTGTCTGTAAGGGCTCATTCAGACAGCCGTATGCTATCCGCAAAAATGCGGATCAGTTTTTTTGCGGATTAGATGCTGACCCATTCACTTCTATGGGACCCTTTTCTATTCCACGGTTCCGCAAAACAAGTTGGTAAGGCTGATTAGTCAGCCTGCATTTGTGGGAGGGGCGGAGGCTCTTCATATACGAGCCACAGCCTCACTCACAGGCGTGTGTTCTCAGGTGCCTTTTTACCACGACCAGGAATTCATTTTCGCCGGTAGCTTCATTGAAATTGCATTCCCTCACTCATGGGAGGGCATAGACAAAATCTTGTATATTATGGCTTCGTAGCTTCTTTCCGCACTAACCTCAGACTCCCTACAACCACGTTGAATAGGGTTTTGGACAAGGTTCAGCATTTCCTCACGGTAGAAGATTCAGATAGTAGGTCGGTCTTCATGTCTCAAGTGTTAAAACAATTCTCTTGGGCCCACAGTAGAACAACGCGCGGACCACGGCTAGCAATTAGCTGTTGTCTGGGGAACTATTCAAGGATTCTCTTCCTATCTACATAGTTCTTTTTGGCCCTTATTCCTGCATAGTCTAGGCAGTTAGGTTGCGGTCCCACGATCTCCTGAGGCTACGGCATTGCCAGTACTCCCTAGAACTAAAACTTTACAAGGTTCAGTTGGTTTTCATGATCCATTTCAAAACGTATTCCCGGTCCTCCATTCCACTTTGGGGCAGTATCCGCAATATTGAGCATCATGTCTCTGGCCTTGTCATCCACAAGATGGGTTGTAGGTCTCCTTCTGGCCTTGCCTCATACACCCCGAATTTTTCGCTCTAGATCCCTGACGCCTTGCATTTCGCTTGGGGATTAGTTTGCACATGCCATTCGAGTTCCTTTTCTACCCTACTTGGCTTGGTTTTTGCCCACTTATAGGCCTACCCACGATCATGGCTTAGGGCACACAACAAGCCATTTAGTCAGGTTAGCTAAGGCACGCCTAGCTGGGTTAGGTTGTTCCCGTTGTTTCTCTCCCTAGGGTTCTTCGGATATCTCTTGGCCGTAGCCATGACCACAAGTTGGTAAGTCTGATTAGTCAGCCTGCATTTGTGGGAGGGGCGGAGGCTCTTTATATACGAGCCACAGCCTCACTCACAGGCGTGTGTTCTCAGGTGCCCCACCCTCCCTCCCTTATCTTCTCATTTCCACAGGGTATGCCCACTTATAGGCCTACCTACGATCATGGCTTAGGGCACACAACAAGCCATTTAGTCAGGTTAGCTAAGGCACGCCTAGCTGGGTTAGGTTGTTCCCGTTGTTTCTCTCCCTAGGGTTCTTCGGATATCTCTTGGCCGTAGCCATGACCACAAATGAAACATGTCCTATACTTTTCCGTGAAAATCAGGACATGGCCCCATTGAAGTCTATGGGTCCGTAAAAATACTGAATGCTATCCGTTTTTTTGCGGATCCTCAAAAAAAAGGATAGCATTCAGTATTTTTGTGGACAGCATACGGCCGTCTGAATGAGCCCTAATACTGACGGCACAATAACTACAGCTAACAGAATAGATTAGATATGACTCTTGGTGCACTGCACAGTTATGTACACAGCTGTAAAGTGAGTCTGTAGTTCAGCAGTCTTCTACGCACTCCCTCCATTCTCCCTGCAGTTTAACTTCCAAGCCTTCACTGACAGTTTTGGCAACCAAGTAGCATGAATAGGATTAGTCAGATTGGCCTAAATATACCTGATTTAGGCTCCATTCACACATCAATAATAATGGGTCCGCATCAGTTCCGCAAGTTGCGGAACGGGTGCGGACCCATTCATTCTCTATGGGGACGGAATGGATGTGGAGAGCATACTATGTGCTCTCCGCATCCGCATTTCCGGAGTGCACCGACGATCTTCCGGTCCGTGGGCTCCCAAAAAAAATAGAACATGTTCTATTCTTGTCTGCAATTGGCATTTCTACGGGGGTGCCGGCCTGGTGTATTGCGGATCTGCAATGCACTACGGATGTGTGATGGACCCTTATAGTGATTCGTGATGAATTAGTTTGCAATGGATTAAACTTCTTGTCGAACTTTGTCAAAGCGGCCATAAAGAATTTTTCAAAACTTTGTTCACCTCTAGTAATTAGCATCACAGTGGGTGCTCAATCTGCATTGAGTTATCAATACAAAAACATATACACATAAGGCTTCTTTCACACTCACGTGAGGCTTGTCCAGGAGGCTGTTCCGGCAAAGAAACAGCCTGCCGGATCCGTACTAATGTTAGCACAGATGTGCTTCCGGAAGTGCACCCCCATTTACTATAATAGGGACGGGTCGGATATCCGGCTGCACATGCCGAGAGGCGGCTGGACATGCTTGCCGTGCCGCGGTGAATAGGGCCTGGGCGGACTTCCGGGAGAACACATGTGCAATCGTTAGTACGGATCTGGCAGACTGTTCCCCTCTAACGCGAGTGTAAATGAAGCCTTAGATATAAAGAACATTTAAAGTGCATTTAAGATGTTTATAAATGGAGGTGTATGTTTCAGTATGGTGCAGTGGGAGTGGCTGTAGTCAGCGATGGACTGGGGTGCCTAGTGCCCGCCAGTAAAATTCAATCTGGAGGCCCACTATACAGCTGCATACAAATATTACCCGCTCACATACAGGCAGACAGCAGCAAGACATTACAAGATGATTTACTATGGAGGTCCCTACAGCGACTACTGCAGAAGATGCTCTGTGCCTAAAAGTAAACTCATCCACCTGATGGACCTATAACAATAAACTGGATAGTTTACTTAATAATTTATCCTGTTTTTTTTTAATATGACGGTAGGCTGGTTAAGGTGCAGAGCTGTCAATCTAGTGCAGTGATGCCCAACCTACGGCCCGCGGGCCAAATGAGGCCCGCGAAGCCGTGTCATGCGGCCCGTGCAGTAACAAGACTTTATCAGTGCAGGGCGCGCTGCGAACTGCACAGGCAGCAAAGCGATGCTGCCTGTGCCTGCAATCTCCCCGCCCAGCGCCGCCTCCTAGCTAATTTATTCACTGCACTTGCCTATGTGAAATTGAAGAGAAGCACCGTAATCTCGCACAGGCGCACTGGCAGAGGCATCAAAGTGCGCATGCACCGTCTTCCTGGCCTCTGCCAGTGCGCCTGTGTGAGATAACAGCACTTCTCTTCAATTATAGAGAGGCAAGTGCAGTTAATAAATTATCTAGGAAGCGGCTCTGGGTGGGGAGGATATCTGTGGATGACACTGAGGGGGGATATTTGTGGATGACACTGAGGGGGGAGATCTGTGGATGACACTGAGCGGGGATATATCTGTGGATGACACTGAGGGGGGATATCTGTGGATGACACTGATGGGGGATATCTGTGGATGACACTGAGGGGGGGGATATCTGTGGATGACACTGAGGGGGGGATATCTGTGGATGACACTGAGGGGGGATATCTGTGGATGACACTGAGGGGGGGATATCTGTGGATGACACTGATGGGGGATATCTGTGGATGACACTGAGGGGGGGGATATCTGTGGATGACACTGAGGGGGGATATCTGTGGATGACACTGAGGGGGATATCTGTGTATGACACTGAGGGGGATATCTGTGGATGACACTGAGGGGGGATATCTGTGGATGACACTGAGGGGGGATATCTGTGGATGACACTGAGGGGGGATATCTGTGGATGACACTGAAGGGGGATATCTGTGGATGACACTGAGGGGGGATATCTGTGGATAACACTTACGGGGGGATCTGTGGATGACACTTACGGGGGGATCTGTGGATGACACTTACGGGGGGGATCTGTGGATGACACTTACGGGGGGGATCTGTGGATGACACTTACGGGGGGGATCTGTGGATGACACTTAGGGGGATCTAGGGAGGGGTGTGGAGATGTTGGGGTGGGAGGTCCTGGAGGGGTGTTTGGGTGGGAGCTCTGGAAGGGGTGGGAGGTCCGATAGGTATGTGGGGGTGGGAAATCCGGGAATCAAAGTGCGCATGCACCGTCTTCCTGGCCTCTGCCAGTGCGCCTGTGTGAGATAACAGCACTTCTCTTCAATTATAGAGAGGCAAGTGCAGTTAATAAATTATCTAGGAAGCGGCTCTGGGTGGGGAGGATATCTGTGGATGACACTGAGGGGGGATATTTGTGGATGACACTGAGGGGGGAGATCTGTGGATGACACTGAGCGGGGATATATCTGTGGATGACACTGAGGGGGGATATCTGTGGATGACACTGATGGGGGATATCTGTGGATGACACTGAGGGGGGGGATATCTGTGGATGACACTGAGGGGGGGATATCTGTGGATGACACTGAGGGGGGATATCTGTGGATGACACTGAGGGGGGGATATCTGTGGATGACACTGATGGGGGATATCTGTGGATGACACTGAGGGGGGGGATATCTGTGGATGACACTGAGGGGGGATATCTGTGGATGACACTGAGGGGGATATCTGTGTATGACACTGAGGGGGATATCTGTGGATGACACTGAGGGGGGATATCTGTGGATGACACTGAGGGGGGATATCTGTGGATGACACTGAGGGGGGATATCTGTGGATGACACTGAAGGGGGATATCTGTGGATGACACTGAGGGGGGATATCTGTGGATAACACTTACGGGGGGATCTGTGGATGACACTTACGGGGGGATCTGTGGATGACACTTACGGGGGGGATCTGTGGATGACACTTACGGGGGGGATCTGTGGATGACACTTACGGGGGGGATCTGTGGATGACACTTAGGGGGATCTAGGGAGGGGTGTGGAGATGTTGGGGTGGGAGGTCCTGGAGGGGTGTTTGGGTGGGAGCTCTGGAAGGGGTGGGAGGTCCGATAGGTATGTGGGGGTGGGAAATCCGGGAAGGGGGGGCCCATAATTTCTTTTTGCTATGGGGCCCAGTCATTTCTAGCTACGCCCCTGATTGGTAAGATTTGGCGGGCACTGGAGCGATAGAGCGCCCTGCTGTAGGAGAAGCCAGCGGGAGATGAAAGGAGGAGGGGCCAGCTCCTGGTGGTGTCGGGCACACGGCGCAAGCATGGCGGTGGAGGATCTGACTGAAGCCTAAAGACCAGGCATCAAGGTAGACCTGCAGAAGAAGGTGACAGCGCAGTATGTGATGTATACATGTGTGTAATGTATGTAGTGCAGTGTGTGATTATTACATAGTGCACTACATACATTACACACATGTATACATCACATGCCCCCTCACAGTAATAATGCCAAGATATGTGCCCTCTTCACAGTAGTAATGCTCACACATGCCCCCTCACAGAAATTATGCCCAGATATGTGCCCCTCACAGTAATAATGCCAAGATATGTGCACTCTTCACAGACGTAATGCTCACACATGCCCCCTCACAGTAGTTATGCCCAGATATGTGCCCCCTCACAGTAGTTATGCCCAGATATGTGCCCCCTCACAGTAGTTATGCCAGATATGTGCCCTCTTCACAGTAGTAATGCTCACTCGTTCCTCCTCACAGTAGTTATGCCCTGATATGTGCCCTCTTCACAGTAGTTATGCCCTGATATGTGCCCTCCTCACAGTAGTTATGCCAGATATGTGCCCTCTACTTAGTAATGCTCACACGTGCCCCCTCACAGCGTTTGCATTTCTTTCTGGCAAAGCTACCTGGTTCCGGCCCGCAAAATTTATACCAAGTCTAGTGCGGCCCTCAGATGAAAAAATGGTTGGGCACCACTGATCTAGTGTATCATGTGCCACTTGTGGAGGGATTGGGGGACTAGGGGCTGACTTGGCTCCAGGGCCCTCCGCAGGGTACACCTGTTCCCCTGTGGGACAGTCTGAGCTTGGCTGTAGTAGTGATTGGTTGAAACATGTGTAAAGCCCCAGAGTGGCATTACCACTTCTGCACCTCACTACTATTTCCTATGGTTAACCTAGTGTCATCTGTGTATTTATTTCCAAGTCCTTCACAATGTGCATTTCAGTAGATGGCAGCAAACACGGCAGAGCTACAGTCTCAGAGAATGGAGCTGTCTATTCCATTCTAACACTCCCCTATGTGGTGTGGTGGGCATATCCCACTGGTTGCAGGAAGGGTGAGGACCAGTGAGAATTAGTCTAGTTTCCCCCTGTTAGCGGAAGGAAGCAAGTGCACGTCCCTGTTGGACATGCCTTGCCCAGGCCAGCTGGAGCACCTTCAGCTCATCTGGATATGGAGGCAGAAGATTAGAGCCCCAGGAGCCAGAAGAGGGAGACTCCCTTGTATAGCACAATTCAGAGTCAGACTACAACAGAGAACTTGCAGCACCCAGAGAAAGCTAAATTATACAGATATCCTGTCAGCACAGACATACAGTCAGGTCCATAAATATTGGGACATCAACACAATTCTAACATTTTTGCCTCTATACACCACCACAATGGATTTGAAATGAAACGAACAAGACGTGCTTTACCTGCAGACTGTCAGCTTTAATTTGAGGGTATTTACATCCAAATCAGGTGAACGGTGTAGGAATTACAACAGTTTGCATATGTGCCTCCCACTTGTTAAGGAACCAAAAGTAATGGGACAGAATAATAATCATAAATCAAACTTTCACTTTTTAATACTTGGTTGCAAATCCTTTGCAGTCAATTACAGCCTGAAGTCTGGAACGCATAGACATCACCAGACGCTGGGCTTCATCCCTGGTGATGCTCTGCCAGGCCTCTACTGCAACTGTCTTCAGTTCCTGCTTGTTCTTGGGGCATTTTCCCTTCAGTTTTATCTTTAGCAAGTGAAATGCATGCTCAATCGGATTCAGGTCCGGTGATTGACTTGGCCATTGCAGAACATTTCACTTCTTTCCCTTAAAAAACTCTTTGGTTGCTTTTGCAGTATGCTTTGGGTCATTGTCCATCTGCACTGTGAAGCGCCGTCCAATGAGTTCTGAAGCATTTGGCTGAATATGAGGAGATAATATTGCCCGAAACACTTCAGAATTCATCCTGCTGCTTTTGTCAGCAGTCACATCATCAATAAATACAAGAGAACCAGTTCCATTGGCAGCCATACATGCCCACGCCATGACACTACCACCACCGTGCTTCACTGATGAGGTGGTATGCTTAGGATCATGAGCAGTTCCTTTCCTTCTCCATACTCTTCTCTTCCCATCACTCTGGTACAAGTTGATCTTGGTCTCATCTGTCCATAGGATGTTGTTCCAGAACTGTGAAGGCTTTTTTAGTTGTTTGGCAAACTCTAATCTGGCCTTCCTGTTTTTGAGGCTCACCAATGGTTTACATCTTGTGGTGAACCCTCTGTATTCACTCTGGTGAAGTTTTCTCTTGATTGTTGACTTTGACACACATACACCTACCTCCTGGAGAGTGTTCTTGATCTGGCCAACTGTTGTGAAGGGTGTTTTCTTCACCAGGGAAAGAATTCTTCGGTCATCCACCACAGTTGTTTTCCGTGGTCTTCCGGGTCTTTTGGTGTTGCTGAGCTCACCGGTGCGTTCCTTCTCTTTAAGAATGTTCCAAACAGCTGTTTCTGATATCTCTCTGATGTTTTTTTTTTTTTTAGCCTAATGATGGCTTGCTTCACTTATAGTGACAGCTCTTTGGATCTCATCTTGAGAGTTAACAGCAACAGATTCCAAATGCAAATAGCACACTTGAAATGAACTCTGGACCTTTTATCTGCTCATTGTAATTGGGATAATGAGGGAATAACACACACCCGGCCATGGAACAGCTGAGAAGACAATTGTCCCATTACTTTTGGTCCCTTAACAAGTGGGAGGAACATATGCAAACTGTTGTAATTCCTACACCCTTCACCTGATTTGGATGTAAATACCCTCAAATTAAAGCTGACAGTCTGCAGGTAAAGCACATCTTGTTCGTTTCTTTTAAAATCCATTGTGGTGGTGTACAGAGCCAAAAATTTTAGAATTGTGTCAATGTCCCAATATTTATGGACCTGACTGTAGCAGAGAAAAGTGTGCCTGCCACAGTTAATGCCAAAGCCTGCTGGGTACCAAGATAAAGTCTGCAAATTGTTTGAAGAAACGTTTATCAACTTCATCACAAGATCTGGACTCAAGTTATTTCTTCATATCCCTCAATTATTCCCCCTATTTTTCTGATTTCGGAGGGCAACGCCTGTCCAGCGTATCCAGGTAGGAGCACCATGATATGTGCACCAACATTAAGGCACATTTAGGCTACCCTACACCACTCTGGCATTCCTACACCTGGGTACCATTTACCATCACTAAAACGGGCCTTGTACCCTTGTTACTTTAAGGGACCCCTTGCCATGCGCCCGACGACTGCACATTTGAAACTGCCAATATATTGAGCTGAGTTCTCCTAAGGAGAGCTGATACCACACTGCCCTGCATACTGCTTATTGCTTTTATGATAGCATGGAAACCTATCTGGCATTGATAGGTTTCCTAGGATGCCAGGACAGAGGGTTTTACCTGCACATGCAATAGAGGGTTCTAGTGCATGTACACTTGAGGAAGGAGAGTGATGGCATTGTGGACTATGTGGGGAATGTTAGAGTCCATGCATGCTATCTCAGAGCATCTGGTACCTCCAGGTAATTCATATTGTTCCTGAATGTGCACTCAGCATGTACCATGGCACAACATATGGCTGCTCGGTTGCTGTGGGAAAGCATGTGTGTATCTAGTGTCTCTATGGCTTGCGTGTGTGTAGCTGTCTAGGGTAAAAAGCCAAAGTTAGCACATAATGTGATTTGGTATATGATATTAGATGCATGAAGTTCATTATACTAGTAAATGTATTGTTGAAAAGGAGTGAAATACTGAAATGGTATGAGGATAGATTATTGAAATAAAAATAGATGAATAGAAGGTTAGATACTCAAAAATAAATAAGCTAATATATAAACAATTCTATAAGTAATTGTAAAAGTATTTTTTTAAACCAGCCGTACCACATTTATTCACACTGCTGATTTTATGCTGTGTTCGACAGTTGGACGTGATGGGGGGGTGTCAGCAAATTTACTAACATTTATATCTGGAGACCGGGGTGAATATTGATGAAAAACGACTCCATCCAGTAATTTTTATGTCAGGTGCACAGGCTGCTGTAGATGCTCCTAATTTATAATGAGGTGCATGCCTCATGAAAGTAAGCCAACTTTCCAGCACTGTCGTCCACAGTTAAAATCCACTTTTATTTAGAGTGTAGAAGATGTACAGAAACAAGAGCCAATGCAGGTTCACGCGTTTCGACACAAGATCTTAATTTTAACCTGATTTAACAGGAGCTCAATCCACATGTTGAATCCCATACTGCCCCCTGAAGTGGACGCCTCCACATGCAATTCCATATTATAGGGAACCATTTTAAAACACACTTTGCATATGGAACAAAAAAATGAACATATAAAGATTACAAGAAAAGAGTTGTTCAATATTCATAGATTAAATCCTGTCTATAATTTGAACCTTTTGGTATTCTGCTATCTAGCACAAGGGTCCAACAGGATTCTCAATTCAGATCACCAGCCCATGTGGATTAAATACTCTTTCAATACCCATCATTTCCAGACTATTCAAATCTCCACTATGAACTTCCTTAAAGTGTGTTGATAGCATGGAGATATTAGGTGCTTTTTTGGAGACTGTATTGTTTGCAAGTTGCTACATAATAACATTACACGGTATTGCAATTTATATAGGCCTTGATTTTATGGTTTTCACCTGTGACACTAGAAATAAAAAAAAGTTATCTATTTTAATATGTGAGTGTAGCCTGCATTTCATATGGCCACATTTGTACCAGCCTATGGTTTTTAACCAAGCATGCACTGTTTGGAGGGTGTCAACTCGGAGAGAGTGTGGTCCTCAATGTGGGCGCATGCCTCGTCATAAACTAGCAGAAGGTCACGGCAGCGCAGGGGGAACCCTAAGACCAGCGTAAAAAAATGGGTTGTATGTGTTTACTTCGTGATTCTCACATTGAATACGATTGTGTTAAAGAGGCTTAAACCCTTAGGCCTCTTTCACACGGGCATGTCCGAATTAGGTCCGGATGAGTCCCGGTGCATTGCGGCAAACCCGCGCGAGTAGGTACCCAATTGCAGTCAGTTTTGACTGCGATTTCGTTCCGATGTTCAGTTTTTATCGCGCGGGTGCAATGCATTTTGCACGCACGTGATAAAAAACTGACTGTGGTACCCAGACCCGAACTTCTTCACAGAAGTTCAGGTTTGGGTTAGTTGTAGTGTAGATTGTATTATTTCCCCTTATAGCATGGTTATAAGGGAAAATAATAGCATTCTGAATACAGAATGCATAGTAAAATAGGGCTGGAGGGGTTAAAAAAATAAATAAAAAATCTAACTCACCTTAATCCACTTGTTCGCGCAGCCGGCATCTCTTCTGTCTTGTTCTGTGAGAAATAGGACCTTTGATGACGTCACTACGCTCATCACATGGTCCATCACATGATCCATCACCATGGTGATGGATCATGTGATGAACGCAGTGACATCATCAAAGGTCCTATTGCTCACAGAACAAGACAGAAGAGATGCCGGCTGCGCGAACAAGTGGATTAAGGTGAGTTAAATTATTATTATTATTTTTTTAACCCCTCCAGCCCTATTTTACTATGCATTCTGTATTCAGAATGCTATTATTTTCCCTTATAACCATGTTATAAGGGGAAATAATAATGATCGGGTCCCTATCCCGATCGTCTCCTAGCAACCGTGCGTGAAAATCGCACCGCATCCGCACTTGCTTGCGGATGCTTGCGATTTTCACGCAGCCCCATTCACTTCTATGGGGCCTGCGTTGTGTGAAAAATGCAGAATATAGAACATGCTGCGATTTTCACGCAACGCACAAGTGATGCGTGAAAATCACCGCTCATGTGCACAGCCCCATAGAAATGAATGGGTCCGGATTCAGTGCGGGTGCAATGCGTTCACTTCACGCATTGCACCCGCGCGGAAAACTCGCCCGTGTGAAAGAGGCCTTAGTGACCAGCCTGTTTTTTTTTTCTTTTTTTCATCACCTTCCGGGAGCTATAGCTTTTTATTTTTCCATCTACGTTGTACTTTTTAATGGTGCTATTTTGGAGTAGTCATAACTTACTGGTTGTACGAAAATAGGATTGCGCTGCAGATATTCCTGAGGTCCTCTTTCACACCATTCGGTTTTACACCATCAGATCCATGCACGGGACGAAATGTAAGCACTCATAAAATTCCTCCCCTCATCCAAACCTATAAAAACCAAGGGGTCACAGAATAGTGAAGCACATTCACATATATGTCCCGTAAAAAGGTTTATTGTACTCACAAAGTTACAATTGTAATCAGCATATCAGAATTTAAAATCTCCACACTGCTTGTGAGTTTGATTCCCGTCAGAAACTTTTCAGAAATAGAGGCTAAATTTAATCTAAACATATATATATATATACGTTTTTAGCCATAATATATTTACATATATTATTATACTGGTGTTCGCCCGAGCATGCTCGCCCAACTCTACTCCTTATTCTTTATATATGCAAACTGACACCAAAATAAATTATTATAATTAGTTCCCTATTTTGCGTAGGCCGTCTTGTTATACAATATGTATAGTTTCACGTGAATGGGGCAGTATTGGTGACGGTTTTGGTTGGTGTGGGTGTTTTTTCTTTTATGAATTTTATTCTTTTTTAGCTTTTTTTAAACTTAAT
Source organism: Bufo bufo (assembly GCF_905171765.1). Taxonomy (NCBI): domain Eukaryota; kingdom Metazoa; phylum Chordata; class Amphibia; order Anura; family Bufonidae; genus Bufo; species Bufo bufo. The sequence continues at coordinate 461,328,555 of NC_053393.1, forward strand.
TTTTAATATATTTTTGGTACATGATATGTCCCCCAAGAGATCATAAAAAGACCTTTGGGGGACACTGACCCTTTTTTTTTATTTGCACCTTATCTTTTTCTTTTTTTACTTTTATCTGCATTTTATTAATATTTTATTGTATTATTTTTTTATAATTGGTTTATTACTTATTTTTAAATATACTTTTTCCTTTTTATTTTTTATTTTATTTGCATTTCTTTTTTTTTTTTTAATAAATTCCTTTTTATTTTTTATTTTAGTTGTACTTTTTTTTTTTTTTAGAATTTTCGATTATTTTTTAAAATATATTTATGCCACATAATTTGTTCCCCAAATGGTCATAAAAAGACTGTTGGGGGACAGTGAACACTCTTTTATATTGCACTTTATTCCTTTTTCCTTTTTTTATGGTATTTTTTTTTTAATAATATTAAATTTTTTGCCAAATAATATTTTATTTTATTTTTTTATTTTATTTGTATTATATTATATTTTTTATTTAGTTTTCAAATTTTTTAAATATATTTTTTCCACATAATTTGTACCCAATGAGATACTTTTTTTTTGTACTATTTCCACTGTAATTGGGGCATCCAAAGGAGCCCCAGTTACAGGGGAAACCAGCCTCCTGTCGGAGTGTATAGAAGGCAGAGCAAATCAGGGTTTCCTGACCCTGCAGCTCTGAGCTCCTCTGCCCCAAGTCGCTCATCTAGCTGCTTCATGACCAATGTCGCCGTTTGGCCCCAGCCTAACAGCTCTAGTTCTTATTCCAGGCATCTGCTTTACTGCTAGGGTTGGAGGAAGGTCTGATTCTAGCTTTTAACACTTTCATTGATGCAATTCAAGACCATGGCATGATCAAAGGGGACTCCCACAACCTTTGGGTCACCGGGTTTCTCAGTGACCAGATGAGAGACTGAGAGAGCCATCTTCAGTCAGCTATCAGGACCTACAAAGGACCCTGGGGCTTCTATCCAGTTATCCTGCTGTTAGGGCATACTGGTGTTGCTCTAATAGTAGCCTGTTTCATAGAGAGGAGTACTACTAATACAGTATTACTAATACATTATGTCCCAGATTTACTAATGTGTCTGCTCACAGAATCTGTCTAAAAAGTGGCACAAATAGGGACAGTTTTGGAGCAATTTGGCACAACTAATCTTTCTATACCTTTTCCGAATTGCTCGAAAAGGGTGTAGTGTTTAGTGGAGATTGGGCTTCATGGCATAACCTAAAGTGAGTCATTTTGCACCAAAAATGCACCATAATTCTGGCATAAAATTCTTTCCTTGGACTCATGTACACAGCTGTTGCCATTTTTTCCGTTAGGCAAAACACCGATACCGGTCGTATGCATTCCTCATTTTGCGGGACGGAACATCCTGCCATCCATAAAACAGCCCTATCCTTGTCCATAAAATGACAAGTATAGGACATATTCTATTTTTTTTGCGGGTGCCGCCAATCGAACATACGAATGTGGACAGCACACGGTGTGCAGTCCACATCTTTTGCGGCCTCATTAAAATAAATGGGTCTGCATCCGACCTGCAAATCAGAACGGATGTGGAAAAAAACACAGTTGTGTGCATGAGCCCTTAAAGTAAGCCAAATAATAGCTGCTATACTGCTGAACAAAATTGTCTATCCATAAGCCATTTGGTTTCAGCTAGAATCTGAACTTTTTAAGACATTTCGAGACACATTCAATTTGTTTAAAATCAAATTGCTCATCTCTAGTTGTAAATAATTGAATAAAAATAAATAAATTAAAACATTCCCCTTGCCCATGCTTGCTCAGTTCTGCTAAAAGCTCTGCATACCACACCAGTTCAGGGTCTCCAATGTGGTATGCAAGGCTTTTAGCAGAAAGGAGCGAATGAAGGCAGGCATTCTGCATTTCAAATGTCTATTTCATAAGGAAAATGTGAAGAAAAAAATATTGTCATTAAGGCATTTAGAAAATGTTTTTTTTTTCAAGTATACTCAAAAGTTTTGAGGGTCTATGGAACTCAGAGTTATCAGAAATAGTCAAATTAAAAAGATATTCTGCACATTATGCCCATCCTAAAATGCCCATCTATGTTTAATCAGTTGGAACCTAACCTAAAACCTCACCATTCTGAATAATGAAATTCCGAATGTCTTTTATTTCTTACTCATGTAGCAGTAGCTGCAGTAAGGGGCTGTGCTTTTGCAGCATTTTGATTGTCCAAATAAGCAGAAATTTTGGCGGTCAAGCCCCCACCGCTTGCACAATGATGGTGTGAAATCCCTTTAATAATTATGTTTTCTGTTTCAATTCTGTACTGGAAACATAATTGATTTATCCAGCAGGAAGTGGAGTAACAGAGAATAGTCACCATAGGACCTGTTTTTTGTAGAAACAGCTGATGGTTTTAAGAAAGGATGAGAGTTTGGCCACACAGTAACTTTTTTGAAGCAGTTTTAGAAGCCATTATCAGCGGTAGATCATTAAAGAGGACCTTTCATCGATTCTTACCCTATGAACTAAGTATACAGATATGTAGAGCGGCGCCCGGGGATCTCACTGCACTTACTATTATCCCCGGGCGCCGCTCCGTTCTCCTGCTATGCCCTCCGGTATCTCCGTTCCCTAAGTTATGGTAGGCGGAGTCTGCCCTAGCGCTGGCCAATCGCATTGCAGAGCTCACAGCCTGGGAGAAAATAACCTCCCAGGCTGTGAGCTCTGCGCTGCGATTGGCCAGCGCTAGGGCAGACTCCGCCTACCATAACTTAGGGACTGGTATCTCCGCCTACTATAACTTAGTGAGCAGAGATACCGGAGGGCATAGCAGGAGAACGGAGCGGCGCCCGGGGATAACAGTAAGTGCAGTGAGATCCCCGGGAGCCGCTCTACATATCGGTATAGTTAGTTCATAGTGTAAGAATCGGTGAAAGATCCTCTTTAAAGGAGTGAATGTACTAAGTGGAGATATTTAGCGATGAGTGAATTTCTTGAAATTCATTTTGTGTCCGTTTCTCACAAATCATTCGGAAGATACAAGTACAAGTAAATTCGACCCAAAACTACTCAGATTGCCCTGAAAAGTTGTGTATGGCATTCTTTGGTTTCCTAGGACTGTACGCAACTACAGTACTTTCAAGCTCTTTAAAGCCAAGATAACTTTAGCAAGCTGAAATTGAGAGTGACATATACAGAAGAGGTTAAACACATGGTCAATTGTGATAAAAGACTGTTTAAAAACACAAAGCACTGTCGGATTTGTTATATTTTTTTAAATGTAAAATATATTTAAAAAACTATCCCTTATTGGGTGCAGATGCCTGTTGGTGTTTATACACTTATGGTAGTATCAGAAAATGCAATGTCTTCTTCTGAGCAAGTGATTCAAAAATTATCCCTTAATGGGGCAAATGCCTGTCTGTGTTTATACACACACAGTTGCATTGGAAATAGCAGTGGCTTGTTTTTAACAAGCAGTCCAAAAATTAAACCCTAAAGGAGTTTTCAGAGATTTTTATACTGATGACCTGTGCTCTTGATATATCATTAGTATCTGCCGATCAGCTGTTTGAGAAAGGCGTGTCCTTCTCTCTGCTTTTCCTAGCCAAGTGATCACACGTTCATCGATCACATATCCTAGGAGCAGTTCAGCCCCACTCAAGTGAATAGGGCACAGCTGCAATAAAATGTTCACAAAGCAATTCATATTCTGAAAGATTATATATTCATAATTATGTAATCATTTCTATATATACAAACTGAAAAGAATGGCATGGTATTAAACAAGCAGGAAGTGCTCAAACCCACATGCAGTTGTGCATATATATACAGGGAAGCCAATCCTGCACTTGTGGCCCGTTGCTGATGACGATCCCCAGCAAAAATGCATACAGTGGAGGATGCCCGCAGCAAACCACAAGTACCACAATAGACATCCTACACAAGATAGCAATTATGTGGATGTGACAATCAATATAACAATATAACAAAATAATAGCAAAGACAGGTGCACTCTGCGGTCTTAGTAAACCCTCAAACTGATTTTAAAATTGAAAGATTAGCCAACATGTCCTACGGTGTAGGACATGTCTGAGCCCGAGCACCGCGCCAAGGTTTCTCAAGTAGCTCGGGACCTAACACTCACCTACCTGGGCCATGTGGGCAATACCAGGAGCCAGTGGGCAAATTACAGGAGCATGAGGCCGACTCACAAACAACTCACCAGTTACCTCCAGCATGTAACCATGCTTGCAATGGGAGGAGGGAGGAGTCTGCGAGTCCCACTCAAGACTGGCTGATATGGCCCAGGCCTCACAGGTGCACCCAAATGTAGCCTGTAGATGGAAAGCAGGCACATTTAAATTGGAGTTCATACACCTCCAGATATCTCTATATATACAAACTGAAAAGAATGTCGTGGTATTAAACAAGCAGGAAATGCTCAAACCCACATGCAGTTGTGCATATATATATGGGGGAGCAAATCCTGCACTTGTGGCCCGCTGCTAATGACGATCCCCAGCAAAAATGCATACAGTGGAGGATGCCCGCAGCGAACCACAAGTACCACAATAGACATCCTACACAAGATAGCAATTATGTGGATGTGATAATCAATATAACAATATAACAAAATAATAGCAAAGAGAGGTGCACTCTGCGGTCTTACTAAACCCTCAAACTGATTTTAAAATTGAGAGATTAGCCAACATGTCCTACGGTGTAGGACATGTCTCTGCCCACTGGCTCCTGGTATTGCCCACATGGCCCAGGTAGGTAAGTGTTAGGTCCCGAGCTACTTGAGAAACCTTGGCGCGGTGCTCGGGCTCAGACATGTCCTACACCGTAGGACATATTGGCTAATCTCTCAATTTTAAAATCAGTTTGAGGGCTTAGTAAGTATATCATTCACAAAGCTTGTGGACACTTTGAAGAGCCTGAATATGGAATATGCATTCCTGTTGATCTGCCACTTCATGAGCTCAGAATAACACATGCTCACTGCTGTGGTGGTCTTGTGCATGATGTAACCATTGACTGCTTTAGGCTGCTTGTACAGGATAAACGAGGTGAAACTCCAGATCAAGAAATGTAAATGCAGACTGTTGCATCCCGAGGGCTTGCTTAGCCACATTTCTCCTGGACATGGTCAACACCTGATATGGCAGCAACTGCATGTTCAGTTTTCCGGTGAGGTAGGAGTTCAGCATGCACACATTGCTGGGCCCATATACCGTAGTTTTTTATATAGAAGTTCCTGGCCACACATTCATTTATGTATGATTGACAATGGAGCAGAGGAGAACAAGTCTGTGAAGTAATAACTGATGATGATAAAGACACTGTACCGCTTGTGGATGTGGCCTGGCTGCCACAAAAAAGAGATGGAGGACGATCTTATTCTGATTGCTGACCAGTTCTATTTTCCCACTGGATTTGGTGATGCAATTTCACGTGCTGTAATATAGCCGTGGTGCCTATGTGGAGAAAAATTGCCATACAGGAGATAAACACACAGAGCTAACAGCAGCCAAGCTTGGCATAGGTATAGCAAGTCTGCACTAATGGTGTAAGCAGCATCATGTCCCAAGTGCCTCTGTCACCATTGAATTTATCTTTTGATCCTGGTAAAACAGGAGGGGAACAAAACAACACCTAATTGCCACTAAGTGAAAAAAAAAAAAAAAAAACTGTAATAACCCTGCATCCATTACAGTATGGAACATGATCATGTTCCTGATGCAGGTTTGGAAGCCAAAACCCGGAATTGAAAAATGGGGAGAAGTAGTATCTATCCTTTATATTTTCTCTCTTTTTTTAATCCACTCCTGACTTTGGCTTCCAAAGCTGCATCAGGAAACCTGACCATGTGGAAGTATCCTAACTAACTGTCCACCCCACTTGTCGCTGGGGTTATTCTCCACTGTATAGCTCCCAGGGATGGACTAGCCTTAGACGCTACAGGGAAATCTCCCAGTGGGATGATGCCTAAGGAGCTTCCTGAACCCCCCTCAAGGCCACACTTTTGGTCACAGTTGCCCTCCTGAGTTCTTTGGTATAGCCTTCCTCAGGACAGGGACACAGTTGAATACTACAGTGGGGGCCGAAGTATTTTCTGCTGCACTGTGGTATTTGGTTCTGCTGGGGTGGTATTTTGTGTTGCACTAAGGTATTTCTAGCCCTTGTCTACTTCTGTTGTCCCTGCCTACTTGCCTTGCCCTGGCTTCTTTCAGTTTGGATTTGCCTACAACATAAGGCTACTTTTAGGTTTTTTCCAGGTTCTCTTTGAGCTTGCAGTGCACTCCTGATGGTGCCCACATTTTGTGCACATATACCATAAAATGACGCTGGCATGATTCACTGGCGTATTATTTCTCAACCTTTTTTGTGTGTATGCTGCATACTATACATTTAATGTGGTGATTTGGCAGCATATTACTTTGAGCATAGTGTATATATACTAAGAATGTGACTGGCTCCTATGTTCCATGTGTATACAATTCATGTGTTACTGGTGGGATTCATCAGCATTTTGTTTGTATGGTCTGTGTGTGTATATTAATATGTTAGCAGAAATGCAAAAATCCGCAGCACTCGCCAGTATAGTGAATCCAGTAGTGATTTATTCACAAAACAGCCACTACTGGATTTACTATACTGGCGAGTGCTGCGGATATTTGCATTTCTGTTGACGTTGGGACCATCAGCCAAGATCCCCATCTGCGTGCACCACCTTCACATTAAAGGTATCTTTAATGGCTTTCCATAATATGGGATCAGTAGTGCTGCCAAACCTTTGTGTATACTATTAATATGTTAGGCCGGGTTCACATCACATTTCCATCTTCTGCTCCGTTAGATAAAGAGAGTTCTGTCTCTTTAAAAGCTCAGGTGTCTCGTCTTGTGCAGTGCAGCACATGAAGTAATGTACAGCTCCAGCAGCCCTGACTGTAAGGCCCCTTGCAGCATTATGTCAGTGTTATCCAATACATTCCAGAACTGTAAGGGTAAATCAATATAATGCTATGTGACCCCCGGCAGCACTGGGAGATCAGGCCAGGAGCTGAGCTGCAGACTCGCAGCGTGACAAACGTACACAAACTGCTGCTATACTGTCCCTAATGTTAAAACTTTATTTTTTACCTAGTAATTCAATCTACCTAACTAATCATATCTTCTTTATAATCCCTAACCTGTCCCTGAAAGCCCCTCATATGGCTAGCTTCTTGTATGTCTGTTGCAGATAGGACAGACATGTCTTGCCCCATCTGTGGTTGATGGCACAATGGGGTGTGTGCTTCAGAACTAGCCTAGAGCCTGACAGACCAGCCAGCATCCTCCCTCCTGATTGGCTGACTGCAAAGCATTGTGGGCTATCCTGCTGGCCAGGGTCCTGGCCAATGTCATGCGATCCTCCATCTTCTTCCTTCATCTTCCCTGTTTCCCTCAGTAGTGTACTGAATTTGTCATGTAAAATGGTGTGTGCCATTTTGCATGATTCATCCACAGAGAATTTGTTTGGAAATAGAATTTTGGTGAAATTAGTGAAAAATCTGATTAGTTTAGTATCAATTTGTTCATCTCTAGTAGAAAGCATTCTTAATCAGTGCCTTAGTTACTGTACTTATATGAATTGGTTTTCCTATGTCTTGCAGTCATCTACATTTTCCACGTTTAAACCTGATTGAATCATTTCATTAGAATGGGCCAAACTCAAACAGCTGCATCTAAAACTGGTACGTTTTCTGACTTTTCTTTCCTAGTCATATTTACTTTCTGGGATTTTTGTATCTAATTGGTATCTCATCTCATGCATTTATAACCCACAGGAAAAGCTACTGATTATATTAACATCTCTGATCATCAGTGTAATGAGAAGATAAATGGGAAGATCAAAAATAGTGATGCTTCTGAAAGGTAAAACACAAATATATATATATATAAAATATCTGTCATGTATCTGTCTGTGTGTCTGTCTATCTATGTAGATCAGGGATCAGCAACCTCCGGCACTACTACTAAAACCATTGTAAGTCAATGGCCACTGGATCTGTTTTCTTCTGTGTCCAAATAAACATATTTGGCACCATTGACTTACATTGTGTTCATGCCGGATCCGTCTTGCTCCATATCCCATGACGTATTCAAAAACACTGCTTGCAGCACTTTTGTGTGCGTCATGGGAACCAGGGCCGGCTCCAGGTTCATGTGGGCCCTTGGGCGATAAATCTCAGTGGGCCCCCTTGTGGCATTTGCCAAATGTCACCACGGCATCTGAAAGTGTTACAAAACTGAAGCGCGGGCTTCCTGCTCAGTCGCGCCTTCCCCCAGCAGAGATGGGCTAAAACACCCTGTTCTAAAAAGGAGCCACAGCCTGTACTAGGCTTTCAGGCTCGTTATTAGTATATCCCAGTTCAGGCCACTAAGTGGCAGCACTAAACTGTTATATAATGATTTCTATACAGAAAAATTGAGCAATTTCCATTATTCTGTATAAGTTGCAATCTTTTTTCATCACTTTATCTCCCAAGAAAATTGAATAAAAAATTATCAAGTCATACACACCCCAAAATGGTATTGTCAAAAAAGACAGATTTCCCTCAAATGAGCCCCCACACATCTCCGTAGACATAACTATAAAAAACTGTTATGGGTGTCACCGGGGAGCAGGGGTAGTGTTAGGGTTGCCACCTTTCCTAACAAAAAATAATAGTTATACAAATTTAAAAGCTTTGTGTGTCTATTTAAGTTTTATTTATCCTCTATTAATTTAAATGGATTCAAACTCACAGCCTTCTATAATAAAGGCAAGAACCTTAACCACTGAGCTATAGAGCTTCATGTTAACCTGCTGTTACTATATTATGGCTAAAAACCTCAGTAGTAGTTTCATATATATATATATATATATATATTAAAGGTATGATTTTATTTAAAAAAAATTGTAATTACATATTTATTTAGTGCCATACATTTTTTAACAGTTACTAAAAAAATTAAATGATACTTCTGCTGTATAGGGATACCTAATACATGAGAAACTACTATAAGGTTTTTCTGTCATATCTTAGCATTGAGCTCAATAGCTCAGTGGTTAAGGTTCTTGCCTTTAATGTAGAATATAGTGAGTTCAAATTCCAGTAGGAACATTTTAAAAAGAGGGTAATTAGACTTAAATACACAGGGATACCATAGCAATGATTCCATATATAGACAGATCCATATATGGAGTCAGAGCAGGGACTCCTAAACCAGTAAGAGTCCCGACTCTTCAGGATTCCCCACTGTTCAGCGACCTGAGTGGGCCCCAGCACCTGCCATGCTTTGCCGGGTGCTGACTCTGGCCCTGATGGGAACACTTAGAAATGAAACGGAATGCATTCTGGTGCACTCTGTTTCATTCAGTTCAGTTTTGTCCCCATTGAAAATGAATGTGGACAAAACTGAAGTGTTTTCCCCTGGTTTTGAATTCCTGTGACGGATCTCAATACTGGAAAGGAAAGCACAGATGTGAAAGTGGCCTTAAAGGGAACCTGTCACCTCTACTCTGCCCTCACTGAGCGTTTCTAAATGTTCATTGTGTTACCCTAAACATATAAATAACTCTTTCAATTTCATTTGCAGACGAATTCAATAAGTATTATGCATTTTTGTACTTCCCGCCTTTTATGCAAATTAACATAAGAGTCATATCTTACTTGTGTGAGCAGAGAAGAGTCATATTTTCAAGCTCTGACTCCTCTCAGGTTAATTTGCATATGTATCAAATGGTTTTTTTTACACAATAAAAGCACACAGAGCTATGGGGACTGGGTATTGCGGATGTGCTAGCGGCCATCTAGCAACCCATGTCCTCAGCTCTATACTCTAAATCCAGGTGACAGGTTCCCTTTAAAAGAGCAGCCAAGCATGTTTGCATGCTGGGAGCTGTAGTTTCACAGCAGCTGGAGTGCCGAAGGTTGCTGATCTATGATCTAGATTTAAATAAATGTATCAGTATCTTATTTTTAATAAAGAAGCTAAATAAAATCAGGAAGATGACTTATTTGTATTGTTAATATAATTACTATTCTTATTTTAATTTATTTTAGTAAAGAAAGAAAGAATTCCCATGTCAAGGTATTCACTAAGGAGATGGTGGGAATACTCGAACTGGTCAGTTTTTCTTATCTTTATGTATTGATGAAAAATTATTTTTTAATACGTTAAATGGGTATTCTGTATTCAGAAAATGAAAGGGTTTATCTAATTTAGGGGGCATTCCACAGATCCACAAAACACAGATACCAGCCATATCACGGTATGGATCCATTGTCTTCCAGGATTCCTTAGGGTGAATGGGTTCATCTAGGAAGGAATTGCTCTTCTGAAGAGATCTTTTCTATATAACAGGTTATTAGCTGGGGGTTATTCTAGTGATGTTTTGAATGCCATGTATCATAGGGCAGAATTCCTGGATAGGGAAGATCCATTTAACCCCTTCCCGACCAGCGCCGTACTAGTAAGACGCTGGCTGGGTCTTTAGAGATGGATCTTGCTCCTGAGCGGAGTAGGTTCCATAGCCTCGCGGTGCCTGCTGTTTCATACTGCTGAGAATACCGTTCGTGGATATTTAACACTTCAGATGCCGTGGTAAATCCTGACTACGGCATCTGATAGCGTGCAAACCAATGCAAAAGTTGACTCTCTCATAGGGCTCATGCACACAAACGTATTTTCTTGTCCGTGTCAGTTCCGTTTTTTTTTTTGCGGACCGTATACGGTACCATTCATTTCAATGGGTCCGCAATAAAACATAAGTTACTCTGTGTGTATTCTGTTTCCATATGTCCGTATTTCCGTTCCGCAAAAAAATGGAACATGTCCTATTATTGTGCGCATTACGGACAAGGATAGCACTGTTCTATTAGGGGCCAGCTGTTCCGTTTCGCAAAATACAGAATGCACACGGATGTCATCCGTGTTTTTTGCGAATGCGTTTTTTTGGCGTTGTGTGCATGAGCCCATACAGGTAGCTATAAATGTGGCCGACGCCTTTTCCTATTGTCTAATACGCAGCCACTGCAGCTGGATTGCAGGGTGGTCATAACCCCTGGATATGAGCAAAGTATAATGCCGGGGTAGGCAACCTCCGGCACTCCAGCTGTTGTGAAACTACAACTTCCAGCATGCATACTTGATCTGCTTTTCTAAGAACTTACATAGAAATGAATGGAGCATGCTGGGAATTGTAGTTTCACAACAGCTGGAGTGCCGAAGGTTGCTGATCCTTGGTATAATGTGATAGATAAATGAATCAAACCAGCTTTTTGAAGCGACCTCTGCACCAGAACTCCAACCATAGTGTCATACATTGGTGTTGCAGCTCAGGCTCATTCACTTGAATGGGAATCAGCCGCCCCTGGTTATCCAAGACCTATAATGCCCCCCCAAATGCCCGGGCCCCTCACACAGATTGTATTTACCTCGCTCCCCGACAACCTCGTTGCTTCTGATGCTGGCACGACCACCGCTGCATCTACCCGTCTCGCGGATGAAAACATCTGGCGGCAGGGGCTGGGGGGTGGGCAGCGGTGGCCATGCCAGCATCAGGTGCTGGTGCCGGTGAGCAGGACGGATATGGACAGCACATGGATGCCATTTGTGTGCTGTCTGCATTTCTTGCAGCCCCATGAAGAAGGCATTGGCTATTCGTTCAGTCCTATAAGCCTACCCAACCCATAACCTCCACCCCTCACCCTCACCCCTATAAATAACACACCACACCACTGCTTGGATTTAATCGGCCACAGCAGCCGTTTATTAAATAAATACAACATAAATATAACAGTTAAACCCATGACGAGGGAGGTCCTAGAAGCCCCAATAACTTTATAAACACTGGAACACCTGCGTCTCCATCTTGCCCCCAGCCGTTGAACCCAGCTCGGAGGCAGCAACTGATGGACGCGTAATTAGTTCCTACCAGCTCCTCAATGAGAGTCCAGCCCCTCCCGCGGGGCCCTCCCATCCTCAGGTACCACCATATTCCACCACTTCAAGGACCTGCCCCGCCTCCCCGACTGCCGCGACATATCACAACACCAACCCTCACTACTTCCTCTTCCAATAGGGTCGGGCGGGTGGGCGATTCAGTCTCCTGGCCAACACTGCTCTTACTTCCGCCTTCTTCCTCCTTCTCACCTCTGGCCACGCCCCCCGCCGCCCTAGCAACTCGCGCTTCTCTCCGCTCCCGCCCCCACTCACTATTGACCCTTTCCTCACCTGGTCCTGCACAGCCAAGCTCCTTCATGAACGTCCTCCCCCACCGCTGCGCTCCAGTCCGGACTAACTTGAAGAAGGCATTGGCTATTCGTTCAGTCCTATAAGCCTACCCAACCCATAACCTCCACCCCTCACCCTCACCCCTATAAATAACACACCACACCACTGCTTGGATTTAATCGGCCACAGCAGCCGTTTATTAAATAAATACAACATAAATATAACAGTTAAACCCATGACGAGGGAGGTCCTAGAAGCCCCAATAACTTTATAAACACTGGAACACCTGCGTCTCCATCTTGCCCCCAGCCGTTGAACCCAGCTCGGAGGCAGCAACTGATGGACGCGTAATTAGTTCCTACCAGCTCCTCAATGAGAGTCCAGCCCCTCCCGCGGGGCCCTCCCATCCTCAGGTACCACCATATTCCACCACTTCAAGGACCTCCCCCGCCTCCAAGAACGCGCAGCTTGACCACCTCAACCCTGCGCGTCCCTCCACATCCGCAAAGCTATCTCCACGCCACTCTGGAGCCCCAGAGCCCACAAATCCGTACCTACCGCATTCAGGTGCACTCCATCCGCTCTCCAAAACGCACCCTCACCCTTCTCCAATACCTCATGCCGCACCACCACACCACCATTCCTCGCCATAAAACGGCCCACCGCTCTGTTTACCTTTATCCTAGCCTTATTAAGGCTCTCCACTGACCTCGCCCCTCTCCACACCTTCCGAGGTACAATGTCAGACCAGACAATGATCACTCCCGGAAACAACACCCAAATCCTGAGTAAGTCAAACTTGACATCCCGAACTAATTCCCTAAACGGACGCTTCCCTAAATCATTCCCCCCCACATGCAAAACCAACACATCAGGAGGACGATCCAAACGAACGAAATGATGCACCTCCCGCAACACTCCGCCCCACAACATACCTCTGACTCCTAACCACCTGACCGTAGCCAACTCCAGACTCACACCCAACTGCCGACCACTCGGCCTCACATCCGCTCTAATTGCACCCCAGAACACATAGGAGTGCCCCAAAATCCACACCAACGCCGCCATCATTCGACCTGTGAACACAAAAGAACAAAATCAACATCACCTACCTACATCCTTAATCTACAACAATGCAGGCCGCACATATGATTTAAAACGAACCGACTCCCAACGCCCAATCCTCCTAATCACCTCCTCACTGGCGCCCCACCTGGCTGCCTCAGTTGCCGCACCAATTCTGAATGAATGCCCAGAATAATCCTTAACCGGCACTCCCAAAACCTTTAAACATTTTTTAAAGACCGCCAGAAACTGAAACCTAGACAAAAATGAACCGTCCTCATGCCTCAAAAACGGGACCTCGTTACTCTGCAGACCCGCACCATACGATCCCGCACACTTCACCGGGCACATACTACACCCCGGCACTGCAAACAACGTAAAACGCTGCCCCCTACCCTCCTGATCCGTCTTTGACCTGCGAATCCGGACATGTAACCTATCACCTACCAACTCAATATCATCACTCCTAAGCCCCCCCGCTCTCCTAACACTATCACACACCAACTCCCCCAAGCGAAACGCCCCAAAAAACGCTAAAGCAAACGCAGCTTTAAACAGCCCCAGCTCCCACCCTGAACTGCAAACACCACACAACTTATCACCCATTTGCACCAACAACTCAAAAGACACCGGCCTACGACAGTCCGGCACCTTGCCTGCACCCCTACGCCAACCCTTCAAAACCTGCCTCACCAGAAAACTCTTAGTCAAATCAGGTAACCCCCGCCACTTAAACCCAAACGCTATACCTGAAATAAGATGATTCACCTTTGACACCGACCACCCCTCACTCTTCAACTGTCCCAACAACATCAACAACCGCACATCGCCATCCACTCCACTGGCGCCCCAAGTCCCATTCCACGCCTCCCAGGTCGTCCACGCCTTACCATACTCCCTCCAAGTACCCGGACTCAACGAATCCCTCAACAACCCCATCACTTCTCCTCCAGGATCGCCCACAGCCATGACGGACACTCCAGACCCTCCACCTCCGCTTCTGGCGCAAGAAGCCGGAACCGCTCCCACTGTAAACGAGAAAGAGAATCCGCCACTGAATTAGCCACTCCAGCCACATGTTCAGCCACCAACCACACGTTAATTGACAAACAACGCAATACCAAAAACTGTAACAGCCTAACCACCAGCGGGGAAGATGCAGACAAACTGTTGATAGCCTGAACCACCCCCAAATTGTCACAATGAAAGCGCACCTTCCTGTTTCCCAATTTCTCGCCCCACAACACCACCGCCATTACAATGGGAAAGAGTTCTAACAAGGCCATGTTTTTTACCCACCCACGACTCACCCACGACTCTGGCCACACGCCTGCACACCATTGTCCCTGGCAATAGGCCCCAAAACCCACCCCCCCTGACGCGTCAGTATATAACTCAAAGTCCACGCTGTCACACAACTCCCCCATCACCAAAGACCTACCATTATACTGACCCAAAAACTCCGCCCATACCCTCACATCCCCTTTTAACTCTTTACGTAACCTGATAAAATGATACGGCGCCGATACTCCTGCCGTAGCCGCGGCCAATCTTCTACAAAAAATTCTACCCATAGGCATAATTTGACACGCAAAATTCAATTTACCTAACAATGACTGCAACTCCCGCAATCTAATCTTCTCCCTCCCAATGGCCCTATCAATCTCCTGACGTAGATCCATCAACTTATCCTGGGGAAGCCTACACTCCATCTGTTCCGTATTTATAACAATCCCCAAAAAACACAATTCCGTCACCGGACCCAACGTCTTCTCCTGCGCCAACGGTACCCCAAAGCGCGCAAAAATCGACTGCACTGTATGCAGCAACAAAGAACAAACCCGTGAATTCGCCGGCCCTAAACATAAAAAGTCGTCTAAATAATGAATAACGGATGAACAACCTGAAACTTCCACCACTACCCATTCCAGAAATGAGCTAAAAGTCTCAAAATAAGCACACGAAAGAGAGCAGCCCATCGGCAATCACCTATCCACAAAATATTCCCCATCCCAAAAACAACCCAACAATCCCATGCTCTCTACGTGTACCGGAAGCAAGCGAAAAGCCGCCTCCACATCAACCTTAGCCATCAATGCCCCCTGCCCCAACCGCCTCACCCATTTTACAGCCGCATCAAATGAAGTATAGACCACCGAACAAAGTTCAGGATCTATTCCATCATTGACCGACGCACCTTTCGGGTAAGACAAGTGATGAATGAGCCGAAACTTGTTCGGCTCTTTCTTCGGCACCACCCCCAGCGGAGACACCCTCAACCCCCCAATCGGCGGCTCCTTGAATGGACCCGCCATCCGCCCCAACTCCACTTCCTTCCTCAATTTCTCCGTTACTACTTCCGCATGAACAAGCGCAGACCTAAGATTCTTAGGAACCGTAGGCCCCGCCGTAACAACCGATGGAATCCGAAAACCAAACCTAAAACCATCCCCCAACAAACCAGCCGCAACCCGATCCGGGTATCTATCTAGGAACACCTGCATCTCTTCCACCCGCACCGGCGTCCGTCCCTTTTCCAGAACCATCCCCCCCCTTATTCCTTCCCCCTTTGAAACAACGGTTAGCTCCATGAGCTCCCCCACACCCCGTGCACTCGTGCTTAAATTTGCACTTGGCCCCAAATCTGCAATTTCCTTCGTTAAAAAGGAAGCACAACCCTTTTGCCGATGCCGCTGCCAACGCCCCCGGGGATGATCCCCCGGACTCCCCCCGAAAGGACTGCCCAGCTCTAGGAGACGCCGTCACTCTCAACCACAACCCAATATCCTTATGATCCCACCGGATATCAGGCCTCACCGCCTTACGCTGCCGGAACTGCTCATCGTACCTGAGCCAGCCCACCCCACCATAAACCCTATAAGCCTCCCCAATAGCGTCTTGGTAGCAAAAAAGTGCCGAACAACATTCAGGAGACTTTTCACCAATGACACTTGCTAATATGGCAAACGCCTGAAGCCAATTAGCAAAGGTACGCGGGATCAAACGATGCCGCCGCTTCTCCTCCTCCTCCTTTTTTCCCTCGTCCTTCTTACCCCTATCTAGATTGAACCTTTCTAATGGGAGCAGCGAGAATATCTCCACGTACTCACCTTTCCAGATCTTTTCCCTCACTTCTTGCTTCAAATGAGCCCCCAACGGCCCCTCAAAGCACACATACACCTCCCCACGAGCCCGATCATCTAACCTCTGCCCCTCCCCTTCTCCACCAGCCTGCGTCTCCACTGACACCGACCCCAACCCCGCCGCAGCCCCTTGCACCCCAACCCCTGACCCCGGCACCACTCCCCAACCAGGCAACGGAGACCCGCCGCCAGCTCCCATACCTGACAACCATCCCGCCAAACCCCCCAAAAACTGCCCCAACCCTTTACTAAACTCCACCATGGTCCCCCCCCCACCCACCGGGAGACCCTGCGCTAACATGGAGCCCCAAGCAATCTCACCAGGCACCACGGGCGCTGTGACTCCCGCTGCCGCAGATCCTGACTCCTGACGCACGGACACTGCACCATCATAACTCCTGGACGTCGACGGCTGCTCCTCCTGGACCACTTGCACGACCCTCTGCACCACACTGGCCGGACACCGGGACGAGGCCGCGGCCTCCACCACTGCAAGAGGACCTTCTTCCACGCTGCTCACATCTTCTCTGGACCTGCGCTGGTATTCGTCCTCCCCCAGCGCAGTCCGAGGAACCCGGACTTCATCAAACAGCCGAGTGGACCGCCCGCTAAAGGAGGGACTGGGCCGGTCCACCGTTCCTGGTCCCGAATCCAGCTGCACAGCCGCAGGGAGCGGGGGAAGGGGCGTCCCACTCCTCACAGGGCCCCGCCGCGTAACGGGATTCCTCCCACGGCGAGAGCGGCTCGCAGAAGGCTGAGCGGCCGCCCTCCGCCGCTGAGGGTCCACAGGGGGGCTCCCTACTCGGCGCCGGGCCCGGGGGGTGACTTCAGGGCTTAGGCGCGCCGGTGGAATACTCCGCCGCGGCCGGGCAGCCCGAACATTAGGGGTAGCCACAGGAGCAGGAGAAACTATGCATGCACCAACCTGCTCCTGCAGCCAGCCAGGCCCCCGCACCTCCGCTTCTCTCCTCAGTCTCTCCAACATCTCCTCCACTGTCATCACAGGCGCCGACATGCTGCCGTCCGTCCGATTCAGTCTCCTGGCCAACACTGCTCTTACTTCCGCCTTCTTCCTCCTTCTCACCTCTGGCCACGCCCCCCGCCGCCCTAGCAACTCGCGCTTCTCTCCGCTCCCGCCCCCACTCACTATTGACCCTTTCCTCACCTGGTCCTGCACAGCCAAGCTCCTTCATGAACGTCCTCCCCCACCGCTGCGCTCCAGTCCGGACTAACTTAAATGGTCCTGCGTGTGATCAGCAAAAAATGTCTAGCCGGCCTGAAAAGAGCGGAGCGCGCTGGAGCTCACTATTTCAGTGGCTCCCATTACTGTGCATGGAAGCTACAGAAACAGCTTGTGACATAACCCTTTTATGTAATTTTGTAGGTACGATATATTTTACAGTAGGGGGAAGCAAGTCAGCATGACAGGTG